>NC_092380.1:110043523-110717898 GCF_030028105.1 Mobula birostris
TCAAGTCTGCTCTGTTATTCCATCATGGCTGATTTAATATCCCTCATATCTTCATTCTTCTGCCTTCTCCCCGTAACCTTTGATGCCCTGACTAATCAAGAACCTGTCAACCTCCGCTTTAAATATCAGATATGCCACCCTTTGGCAAAAGAAATTTCCCTGCAAATGCTCCAGTTGTCTCCCACAGAAGTGGAACATGGTGATTTAATTGGCCACTATAACTTTCCCCAACATCGAAGCATACATTGAAGTGTATCACCTGTGTCATCATTTGCGATGTGCTGGGAGCAGCTCGTAAGCTTCGCCATGCTTCTGGCTCAAATTTAGCACGCCTATAACTTACTAACCCTAAACTGTGCATCTTTGGAATGAGGAAACCCACACTGTCATGGAGAGAATGTACAAACTCCTTACAGACAGCGATGGGAGTTGATGGAAGGGCGAGGAGAATTAAATGAAAATTAATTTTATTGTAACAGTGTACGATGGTCAGTGCAGGCTGAAGGGCCTGTTTCTATGCTGTTCGACACAATGACAGAAGCTACTTTGTGAACAGCAAGGACCCACGAGCAGCAGTTGGGTTGGCTCAGGGCAAAACTTGCCAGGCTAAGAAACCATATTTCCGCCCTTCTCCAAAAGGTGATTTGCAATCTTGCTTTGTGTCCTTCGCCACAGAAACTTGCAAACACAACCTTGGAAATAACTCGGAAGGCGTGTAGCTCGTGTGGTTGATGGTTGGGTTGGGTTGAGTTGGAGACACGCACTGAGTCAACAACGCACTGACGACATCCCCTTGCATGGTGATGAAATGGTTGTAAGAAAATTGACAAGATTGGAGAACAACGCAACCCAACCAAGCATGGCCTTGTTTAACATCTGAGAGTGGAGCCTCTGGGCGGAAGAGGCTTTCTTAGAATTTTGTTCTCAGTCCTTTGCAAATATCAGAGGATCTGTGTTGGGACCAGCATGTACGTGCCATCACAAAGAAGGCACAACTTTTTTAAAACTTTATTTTCCTACAAGTTTGTGTAGATTCAGCATGTCATCTAAGTTGACAAACTCGTATAAAAGCACAGTGAAGAGTATCCTGACTGGTTGCATCACGGTTTAGTATAGAAACTCCAATGTCCAAGAAAAGTCAAGTCTGTAGAAAGTTGATGGTCAAAGTCACTTAGATCACATTTATTCCCATTCTGATGTTCGGTATGGACAACAACTAAACTTGTTGACCATATCTGCATTAACTTGCGGGTCTATAGGTATACCCAATAAAGTGGGCACTGAATGTTTTTGTGTTTGTCTGAGTTTGATGCTTTGGATTACTGGTCTGTACTTGTGTCTGAGGTTCTCAGATGGTGCTGTTTAGGACCAAGTTCAGGGATTTGGACGCAGTGATGAGGGGAGCTGCACTGAACCAGTGAAGGAAATAAGCCTTTTCCCATGAAGTCCTCTATCCACTGTTGACACTCTGTAGACATTGCACCGGGCAGATACATTAGCGACGTTTAAGAGACTCTTACATTCAAGATCAGGTTCAGATTTATTTATCACATGTACATTGAAACAGACAGTGAAATGTGTTGTTTGTGTCAACGGCCGTACATTCCAGTGCCCATTTAGCATGCCCACAATGTTCAGCAGAACAACATAGAACACAACAGAATGGAACATAACAATCAACAAAATAAGCCCCTTTCCTCTTCCACTCATATGGACAGCCCTCCAAATTCAGAACAGGCCTCCAGGCTTCAGCCATTGGGCTTTGAGAACTATGTAGGAGGGAAGCTTTAGATTGCTCTCGGAGCAGGAAAAGGTTAGCACATCATTGTGGGCCAAAAGGCCTGTAATGTTCTACGTTCTATATGTAGCCAATTAAATGATTAGTGATTTTCTTTCAACCCACAGATACGTTATATTTCACAAACACAAGGATTACCAGGAGATCATTTACTAAACGTTGGGACAAAAACGGCACGGTTTTTCTCCAGAGAAACCGACGGAACATATTCAGGGTGGAAAATGAAGGTACATTTTGAATTTGCTAAACTTACCAAATCTAAAGCTTTATTTCCAGTGAGGTGCATTTTGTTTTCTTTAGTTCCTGTTTTATTTGGTGTGTTCCTTTGACTAAAACTCACGCCATGTGTTGTTTCTCACCCAATATGTTTCTCTGTGACCGAAGATATAAATGGGTCATTTTTGTATTACAGCTTAGACCCAGAGTTTGAATTGATCAAAGGGAGAAAAAGAGATTGGCTTTTTTTGTCACATACATCATGTTGTTTTGTGTCAATGATCAACACAGTCTGAGGATTGAGGATTGAACTGTGGGTAGACCGCGAGTGTTGTGACGCTTCCAGTGCCAACATAGCATGCCCACAGTTTGCTAACCCAAACGATTTAGAAAGTAGGAGGGATACAGAACATCTGGAGGAAACCCACAGGGTCACAGGGAAAACGTAGAGGTTCCTTACAGGCATCGAATCCCAATCTTACAGATGACATTGTAAATCTTTACACTGACAGCCACACGTCCATGCCATTTAATTGTAATTAATTGGCAGTAAAGCCTGATGTCCGGTCCCTACATCAGCTCATCTATTTCCAGTTTACCATTTGATCTTTGGCAGCAAAGACACTGTGTGGACAGAGTGGTTAGAAAAAAAGCTTTTGGTACATTGCCCTTCATAAATCAGAGTATTGAGTGCAGGAGTTGGGATATGATGTTGAAGATGTAGAAGATATTGGTGAGGCTAAATCTGGAGTATTGCATGCTGTTCTGATCACCTACTTACAGGAAAGATATCGATAAGATCGGAAGATTGCTGAGAAAATTTATAAGGATGTTGCTGGGACTTGAGGACTTGAGTTATAGGTTCACTTGGACTCAGAGTCTTGATGGAGGGTCCCGACCCGAAACATTGACTGTCCTTTTCCCTTCGTAGATGCTGCCCAGCCCACTGAGCTCCTGGAGCGTTTTGCGTTTTGATCCAGGTTTCCAGCATCTGCAATCTTATATAAAGTCAATTAACTGAGAAAGAAAACTGATGCGGGTAGATTTTCCCTCTATCGAACAAGTCATACACTTACTCTTTTTCTTTTCTCAGACTCCAGAGGAGCACGAAGTGGAAACAGGAATGAAATCGAAGGAAGCCAGAAAGTATATCTTTAATAGTTTGGATGATATAGCGCACGTAAGTCACAGAATCATTGAAACACGTCCTTTTGACTGTCCTCCACAAAAACTGTGATGTCTACAGACTTGAATCCCATTTGCCTACATTAGGTGCATATTCCCTCCTATCCAGGTACCTGACCAAATGTCATTTAAACATAGTCAAACTTATTTTTTCTCCTCCCCTCTTTCATCAAGCAGAAGACAGAAAAGCTTAATAACACACACCGCCAGACCCAAGGACCTCTTGTACAATAAAGATGAACTCTCAATTTCACAATCTACCTCATGGTGACCCTTGCACCTTATTTGTTTGTGTGCATTACACTTTCTCACTTTATTCTATATTCTGTTACTGCTTTTCTCATGGTACCACCACTTGATCTCTACTCTTTGGTTACTGATACCTAATGGAATGTAATCTACCTCCTCTTGCAATTTGTTCCAAATTCTCACCACCCCCTGTATGGAAAAATTTACCCCTCAGATATTTAAACTCCTTTCCTCTCACCTTAATCGCAAGGTCCTAAAATCTCCACCTTAGAAAAAAATTGCAACTGTTTATATCCTATCTGTTCTCACTGATCTGTTCCCACAATCTACGGACTCACTTTCAAGGACTCTTCATCTCATGCTGTTGATATTTATTGTTTACTGATTTATTTATTATTATTATTTCTTTCTTTTTGTATTTATACAGTTGGACGCCCTAGTTGGGCAATCTTTCAATGACTTTATTTTGGTCATTATTCTATAGATTTATTGAATGTGCACATAAGAGAATGAATCTCAGGGATATATATGGTGACATACTTGTATTTTGTGAACTTTGAACATATTTGAATGTATGCAGTATACGGAATAAGGTAGGTGATCTTGTAGCGCAGTTAGAGACTGGCAGGTATAAAGCTGTAGGCATCTCTGAGTCGTGGCTGATTAAAGATCATAGTTAAGAGCTTAACATCCAAGGATACACAATCTATTAAAAGGACAGGCAGGTAAGCGGAGGAGTGGTATGGCTCTGTTGGTAAAAAAGGAAATCAAATCCTTAGAGAGAGGTACATAGGATTGGAAGATGTAGAATCCTTGTGGACAGAGTTCCGTGCAGAGGGTTGTAGACTCAGCCTCCTCACCGTCAATGGCATCTTCTCATTATGACCGTGAGGGAACAGGTACAGGAGCTTGAAGACACACTCAATCAACATTTTAGGAACAGCTTCTTCCCTTTTGCCATCATAACATCACCTTGCTATTTTGTTCTCTTTTTGCACTATTTATCTATTTTTTTTACTATATTGTGACTAGTAATATTCTATGTATTGCACTGTACTGTTGCAAAACCACATATGTTTCATATGTCATTGATAATAAGCCTGATTCTGGTTCTTAGTTTAACGTGCCTTCTGGCCTTAGGTGAACATGGTGTTGGATTTGGAGGGAAGTGACCTGCAGGCGGAGAAGGCAGACCGCATGGAGTTTGTCAGTCTGTTGAAGAAGATGTTGCTGATTGATGCTGAGAAGAGGATCACCCCGGTGGAGGCGATGAGCCATCCCTTTGTGGCCATGCAGCATCTACTGGACTTTCCACACAGCAACCAGTAGGTCCCTCTCTCATCGATCCCAAGGGCATGGTAACAGGCCCCTCGGCCAATTTATCCAAGCAACCACATCTAACATAATCCCATTTGCCTGTGTTTACCCTAAATCCCTTATGCTTGCATGGTAGCACAGTGATTATCACATTGCTTTAAAATGCCAACGATCGCGATTGGGGTTCAATTTCCACTGCAGTCTGTAAGAAGTTTGTATTTTCTGCCCGTGACTTTGTGTGTTTCCTCTGGATGCTCTGATTTCCTGTCACATTCCAAAGGTACATGGCTTAGGATTAGTGAGTTGTGGGCATGCTATGTTGGCACTGGAAACATGGCGACACTTCTGGACTGTCCCCAGCACAGCCTCGGACTGTGTTGGTCATCGACACATTTCACTGTATCTTTTGATGTATATGTGACAACTAAAGCTAATCTTTCCATGAACATATCCAAAATGTCTTTTAAGCATTTTCAACTACTTCCTCTGGCAGCTCATTCCATATATCCACCACCCTCTGTGAGTGCAGCACATACCACTAAGTGCTAGAGGAACTCAGCAGGTCGGGCAGCATCTAAGGAAATGAATATGCTGTCGACGTTTCAGGCCGAGACCCTTCTTCAGGATTGGAAAGTAGGGGGAAGTTGTTGGGATAAGAAGGTAGGGGGAGTGGAAAGAGGACAAGCTGGAAGGCGATAATGAAGCCAGGTGGGTGGGGAGTGGGATGGAGTAAGAAGCTGGGAGGTGATAGGTGGAAAGGGTAAAGAGTCTGATAGGAGAGGAGAGTGGGGGAAAGGGAAGGAGAAAGGGCACCAGGGGAAGTGACAGGCAGTTGAGATAGTGATTTAGTTGGTTGGTTGTCCATTGTGGCCAAGGAGACAGGAAACCTGTGCAGGAGAGTTTTTAAAGTGGAAAAACCATTGCATTGGGGAAGTTCCACTCTCTCGACATCAGAAGACTGGGTACAGTGGTATGAACAAGTGTTACAAACTGGGGTCTTCCTTGGTTGCAGTGGATGGCCATGATGTCTTCTGTATCTTGTCATGCCCTTCATTCTCCAGGAGCATTGTAGAACTGCCTTCCTGGCTGTTGGACCTTACTGTAGATCTCATCCACCCAGTCCGCCGGAGCTGTTTTTGCATGCTGGCACAGGCATGCCCCTCTTTCACCAGGGCATGAGGCTCCCCAGCTACCATCACCTGATTTAACCCGCTTGTTGAAGCAGTATACCAGGGTGTTGTTACTGTCGGGCAGCTGAGGAGAAGAGGTAAAGGCCGGAGTGGGAAATTGAAGAAGAGGGAGCAGGAAGGGGAAAACTATTACCAGAAGGAGAAACGCAAACACGAGGAATTCTATCTCTTACTAACTCTTCCTTCAGTTAGTCCTGACGAACGGTCTCGGCCTGAAACGTCGACTGTACCTCTTCCTAGAGATGCTGCCTGGCCTGCTGCGTTCACCAGCAACTTTGATGTGTGTTACCGGAAGGAGAAATCAGTGTTCTCTGTGTGAAAAAGTTGCCCATCAGATCCCTGTTAAATCTTCCCCCCACCAACCTTACTTTATTTTTTATTTATTTTAGTTTGAGATAACAGGCCCTTCTGACCCAATGAGCCCAATAACTCCTGTGTGACCAATTAACCCAATAACCCGCACCTCAATCCCATGCTTTCTGGTTTTCATTCCCCTTCTGTGGGAAAAAGAGAGTGCATTCCTCCTATCCGTGGGCTTGTGCCCTGCCGAAACATCATGGCTGTTGGCCAGTCTTTGAGTAGTTCAGATGTAACCTGCTGCAGTCTGCATGCTGGAGTTGAGTTAATTATTTACATTAGAGAGCAACTTACCTGCTACAGCATGTTATCATGCTCAAATGCTTTTCACAAACCTACTGTTACGCAGATCAGGGAATAGTTGAATAGTTTTCCCCAGGATCGTGGGAGAATGAGGGGAGATTTGATAGAGGAGTACAAAATTATGAGGTGTACAGATTGGGTAAATGGAAACAGGATTTTTTTTTCACTGAGGTTGAGTGAGACTAGAGCTAGGGGTCATGGGTTAAGCATGAATGGTCAGATATTTAGGGGGAAACTGGGACAACAGGGTATTATAGTGGTTAGCAGAACACTTTACAGCCCCAGCGAGATGGGTTCAATTCCCGCCATTGCCTGTGAGGCGTTTGTATGTTCTTCCGGTGACCGCGTGGGTCTCCTCCAGGTGCTCCAGTTTCTTCCCACAGTCCAAATACATACCGGTTCAGAGGTTAATTGGTCATTGTAAATTGTCCTGTAATTAAGCCAGGGGTAAGTAGGGGGATTACTGGACGGTGTGACTCGAAGGGCCTATTCCACGCTGTATGTTAATAAACAATAAATTATAGACAGAGGACTTCTTCGCTCAGCAGGTGGTGAGGGTGTAGAACAAGCTGCTAGTGAAAGTGGTAAATCCAGGTTTGATTTAATGATTAAAGAGATTAGAGATTACTTTTATTTGTCACGTGTACATGGAAACATTGAAACACAGTGAAGTGTGTTGTTTTGCATGAATGACCAACTAAGTCAGAGGAGTGCTGTGGGTTTGCCCGCAAGGATCGCCACACTTCTGACCCCAACGTACCATGCCTATAACTTACTAACCCTGCCTATGTCTTTGGAATGTGGGAGGAAACCGGAGCATTTGGAGAAAACGCGCGCGCGCGCGCACTTTATTAGATACACCTGTCCACTTGCTCGTTATTGCAGATCTCTAATCAGCCAATCATGTGGCAGCAGCTCAATCCATAAAAGCATGCAGACATGGTCAAAAGGTTCAGTTGTTCAGAACAAACATCAGAATGGGGAAGGAATGTGATCTATGTGTCTTTGACCAGGGAATGATTGTTGGTGCCAGACGGAGTGGTTTGAGTATCTCAGAAACTGCTGATCTCCTGGAATTTTCATGCACACCATTCTCTGGAGCTTACAGAGAATGGTGCGATAAACAAAAAACATCCAGTGAGCGGCATTTCTGTGCGCGAAAATACCTTGGTAATGAGACAGGTCAGAGGTGAATGAATAGACTGGTTCAAGCTGGCAGGAAAGTGACAGTAGCTCAGGTAACTGCACGGTACAAATGTGGTGTGCAGAAGAGTATCTTTGAACGCACAGCACGTCGAACCTTGACGTGAATGGGCTACAGCAGCAGAAGCCCGTGAACATACACTCAGTGGCCACTTTGTTAGGTACAGAAGGTACACAATAAAGTGGCCATTGAGTGGACAGGCCTGTTATAGACAGTGGCAGAGAGCAGACCTTGATTCATCATTGCTGGTTCTGTAAAGCGATTGTGCTAAATGCTATACTACCATGCAGTCGGTTTGTAAGATTTAAGAGAAGTTTACTGGGAAGAGTTTCAAGGTTTCAAGGGATGTGGTCCTGGTGCAGGTAGCTGGGACTGGGCAGAAAATCAAACCAACGTGGATTAAATGGGTCGAAGAGCCTGTTCTGTGCTGTATTGCTCTATGACTCTAAATCTATGAATTGCCCCCTGTGCTGTGGTGTTTTTGATATAAAAAAAATTCAAGGGATTTACTGTACTTGGAATGTGGGAAAATAAAATGGAATGATTGAAAGTGGGTCAGTGCAGACTCACTGTGCCAAAGGCCTGGATCTCTGCTGCCTGATTAAATAGCAGAATTTATTTACCGGTGATTGATAAGTTCGTGGCCTACAGTAGAAGGAGTCAATTTTAGAAAACCTAGCACATTTATTTTTCAAAATTGTCCCCTCCTACATTTACACACTTAGTCCAGCGGTCGTGGAGCATATGGATCTTGGACCTCCAGAAAGTGTCCACAGCAGGGGTGATTGATAAGATTGTGGCCTAAGGTAGAAGGAGATGAGTTATTAGCTTCAAACTTTCTGCATAATCACTCAAAGAGTTGACCTGCATGTGCATGTAACGAGAGCTGCATAACTTATCTCCTTCTAATTTAGGCCACAAACTTATCAATCACCCTTGATGTGGACCACTTTCTGGAGGTCCAAGATCCGTATGCTCCACGACCGCTGGACTAAGTGCGTAAATGTGGGAGGGGACTATGTTGAAAAATAAATGTGCTAGGTTTTCTAAAATTGACTCCTTCTAACTTAGGCCACGAACTTATCAATCACCCTTCATATTTTTATTTATGGAGATACAGCATGGCAACAGGCTGTTCTTGCCTAATGAAACCAATTACACCCATGTGACTAATTGACTAATTAACCTACTAGCTCAAACATATTTGGATGGTAAGTGGCAACCAGAGCGCATGTAGGATCCCACATGGTCGTGGGAGAACATGCAAACAGCGGTGGGAATTGAACCCTGATTAATAGTATGATAAACCGCTACGTTGCTGCCCTTAGGACAGGGGTGGAATAGGATATGGTCGGCTAGGGATAGACTGAGTGAGCTGAATGTGATGTAAACTCCATTTCCTTCTTATTCACGAATGGTATGTTTGAGTGGGAGGTAGATGCACTGTGACATGAGTACACGACTCGGGCAAGTAACCACCATGCGTGTTTCTCTCCCTCAGCGTCAAATCCTGTTTCCATATAATGGATGTCTGCAGATGGAGGCCAAGCTTGTACGACATGATAAACCGCAATAAGATGCCATTCATGAGACCTGTTGCCTCGAACAACACTGCAAACCTGACTGTGGCTTTCAATAAAATGGGCTCAGTACCCAGCCAGGTAAGGGAAGAGATTCAGAGCGACCATCAGCTGAGAGTGGGGAGGAAGGAATTTGTAGAACTACCTGTACAGGTTTCCTCCTCTCTCTTCTGACTGCTACCATCGGGAAGTAGTTACAGAAGCCTTAAGTCCTACACACCAGGTTCAGGAACAGTTATTACCCTCCAACCATCAGGCTCCTGAACCTGAGCCAACAACTTCACTCACCCCAACACTAAACTGATTCCACAACCCATGGAGTCACTTTCAAGGACTCTGCAACTCATGATCTCGGTATTATTTATTTACTTTTTGATTATTTGCATGATTTGTGCTCTTTTGCACATTAGGTGTTTGATAGATTTTGTTACGAATCGTTTTGGGTGTGGAGAGGATGTTTCCGATAGAGGATGAGTCTAGGACCAGAGTGCACAGCTTCAGAATCAAAGGATGTCACTTTAGAACAGGTATGAGGAGGAATTTCTTTAGCCAGAGGGTGGTGAATCTGTGGAAATCATTGCCACAGGCAGCTATGATGGTCAAGTCATTGGATATGTTTAAGGCAGAGGTTGGTAAGTTCTAGATTAGTAAGGGCACCAAAAGATACAGGGGAGAATACAAGATAATGGGGTTGAGAGAGATAATAAATCACCAAAGTGGAATGGCGGAGCAGTCTTGATGGGCCGAATGGCTTAACTCCGTTCCTGTCTTTTAGTCTTGTGGTCGTTCTCAAGGATTCTATTGCTTTTCTAAATTTTCTTGTAAATGCCCACAAGAAAAAGAATTTCAAGGTGACGTGGTGACGTATACATTCTTTGATAATAAATTTACTTTGACTTTGAACATTGAACACAGGGGATGTGTTGCATTAGACAGGTTGAGACAACTTCTGGAGGAGAACGTATATAAATATTCAAAGATTCAGGAAACAAGAATGGCATGGTAAAGCCATCTCTCTGCTGTACTGAGAAACTCTGGCACTCCAAAAGAATTGGTGATGTGTGGCCTCTTTTGACTGAAACACCCAGGACCTTGACATGCTATTCATGTTGTCTGTGGGTTCTTCCAGTAGCCTGGGCAATTCATTGTAGTAAATTCAGTTTATTTGTTTATCACATGTACATCGGACCGTACAATGAAATGCATCGTTTGTGTTAACAACCAACAAAACTTGAAGATGTGTTGGGGTCAGCACACATTCCGGCAACGGCATAGTGTTCCCACAATGTTCAACAAAGCAACACAAGCCACAGCAGCAAAACAAACCTACCTACCCCCCTCTCTCTCTCCCCCCCTTTTCTCTCTCTCTCTCTCTCTCTCTCTCTCTCTCTCTCTCTCTCTCTCTCTCTCTCCTCTCCCGCCCCCCTCCCGCTCTCTCTCCTCCCTCCCTTGCGTGTGCTCTCTCGCTGTCCCACACACGCACACACGCAGCGTCCAGCCCTCGAATCCCTGAGCCGGACTCAGACTTGCAGACATCAGGCCTCTCACCTCCAGGCAAGCCTGATACAGAGGCTTTGACCTTTGAGCCTGTACCTCTGGACTCACCGAGCCCTGGACTTCGACCTTAAGCTTTCCTCTCCAGACTTTGCCCTTCAGCTGCACCCCACCATCTTTGCTGACCTCTGGGGATCGACCCCAGGACTTGTTGATCATGGCATTGGTGTGCCTCAGGGATCTGTACTGGGTCCAATGTTGTTTGTCATATATATTAATGCTCTGGATGATGGGGTCATAAATTGGATGAGTAAGTATGCAGATGATACTAAGATAGGTGGAGTTGTGGATAATGAAGTAGGTTTTCAAAGCTTGCAGGGAGATTTAGGCCAGTTAGAAGAGTGGGCTGAAAGATGGCAGATGGAGTTTAATGCTGAAAAATGTGAGGTGCTACATTTTGGTAGGACTAATCAAATTAGGACATACATGGTAAATGGTAGGGCATTGAAGAATGCAGTAGAGCAGAGGGATCTAGGAATAATGGTGCATAGTTCCCTGAAGGTGGAATCTCATGTGGATAGGGTGGTGAAGAAAGCTTTTGGTATACTGGCCTTTATAAATCAGAGCATTGAGTATAGGAGTTGGGATGTAATGTTGAAATTGTACAAGGCATTGGTGAGGCCAAATTTGGAGTATTGTGTACAGTTCTGGTCACCGAATATAGGAAAGATGTCAATAAAATTGAGAGAGTACAGCGGAGGTTTACTAAAATGTTGCCTGGGTTTCATCACCTAAGTTACAGAAAAAGGTTGAACAAGTTGGGTCTTTATTCTTTGGAGCGTAGAAGGTTGAGGGGGGACTTGATAGAGGTATTTAAAATTATGAGGGGGATAGATAGAGTTGACGTGGATAGACTTTTTCCATTGAGAGTGGGGGAGATTCAAACAAGAGGACATGAGTTGAGAGTTAAAGGGCAAAAGTTTAGGGGTAACATGAGGGGGAACTACTTTACTCAGAGAGTAGTAGCTGTGTGGAACGAGCTTCCAGCAGAAGTGGTTGAGGCAGGTTGGATGTTGTCATTTAAAGTTAAATTGGATGGATATATGGACAGGAAAGGAATGGAGGGTTATGGGCTGAGTGCAGGTCGGTGGGACTAGGTGAGATTAAGTGTTCGGCACGGTCTAGAAGGGCCGAGATGGCCTGTTTCTGTGCTGTAATTGTTATATGGTTATATGTTATATGGGTGTTGCACACATCCACCACTATGTGAAAAAAACTTACCTCTGACATCGCCTCTATATTTATATACACACTTATAGTAATTTCCACTGTACTGTTGCCAATAAACTACAAATTTTATGACATACGCTAATGATAGTAAACTGGATTCTGAATAAAGTATAGCAAAGTTCTCCCAGCATCAGACTTTCTCTTTGTTAGTATACTAAAACAGATAATCACGTTAATAGCAGATCTCTGTAGCAAATTGGCTGCTACCAGTAGCCTTAAATTGGCTGCAAAGTGCTTTGTGCTGCTGAAATGATTTAAGAAATGTTGTGGACATGCAGTCATTTCTTTATATGGCTCAGAGTCAAATTAAGTCTAAAAATTTTTGTTCGAAGCCCCTTAGATTGTTTGGCCTTGTCACTAGCCACACAAACTTCACATCTCAGAAGTGCTGAGCCCTACAAATGATTGTGGAAGCAATTTTAGTGTTGTGCATGGAGGAAGTGGTGACTGTTTTGATGGTTCTTTTACACGAGCGCTGAACGTGACAGCGCTCACATAGACTTTCCATACATTGCTCGATTGTGCCACCTTGTGTTGAGCAATGGATTATTCAGACCCTGTGTCTTCACTAAGGGAACTCACAGGGGAAATTCTTTCTTAGCCCTACCCATGCAAATGCCTAAGTCAAGTCAAAATCAAGTTTATTGTCACATGCACAAGTACGCGTATGCAATGAAAATCATACTTGCAGCAGCACGTGTATATACACACACACACACACACACACATTGCTGGAGGAACTCAGTAGATCAGGCAACATTTGTGGAGAGGAGTAAAGGGCCAGTATTTTGGGCCAAGACTTGTGTTTATCAGTGTTCAAAGCTCCAATTTTATTTTTTATATAATCTTTATAATTGTTCAATGTCGTTTTTTTGTTGCATGTCACACCCTGATCAACACACCACAGCAAATTCCAAATATTTGGCAAACAAAGTTGATCCTTCATTAGGGTTAGGGTTAGGGTTAGGGCACATAGCATAATATAAGCACCATTCACAAGAAAAATTATGTTAAACATAAATTATGCACATTTTTTTTACGAGGAAGAACACAACTAGAACAAAAAAAAATGAAGTCTACTTTAGGTCAAAGTGGTCCTAGTGTTGCTAAATTGTGGTGATTAGGGTTTTGCCAGTCAATTCAAGAACTGAGTGGTTGAAGGGAATGGTCGTAGCTGTTCTTGAACTTAGTGAAGTGGGACTTCGGGCTTCTGCACCTCCTGCCTGATGGTAGCTGTGAGGAGATAGCATGAGTGTGTATTTCGAGCACTTTTGTTTCTATTTATTTTTGTTTTATTTATATTACTTATTTTATTTAGCAGTACAGTGCGGAATAGATCCTTCTGGCCTTACGAGCCACGCCCCCAGTGGCCTTCAACAAGCCCGACTTAACCCTAAATGAATCACGGGACAATTTACAATCGCCAGTTAACCTACCTGGTACATCGTGAGACTGTGGGAGGAAACTGGAGCATCCAGGAAAACCCACGTATCTCATAGGGAAGGGCGTACAGAGGCTCCTTACAGAAAGTGCTGGGATTGAGCTCTGAGCTCCAACACCTCAGTCTGTAATAACGTCACACTAACAGCCACACTAAAAAGAGATTCATTTCCAATTCTCTAAAATGTCTCGTGACTACAAAGTCCCAAATCGCTGTGTAGTCAGTGGTGTGTGCACAGGACATAGGACAGTACAGCACAGTAGAAGCCTCTCAGCCCACAGTGTTGTGCCGATCCTTAAACACCAATCTAACCCTTCCCTCCCAGATAGTTTTTCATTTCTGTATTTTGTTCTGTGACATATTTTGATATGTCATCATCACTCCAGTATATGAAATGAAACCGCCATAATTTGATAATGATCACATAAACACAGGAGATGCTGCAGATACTGAAAATCCAGAGTAATCCACACAAAATGTTGGAAGAGCTTCACATGTCAGGCAGCATCTATGGGACAGGAGCAGGAGACTAACTATGTGCTCTCTTCATTCAGCATCTACCACCGTCTGGAGCATCCCTACTACACCACGGGATTCCGATGCAGCCTGGAGCTGCTCAGTTTGGCTGCAATGAATCCTTCCAGCAGACCCTTATCCTGTGTCCACAAACACTTCAAGGTACGAGGGGCAAAATGGAGGATGTGTGCTGGCTGAGAGTGCTAGGTCTAATCTGAACTTCACGGCTATGAACTCAGTTTTGTAGACTCTGTGTTCATGTTCTGAGTGTTATTTGTTTACTTTCAATGTTTTGCATGATTTGTTTTTTTGCACATTGAGTGTTTGACAGGTTTTGTTATGTGGGTTTTTTTTAATGTACTCTATTTGGTTTCTTTGCTTTGTAGCTGCTTGTAAGGAGACAAATCAGACAAATCTCAAAGTTGTACATACTTGATAATAAGTGTAACACAACACGCTGGAGGAACTCAGCAGGGCGGGCAGCAGCATCTACAGAGTATTTTGTGATAATAAATGTAGTTTGAACTGTGAGCTGTTCTGCCATTCCTCTTGTGTCTGCCAGGGTCTTACCAAAGTGTCAGAGGTAACTCTGGAAAGGTGATTGGGAATAGAATATGAAGGGGAGGAATATTCAGGATATTTGGGAAGGGGGAAGTTGGGGTAATTGGATTCTAATCAAGTTCTGGTACTGTTCCTCCCCACCCATCATACTGCTCCCCTTTCCATTCTGTTATCTCCCATGCGCTCACATCGTCCCACCTCTTGCACTATGTTTCCTATAGTTTGGGGGGTGGGGTTTGAGAACCAGAGGTCATTGGGTAAATGTGGAGGTTGAAAGGCTTTTTTTTTGGGGAATTTATTTTTTATTGAAGTTCATCATCAAACATACATTTCCATAAGATGTATTTCAGATACTGTACATATATATCATATAGTCATAATTGTCACAAATCTCCACATAATATTTATCTGAGGTATACACTTATAGAAAGGAGAGGAAAGAAAGAACAATCAAAAGAAGAAAACTATGTACAAAGTAGGATTTTTTCTGACTTTTTGTACTAATTTAATTTTTAAAAATATTTATTTTTTGTTGTAGTTGATAGTTTTTTGATGAATTAACTCTTCTTGGGCTTCTATTCAGGTGCAGGTATCAATTATAACCGCCATTTTGATAACAAACTCTGCCATCTTCGTCAGGGATGTTGCTGGGGCATGTCTAGTTCGGTGGTATTTACACCCCTGTAGTCCATCCCTCCTGATTGGTTAGTCCTCATCCATTCTGGTTTCCACTCTCCCACCTTGCTTTTAATTGAATTCCGGTTCTTTCTTAGAGCGAGACCTTTGTCTTTGTTAAAATTCTTTTCCTCTAGTTTTATTTCTATGGTTTCCTTTACCAGGTGGTCCCAAAAACTGCTGGCACGGCACAATAGTTTTGTGTCGTCAAAGCCAATCCTATAGCTATTGTGAATGCAGTGTTCTGCTAACGCTGATTTCTCTGGGTAACCCAAATGGATACACCACACGTGCTCCTTGATGTGGGTTTCCACCATGCATCCCGTCTGGTTGATATTCACTGCTCCACATTCACAGGGAATTCTGTAAACACCAACCAACCTGAGTCCCAGGTCATCTTTGGTGGCTGTTATTGTTGAGGTACAAGTCAGTGTGAGTAGGTTTCCAATAGATGCCATGTTTGAGCCTCCCATCCGGCTTCTGTCGTATTAGAGTGTCCAGGAATGGGAGGCAACAACTCTTCTCCATCTCCATTGTAAATTGAATGTTTGGATGTATACTGTTCAGATGGTCGTGGAGCTCAGACATCCCACCTCTCCCGGAAGTTCTGGGAGTCTCTCGCATATGAATAGTGGCTCCCTGATGCCCGCAAATTATATACAATATCACGGAAATCAATTTTTTTGAGAGCGAGCAAGTGACAGAAAGCAAGCGAGAGAGAGCGCAAGAGCAAGCAAGCGAGAGAGTAAGCAAGTGAGAGCGCGCGAGAGAGAGAGCGCGAGAGCAAGCAAGCCAGAGAGAAAGCAAGCGAGAGCACGCGAGTGAGAGAGAGAGCACAAGCGGGAGCACAAGAGCAAGCATGCGAGAGCGCGAGAGACCACGAGAGAGAGAGAGCCATGGCAGAGTGTTCCAAGAAAAAAGAAAATATAAAACGTATGTCACCCCAGACTACAGTAAAGTGTACCCCTGCCTAATAGAGGTCAAAAATAAAGACAGTGTTGCTCGCTGCACTGTTTGCAACAGTGACTTTTCTATTGCCCATGGTGGGTTAAGACTGTAAAAGACATGTTGAGGTGAGTTTAACAGGTGTCAGTCGTTCATTAGCATAGCTAACGTTATTTAAACTAGCTGGCTAGCTGCTAAAGAGCTGCTCTATTGCAGACATCCTACCTCTCCCGGAAGTCTCCCGCAAATTGATGGTGCTACCTCCCTGAAATCAGTTTTTGCAGGGTGGGATGTCTGGGAACTGTTGGTGTGCCTAGAGTCCATGAGGCCACACTACGAAGGTGTCATCGACGTATCTGACGAGATTTATGATGGAGTTGAAGAACGTTGACTCCCATTCCTGGGCACTCTAATACGATGGAAGCCAGAGGTAGCCTCAGATATGGCGTCCATCGGAAACGTATTCACATGGACTTGTACCTCAACAATAACAGCCACCATCATGCTTCCCAACATAGAGCAGTTCTTTCTACTTTGATTAACCGTGTGAAAACTATTTTGGACCTGGAGAGTCTACCCGAAGAAGTAAGATGTTTACGCATGACGTTCCTACAAAATGGCTAAAATGTAAAGGAAATCAGTCGGGCCTTTAAAAGGGCCGATGGGAAAACCGGGAAACATTATAATAAGGAGGAAGCCGTCGCTACTACCGGTCTTCCCTATATTTCCACTGTTTGATGAGTCACTGGGGCTAGGCGAGACATTGGATAAGTCACTGGGACTGGACGAGATGTAGCCCAGGCTACTGTGGGAGGCGAGGGAGGAGATTGCTGAGCCTCTGGTGATGATCTTTGCATCATCAATGGGGACGGGAGAGGTTCCAGAGGATTGGAGGGTTGCGGATGTTGTTCCATTATTCAAGAAAGGAAGTAGCGACAGCCCAGGAAATTATGACCTGGATGAGAAAGTGGAGGGATGGGTTAATAAATTTGCTGATGACACAAAGGTTAGGGGTGTTGTGGATAATGTGGAGGGCTGTCAGAGGTTACAGCAGGACACTGATAGGATGCAAAACCGGGCTGAGAAGTGGCAGATGGAGTTCAACCCAGATAAGTGTGCAGTGGTTCATTTTGGTAAATCAAATGTGATGGCAGAATATAGTATTAATGGTAAAACTCTTCGCAATGTGGAGGATCAGAGGGATCTTGGGGTCCGAGTCCATAGGACACTCAAAGCTGCTATGCAGGTTGACTCTGTGGTTAAGAAGACATATGGTGCATTGGCCTTCATCAACTGTGGGATTGAGTTCAAGAGCCAAGAGGTAATGTTACAGCTTTATAGGGCCCTAGTCAGACCCCACTTGAAGTACGGTGCTCAGTCCTGGTCACCTCACTACAGGAAGGATGTGGAAACTATAGAACGGGTGCAGAGGAGCTTTACAAGGATGTTGCCTGGATTGGGGAGCATCCTTTACCCCCTCCCTCATAGTGTTCCTTTATCCTCTCCCATACTGTTCGTTTACCCCTCTCCCTTATACTGTTCGTTTACCCCTCTCCCTTATACTGTTCGTTTACCCCTCTCCCTTATACTGTTCCTTTACCCCTCTCCCATACTATTCCTTTACCCCTCTCCCATACTGTTCCTTTACCCTTTCCCATACTATTCCTTTACCCCTCTCCCATTTTGTTCGTTTACCCCCTCTCCCTCATACTGTTCCTTTACCGCTCTCCCATACTGTTCCTATTGACTCCACACACTTTCCCAACAGCACTACTAGACCACGGCTTTTGCACCACATTGTTTCCTGTCAGTCACCTTATGTACAGACACTCCTGTGCCTGGGCGTCATTTTATGAACATATTTAAGCTATCTTCTGTATTTAAATTTATTGTGTTTTTTTATTATTGTGTTCTTTATCTTATTTTTGGCACTGCATCGGATTTTGAGTAACTATTATTTTGTTCTCCTTCATACCTGTGTACTGGAAATGACATTAAACAATCTTGAGTCTTGAATCTCTGTGTTGGCAGGCATCCCAGGTAACCCTGGTAAACGCACAGGATTTTCGGTTCGGATGGACAATGCCGTGCCTCTCGCAACGCAGGCTCCCACCATGCAACCGCTCCACCTGCGGCCCGGAGTGTTAGCCCAGGTTTGTACTTTCCACTCCGTTTGTAGCGCCGGACAGTAGATACCGTCACTGTGGCACATCCACGTGGCAGAGGTGATGCCCCGTGAGAGAGGGCGATGCCAACGTCATTGGGTCAGAATTCTGTGAACACCTACAGCAACGGTTCCACAAGGCAGTTCACCATTACCTTCGCAAGGACAATTAGGGTTGGGAATAAGCATCGGCCTTCTCATTCTGTGATTGAGTAAGGTACTCAACAAGTATAATACCAGTCATCCATGGTAGTGTAACAGTCAGCACGATGCTACTACAGCTCAGGGTGTCAGAGTTTGGAGTTCAATTTTGGCATCCTCTATAAGAAAGTGTGTGCGTCCTTCCCATGGACACATGGGTTTCCCCTGGGTACTCTGGTGTCTTCCCATGTTCCAAAGATGTACTGTTTAGTCGATTAATTGGTCATTGTAAATTGTCCTGTGATTAGGCTCGGGTTAAATTGGTGGGTTGCTGGGTGGGTGCGACGCAATGGGCCAGAGAGGCCTATTTCCATGCTGGTTCTCTAAATAAATAATTAATAATGCTGTTTAAGAACTGTCACTATCTATTTCCACCCCAGACAGGCTCAGTTGTATCTGGCTTAAAATTGCAGTCTGTTGTATAAAATCAGAAGAGGTTTACCATCACCATTTCACGACCAGCAAAGGCCGCATTCAAACTGCATCTATAGATGAGTGTTACTGAAGTCTTAAGAACATAGGGGAACAGGAGTGTGCCACTTGGCCCGTCAACCCTATTCTACTTCTCAACATGATTATGGCTGATCTCTGCTGACCCCAACTCCTGTGCCCATTCCCCGTAACCCTCAATCGCTGAATTTTTCACATCATCTTTCAGGTGCCTTGCCGTTTGGCGTGGGCGATCATGTCTCTCCATTCATCACGGTCTCTGACCCTCCGAATTGTAGTTGTTGCCTCCCCTGTTATTGCATCCATCATTTTCATTCTCTGTCTGCCTCTGCTTCTTTTTCCTTCCGGCTTTCCAGTTGTAACTAAATGTTCTAATGTCTCTCTTCGCATGATGTGTCCAAAGAATCTTGATTGCAGTTTTCTGATTTTTTTAAGTAATGGACGTTTTGTTTTCATTCTCTGTAGAACTTCTTCGTTGGTTATTCCTGTCTGTATATGATATGCATAGCATTCTTCTGAGGAACCACACCTCTGCTGCATTGATTCGTTTTTCCATTGCATTTGTGATGGTCCATGACTCGCAGCCATACATCAACATAAGAAGAACGTAGCAGCTGAGAGTTCTAGGGCGGATGTCAATTGCTATTTTCTTGTTCGTTAGGATGTTCCTCATTTCTGTAAATGCTGTTCTTGTCATTGCTATTCTTGCTTTTATGTCTGTTTCACATTTGCCATCAGATGTTACCCATGGTCCAAGGTACTTGAAGTTGTGAACTTGTTTCAGGATTTCATTTCCCAGTATGATCCTACAGTTTGGAATATCAGGTTTTTTTGATATTATCATTACTTCAGTTTTCTTTTTGTTTAGGGTTAGGCCAAGTCGTTCGCTCTCTGTGTTGATGGTAGATACTAGTTTCTGTAAATTTACTTCACCGTTTGCTATCAGTACTGTATCATCCGCATAGCGGAGGTTATTGATATTGTATCCTCCTATACTTATTCCAGGTAGGTCTTGTATGGTTCTCATGATGTTTTCACTGTACAGGGAGAACAGGTCTGGTGATAGAACACAACCCTGTCTGACTCCTCACTTTATTGGCTGTTATTCACCAATCTCGTTGTCTATCCGTATGGCTGCACTTTGTTGCCAGTAGAGATTCCTGATTATTCTTAGATCTTTTCCGTCGATATTAATATCTTTAAGCATTTTCATGATGACTTGGTGTTTCACTGTGTCAAAGGCTTTTGTGTAGTCAATGAAACAGAAGTATAAGGTTCTTTGGTCTTTCCCCTTACTGGTTTTTCACCTGGAACCTACCAGCCTTCTCCTGCCCACCCTCCCCCACCTTCTTTATAGGGCCTCTGCCCCTTCCCTCTACAGTCCTGACGAAGGGTTCCGGCCCGAAACGTCGACTCATGGTTTCCACGGATGCTGCCCGACCTGCTGAGTTCCTCCAGCGTGTTGTGAGTGAAACAGAAGTCTAGGTCTTGTTGTACTTCTATTGACTTTTCATAATATTACTGAGAATATCAGTGGCGTTTGATGTTCCCTTGCCTTCGACAAAGCTGTACTGTTCTTCACTGATCTCTGGTTTAATTTTGTTTCTTATTCTGAGCATGATGATTCTAAGTAGAATTTTTGTGAAGTGGCTCATTAAACTAATTGTTCTGTGTTGCACCTGATTTCTTTGGCAGTGCAATGAATACTGTCTTTAAAAGACCTTCTGGTACTTTGCCACTGTTGTATATTCTATTCAATAAGATTGTTAATTTCTCTACACCAAAATCTTCTAGTGCTTCATACAGTTCAACTGGAATGTTATCTGGTCCTGATGATTTCCCCTTTTGCACTTTGTTCATAGCATGTTCCACTTCTTCTTTCTGTATTGCTGGGCCCTCGTTGTTGCAAATATCAAAGTTGTCCTCTTGGTCTTTGTTGTCGTATAGGTCTGTGATGTATTCTGACCATCTTTGCATTATTTTTCCTTTTTCCATAATTGTAGAGCCGTCTTTTGCTTTTATACATCCTGTTGTTGCCCTGCTTTTCTTCCGATTCGTGACCTCTTTGACCTCGTCGTGCATACGTTTGCTGTTGTTGGTCTTCTGCAATTGTTCTATTAACTCACATTTGTCCTTAATCCACTTTTCTTTTGCTTCCTTGCACTTGGTTGTTATCTGTGCATGCAAGGATACGTAGGCTTTTTCGTTTTCCTTACATTTTCTTCTTTGTTCCATAAGATTCAGAATTTTTTCTGTCATCCATTTCTTTCTAGCTTTTTTCTGTTCTTTGGGAATCACCTCTTGTGCTGCTTGTGTTATGCTGTCTCTGAGGTTTACCCATTGCTGTTCTATAATAGTGATGTTTTGTAGAGCCTCGAATTTGTTCTTCACTGTTATTTGAAATTCATTTTGATGTCACTGTTTTTTCTCAAAAGTCTCAAATTCAGCTTTGGCACTACTCTTGGTCTTTTACACAAAATAATCTGCAGACGCTGGGGCCAAAGCAACACTCACAACATGCTGGAGGAACTCAGCAGGTCGGGCAGCATCCGTGGAAAAGATTGGTCGACGTTTCGGGCTGGAACCCTTCGTCAGGACTGTAGAGGGAAGGGGCAGAGGCCCTATAAAGAAGGTGGGGGGAGGGGTGGGAAGGAGAAGGCTGGTAGGTTCCAGGTGAAAAACCAGTAAGGGGACACGTTCCTAGGAAGGAGACATGGCTGTGGTAGCGGGTCTGGGTCAGGATCTGGTCGAAGAGTCGGAGAGAGGCGGAGATCACAGAAGGGGAGCAGTGAGAGAGGGTCTCACTGAACTCCCGTCGAAGAGAAGATTTAAACTTCTTCAGGGTAGGCATACCTCGAAGAGACTCCACAGCGGAGTAGCGAATCGTAAACACAAAATAATCTGCAGATGCTGGGGTCAAAGCAACACTCACAACACGCTGGAGGAACTCAGCAGGTCGGGCAGCATCCGTGGAAAAGATCGGTCGACGTTTCGGGCCGGAACCCTTCGTCAGGACTGTAGATGGAAGGGGCAGAGGTTTTTCACTTGGAACCTACCAGCCTTCTCCTTCCCACCCTCCCCCCACCTTCTTTATAGGGGCTCTGCCCCTTCCTTCTACAGTCCTGACGAAGGGTTCCGGCCCGAAATGGTGACTGATCGTTTCCACGGATGCTGCCCGACCTGCTGAGTTCCTCCAGTGTGAGTCTTGGTTTTTTAAGCTTTCTGAGTCTCAGGTACATCACGCTGATTATTGGTACAAGATCACTGTAGCAGTCTGCACCCGGATATGTTTTGCATGATTTCGGAGCATTTCTATACCTTCTCCTTATAAGCACGTAATCAGTCTGGTTTCTGGTGTTATCCCCGGACTCCTGTATGTCCATAGTTTACTCGGGTGTTGCTTGAAGACGGTATTACCATTAATATGAATCTTTTTCTGTGACCCATGTAGCTAGTCGTTCACCTTTCTCATTTCTCTCACCTATGCCATAATGCCCAATGTTGTCCTTGTCCCTGGTCTTGCCTACGTTTGCGTTGAAGTCACCTTGAATAATGGTATTTTCTGAGCTTTTACATTGTCTTAATGCTGTTTGTAGTTCATCATAAAATTGATCGATCCTTTCTTCACTGCTGTCTGCTGTTGGGGCATAAAAGAAAGATGTTAATGTCAAAAGGTTTTGCATGTAGTTTCACAAGTAACATTTGATCTGATATTGTCCAATAGCCTTTTATTGACTTTGCATGTTCTTCATCTAACATAATTCCAACACATTTTTCATGTATTTCTCCTCCTGAGTAAATGATGGTATATCTCTCTGAGCATGTTTTACCAGCTCCTTTCCACCTCATCTCGCACATTCCCAAGATGTTGATTTTTAATCTTTCTGTTTCCTGTTTGATGTTGTCTAGTTTGATGTTGGTTAAGGGTTCTTACATTCCAGGTTGCTAGTCTGATCTTCTTTGCTTTTGATCTGCCGACAGTCGCAGGATAACGGTCGAGGTTCACCTGTGGCGCATGAGATCCTCTAGCGGATGAGGCTCCTTCAGTGAAGGCTCCATTCACATCTCCGACCTGAGACCGTAGTTGATTTGAGTTCATGATTGTACAAGGGAGGAATACTGAAGTGGTTTCCCGTTGCCCTTCAGTTGCAGTGCCCATACTGGACGGGTAACCCTGGCCATTGATCAGCAGGTTCACCTGCCCAGTGTTTTTAGTTTTACAACCATAAATTCCAATTGTAGGATCTGCTTGTAAAACCATCCACCACCTGCAAGCCATGGCTTCACGTGACCCTGATTGGGAGGCTAAACAGGTACTACATCTTGCCCAAGGGTGACCTGTAGGCTATCAGACAGAAGGAGCACCTTACACCTCCTTTTGCTGATCTAGCGATTTAAAGTGGGGATTGATTGCTTCTTGATTAGTGAGGGCATCAGAAATCCTGAAGGGGCTGCTCCTGTTCTAGCTGCACTTCAGCCCTGTGTTCCCGGTGTGGACGCTTGCGGTATCTACTGGTGGCTTGCTCATGGCCCTGGCCAAGATAGCCATTCACAGGTCCGGGTTGTCGAGGACTCTGCCTGCCCCTCTTCCGGGGTTACCTTCATGCCCTTGTGTTCTTGGAGTGGGAGCATGTGATCACTATGAGGGATTTCCAGGAGCGGTGGACACCCCACGGAATTGAGTCGTGCCTCTATTTTAATTTGAGTTCATTAACAGCATTGTAACCTCAAACATTGTACGTATATTGTATTTGAATAAAAGTCTTTTTAAATTGGTCAAAGGTTACAGGGAGAAGACAGGATAATGGGGATCAGCGTGTAGAATAAATCAGCCATGATTGAATGGAGGAGCAGACTCAATGGGCTGAATGGCCCTATTCTGCTTCTGTCTTATGGTCTCCCTTGAATACATCTGACACTCCAGTCTCCACCATCCTTGGGGATTGGGGAAGAATTTCAGACAATGGCTACTCTCAAAATTTCTACAGGCATCAGTTTTAAGTGAACAATCAAATGACTTTTCAAGCCAAGACCCTTCATCAGGACAGATAAGGTCTCAGCCCGAAACATCAATTGTTTATTCCCCTCCATAGATGGTGCCTGGCCTGTTGAGTTCCTCCAGCATTTTGTGTTTGTTGTTCTGGATTTCCCGCATCTGCAGAGTCTCTTTATCAGTTTTAAATGACCAGTTCCTGACTTTGTAGCTATGAAACCTGGTTTGGGACTCTCACACACGGTAAGCATTCAATTGTGGAAGAGCCTTGATGTTTTTTTAAGCCTCAATTTTTATTTTAAGATTTTCCATGACACCACCCCTCTCTGCCTCTGTAGCCTGCTCCAGCCCTACACCCTCCTGCATTTCTCTCCTCTCCTACTCGTAAGACCTTAAGAAATAGGAGCAGAATTAGGCCATTCAGCCCATCACCATTCCATCATGGCTGATTTATTATCCCTCTCAACCCCATTCTCCTGCCTTCTCCCCATAACCTTTGACACCCTGAGTAATCAAAAACCTGTCAACTTCCGCTTTAAGTATATCCATAGCCGTCAGGGGCAATTAATTTCACAGATTGGCCACCTCTGGCTAAAGAAATTCCGGAGACTAAAATGTATTCGGAACTCACCACTCAACCACAGGACTTTCTAACCTCTGGAATTCCCCCACTCGCCTTGATCTCATCCCCACCCTTTACCAGGGATTTTGGCCTGGTCTGATATCTGGTGCTTTTGCCCCCCTTCCCCCCCCCCCCCCACATCCACGCTAACTCTCAGTATGGGGTATAGGCTTTGTTGCTGTTGTTTGTCTCAAGCTCTCACAGAACATAGACAGAACAACACAGGAACGGACCCCTCGGCTCGCATTGTTGTGCTAACCAATTAAATTAGTCAGTCTCCCCTCAGCTGCTGATGCTCCAGAGAAAACATCTCAAGTTTGTCCAACTCTCCTCTCTGTTGATGCAGGCGTGGTCCAGTCGAAGCCAACAGATACTCGTCCCCACCTGGCACCAAGTTACGGCAGTGGCGCCCACCACTACATCGCTTCCATCTGATTCTGTGGCTGGTCCACAGAGACTTGGCGACTGGGGGTACGTACCAATGAGGGAAGCGTGTGTGCGCGGAGCCCAGCAGTCATACTGACAGGGTCTTTTGGGATCTTCTACTGTAGCCATTGGTACCACCATGGTCTCCTGTACTTTGGCGAGACCTGATATCGGTAGAGGGACTGCTTCGTCGAGCACCTCCACTCTCTGCCACAAAAGGCAGGATTTCCCATTGACCAGACATTTCAATCTGACTTCTCATTTCCATTCCGACGTATTGGACCATGGCCTCCTCTACTGCCATCTTCTGCCACAGTGAGGTTACCTCATATTCCATCTGGCTAGCCTGCAACCTGACAGCATGAATATTGATTTCTCTAACTTCCGGTAATTTCTTCCCCCTCCCCCTTCTTTCTTTATCCATTCTCCATTCTGTCTCCCTTCTTACTGTTTCCCTTCTCACCTGCCCATCACTTCCCTGCCTCTCCAGTCCATCCCTTTGGTCACTGATCCTTATGTTTCTTATTTGACTTTTGTTCATCTTCTGTTTGGTGTTATTCCCAGAGTCACAGAGCACTACAACACAGAACAGACCTTTAGCCCATCTAGTCGATGCAAGCTGTGGCCCTGTCCAGTCCCATCGACCCACACCCAGACCATATCCCTCCATACCCCTCCCATTCTTGTATCTATCCAAACTTCTCTTAAATGTTGCAATCAAAACCACATCCACCACTTTCGTGCCAGCTTGTTCCATACTCACACAACCCTTGAGTGGAGAAGTTCCCCATAAATATTTGACCTTTCACCTTTAGCCCATGACTTCTAGTGCAGCCTCACCCAACCTCAGTGGGAAAAGCTGCATTTACTTATCTGTACACCTCATAATTTTATATTCCTGTGAAGCGCTTTGAAATGATATGCTCCCTTGTTCTATTGTTGAGGTAGAAGTTGTTTGTTAACCTTTGGTAATATCAGCAGTTAATAAATCGTGGTGATGTTACCATGTTTTCAAACAGGTGCTGATACAGATTGAACATTGCGTAGAGCAGGTTTGAATATAGTACAGAGCATTCCTCTCGCGGAGTTTATGGGCTGATGTGTTTTGTTTTGTCCACTTGACCAGCCCCTTGCCTTTTTCTCTCTCCCCCACCTCAGGAAGGTGCGTGCGCCAGGCAGCTGTTACAGTTCCACATTGCCACAGCATCTCATAACCAATCAGATGGCACTGTCGGGCACACAGCCCATTAACGTGGGGATTGCACAGGTGGTCTGGACCCAGCCCTGTGCCAGCAACAAGAAGAGGATCAGGCACTGTCAAAAGAGGTCAGTGGAGATGGTGGTGAGGGGGAGGGGGGTTGCTGGAGCTGTGGGAAATGAGGGACTGATAAAAGAAGGTCAGTGAAGATTGAGCACTTCCGCTGCAGTTGCAAAAAGCAGAATTCCCCAGTGGCCTCTATTTAATTCCTATCCCCATTCCACTTCTAACATTTCAGGCCATGGTCTTCTGCCACAATGAGGCCACTGGCAGGTTGGAAGAGCCGCACCTCACATTCTGTCTATGTAGCCTCCAACTTGATGGCATGAATGCAAATTTCTCCAACTTCCTCCCAACCCCTTCCCTCTTCATCAGTTCCCCCACTCAGGCATCTTACCTCTTCTTATCCAGTCCTGGTAAAAGGTTACGGCCCAAACATCAAATGTTTATTCCATTTCCATAGATGCTCCCTGACCTGCTGAGTTCCTCCAGAATTTTGGGTTCATTGCTGTGGATTTCCAGCATCTGCAGAATCTCTTGTGTTGGTGAAGGTGTTGGGGGAGGTGGGCAAGGGGTGGTTTGGAAGAGGGTTAAATGCCAACTGCAGACATTCGGTTCCCCATGACAGTCCCAGATGATTTGAAGACAGGTTAAGTGAGCTAGGGCTTTAGGAAAGGTGCAGAGGAGGTTTACCAGGATGCTGCCTGGATTGGAGAGATGTCCGATCAAGATAGGTTGGGTGAGTTAGGGCTTCGCTGTCTGGAGCGAAGGAGGATGAAATGTGTACAAGATGATCAGAGACAGATCGAGTGGACAGCCAGAGATTTTTTCCCAGGGTGGAAATGGTTAATACAAGGAGGTATAACTTTAAGGTGATAGAAGGAAAGTATAGAGGGGATGTCAGAGGTAGATTTTTCACACAGAGTGTGGTGTGGTGTGGAGTGTACTACCAGGGACGCAGGTAGAAGTAGATACTTGAGGGACTTTAAGAAGCACTCAGATGTGTACATGGACGAAAGAAAAAATTCTGTCCGCCGGAGGTCTGTCCTGGGGTTAAAGGACTGCGTATGGGTGTGAGAGTCGGAGGGAGGAATGGGGCTTCCTTTGCTTATTTGTTGCTTGTTGTGTTCTTTGTTGTTCTGCCGAGCATTATGGGAATGCCATGTTTATTTATTCGAGCCCTGCTGTCCCAGCAGCGCTACAGCTCTAACCTAAACGCGGGACATTTGGCGGCACTTGCAGGCTGTGCCCAGCGCACCCTCAAGTGTGTAGTTTAACTCAAACAATGCATTTTGATGTCCATGTGTTAAATAAAATTGAATCTTAATCTTGAATAACTTTAAAAAGTTGGGAGAAAAGTATAGGGGGATGTCAGAAGTAGGTTTTTTCACACACAGAGTGGTGAATTTGTGCATCTCCCTGCTGGGGTGGTGGTAGAGGCAGATACATTAGGGGTGTTTAAGAAACTCTTACAGTGGATAGGCACATGGATGTAAGAAAAATGGAGGGTTATGTGAGGGGGGCAGAGTTAGATTGATCTTAAAGGGTTGGCACAATATTGCAGGCCAAAGGGCCTGTACTGTGCTATTTTCACATTCCTAAGAAATGAGTGTCACTTTAAAATGCAGCAAGCCTGAACAGTTTTCTTTTGAATCCACCCTACAACACTGAAGCAGACCATTTGGCTCGTCTGGTCCATGCTTGCCCTGCCACGTCAAGGTGCAGCAGCACAACATCCTGATCCTTCCTCCCTCACACATTTATGCAGCCTCTTGTCTGATGATTCTGTCCTGTTCGTCTCTGTCACTCCCATGCGGTAGGGATTTCTTCAACCTCAGCATTACCCAGATGAACTCCTCCCCCATTTTAGAGTCATCATCTCAGAGGCAGGCCATTCAGCCCATCAGCGTAGCGGTTAACACGATGCTATTACACCTCGGAGCATTGAAGTTCAGAGTTCAATTCCGGCACCATCTGTAAAGAGTTTGTACGTTCTTCCCGTGAGCATGTGTTTCTTTGGGTGCTCCGGTTTCCTCCCACAGTCCAATGATGTGCTGGTTAGTAGGTGAATTGGGCGTTGTAAATTGTCCTGTGATTAGGCTAGGGTTAAATCGGTGGGTTGCTGGTGGTGCACCTTGTTGGGCTGGGAGGGCCTGTTCCGTGCTGCATCTCTAAATAGAAAAAATAAAATCCGTGTTGACTGGAAAGCAACCATTCGCGCTAATTCCACGTGAATCTATTTCATGCTTTTTCATTCATTTATTATGAGCCATGTCATAGGACGTGGGTGATCATGGTCTTGACCATGATTGTTCTTGGCAAATCTTTCTACAGAAGTGGTTTGTCATTGCCTTCTGGGCAGTGTCTTTACAATATGGGTGACCCCAGCCATTATCAATACTCTTCAGAGGTTGTCTGCCTGGTGTTAGTGGTCGCATAACCAGGACTTGTGATATGCACAAGCTGCTCATACGACCATCCACCACCTGCTCCCATGGCTTCACATGTCCCTGGCAATTTACAGCAGCCTACAAACCCGTGCATGTTGGGAGGTGGGAGGACTCTGAAGCACTCAGATGAAAAACATAGGGTCACAGAGCAATCCACACAAAATATGCTGGAGGAACACAGCAGATCAGGTAGCATCTATGAAGGGGGATGAACAATCAAATATTTGGGCCAGGACCCTTCAACAGTCACAGGGAGAACATGCAAACTCCATATAGACAGCATGGGAGATAAGAATTGAACCAGGGTCTCTGATGCTGTGAGTCATTGGCTCCCCTAGTCATGGACCATAGCATATAACATAGAACAGTACGGCACAGTACAGACTTCCGTCCATGACTATTTAACTACTCTAAAGTCAATCTTGTCCTTCCCCCCTGCATATCCTTCTATTTTTCTGGCATGAAAGTCGAGACATTGAGATCAGAAGTCAGGAAGTTATGTTGCAGCTTTATAAAACTTTAGTTCGGCTGCACCTGGAGTAATGCAATCTCAAACGAGAAAAAATCTGTAGATGCTGGAGTAATGCATACAGTTTCAGTCACCCCACCGTAGGGGGAAAATCGAGGCTTAGGAGAGGGTGCAGAAGAGGTTCACCAGGATGCTGACTGGATTCGAGGACGTGTACTATAACGAGAGGCTGGACAAACTTGGGTGGTTTTCTCAGGAGCAGGAGGAACTGAGAGGAATCAGATCAAGGTTTGTAAGATTGTGAGAGGCATGGATACAGTATCTTTTTTCCCAGGGTTGAAATGTCTGATACCAGAGGTCATGCATTTAAGGTGAGAGGGGGTAAAATGGAGTTGTGAAGGACAATTGTTTTTACACAGAGTGGTGGGTGCCTGGTATGCACTGCTTGGGGTGGTGGTAGAGGCAGATACCTTAGGGATTTTTAAGAGATGTTCACGTAAGCCGTGAATGTGAGAAAAATGGAACGATACGGACATTGTGTAGGCAGAAGAGATTAGTTTTGTTGGCCATTTAATTTCTAATTTAGTTGGTCTGGTACGTCACTGTGGGCCAAAGGGCCTTTTCCTGTGCTGTCCTGTCCACGTGCACTGGAAATAGATGCTGATACACTGCAGCCCAACTTGGGAAGAGAGCCCGTTGCCCAAAAGGAGAATGAGACCTTTCACTGCATTGACCCCCTCCCTTAGAACTGGGTAGGAGGTGAAGAGAGGAATGTTTCACAGCGAAAAATCAGTTGGGGGATTTGAGAGTCGCTGTGGACTTGATGGGATGAATGGCCTCTTATGTCGAAGGAAATGAGGAAGATTACCAAGCCCCCTTGCCCCGAGAGAGGTGAGTGATCATGTACAGGGATGAGGTGGGAAACCTGTGTCGATTCACTCTCCCCCTTTGTTTCCCAACAGGAGCAATACATCATCACAGAACGGCCTGCAGGGCACGACAATGGCTTCCCCAAAGACCGCCAGCAGACCGAAGGCTGGCAGTGCCGGGGGCTGCGCCACGGCACAGGGCAATCAGAACAGCAAGGGCGCCAGGGGCTTCTGCTGCCCAGAAACGGTGGGCCCACATCTGGACGGCAACCAGCAGCGCCAAGCCATTGTCATCGCGGACTCGCCCAGCCCCACCGTCAGCGTCATCACCATCAGCAGCGACACGGATGACGAGGAGGCTTCCCAGACCCATTCCCCCAGAGAGTGAGTCCCTTCACTTTTCCCTCTATCTCCGATGGGCTGTGCGGCTGAGGCACTGGTATGTTCAGTCCCTGTTCGAAGTTCAAGTACATTTATCATCCAAGTATGTATACCATGTACAGCCTTAAGAGTAATCTCCTTGCAGGCAGCCACAAAACAAAGAAACTCAATGGAATCCATGAAAAACCACACATAACACAGACTGACAAACATTCAATGTGCAAAAGAGGACAAGTCATGCAAATAGTTAAAAACAAAAATATTGAACAAATAACACATAGAACATGAGCTGCAGAGTCCCCAAGAGTGAGTCTACAGGCTGTGGAGACAGTGCAGAGCGGAGGCGAGTGAAGCCGGTCCAGGAGCCCGATAGCTGCAGAGTGCAGAGTAACAACTGCTCCTGAATCTGGGGGCATGGGACCCATGACCTCCTACTTGAGAAGAGAGGGAAACAAGAGGAGAGCCAGTTTAAATCAGTCATTCACTGACTCCATTCACTTCTGTTTGCTCTAGATCCCGCGATTGCAACTTGCATTCTCAGTATTATTTTGTTACTTTTGTTTCGTATTTACACAGTTTGCCTTCTTTTGCACATTGGTTGTTTGTCAGTCTTTGTGTGTATGTTCTTTTTCATTGTATTTCTTTGTTCTGTAGTGAATACCTACAAGAAAATGGATCTTAACGTAGTATATGGTGACATATGCGTACTTAGATTAAAAATTTACTTTGAACGTTGAACTTCGAATGCCAGGGGTCGGAGGTGAGTCGGGATCAACCACTCTAGGGTCTTCATGATGTGTGAGGGTAGTGAATCTGAAATTCAATGAGTATATTTGGAATCACTGGGTATATTTAAAACAGAGATTGATAGGTTCTTGATTATTAAGTGTGTCAAAGGTTGTGGGGAGAAGGCAGAAGAATGGGGTTGAGAGGGATGATAAATCAGCCATAATGGACTGGTGGAGCAGACTCGATGTGCTAAATAGCCTAAATCTACTCCTATGTCTTATGGTCTAATGGTCTTCTGCAAGGGCGGCTATCTAAGAGCTTCTTGAATGCCGTCGTCATATCTGAAATCAGAGGTGCAATGAGACTTGGGAGTCCTTGTGCAGGATTCCCAAGTTGAGTCAGTGGTAAGAAAGCCAAGTTCATTTTGACAGGACGGGAACATAATACCAAGGATGTAATGTTGAAGCATTATAAAGCATTGGCCAGACTATATTTGGTGTATTGTAAGCACTTTTGGCCCCATATCTGAGAGAGGATGTGCTGGCATTGGAGAGGGTCCTGAGGAGGTTTACAAGAAAGATCCCGGTGATGAAAGGGTTAATGTATGAGGAGCACTTGATGGCTTTGGGCCTATACTCGCTGGAGTTTAGAAGAGTGGGGTAGGGGAATCTCATCGAAACCCATCAAATATTGATACTCTCTGCTGAACATTGACGGCTCCTCCGTTGAGATCATTAAGACCACCAAATTTCTTGGTGTTCACCTGGTGGAGAATCTCACCTGGTCCCTCAACACCAGCTCCATAGCCAAGAAAGCACAGCAGCATCTCTACTTTCTGCGAAGGCTGAGAAAAGTCCATCTCCCACCCCCCATCCTCACCACATTCTACAGAGGTTGTATTGAGAGCATCCTGAGCAGTTGCATCACTGCCTGGTTCAGAAATTGCACCATCTCGGATCGCAAGACCCTGCAGTGGATAGTGAGGTCAGCTGAGAAGATCATCGGGGTCTCTCTTCCTGCCATTACAGACATTTACACTACACGCAGCACCCGTAAAGCCAACAGCATTGTGAAGGACCCCACGCACCCCTCATACAAACTCTTCTCCCTCCTGCCTTCTGGCAAAAGGTACTGAAGCATTCGGGCTCTCACGACCAGACTATGCAAGAGTTTCTTCCCCCAAACCATCAGACTGTTTAATACCCAGAGACTAGACTGACATCTACATCAGTTATTATTATATTGTAATTTGTCCTCTACTGTGCCTATTGTCTTGTTTATTATTTACTGTACTTCCCTGCACTTTGTGCACTTTAAGTAGTCCTGTGTAGGTTTGTAGTCTAGCGTAGTTTTTGTGTTGTCTTATATAGTCTAGTGTAGCCTTCTGTTGTCTCACTTAGTCTAGTGTAGTTTTGTGTTGTTTCATGTAGCACCATGGTCCTGGAGGAATGTTGTTTCGTTTTTACTGTGCGCTGTACCAGCAGTTTATGGTTGAAATGACAATAAAAAGCGACATGACTTGACTTGACTTGAAAAGCCTAAATAGAGTGATGTGGAGAGGAGGTTTCCAAAAAATCGAGGAGTCTAGGACCAGAGGGCCTGGTCTCAGAATACAAGGGCATCCTTAAGGCCAGAGATGAGAAGGGTTTACTTTAGACAGAGGGTGGTGAATCTGTGGAATTCATTGCCATAGACTGCTGTGGAGGCCAAGTCATTGAGTATATTTAAAGTGAAAGTTGATGGGTCCTCGATTAGTCAGGGCATCAAAGGTTACCGGAATGGGATTAATAGGGGTAATAAATCAGCCATGATAGAATGGCAGATCATACTTGATGGGCTGAGTGGCCTAATTCTGCTCCTTGTCTTATGGTATTAAAGCAAACTAGCAGCCCCTTTCAAGCACCCAACACCTTTGCACTTGGGAGAGGTTCATGTTTATCGTTGTCATACCCAAGGTATAAATGTCATGAAAATTAGCTGTTTGTAGCGACAGCACAGCACGCTGCATGGGGCAGCACAATGGTTAGCGTACTGCCATTACAGCGCCAGCGACCCAAGTTCAATTACCACTGCTGTCTTCAGGAGTTCTTATGTTTTCCCCGTGACCGCATGCGTTATTCTCTGTGCTCCTGTGTCCTCCCACATTCCAAGCACCTATGGGTTGGTAGATTAATTGGTCACACCAATGTAATTGGGCAATGTTGGCTCATTAGGCCAGAAGGGCTGATTGGTTGGTCATTAGGTCGGTCAGTGGGTAACTTAAATTGACACAAGTTGCACATTACTTACACTTGACCAAATCAATAAAATGAAAAACGCCAGATCTGTAAGTGAGAGAGATAATGTTATGAGGAATCATGTTTCTGCCATATGGGAAAAGGTCTCATTGATTTAATTATGGAACATCCTGTCAGTAATAAGTAATAATAAAAAACATAAGATCTATGTTAAGATAAACAGTAAATCATAAACACAAGAGATTTTGCAAATACTAGGAATCTAGAGCGACACACGCAAAATGTTGGAGGAACTCAGCAGGTCAAGCAGCATCTATGGAGGAGAATAAACAGTCAGGGGTCTGAGCTTGAAATATTGGCTATTTATTCCTTTCCTGCTTCCTTAAGGTTGTTTCAGTTGGACGGGTGGTATTGGAGACAAGCGCCCACTAGCTATTAAATGCTCCCAATGGCATGCATCTCAAATAGCCTCTGACGACCAAGTCTAGTGTGTGGCTCAGCTGCTGAGCCCTCCAGAACTATTTCTACTGACAGGAGAAGGGGCAAAGGTGGATTACTGTCACTTTAAAAAGAGTAGCTCCAGGCAGATGGGACTCATCAGCGACGGTTGGCAGCTGATCAAGGCGAAGGAAAGCTCTAATCTCAAACTTCTGCTGCCTTACGGCTATACCCACTCAGGGGGAAGGCTTTGGGGAAATCCTGAGAGTAAAATCCAGAGCTGGAATCCCTAATACAGCCCTGTGTTGAGCTCAACCCTGACTGGCAACTCTTGCGACACATTGCTGGTGTCAAACTGCATCAGTCTCTGCAGAATTCATGGTCGACCCTGACGATCAGAAGGCCTCCTTCTGCAACGCAGGGAAAGTGGGCATGATTCGAGGTTCAAAATTCAAGTTTATTTATCATCACTTTATCCTGATTGAAAGTTGGATTTATTCATCACATTTACATCGGAAGATGCAGTCAAATGTGGCATTTGTGTTAACAACCAACACAACTGAGGGATATCCATAAGTGTTGCCACACATTCTGGCACCCCAATTGCATGCTCCACAATGCTTGGCAGAACAACACAGAGCCCAACAAGCAACAAAACCAGAACAGCAAACCAAACCCTGTTCCTCCCTTCCATCCCACACCCTCCCACACACACACACATACCTAAACCTAAGATTGTTACATGTCTCTAAGATAGAGAGAGAGAGAGAGAGAGAGAGAGAGTCATAGAACACTATAGCACAGAAACAGGCCCTTTGGCCCATCTAGTCCATGCCCAACCATTAAACTGCCTAGTCCCATTGACCTGCACCTGGACGATAGCCCTTCCATCCATGTACCTATCCAAATTTCTCTTGTATGTTGAAATTGACCCTGTATCCAACCACTTGTGCTGGCAGGTTGTTCCACACTCTCACCACTCTCTGAGAGAAGAAGTTCCCCCTTAAAACATTTCACCTTTCACCTTTAACTCATGACCCTTAGTTGTAGTCTGACCCAACCTCAGTGGAAAAAGCCTGCTATCCATACCCCTCATAATTTTGTATACGTTCTACGTTCTGGAGAATAAAGTTCTAACCCATTCAACCTTTCAGTATAATCCTTGTAATTTTTTTCTGCATTCTTTCAATCTTATTTACATTGTTCCTGTAGGTAGGTGACCAAAACTGCACAGAATACCCCAAATTAGGCCTCAATTTCAACATAACATTCCAACTCCTCTACTCAGTACATGCATTTATGAAAGCCAGTGCACCAAAAGCTCTATTGTGACCCTATCTACCTGTGACACCTCTTTCAAAGAATTATGGATTTGTATTCCCAGATCCCCCTGTTCAGCCACATTCCTCAGTGATCTAGTGCTGACCGTGTAAGTCTATAACCACTCTCTGGCTTCTTCCACGAAGTGAATGTCTAATTCAATTTACTACCTCATCCTGAATGCCAAGTGACTGAGTCTTCTTGACCAACATCCCATGCGGGACCTTATCAAAGGCCTTGCTAAAGTCCATGTAGACAACATCTGTTGTCTTGCCTTCATCAACTTTTCTGGTAACTTCCCCAAAGAACTCCCATATCTGGTCCCTTAGAATACCTTCCAATAATTTTCCCACTACTGATGTCAGGCTCACCAGCCTGTGATTTCCTGGCTTATTCTCAGAGCCTTTCTTAAGCAATGGACTACATTAGCCACACTCCAAACTAACCGTGGCTAAGAGTGTTTTAAATATCTCTGCTAGGGCCCCTGCAATTTCTGCACTAGCCTCCCACAGGCTCCGAGACCCGATCTGCAAAAATTTCTTCCTCTGTAATCTGTCTAGGGTCAATGACCTTGCTTCTGCATTGCTTCACTTCTATAGACTGTGCAAGCAAAATTGATGGAGCCCGGGCAATAATTTTGATAGGCAGTTTTTATTTGATGGAACACACGATATCACAGCTGCCTGCGCTGAGGTGTGTTGGAGCTGTTCACCATTCCACTGGCTGTAAGAGCTGGCAAAATGTTAAAATTAGGCGCCGCCCTGTGGCTTCAAATGGCATTGCTTCAGAACCGAGGAAACAAAGATTTAAAGATTTGTCACATGAAAATCAGAACATACAGTGAAACGCAGCATTTGCTGGGGGCAGCCCACAAGTGTCAGCATAGCATTCCTACAACTTACTAACCTGCATGTCTTTAGCATGTGGGGGGAAACTGGAGCACCTGGAGGAAACTGACTTGGTCACAGGGAGAACATACAGACAGTGGCAGGAATTGAACCCCGACTTTACAGTATTATACCAACTGCAACGACACTGTGCTGCCCTTTTATTAAACACTCCAAATGAACTTTTATTTGAATATGAAATAAACAAAGGACTGGCTAATCCCAGACACGAGAGATTCTGCAGATGTTGGAAATTTAGAGCAACACACACAAAATGCTGGAGGAACTCAACAGGTCCAGCAGCATCTGTGGAGATAAATAAACAGTCGACCTTTCGTCAGGACTGGAAAGGGAGGTCGATGAAGCGAGAAGAAGGTGGGAGGAGGGGAAGGAGTACAAGCTGGAAGGAGATACAGGTAGGTAAAGTCAGGGAGTGGCTGAGGGAGGGGATTGAAGGTGGAAAAGACAAAGGGCTGGAGAAGAAGGAATCTGATAGGAGAGGAGAGTAGACCATGGGAGAAAGGGATGGGGGGGGGACCTGGGGAAGATGATAAGCAGGTGAGAAGAGGTAAGAGGTCAAAGTGGGGAATAGAAGAAGAGGGAAAATTATTAGAAATTAGAGAAATTGATGTTCATGTCATCAGGTTGGAGACTGCCCCGATGAAATATGAGATATTGCTCCTCTAACCTGAGAGTGACCTCATTGTGGCGGAGATGGCAGTAAAGAAAGCCGTGGACCAACACGTCGAAATGAGAATGGGGATAGGAATTAAAGTGGTTAACCACTGGGAAATTCTGCTTTCTGTGGATGGAGCGAGGGTGTTCAACTACCCTATCTCACTATCCCAAATTATATTTAAAAATATTAAATTAGTTTTTCATTGCTGATTGTAAATATCAAATATTTTTTGAAACAGAGACCATCATTTTTCAATTAAACACTTATTTTACCAAATTCAACTTGAAACTTGCAAGATCTTAAATCCTTGTAAATTAAATTGTCTTTAAAACATAAAAAGTCTGACTCCAATCCAAGTGCATCTTGTGTCAAATCCTCATATGTAAAGAAATTAAAGGGTCAACCAATTTTAAATTAGAATTAGATTCTAATCTTTAAATTTTGTAAGTCATTGTACATATCAATATCTAACAACTCACTGGCATTCTGATCTGACAAGTAATAAAGCAGCCTTTGCTATTTAATACCATAGATAATTTATCACAAAAATATTAAGGAACATTGAGCATTTTTCAATGTTTTCTTTGAAAACACTATTACATTATTATAACTTAAAATAGAGCACCACGGTAGCATAGGTCAACTGCTAAGTTGGTCAACCGAACTATGGACCAGGCTATACGAGCATCAGCTTTTGAACAGAAGGCACGACCCACTCTCGCTGGTATCTACTCATGAAGACGAAGAGGGACACCATTTCAACTGGACAACAGCCATAGTCTTGACTCAAGTAAGAACAAGAAAAGAATGAGAATTTCTCGAAGCGTGTTTCTGTATGGAAGAATCCATCAACAAACATATCGACATAGATCCGGTTTATGAACCTTTATGGAGAAAAGAGAAACGACGACATCACCAGTAATCTTCGGGATCTGGGCAGTGAAGCAAACACTTCTCCAGTGGATCTCCCTCAAAGCTAGCCAATCAGAATCTTCTGCAGCGAAACTGTTCACTGTGTTTTGAACCAGCCAGCCAGATCACGACATCTACTGAATATCCATTCGGCCACCGGAGGAGTGTATAAGCCCCATTCTGAGGAGACAACACCCTCAACTGTGCACTGCTGACGGCTTCTCGATTGGAGCTGAAACGTCTGCAAATATTTTGCGAAGCTTAGTGATCAACCAAGCTTCCAGACAGATAGATAGCTGGTAGAAAGAAGGAAAGAAAGAAATTGATAAATTAAATGTATGAATAAATAAATAAGACTAATGAAATTAATTAAATATTAAACCTTAGGTAATATGCTGAGCTGCAGGCAATTTTGTTATTGAGTATTAACGACAGTAAAGACTCTCAGGAGTCTTTTCAATATTTAGCGGCCAGACCCATAAATGGGACTCAGGAGAGGGTTTTGGAAAAATCAGGTTTAAAGAGTCTCACATCAACGCTCTCCAGAATTGTTCAGTGTTTTTTGCCGTGGATGGTAGTTAGAGAGGGGAGTAATGGTCAAAGTGCAGAGGGCTGCAGAGACTTTGTTACAAAAAAGGTGTTGATGCAAGGGCAAAGTTTGCAGGAGTCTACATGTGGTCTCCAAAGCTTTTGCTGGAAAAACAGAAAGGGATACGAGGCTTGACAATAGGGAGAAGATGGGTTCTCGTTGTTGGAATTAGTGGGGGGAGATGATTGGAAGAAGCTTTTCTCTTTGGAGAGAAGAAGGATCAGAGATAACTTTCAGAGATGTACAATAAGATAATGTAAAATAGAGGCAAGAGTAAATATTGGAGCACTGAAGAACGATGCTGGGGAGGTAGTAATGAGGGACAAGGAAATGGCGGATGAACTGAATAATTATTTTGCATCAGTCTTCACTGTGGAAGACGGTAACAGTATGGTAGATGTTCCAGGTTTCAGGGGTCATGAAGAGGGTGAAATTACCATTACTAGAGAGAAGTTTCTTGGAAAACTGAAAGGTCTGAAGGTAGATGTCACCTGGACCAGATGGTGTACACCCCAGGGTTCCAAAAGAGATGGCTGAAAAGATCGTAGAAACACTAGTAATGATTCTTCAAGAATCTCCAGATTCTGGAAAGGTTTCGGAAGACTGCAAAATTGCAAATGTCACTCCACTCTTCAAGAAGAGCGAGAAGCAGAAGAAAGGAAACTATAGACCAATTAGTCTGACTTTAGTGATTGGGAAGATGTTGGTGTCGATTATTAAGGATGAGGTCCCAGGGTACTTAGAGGCACATGTAAATTAGGCCGTAATTAGCATGGTTTCCTCAAGGGAAAATCTTGTCTGACAGATCTGTTAGCATGCTTTGAAGAAATAATCAGCAGGATAGACAAAGGAGAATCAGTTGATGTTGTGTACTTGTATTTTCAGAAGTCCTTTGACAAGGTGTCACACATGAGGTTACTTAACAACCTACAAGCCCATGGTATCACAGGAAAGATTCTAGCAGGGATAAAGCAGTGGCTGATTGGCAGGAAGCAAAGAGTGGGAATAAAGTTAGCCTTTTCTGGTTGACTGCCAGTGACTAGTGGTGTTTTTTTACAGGGGTCTGTGTTGAGACTGATTCTTTTTACATTATATGCCAATGATTTGGATGATGGAATTGATTGCTTTTTTGTTGCAATGATATAAAGATAGGTGGAGGGGCAGGTAGTTCTGAGTAAGTAGAGAGGCGACAGAAGGATTTAGACAGATTAGGAGAATGGGCAAAGAAACAGCAGATAGAATACAGTGTTGGGAAGTGCATAGTCATGCACTTTGGTAGAAGAAATGAGAGGGTTGACTGTCTTCTCAATAGAGAGAAAATACAAAAAACTGAATTGCCAAGGGACTTGGGAGTCCTTGTGCAGGATTCCCTAAAGGTTAACTTGCAGGTTGAGTCTGTGGTGAGGAAAGCAAATGCAATATTAGCATTCATTTCAAGAGGACTAGAATATAAAAGCAAGGATGTAATGTTGAGACTTTATAAAGCACTGGTGAGGCCTCACGTATGGTATTGTGAGTAGTTTTGGGCCCCTTATCTTAGAAAGGATGCGCTGGAACTGGAGAGGATTCAAAGGCGGTTCACAAAAATGATTCCAGGATTGAATTCGCTTGTCATATGAAGAGTGTTTGATGGCTGTGAGCCTGTATTCACTAGAATTTAGAAGAATGGCGAATGGCAAAAGGCCTTGATAGAGTAGATGTGGAGAAGATGTTTCCTATGATGGGAGAGTCTAATATCAGTCTCAGAATTAAGGGGTGTCCTTTTAGAATGGTGATGAGGAGGAATTCTTTAACCAGAGAGTGTGGAATTCTTTGCCATAAGCAGCTGTGGGGGCCATGTCTTTATGTATATTTAAGGGAGAGGTTGATAGATTCTTGATTAGTCAAGGCATGAAGGGATACAGGGAGAAGGCAAGAAACTGGGGCTGAAAGGATAATTGGATCAGCCATGGTGATATGGCAGAGCAGACTCGATGGGCCAAATGGCCTAATCATGCTTCTATATCTTATGGTCTTTTGATAAGAGGCATATTTCAAGTAGATAGCCAGAGACTGATTCCCAGGGCAGAAACAGCTAATACCAAGGTCATAATTTTAAGGTGATTGGAGGGAAACATAAAGGGGATGTCAGAGGCAAGTTTTTTTTTTACACAGAAGTGCCCTGGCAGGGTTGGTGATAGAGTCAGACACATTAGGAGCAATTAAGAGATTCTTATGCACATGGATAATAGAAAAGTGGATGGCTATATAGGAAGAGGGAAGGATTAAATTGATCTTAGAGTAGGTTAAAAGGTCGTCACAACATTGTGGGCTGAAGGGCCTGTACTGTGTTGTAATGTTATCATAACAATGTATAATAAAGTGTAAAAGCTAGAGAGCAAGTGCAGTGCAGCTAACTGGTCTGAATGCAAAGCAAATCTAGATTATGGCTGGCACAGGTATGGTGAATAATATAGAATGTGGATTCAGACTGTTCAGCTTAAAGTTAGATGTACCCGGCATGTTGTTGGTTATCATTGGCTGCTGTAGTGTAGAATGCACAGAATTGCTAGTGGTTACAGAACGTTGTAGACTCATACAACTCCATCATGGACACAGCTCTCTCTACCATCAAGGACGTCTTCATGATGCCTCAAGAAGGTGGCATCCATCACATGGGTGATAGAAAAGTGAAGAGCTATGTAGGAGGGAAGGGTTCGAATGATCGTAGAGTAGGTTAAAAGATTGGCACAACATTGTGGTCCGAAAGGTCTGTACTGTGCTGTAATGTTTAATGTTCTAAGCTGTTTTGTCACAAATGGGTTTGTTTTATCTGACATGTGATGCTGTTGATTTTTATCTTCCCCCCAACCCCCACTGCACAGTTGTAAAGGCAGCCCAGACTGCGAAGCCTGCCAGAGCACGTTGAACATCGACCGCGTGTGTTCATTGAGTAGTCCGGACAGCACCTTGAGCACGAGTTCATCGGATTCTGCGCATTCCAGCCCGTCTCCCTGCAAGAGGCCAAACAGGTACCAGTCGGGGCGCGAGAGTGGGTTCAGAATCAATATTAGGTTTATTGTCACTGATGCACCTATGCTGTGGGATTTGTTGTTTTGCAAGACATAAAAATTAAAGATCAGGCTTTGGTTCTCACATGTACTCCGAAACAGTGAGACCTACAGTGAAGTATGTTGCTTGCTTCAAATCAAATCGGCAAAGGCTGCCTTCAAGTGTTGCCATGCTTCTGGCACCAACATGACATGCCCACAATTCACTAGCCCTAACCGTACGTCTTTGGAATGTGGGAGGAAACCGGAGCCCCCGGAGTAAATCCACACGTTCATGGGGAGAATGTACAAACTCCTTACAAGACAGCAGTGGGATTTGAACCCCGATCGGTGATCACTGTGAAGCGTTGCACTAGCCACTACGCTACAGTGCCTATATATGGTTATTATATATATGGTACAATTATACAATTTCTGAATGGACAATGAATCCATGTACACTACCTCACAATTTTATTCTGTTTTTTGCTCTCATATAATTGTATATTACATAATATATTATTGTAACTTGTAGCTTTTTAAATATGTATTGCAATGTACTACTGCCACAAACTTTCGCAACATATGCTGGTGATATTTAACCTGATTCTGAAGTGCTCAGTACTCAGAAACAGAACAGTGCTTTGTGTACGTGTGGAAAGGTTTGATAAGGGAAAATGTATTGCAGTACAGGCACTGATGTTACTAGCCAAGCATGGCATTCGAATACTGGGACTGAAACTCTGCCTTGTGTACCAAATAATTCAACACACGGTTTTTCCCAGCAAACAACTAATTCAACCTGAAGCTTTCAGAGCTCTCTGTAGTCACAGTGAGGTCCACCCTCACTCACAACACGCAGGAGGAACTCAGCAGGTCGGGCAGCATCCGTGGAAAAGATCGGTTGACGTTTCGGGCCGGAACCCAGTGTTGCTTTGACCCCAGCATCTGCAGATTATTTTGTGTTTGAGGTCCACCCTCAGTCTCTGCATGTGCCTTTCGGAATAATACCTTGCTATACATTGCAGCCTTTCGCAGCTACACTGACAGGAAGTGTACAGTGCACTGCATGCAACACAGGCAGAACTGAGTCGAGCTGTTGCCTTGGTATGCAAACAAGGAATCTCCTGGTCTTGGCTGGGGTCTCCTGAATGCCTATGATGCTGAAAGACAAGTTGAGGAGCATTAGAAAGGGGTTACAAGCCGGCCCCTCTTCACTACTTCCATCAGGGTGGAGGTACAGGAGCTTGATGACCCACACTCAACAATTTAGGAACAGCTTTTTCCCCTCTGGCATCAGATTTCTGAACGGTCCAAGAACCCGTGAACCCTTGCTCTTTTGTACATTTTGTCAGCTTAAAACATCAACTGCTTATTCCTCTTCGTAGATGCTGCCTGAGCTGCTGAGTTCATCCACTATTTTGCATGTTACATTATTTATTTATTTATCTATCTATCTATTGTAATTTATACCATTTTCATGTATCGCACAGTACTGCTGCCACAAAACAGCAAATTTTATGGCATACGTCAGTGATAAAAGAGTGGATGTGGAGAGGATAGTGGGGGAGTCTAGGAACAGAGGGCACAGCCTCAGACACCCCTTTAGAACAGAAATTTGTGCATTGTCAGCTCTTAAAAAAGTAAAACATTTAGCCCAAAGCAGTGCGTGGTCTACGAGAAATTATTCAACTAGAATACTCGTTGGCATTGCCACTAGGGAGTTTTGCAAAGCACCCCCTGGCCTGAGAGGTTTCTGTACGAAGAACCAACCATTCAGCCTGTGAAAACACCACCTTCTGAGATGGAACTTGAAGGGTTCATGGAGACACAATTCAAAAGTTTTATTGTCATTGTACAGTGCACAAATGTACAAAAGAGAACAAAATAATTGTTACTCCATAAAAAATACAATCAACATAAAGAACACAATAAATATAAAAGTAATCCTATGAAATACAATGTACAAGTAACTGTTCTATACATAGACTAACTGCAATTGACCACAGAAGCTGAGATCTGGAGCGCAAAGAGCAAGCTGCTGGGGGAACTCAGGGTGTCAGGCAGTGTCTGTGGAGGGAAATGGACAGTCGGTGTTTCAGATCGAGACCCTTCATTTGAACTAAAGGAATAGACAGGACATTGACAACAAATAGGTGGAGCAAGGATGCTTCACTTTCTTTTCCCATCTGCTTTCACCATCTGCAGCCTATTATCGCCTCCACCTATCACCTCCCAGCCCTGGCACTATCTCCACACCCATCTCCTGATGCTGTTCTCACTCTCCCCATCTGCATCTGCATATCAGCCCCACACCTGGGTCGACCTATCACCTCCCAGCCCCTGGCACTACCTCCACCGCCCTCACCCCCTCATCTGTCTTTCAGCCCCACACCTGGATCCATCTATCGCCTGCCGGCACTTACTCCCTTCACTTCTTTGTACTAATCTTTCAGTCCAGTTGACATACTACTGGCTTATGGTCACTATTACAGTCTGCACCTGGATATGTTTTGCACTGAATCACTGAGTTTCTAAATCTTTGGTTTACAGTAATAAAGTCAATTTGATTTCTGGTGCTATCACCTGGACTTTTCCAGGTCCACAAGCATCTTGGATGGTTTTTAAAGTAGGTATTCATAATGACCTGATTATTCACCTTGCACCATTCGACCCATTTCTCACCTTGTTCATTTCTTACCCCTAGTCCAAATTTTCCTATGGTATTTCCATCAGCACCTTGTCCTACTTTAGCATTTAGATCTCCCATGACAATAACAATACCTTGAGATTTGCATCCATTCTTTGCTTGTTCAAGCTCTTCAGAGAATTTATCTATATCCTCATTTGTTCCATCTGTTGTTGGTGCATATACCTGTTTAATTGCTAAATCAAATGGTTGTCCTCTGAATCTAACAAGGAGCACTCTTTCTGATATTGAATAATAATAATAACCCAGTAGTATGTCATGTAAAAGTAAAACTTAAAAAACTAAAGAAGCAAAAACCTGAACAATCCCTTGACTACTTGCAATTAAAGAAGAAAACTTAAGACAAAAATTTACAATTGAAGTAAGGAATAGGTTTCAAAGTCTAGAAGTAGAATCTGTTGAAGATGATAGCAATCATGTAGAAATGAAATTTAACTCTCTAAAGGATGCCTTGGTAGAATCAGCAAAGTCAGTGATTCCCTAAAAAGGAAAAAGCACAAAGAGTAAATGGATGACAGATGAGATCAAAAATCTAATGGAAGAAAGGAGACAGAAGAAAGCAAATCCTATAGAATATAAGTCCTTAGATAAAAAAGTTAAAAGCTTCTGTCAAAAAGCCAAAGAAGAATGGTTAAACCAGGAATGTGAACAAATAGAAAGAATCCCTATTACTGATCCAAAAAGGTTACATTATCAAATCAAGAATGTCACTGGTAAGAAGCTCCTCTGTTCAGGTGGATGTTTGAAAGCAAAGGACGGTACCATTATCATGGAAAAAGATGAGATTATGAATAGATGGACTGAGTATATTCAGGAATTGTTTGAAGACGATCGAGGCAAAAAACCAGAAATGAAGGAAAACACTGAAGGTCCAAGTATTTTAAAATCTGAAGTTCGTAATGCAATAAATAAGTTGAAGAAAGGAAAGGCAGCAGGTCCTGATGAATTAGTTATAGAACAAATTATCACCCTTGAAGATTATGGAATTGAAAAACTTACTGATTTAATCAATGACATTTATGAGACTGGAATAATACCAGAAGAGATGAAAAAATCAGTATTTATCACTCCTCCTAAGAAACCTGGAGCAATAGAATGTGAATTACATAGGACCATAAGTTTAATGAGTCATATCACCAAGATACTTCTAAGAATTTTGATGACTAGAGCTAAAAGTAAGATACAAGCTGAAATAGGCAAAGAACGATGTGGTTTTGTGAAAGATGAAGGTACAAGAACGCAATATTGATGTTGAGGATACTATCAGAACGAGCTATTCAAGTGCAAAAAGATTTGTTTGTTTTATTGACTATACAAAAGCATTTGATAAAGTGAAGCACAATAAGTTATTGAAATATTACAGAAAACTTTAGATCTAGATTCAAAAGACCTCTGCCTAATCAGAAATCTGTACTGGGAACAAACTGCCGCTGTAAGAACAGATGGAGAAGTGAGTCAGTTTATGAAAATCAAGCGAGGCATTAGACAAGGGTGTGTTTTCTCCCCTGATTTATTTAGTGAAACAATACAATGAAACAGTGAAGCAATATTACAAAAAATAAGAGACATCTTGGTTTTCAAAGTTGGTGGTGAAAACATCAATAATTTCAGATATGCGGATGACACTGTTAATTGCAAGTACGGAGGAAGAACTACAAAACTTAATTGATATAGTTGTTGAAGAAAGTGCAAAAAGGGGTCTATCTACCAATTGCAAAAAGACAGAATGTATGGTGGTATCCAAAAAGAAGGAGAATCCTATCTGCAGGCTGAGAATAAATGGGGAAGACATAAAACAAGTACAGAACTTTTGCTACTTAGGAAGCTGGGTGACATCAGATGGCAGGTGCGACATGGACATCAAAAGGAGAATAGGGATGGCAAAAGACACCTTTATGAGAATGAAGAGCATACTGACCAATACTAAACTAGGCATGACAACCCGCCTCAGAGTACTGAAATGTTACGTTTATCCAGTTATGTTATATGGCTCAGAATGTTGGACAATATCTAGTAACATGAGGAAACGAATTGTAGCAGCAGAGATGTGGTTTTTGAGGAGAATGCAAAGAATATCATGGATGAAATGAATATCTAATGAGGATGTCATGAAGAGAGCAAACACAAAAAGAGAAATAATGTATGAGACCGTGAAAAGGCAACGTAACTTCATTGGACATGTGATTAGGAAAGAGGAGTTAGAATGCACGGTGATTATGGGAAAGATTGAAGGGAAGAAAGCAAGAGGAAGACAAAGACAAATGATGATGGAGACAGCAGCCAGAGAACTGGAAATGAATACCAATGAATTGATCCACTTGACCTGAAACAGGAGTGTGTGGGCCATGGTAGTCAAAGCTCAAACTGGGCATGGCACCTGATGATGTTGATGATGACGGTTCAGTCCAGTTGAAGGGGCTCGACCCGAAGCATCAGCTTTTTATTTCCCTCCACAGACACTGTGCAACTTGCTGAGTTCCTCCAACAGTTTCTTTTTTGTTAAATGGTCCATGCCCTGTCCCAGTGATCTGAGTATGTAATCCAGTACGGTACCGAGTTGCCAGGGCTTCGTTCTGCCAGCTAAGATATTTGAATTAATCCCCTATTCAACAGACAGAATCCAACATCACAATGTAGAATAAAAGGTGGCATGGTAGCATAGTGGTTATCACAATGCTTTACAGTGCCAGCAACCCAGATTCAACTCCCACCACTGTCTATTAGGAGATTCTTCGTTCTCCCGGTTTCCTCCGGGTGCTCCGGTTTCCTCCCACAGTCAAAAGACATTCTGGTTGATAGGTTAATTCATTGTTGTAAATTGTCCTGAGATCAGGCTAGGGTTAACTTGGGTGGCGTGGCTCGAAGAGCTTGTTCCGCACCGTATCGCGACAGACAGATAGGTAGATAGATAGATTGCTGCTTAGACACACGGACAGCTAGATAGACAAGCATTAGAGTTCACCCTGCAGTTGGACCAATGTTTGTTCCACACCAAAATGACTAATAAAGTTATCTCAATAAGAAGTTGAGGTGTGGGGAAGGAGTACAAGCTGGCAAATGATCGGTGAGACCAGGTGAGGAGGAAAGTGGTTGTGGGTGGGGGAGATGAAGTGAGAATGGGTGGGGGAATAGATGGAAAAGATAAAGGGGTGAAGAAGAAGGAAACAACCCCCCCCACATCAACATACCTCCCCCACCATCTAATCTTACCTATCACCTTCCAGCTTTCCAGCCTCTACTCCCTTTCCCACCCCTTCCCCCATCTTATTCTGGCTTCTTCACTCTTCCTCTCCAGTCATGATGAAGGGTCTCAGCCCAAAAGGTCGACTGTTTATTCCCCTCCATAGATGCTGCCTGACCTGCTGAGTTCCTCCAGCATTTTGTGTGGCTTTCTAGCACCTGCAGAATCTCTTGTGTTTATAATAAAGTTATCTAATCATTGCAGTTGCTGGGAACTGGAACAGCACCCAAAGTGCCAGAGGAACTCAGTGGGTCGGGCAGCATCTGCGGAAGGAAATGGACAGTCAACAATTAATTCCGATGACGGCTCTAGCCAACTGCCCATTTTGAGATTGTTTAATACATTTATTGTGCTAGAAGTGTAAAGGAGAACAAAATAATTGTTACTCCAGATTTGATACAGCGTAAAAATCATTAAGCATAATAAATACAATAAAGACACAATAAATATATACACGTAAGGTAGCCTATACATAGATAAATTGTATATCCATAAAGTCATGCTAGGCACGGGAGTGTCTATACATAACGTGACCGATAGGAAATGATAGGTTGTGGTGGTTGGGGCAAGGAGGGGTGGGTTAGAGAATGGAGGTGTTGATTTGCCTTACTGCTTGAGCAAAGTAACTGTTTTTGAGTCTGGTGGCCCTGGTGTGGATGCTACGTAGCCTCCTCCCTGATAGGAGTGGGACAGTCAGTCCACAAGCAGAGTGAATGGAGTCCTTCATACCACAAATGCAGCCTGATCCGCCAAGTCCTTCCTGCTGCTTGTTTGTTCCCTACTTTGCTATTTGTGGGAGTTTCTTAAGTGCGTTTTACCTACACGTAGCAGCAAGACAGCCTTCAAAAGGATGGAGCTCTATTTGCCTGTGAAAATCTTTGGGGGTGGGGGGTTCTTGAGGTTGTGTGTAAGCCCAGTTTCACCCTGTACAGGAGCAGTGTAGTGGCAGCTTCCTTTGCTTCACAATATCTGAAACGTGTGTGTGTGTGTGAGAGAGAGGGGAATGGGGCTTGTTTTGCTCTTGTTCTTGTGTTGCTTGTTGTGTTCTGTTTTGCTCAAGGTCAAGTTCAGTTGTCACTCAACCATACACATGAATAGGACTAAGCGAAACATTGGTCTGCTGGGACCAAGGTGGCAAACACAGTACCAATAGTCACACAGCACATACAATACATATAAAAACATACAGTCACAACAAATATTGTTGTGCCTTTTGTTCTTCTGCTGAACATTGTGGGCTTGCCGTGAGGGCACTGGAATGTGAGGTGACACGTGCGTTGTTCCCCCAGCTTATCTCTAGGTATGTTGGTTGTTAACACAAATGACACATTTCACTGTATGTTTTGATGCAGATGTGATAAATAAATCGGAGTTTGAATCAGAATTAGTAACCAGTGCATTGTAACCATTCACATTCCAGCATGTCGGAGGATGAGCGGGAGATCAGCTGCGACACTGTAGATGGATCACCGACCACTGACTCATCCGGCCAGAACGAGAGTCCCTTCCTGGAGGAGCGGTTCCTCCAGGACGCTGCCAACCGGAACACAGCTGGTCTGGGCTCCAAGGTGGCGGACAGCACCAAGCCTGCTGGGCGCAGTGTGGTGGTGCAGAACAACAACTCCATCTCTGTGACGGATCTCAGCGAGCGGGTTTCAAACACAGGTAGGTGCCTCCCTTTTACACCTGGCCTGGGAGAACAGGGGCTGCAGCTGTTGCAGAGCCGAGCAACGCGATAGCCTAGCTGTTAGTGTAAAGCTACTAGAGCCCCAGGGATCCGGGTTTGATTCCTCTGCTGTCTGTAAGGAGATCGTAAGTTTTCCACGAGTGCTTGGGTTTCCTCTAGGTACTCTGGTTTCCTCTCATATTCCAAAGACATACTGGTAGGAGGGTGATTGATCACATGGGTGTAATTAGGCATTGCAGGATCATTCACCCAGAAGGGCCTGTTACCGTGCTGTATCTCTAAATAAAAAGAAACAGCATGAGGAGTGGTCTCAGGTTGAGAAGGGCACAGAATTGGTTAATTATTGTCGTCCCACCTGGTTTCTAGCAGAGTGGCCCTATCAAGGAAAACGGGTTTACGGATCCTTGGCTTTCGAGAGATATTGAGGCCCTAGTTAATAAGGAGGAGGTGCATGGCAGGTTTAGACAGGAAGAAACAAATGAGGTACTTGAGGAGTATGAGAAATGCGAGAAAACACTTCAGAAGGAAACCTGGAGGGCTAAAAGAAGCACGATGTTGCTCTGGTAAGTACGGGAGAAGGAGAATCCAAAAGGCTGCTTTAGATAGGTTAAGAGTGAAAAGATAGTAAGTGACAAAATTGGTCCTCTGCAAGATCAGTATGGTAATCTATGGATGGAGCTAAAAGAGATGGGGGAGATCTTAATTTTTTTTTTTGCATTTGTATTTACTCGGGAGCTGAACACAATCTATAGAACCAAGGCAAAGCAGCAGTGAGGTCGTAGAATGTATGTGGATTACAAAGGAGGAGGTGTTTTTTCTGCCTTGGGGCAAATTTGTGTGGATACTTCCTGAGGGCCTGATAGGATGTCCCTTCAGACCTTGTGGGAGGCAAGTGCAGAATTTGCAGAGGCTCTGGCAAAGGTATTTAAAATGTCGTTAGCCACAGGTGAGATGCTGGAGGACTGCAGGATACCTAATTTATTTCTGATCCTACAAGCTGCACCACCCAGCCACCCATCTAGCCTGTTGTTCGTCCATCATCGTCGTCGATGAAGACCTTGATACCATTATGATGATGGTGGTGTTGAGACTAGCGTGTGATTTGGATTTAAGTGAGGGAGAGTTGCACAGCGTCAGCCTCACTCTCTCTTCCCAATTCCCATGTGGATCCAGTGGCAAGACAAGAGTCAAGACGGCTGGAGATAGGACTAGACGCAGTGGATGACCAGGACATCATCTGTGTCTGGTCGTGCTCTACACGTTCCACGACGCTTGCAGAGACCACCTTCTTGACCGTTGGACCTTCCACTGGTCTCGTCTGCTCAATACGCCGGAGTCTGTCTTCACATGCTGGGATAGACAACTCTCCATCTCACCGAGGGTTTGAGACCCATTGGCTACCCTCACCTGGTTTAGCCGGCTTATCAAAGCCGTTGCCCGGGGCGTGGCCGCTGTCGCATGCAAGCAGCTACGGGGAGCCATGGGTGAGAGCTGAGTGCCAGGTGGGGACCAAAGGTGGGCTAACCGTCTTGAAAAGGACGCGATATGCCCCCCCACCAGAGGTGCTGCCCCTCCCTGACTCCCCATACACCCCAATCTAGCCTAATCACAGGACAATTTACAATGACCAATTAACCTACTGACAGGTACAGCTTTGGATTGTGGGAGAAAACCGGAACACTCAGAGGAAACCCATGTGTTCATGGGATGACATACAAACTCCTTACTGATGTAGTATTTTAAGCATAGCCCAGATGGGCCGAAGTGCCTGGTTCTCTATTGTAGTGCACTCTGACTCTCTGACACTGTCGTTGGTGCAGGTTGTTCACTGTGAAACTCTTTAATCTCAAGTCTACTAGCAGTGTGATGGGAGCACTCCACAGATTACCCCGTCTCACATCTTTGCAATGCTTTTCCCTCCTAGATACGATGAGGCGGTCAGGGACAAAGCGCTCTTCAGCTCCTGCAAGAATAAACCAACTCCCAGCAACAAGGATTCGCCAGCAGAAGTCCTTATCAGCATTCCAACAGCAACCCATGAATTTTGGTCAGGTACGTTTGGTCAGATGTAACTCAACCTCCTTCCCCTTGTGACCCTCAGTTACCTTTTTCCCATCAGTTCCTTGGGGTGGAGGGTGAGTTGCTTCCTCTGCAGTGAGAATTGACAAGCGGCAGGGCGTGATTTCTTTCAATTACGCCAGCGAGGTCATGACTCAAAGGCAAGGATAAGGAGGTCCAAGACTTGCTTACAGACTTAATGAACGTACACACACTCCCATGAGGCACGCATGCACACGCACTCACATATGGTTCGCACATGCACATAGTCTCTCACATATACAAATGCACAGTCTCAGATGTACACACAGATTGTCTCACACAGAAGCAAAGCCTCACGCATGCACAGACACACACCCACTCATTCACAATGCTCACACATCAGTGCATCACTGCACAATCCCACTGGTGCAGTCCACTAATGCATAGCTAAACGAGACCCCTGCCTCATTGTAGTGCATCATTCCACAGTGCACTGCAGCAATGCATTGTTGTTTATATCCTTACCTTGTTATAGTGCAACAGTGCATTTCACACGAGTTTTTACCATAGCTGCAGTACATCAATACTGCACTGTACTCACTCTGCACTGGAGTTTTGGTGCACCACTGCATTTCATAGACACTGATTGTGACTGCGGTGACCTATTACATCACTGCATAAGCCCTAGCCTCAGTGCACTGCATTGCTGTACACACCCGAATGACTGCAGCACTCAGGTGTGATACTGCACAAGCCCTAGCCCTGGCTGCATTGCTGCATGGGTCTCCAAAGTTATGGCTGCTGTGACCAGACAGGGGGATGCCAATGGGAGCTGGTGTCTGGGTGGGAGGCTCTGCCAGTCACTGTAACACACAGAACACACTGGAGGAACTCAGCAGGTCAGGCAACATCTGTGAAAAGGAATAAAGAGTTGATGTTGTGGGCTGAGACCCTTCATCAGGAAGGATTGAAACGCCGACTCTTTATTGCTCTGCTGCCTGACCTGCTGAGATGCCCCAGCACTTTGTGTATGTTATTGCGGATTTCCAGCACCTGCAGAATTACTGATCACGGCCATCCCTGTCTCCCCAGGTTCATCACCACGGATCGATGCCTCAGGAACGGAGCGGCAGCTACGGGCCCCGCAGGCAGCAGGCCTTCGCCGGCACACACCCCTTCTCCCTGGCCCACGGGAGCCCCAACCACTCCGCTGCCCACGGACACCTGTCAGCGGCCGCCCACCTCGGCGGGGGCCAGCCTGCCCTCCTGTCCTACCCTGCATCGGGGCCGCTGGGCACCGCCGCTCCCGTGGCACACATCCTGGCCTCGCCCGGTGCCTCAAGGGCCGTGATGCAGCCAGCGGCGTACAGCCTGTCCCACCCCGGCGGCCTGCTGCACCAGATACCCCTGGGGCTGGTGTCCCGCCGACTGCCCTCACCGGCCGTCCACCAGAACCACTACAAGCCCCTGTTCCACCCTCACTCCTACGTCACCGCCTCCCCCGTCTACGCTGCCTTTCCACTCAGCCCGACGAAACTCAGTCAGTACCCTTATATCTGAAGATTACTGAACAAAGCAGAAAGAAAAAGAACGATCTCTGGTCCAGTCATGTAAAGCTTCTGGAACGGAAGGAACTCATTACCAATTAAAAGAGAGAAAAAAAATTCCAAGTCGTGGCACAAGAAAGTCAACTTCTTTGTGTTTGTTTTTAATCATGGCGGAAACAATGGTTCATAAACATGAAAGGCCGGGCTCTGAATCAAATCCACTTCTGACGTGTCTGTTTGCACAGTCGACGACGTAACTGTTCGCCGTCACCCGGGCTCCAAGGATCTGCAAGGCAGCCACAGAGTGTGGGGCAGGAGAGAGGGAGAAAAAAAGAAACAGCTCTCTTCCGTTTGCATTGCCTTTGGTGCAAGACACGTGAAACCCACATAAACACACACACACACACACACGTGAAGCCATGCTTCTAACACAGCGGGCACACATTATGTCTGCCATGTGGTATACACGCTAATATCATGGTGATTGTCTCGAACCCCCTCCCCTCTCCCCACTGTGTCTTTGATGTTTATTCAGTGTTGAATCATTAATCTAAAACGGGGTGGGGGTGACTCTGCACCTTGCATGCATTTCGCATGGGCAAGCATTGCCTAACGTTGGGGATCTTTTTGCTCTTCAACGTCATTCATTGACGATGGTTTCCACACACGTAGTGCCTTAAATATTCTGAGGTTGTTAATGTTACTACTATGTAATGGACTGTAGCACTTAAAAAATCTTATCTAATCCAGTGATTGGAATGAATTAAAGAGGGAAGGGTTGGGGAAGAGTTATTAACGCATTAGAATTTGGGATTTGATGTGTCGTATGCTTAATCTCTTTGAGAAGTGGAAATTGTTTTATATTGTACCTCACTTGCCGTGGGCCAATCCTCTTTTTTCTCCTCTCTGGATGGTTTAAAAATAACTTTACAAGCATAGAGCAAGAAAGAGCATAAGAAATTGGCTGAGGCGATTTGATCACTGGTTTTGACTTAAGATTAAACTCGTATAATAAGCAGTGTTTATACTGTCAGAGAAAAAAATAATCTGCAATACTGTACAATCCAAATAGTGTGCTTTTGTGTGTGTGAGAGAGTGAGTGACTTTTTTTTCTAAAGAAGTTTGCAGTTAATGGAAAAGTGAAATTATTAAATTTCTGATGGCACGGCTTTAATTAGATAACTGAGAAGAATGCAATTCATTTAAATCTATCTCATGAGGTGGTTTCTCCTTAGCTTGGGCTGTACGTGCAGTATTTGATATAAGTAGTAATATAATAATTCGTACTGAAGCTTGATGAGGTGCAGGTTTATAGTATGCAATGTTATCATTTATGCATGTGGCAAATTTACCCACTTCCTTCATCCTTCCTCGCTCTGGGGGTTGGGGAGATGTGGTGAGTTTGATCTCCGAAGCTCGTTCTTGTGTGTCCACTCGCTTATTTTTTATACATTCCGTCAGGGAAGATAAAGAAAACGGCGCGCTCTGCGGTTGAGGTGTGGCGCCGGGAGGAGCACGAGCCTCTCCCGAGCGATGAAGTTGCTTTGCACAAGCACCAAAGACCTTTCTCCTCTCATCCCCATTTCCTTAGCGAAGTTTGCTACTCTGCATAGACCTCAAAATAAAAAAAAATCAAAACTAAAAGTGCGTGGCAGAAGGAGAGAGAATTTACAAAATTTAAAAAAAAACTTTTTTTTTACGAAAAAAGATGATTTCAAAAAAGTTTGAGGCTATGTTTTAGCTCCTGAGGCAAGTTATAAATTGTATCTTTTATCTTGAATGTATCATAAATAAGCTGCTATTATAATGATTGCCACTTCAAATAGCTGTGAACTAGATGAACATTAATTTCCTTAGCCTTCTCATTTCTGTAAGTCTAATTACATTAAGTAGAAATGGGTTTTAATTAATTTGGCGTTAATGTTTGGAGTGTCTTTGTAACTACTGTATTGTAAATGATGAAACGTTAATTGCTCTTCCTTTTCATTTTGGGTGTGTGTTTTGGCATCAGTATTTTAACCTCTGTAAATCTGAGTTCATTACTGCATATAAATGGATGTATTGATGTAACTTGATTTTACGTTTTCATATCGGCATTGTGTTAGTGAATCGGAATTACTGTAGCTTGCAGAATTGACTTAACTTTTTTTTTAAATGAATTGTTTTATACTAACAGTTCACTATTGCAATCTACAGAATCCTTTAGCAATCTAGTGGAGATCGCATACCTGATTTCTGCAAAACTATATTGACATTAATATGTGTTTCCAAATGCAGATCCTGAAGTATAATTAAAAAACAGCACCAGTTTGAGTTTAATAAGCTAGTTTTGGGAACGACTATTCTTGGACGGGTGGGGCTGTAGTTGGTTTTACCTTTGAATAAGCAAGGCAGTGTTTTATTTAATATCAGCCTTTAGTCATAGCCAAGGACAACAATGTGCCTAAATGCAAAAAGGCTTTTAAACCGCAGAGCAGTTGTACAGTTAAGTCACATTTATATAGTACCTCTTGTGAAATTTGGTGCTTTCTAGCATAGTTCTATTTTTATCAACAGACACCATACGTTTGTAAAAAAAAACTTACAAAAGAACTCTAAATATTGACAGGATGAAAAGGAATGAGCTAGCACAGATTGGAAAAGCCTTAGCTCTGTCAAACGATACAACCATAAAGCCTAAAGACTTCAACAAAGCATTGCATTGAAATAGTTTCACTGGTGGATGCCTTAAGTGATTCTTAAATAAGACACTGAGATGCAGGGATCAAGCGAAGCGGGACGGACAGGCAAACCGCATTTTAAATCCAGAATGTATTTTACAGGCTGATTGGATTTTAAATCATTTTTAGTCTAGCTTACTAATCAAGTTCAGGATCTTGATGAGATTGAACATTAGATCATAAGACATAGGAGCAGATTTAGGTCTGTCCCGCCATTCCATCCTGGCTGATTTATTTCCCCTCTCAACCCCATCCTCCTGCCTTCTCCCCTTAACCTTTGACGCTATTACTAATCAAGAACCCATCAACCTTTGTTTTAAATATACCCTATAACTTAGCCTCCACTGCCCTCTGTGGCAATAAATTCCACAGATTCACCACCCTTCTCCTTTAAACTGTTCCCCTCTCAGCTTAAAGCTATGTCCTCTAGTATTTGTGATCTCTTTGTCCTGACAAAGAATGCCTCTGCTGTTTTAGTTGTAATTGCTTTGAGCTGATAGGGTTATCAGTGGGAGGATGGGGAGGGGGGTTGCAATAGGGAGGAGGTAACCAAGACTTTTAATTTTTCCTTTATCTTTTACTTGTCCCTCGCTCCCTGCTGTACCTGCTTTCTGTCCAACAAGCACCCAATCATAATTCGATTAAGAGAGTTAAATCAACACTGCAAGTTATAGAAACTTGTTCAGCTTACGCCCCCAAAAATAACTTACACTTGATTAATAAGTTGGAAGTGTTACTGTTAAAAGAAATTTGTAGATTTTTTTTGTGGCTGTTTGCTTTTGATTTTAACGCTACACTGATTTGCCACGTAGCAATTGCACTGTGCAATATTTACAATATGAGGACTGGGAATTTTTTATGGATGTATGTCTCTTACAATTTGCGATAGTATTTCTTGCTAGTTCTCAGTGATTTCAATGTGACCGAGCCTCAATAACTTCGTCACATAAAGCGGGTTTTCCAGGTGACTCTTTTGGTGAGTGTCAAAAAAAATACGAGTTTATGGTGTATTATTGTCGAAATTCACTTTGAATTAAAATATATATTGCTGCAGCAAATGAGTGGTGGGTAATTAATGAAAGTGTCATGACAGGGAACAGCCCGCCGATCTGCCAAACCTCGGTCTCTGGTCAGACATTTCTCAGAACTGCATCCGTTTCAGATGCCGCTGTAAGTTTCAGAGCGGAGGAGCAGACAACCGCAAATCTGGAAAACTCTCCACACCCCAGCAAGGAAGAGAGGCAGATGCTTATGCAAAACCTTCCGCAGGCACATCATGTACCATTGGCATTACTGTCTCTGGATTATATGTGACTTTAGACTCGCCATTGTAGTTCACCATTGATTTCCATCTCAATTGCCTGTTAGCCTCCTCACCTGGATCTACCAGCACTCCCCCTCGCCTGGATTTGCCTGTCATCTCCTCACCTGGATTTGTCAATCACCCCCCCCGCTTTACCCAGATCCACTTTCACACCCTCATACGGATCCACCAATCACCCTCCAACCTGGATCCATCCATCATTACCCTCACTGGGATCCACCTATCACTCCCTTACCCAGATACACCTATCACTTCCCCTCACCTCAATCCACCTAATCACCTGCTCACCTGGATCCACCGGTCACCTTCCCACCTGAAACACCTATCTCCCCATCACCTGGATCTGACTATCACCTCCTCACTGGATCCACCCATCACCACCTCACCTGGACCCACTAATCACCCTTCCACCTGGATCCACCAGTTGCCCTCCACCTTGATTTGCCTATCACCCCTCACCTGGATCCACCTATCACTCCCTAACCTGGATCCACCTATCACTACCTAATCTGGATCCACCTGTCACTCTCCCTCACCTGGATCCACCTGTCACACTCCCTCACCTGGATCCACCTATCACTCTCCCTCACCTGGATCCACCTATCACTCCCTCACCTGGATCCACCTATCACTCTCCCTCACCTGGATCCACCTATCACTCCCTCACGTGGATCCACCTATCACACTCCCTAACCTGGATCTACCTATCACTCCCTCACCTGGATCCACCTATCACTCCCTCACCTGGATCCACCTATCACTCTCCCTAACCTGGATCCACCTATCACTCCCTAACCTGGATCCACCTATCACTCTCCCTAACCTTGATCCACCTATCATTCCCTCACCTGGATCCACCTATCACTGTCCCTCACCTGGATCCACCTATCACTCCCTCACCTGGATCCACCTATCACTCTCCCTCACCTGGATCCACCTATCACTCTCCCTCACCTGGATCCACCTATCACTCCCTCTCACCTGGATCCACCTATCACTCCCTCACCTGGATCTACCTATCACTCTCCCTCACCTGGATCTACCTATCACTCTCCCTCACCTGGATCCACCTATCACTCCCTAACCTGGATCTACCTGTCCCCCACTCTCACCTGCTTCCACCTATCACCCCCCTCCCTCAGCTGAATCCACCTATCACCTCCCTCATCATGGGCCAAAGGGTCTGTTCCTCTGCTGTGCTGTACTGTTCTGTGTTCTACAGTCTCTGCTTAGCTACTAGGATAATCATATTAGAAAAACGTTCAAGAGCCTGATAACAGTGGGTTAGAAGTTGTCCTTGAGCCTGGTGATACATGCTTTCAGGTTTTTGTATCTTCTGCTGATGGGAGAGGGATGAACAGAGAATAATCCAGGGTGGGTGGGGTCTTTGATTGGCTGGCTGTTTTACTGAGGCAGCAAGAGAAGTAGATAGAGTCTATGGGAGGGTGGCTGATTCCTGAGAGGTGCTGAGCTGTGTCCACAGCTCTTTACAGTTTCATCCGATCACGGGCAGAGCAATTGCCATGCCAAGCCGTAATGTATACAGACTTAATGATTTATGTGGTGCATCAATAAAAATAGGTAAGAGTTGACAGGGACATACCCAATTTCTGTAGCCTCCTTAGGAAGTAGAGGCGTGGGTGGACTTTCTTGGTTGTGACATCAAAGTGGTTGGACCGGAACAGGCAACGCAGATTTCCTCTTGTTTCTGATTGGACCAGAATGTTCTCTTCTACGAACTGACAACTCTCAACCTTCTCAATCTCATCACCATTGATGTAGACAGGAGCATGTGGACACCTTTTCTGAACTGAGTGGGTTCAGGGCTGTCGGACCCTCAGGGCTCCCCCAACAACTCTCGTGTTGCTCCAGCATCTGTATTCTCTGGTGTCACAGAACCACCGCCTCCCCACCCAAGTGATTGATTTATTCCTCATCTCCAGCACTGTCGGAGTGTGGAGTTTGCATACTCTCACTGTGACCATGTGGGTTTTGCCCTGCCACCCCAATCTCCTAAGGAAACCTGCCATTGCATAAGTGGGTGTTGGAATCTTGGCAGCAGATGATGAAAATATGGTGAAAATAATTATTTTTCAAACAAAATAAACATTATTCATTAAAATTTATTTACTAGAATAAACCATTAAATGCCTTTTCATTCTTTACATTCATAGTCAATGTTTTCTGTACTGTTCTATTGCATTAATGAAAATGTAATTTTCTATTAGATGGCAAACATAAATGTATTTACTGCTGCAGTAAGTCATAGTTTTAATATGGGAAACAAGGAAGAAACAGTTCAGATAACTGTTCACAGAGCCAGCAACCTTCAATTCTCACTGCTGCTCATAAAAGGTTTGATTGTTCTCCCTGTGACTGCATGGGTTTCCTCTGGGTGCTCTGCTCTCCTCCCACAGCAGACATCCCACCTCTCCCGGAAGTTCTGGGAGTCTCCCGCATATTAATAGTGGCTCCCTGATGCCCACAAATTATATACAATATCACGGAAATCGATTTTTTTGAGAGCGAGTGAGTGAGAGAAAGCACGTGAGAGAGTGAGCGAGCTACCATGAGAGAGAGAGCGAGAGTGCGCCACGGCAGAGTGTTCCAAAAAAAAACAAAATATAAAATGTACGTCACCCCAGACTACTCTAATGTATACCCCTGCCTAATAGGGGTCAAAAATAATGACAGTGTTGCTCGCTGCACTGTTTGCAATTGTGACTTTTCTATTGCCCGTGGTGGGTTAAGACTGTAAAAGACAATGTTGAGGTGAGTTTAACAGGTGTCATTCGTTCATTAGCATAGCTAATGTTATTTAAACTAGCTGGCTAGCTGCTAAGGAGCAACTCTATTTCAGACATCCCACCTCTCCCGGGAGTCTCCTGCAAATTGATAGTGCTACCTCCCTGAAAACAGTTTTTGCAGGGTGGGATGTCTGCCACAGTCCAAAGATGTATGGGTTAGGTTAACTGGTCACATGGGTGTACTTGGGTGGTGCAGGCTTATGGGGCCAGAAGAGCCTGGTACCATACTGTAACTCCTAAAAAAAAATCACAGACTGAATCAGAATCAAGTTTAGTATCATTGGCTTATATCACGAAATTTGTTGTTTTGCAGTAGCTGTACTTTGCAATACATATTAATTAAAAGTTATACATTACAATAAGAAATATATTTTTAAAAAATGAATTAATTAAGTAGTCCAAAAAGAAAGCTAAAAAAATTGAGGGCATTTATATGGGTTCATTGTCCATTCAGAAATCTGATAGTGGAGGTGAAGAAGCTGTTCTTGAAACATTCAGTGTGGGTTGTCAGGCTCCTGCACCTCCTCCTCGATGAGAAGCTGGCAATATAAAAGTAATTAAGTAACTTGTTTCAGTGTTGTTGATTGAGGGTCCCCTGGGCACACCCTTTAGTTCCACCTGGAACTTGTAGCACAGAATCTTTTGCATTCATCCATCAAACAGTGTGGTTAATGCTTCATCCAAAAGGAATCGTCTCCTGCAGTGCAGTTATTACCTCAGTGCCGCATTATACTTTCATCTCTGTTCCTGGCCATCTGGTCCAGGAGAGTGCACTATCCCGTGAGCTTTACTTGACAGACCTCACAGTGCAAGCCTTATCTACAATAACGCCTCTGTTGAACATAGATCATAGAACAGTATGGCACACAATGGGACCTTCAGCCCACAATGTTGTGCCAACCCTCTAACCTCATCCAAGATCAATCTAACCGTTCCCTCCCACATAGCCCTCCATTTTTCTATCATCCATATGCCTAAGAGTCTCTTACATGTCCCTAATGTATCTGCCTCTACCACCATCCCTGGCAGAGCTTTCCACACACATACCACTCTAAAGAACTTACTTCTGATATCTCCCCTATTCTTTCCTTCACCTTAAAATTATGCCCCCTTCTTATTAGCCATTCCCACCCCGAGAAAAAGTCTCTGTCTATCCACTCTATCAATACCTCTGATCATCTTGTACTCCTCTATCAAGTCACCTCTCATCTTCCTTCACTCCAAAGAGAAAAAACCTAGCCCACTCAGCCTACTCTCATAAGACATAAGTCTCTAATCCAGGCAGCATTGTGGTAAATCTTTTCTTCACCCTCTCTAAGGCTTCCATATCCTTCCCATAATGGGGTGACCAGAAATGAACACAATATTCCAAGTGTGGTCTAATCGGGATATTTTTAGAACTACGACATTACTTAACAGTTCTTGAACTTAAATCTCCCAACTAATGAAGGCCAACACACCATATGCCTTCTTAACCACCCTATCAACTTGCACGGCAACTTTGAAGGATCTGTGGACTGAGGACCCCAAGATCCCTCTGTTCCTCCTCACTGCTAAGAATTCTGTCATTAACCCTCTATTAATAGTCCCATTGACCTGAACCTGGACCATGTCCTCCATTATGTCCCATCCATGTACTTATCCAAACCTCTGAAATGTTGCAATCGACCCTACATCCACCACTTCTGCTGGCAGCTCACTCCACACTCTCATCACTGTCTGGGTGAAGAAGTTCCCCTCATGTTCCCTCTAAATATTTCATTGTTCACCTTTAACCAATGACCTCTAGTTCTAGTTTCATCCAGCTTGTGGAAAAAGCCTCCTTTCATTTATACTGTCTAAACCCCCATAATTTGTGTATATTTCTATCATATCTCTCCTCATCCTCTTCCTTCTTTACACAAAGAATTTAGTTGGTCAGGTCCTCTTCTTGACATTCCGCTGGAAGAGAGTCAAAATTCATACTTCAGTCAAGTATCTGAGAGATGTTATCCCTCGGGCTGATAGACTAATAAATACCCTGCCAGCATTGAGGTTTTGTCACTCGGACAGTGAGCTATATACTGTTTACCTGTGCTGTGCACCACATGCATTTTGAATTACGTACTGTGTGATATTATACTTTGTTAACTTCTTCTTAAGCCCATCACCCCGACTGGGGCATAGGCCACCGACAGTAGCTCACCAGAGTCCTCGGTCCTGAGCCAGTCTTTCAAGTTTTACTAGGTGTAGCCCATCTTCTTGGTGTATTCTTCCTCTCCCAGGGATGAGATCGTTCAAACTTTGATCTGTGTTTCTGTAGCGTCGACTTTCATGCATTGGGGTTACTAGACCCCTGCCCAATCCTTCTCCTTTTGCAGCCCAGCTTGGGACTGTCCATAGCAAAGTTTCTATTAATTTGTTTGTGGTAATATTTTGTTTTATGTGTTGTGTGTGATATATGTTTTGTGGGTGGACCGTGGTCTGGAGGAACATTGTTTTGTTTGGTTGTATATATGTGCAGTCAGAGGACAATAAACTTGAAGCTGAACCTGAACTTGAAGGGACCCAAGTGAGAAGGGAAGGGAGATCTTCTGGATTTTTCCCTTCCCACTGCAAATTCTTCTGCAAGTCAGATAAGTTGTCCCAAACTCCTCCATCAGTCTGTTCTGCTCCAAGTAGGACAGACCCAGTCTCTCCTCATGTCTGAAACACTCCATCCTGGTGAATCTCCTCTGCCCCTTCTCTATTGCCAATTGCAGACTAGAGCAATAACATCTTATAATATCTGGGCAGTGGGGTAGCAAAGCTGTTAGAGTAGCAGTATTGCAACGCCAACTGTAAGTTCAAGTTTCAATTCCTGCTGCTGTCTGTGAGGAGTTTGTACTTTCTTCCCGTGACTGAGTGGGTTTCGTCTGGATGATCCAGTTTCCTCACACATTCCAAAGATGTACGGGTTAGAGTTAGTAAGTTGTGGACATGCTGTGTTGGCTGCCCCCAGCACATCCCTGTCAATGCAACATGACGTATTTCACTTTATGTTTCAATGTAGATGTGACCTATAAAGCAAATCCTTCAACCTTCACCTGGATCATCTACAACACAGTGGCATGAACATCGAATTTTACAATTTCAGGTAACCGGCAGTCCCCTACCCACCTGGTACCCATCTTCCCATCAACCCCACATCGTCTGGTTCCACCTATCACTTGCCACTCCCAGCCTCACTCCTCCTCTTTGTACAGCTACTCCCTCTCCATATTCGCAATCCTGATGTAGGGTCTCAAACTGGAAGGTCAATCTTCCCTCTGCCTCCACAGATTCAGCCTGACCTGAAATCCTCCAGTGGGTTGTTTTAAACTCAACACAAATCTAACCCAACAGTGATGGTTCGAGACCATGGACTTGAGGACCAATATGAGGCTTAAGTAAGTATTCTGAACAACAGGAGCAACTATCCCCATACAACAAGTCTGCTTCATTTGAACATAGCTGCTGTATTTCCCCTTTCAACTTACTGAACACTGACCAAATATGAAAGACCTAAATAGAGTGGATGTGGAGAGGACATTTCCTGTAGTGGGGGAGTCTATGACCAGAGGACACAGCCTCAGAAGAGAGGGACATCCCTTTAGAACAGAGATAAGGAGGAATTTCTTTCACCAGAGTGTGGTGAATCTGAGGAATTTATTACCACAGATGGCAGTGAAGCCAAGTCACTGGGTATATTTAAAACAGAGGCTGATTGGTTCTTGAGTAGTAAGGACATACTGGACTTTCCCACTACTGGAAACATCCTCTCCACATCCACTCTATCTAGGCTTTCAATATTTATAAGTTTCAATGAGACCCTCCTCCCTCCCCTCCATCTTTCTAAACTCCAAAGAATAAAGGCCCAGAGCTTCCAGAACTAGAGGGCACAGCTTCAAAATTGAATGGCAGCCTTCTAGAACAGAGGGAGGAATTTTTTTAGCCAGGCAGTAGTGAATCTGTGGAATGCTTTGCCACAGACTGTAGTGGAGGCCAGGTCTGGTCACTCGTCTGAGTGCTACTGGTACCAATGTAACCCAGTACTACCTGTCACATGGTCAGGTGGTCAGCGACTAAACAGGTTCCCCCACCAGGCTTACCTGGTGAGGAGGGTGGCTAGACACCCAGCAAGATGAAAAGCAAGACCTGTCAAAGGGCGGATGAACCCTCTCGTAGGGTCAACGGCCATCCAGCAAACACGTGCCGTGAAGCGCGGAAAGGACATCCCTTGCATCGAAGCTTGGTCTGGCCATTCACTGCAACAGAACTTCCCCCAGCCGTCTTGGACCCCACCATGTCACTGGATCCGGGAGGGGATGTCGGGAGGGCGGGTCTGGACCTGTGCAACCCCCTACTCACCTAAAATCCACTCTCGCACACGCTGTTCCTTTCTGAGGAGTGGGGTCAACCCCACTAACTGACTGAAAGGAACCATCATCATCCTCTGGGATGGATAGCCAGAGAGAGAGAGAGAGAGAGTGGAGGCCAAGTTTGTGTGTGTCAAAGAGCATCAAAGAATATGGCAAGAAGACAGGTGCACGGGGTTTAGTGGGATCTGGGATCAGCCATGATGGAATGGCGGAGCAGACTCAATGGGCTGAATGGCCTAATTCTGCTCCTATGTCTTATGCTTTTATCATCATAAATATTTCTCATACATTAACCCTTACATTCCCAGGGTCATATTCATGAACCACCTCTGGACCCTCGCCAATGCTAGCACATCCTTCCATAGCACAAAACTGCTCACAATGTTGACCTGTGCCAACACACACCACTTATTTTGTTGCTCATTGGGCAGCCTGTTGGTAAGAGCAGGTGTCCATTACTAGCATGGTGAGAGAAAGTGCCCACCACTGTTTATAATACAGATGCATTGCCATTTGGCTGAACTCCAGTGAATACAGGCCCAAAGTCTTCAGCCTTACTAATCATCTCTGTTCTGGTATGGAGGGAGCACTGCATGGGACTGGAAAAAGCTGAAGAAAGGTGTAAATTCAGTCAGCTCCATCATGGACACTGCCCCCCCCCCCAGCATCAAAGACATCTTCAAAATGCAATGCCTTAAAAAGGTGACATCCGTCATTAAAGACCCCATCAGTGTGGACATGTTGGAGGATTACAAATACCTAGGGATATGAGTTGACAATAAACTGGACTGGTCAAAGAACACTGAGGCTGTCTACAAGAAGGGTCAGAGCCGTCTCTATTTCCTGAGGAGACTGAGGTCCTTTAACATCTGCCGGACGATGCTGAGGATGTTCTACGAGTCTGTGGTGGCCAGTGCTATCATGTTTGCTGTTGTGTGCTGGGGCAGCAGGCTGAGGGTAGCAGACACCAACAGAATGAACAAACTCATTCGTAAAGTCAGTGATGTTGTGGGGATGGAACTGGATTCTCTGACAGTGGTGTCTGAAAAGAGGATGCTGTCCAAGTTGCATGTCATCTTGGACAATGTCTCCCATCCACTACATAATGTACTGGTTGGGCACAGGAGTACATTCAGCCAGAGACTCATTCGTCCGAGATGTAACACAAAGCGTCATAGGAAGTCATTCCTGCCTGTGGCCATCAAACTTTACAACTCCTCCCTTGTCCCTCAGACACCCTGAGCCAATAGGCTGGTCCTGGACTTATTTCTTGGCATAATTTACATATTACCATTTAACTATTTATGGTTTTTATTACCATTTAATTATTTATGCTGCAACTGTAACGAAAACCAATTTCCCCGGGGATCAATTAAGTATGACTATGAGACTTGGGTTGTTTTCTCTGGAGCGGTGGAGGCTGAGGAGAGTTCTGATGAAGTTCATAAGATTATGGAAGGCATAGGTAGAGTAGACAGAGGGTATCTTTACCTAGGGGCTGAAATGTCTCGTACCAGAGGGCGTGTATTTAAGGTGGGGGGGGGGTAATTTTAGAGAAGATGTGAGGAGCAGGTTTTTTTTTCCACAGAGTGGTGGGTGACTGGAATGCACTGTCCGAGGTGGTGGTAGAGGCAGAAATATTACAGACTTTAAAAAGAGGTTTATATAGGCACATGAATGTGAGGAAAATGGAAGGATATGAACATTGTGTAGGCAGAAGAGATTGTCCATTTAATTACTAATTTAATTGATTCAACACAAATTGTGGGATGGAGGGCCTGTCCCTGTGCTGTACTGTTCTCTGTTCTGTGTAAATATTTGTCACATTGGGGTATATTTAAGTTGGAGGTTGATCCTGATGAAGAGTCTCAGCATGAAATGGTTTATTCCTCTCCGTGGATGCTGCCTAACCTGCTGATTGCCACCAACATTTTGTGTGTGTTGCTTTGGATCTCCAGCATCTGCAGAATCTCTTGTATTTAGGAGGTTGATAGGTTCTTGATTGATCAGGGCACCAAAGTTTACGGGGAGAAGGAGGAAGAAGGCAGGAGAATGGGATTGAGAGGGAATATAATAATAATAATAATACTTTATTAATCCTGAGTGGAAAATTCTTTCTTTACAGGAGCAACTTTAAAAACACACTTAGCAGTGTGCTTAACTAATAATAAATACAGAATAATACTATATACAAAAATAGTGTACCAATGTGCAATAATATGCAATAGTAATATACAAAGACTGTTATAATACGTACTATTGTACTTTGATGCCCTCATTAATCAAGAACCTATCAAACTCCTAAACAGATGCAGGAAACCTGGAGCAACACACACAAAATGCTGGCGGAAAGCAGCAAGTCAAGCAGCATAAGCCATGATACAAGGGCAGAGTAGACTCGATGGGCTGAATGGCCTAATTCTGCTCCTATGTCTTGTGAGCTCATATACATCAGACCATTCAGTGAAGTATATCACTTGTGTCAAGGATGCGCTGGTGCAGCCTGCAAACGTCGCCACTCTTCTGGCACTAACACAGCATGCCTTAACCCTAACCCATACGCCTTTGGAATGTGGGAGGAAAGCAGAGCGCCACTGGGAACCCAGCGGCCTCAAAGAACAAACTCCTTAGAGACAGCTGCAGCAACTGAGCTCCAGTCAGTAGTCACTAGTGCTGTAAGCATTCTATTAATTGCTACACTACTGTGTGCCGTACATGACAATAATAAGCCATTTATTATCAATCGAGAATCTTTGCAATGCTTTCTTCCTTGGATAGAAACCAGCTCTGTACATGACATTCCAGAGTAGTTGCAATTACGACCAATATTCCAATTGGATTCTAATTCACAGTATGCAAACACTCAGTGATTTATGATCAAGGATAACCCAGTAGAACAGAGGGATCTGGGATTACAGCCCCACAATTCCTTGAAAATGATGTCACAGGCAGATAGGGTTGAAAAGGGAGTGTTTGGCACATTGGTTTTCTGTCAGAGTACAGAGTACAGGAGGTGGGATATTGTGTTGTAATTGTATAACACATTGGTGAGGCCAAATTTCGAGAATTATGTGCAGGTCTGGTCACCTACCTACTGGAAAGATATCAATAAGATTGAAAGAGATCAGAGAAAATTTACAAGGATGTTGCCAGGTGTTGAGGAACTGAGTTAAAGGGAAAAGTGGAATAGGTTAGGACTTACCTCAAGGTGGATGTTCAAACGATGCCTCATACCCCAGGAAGTTGGTTAGCATGATCACCCCTTAGATGCTGGTGAGTAAACAGTCCCCGTTGGGACTCACCGCCCTTCCCTGTCTGTATCTTGGACCTCTTGACAGAAACACCTTGGTCAATCTGAGTCGGCAGTAACATCTCAAGCAGAGCACTGCTGCCCCCTCAAGGATTGTGTGCTCAGTCAGCTACTACTCACGCTGCTGTCTCTGGACGGCACAGCCAGATTCAGCTCAATCTGTGTCGTCAAGTTCACTGATGATACGGCAGCGGTCGGCCTCATCAGCAACAGTGATGAGTTGTCATACAGAGAGGAGGTAGAGAGGCTTGTCAAATGGTGTGAGAACAACAACCTGAGTCTCAACATGGACAAGACAAAAGAGATGACTGTGGGCTCAGGAAGGCACACGTCAACCACTCTCCATTGCACATCAATGACCGCCATGGACAGAGTCAAGTGTACAGAGTTCTTTGGTGTGCACAGAATGCACGATCTACCCTGGTCCTACAACACCACCTCATTAGTCAAGAAGGCACAGCATCATCTACATTTTCTGAGGAGATTGAAATGTGCAAGGCTCCCTGTCCCCATTTTAACAACTTTCTATAGGAGCACCATCAAGAACGTTCTGTCTGGCTGCATTATTGTGTGGTGTGGAATCCACAAGGCATCGGACAGCAAGACCCCAGAGAGGACAGAAGAAAAATGCCGAGAGGATCACCAGGGTCTCCCCTCCCCACTATTTGTGACGTTTACCAGGAGCATTGCAGATGAAGAGCACAAAGCATTGTTGAGGATCCCTACCACCCATCCCACAATCTCTTTGACCCACCACTGTCAGGAAGGAGCATCAGGACTAGGTCTGTCAGACCGGGGAACAGCTTCTTCCCCCAGGCTGTGTGACTAATGAATACCCTGCCAGCACTGAGGTTTCATCACTAGGACAAGAAGCTGGTTACTGTTTACCCATGCTGCACACTACATACATTTTGAATTATATTTTATTAACTTATTATGGTAATATATTGGTCTATGTGCTGTGTGTGATGTGTGTTTTGTGGGTGAACTGTGGTCCGAAGGAAAATTAGTTTGTTTGGTTCTACGTACTGTACGTCAGTCCTGGGTATGACTCTAAACTGCAACCGGTGATGAGGCTCTGATTGGGGACTTTCAGAGCTTTGGGGAAAATGGAGTTACCCCTTAGTCATTCATTGCTCCCAGGGCCGCTCTGACCCAGAACGGTAGCACCTGCAAGGGTTCCTGCTCAGGATACGAGCGAAGGCCAACGGCAGATCTGGCAGGTTCAGCAACTGAACTTATGACGGAGAGGGCGGATGAGCTACGACCTCAAATGACAACGGCTATAGTATAGGCAGATGAACATTTGATAAAGTGAAGCACAATAAGTTATTTGAAATATTACAGGAAACTCTAGATTTAGATTCGAAAGACCTCCGCCTAATCAGAAATCTGTACTGGGAACAAACTGCCGCTGTAAGAATAGATGGAGAAGTGAGTCAGTTTACGAAAACCAAGAGAGGTATTAGACAAGAGTGTGTTTTCTCCCCTGATTTATTTAATGTGCACAGTGAAACAACATTGCAAAAAATAAGAGCCATCTTGGGAATCAAAGTTGGTGAAAACATCAATAATTTCAGATATGCAGATGACACTGTTAATTGCAAGTATGGAGGAAGAGCTACAAAACTTAATTGATATAATTGTTGAAGAAAGTGCAAAAATGGGTAAACTATCAATTGCAAAAAGACAGAATGTATGGTGATATCCAAAAAGAAGGAGAATCCTATCTGCAGGCTGAGAATAAATGGGGAAGACATAAAACAAGTACAGAACTTTTGCTACTTAGGAAGCTGGGTGACATCAGATGGCAGGTGCGACATGGACATCAAAAGAAGAATAGGGATGACAAAAGACACCTTTACGAGAATGAAGAGTATACTGACCAACACTAAACTAGGCATGGCAACCCGCCTCAGAGTACTGAAATGTTACGTTTATCCAGTTATGTTATATGGCTCAGAATGTTGGACAATATCTAGTAACATGAGGAAACGAATTGTAGCAGCAGAGATGTAGTTTCTGAGGAGAATGCAAAGGATATCATGGACAAAACGAATATCTAATGAGGATGTCATGAATGGAGCAAACACAAAAAGAGAAATAATGTACGAGATCATGAAAAGGCAACGTAACTTCATTGGACATGTGATTAGGAAAGAGGAGTTAGAATGCACGGTAATTATGGGAAAGATTGAAAGGAAGAAAGCAAGAGGAAGACAAAGACAAATGATGATGGAGACAGCAGCCAGAGAATTAGAAATGAATACCAATGAATTGATCCACTTGACCCAAAACAGGAGTGTGTAGGCCATGACAGTCAAAGAACTGGGCATGGCACCTGATGATGATGATACTGTATGTACAGTCAGATGATAGTAAACTTGAACTCGATTCCCTGGGGTATTGGAGAATAAGTGGAGATTTAATAAAAGTGTACAAAATTATGAGGGGTATAGGGAAATTATGAGGAGAGTGTGGAGTGAGCAGCTGGTGGAAGTGGCTGATGCAGATATTGATTTCAACATTTAAGAGATGTTTCAATAAGTACATGAATGGGAGGGGTATGGAGGGTTGTAGTTCAGGTGCTGGTCAAAGGCACTCGGCAGAATAACACTTCGACATGGACTAGATGGGATGAAGGGCCTGTTTCTGTCCTGTGGTGCTCTATGATGGCACAGCCGTAGCTAACAAGAGAAGTCAAAGCCAACATAAAAGGCAAAGAGGGAGCACATAATACAGCAAAAATTAGTGGGAAGTTAAAGGTTCGGGAAGCTTTTAAAAACCAACAGAAGGCAACTAAAAAGTCATGAAGAAGGTAAAGATGGAATACAAAAGTAAGCTATCCAATGATATTAAAGAAGGTACCAGAAGTTTCTCTGGACACATAAAGTGTAAAAGAGAGGTGAGAGCAGATACCAGACCACTGGAAAACGATGCTGGAGAGGTAGTAATGAGGTCAATGAAATGGTGGATGAACTGAATAGGTATTTTACATCAGTCTTCACTGTGGAAAACACTAGCAATATAGTGGAAGTTCCAGGTGTCGGAGGCATGAAGTGTGTGAAGTTACCGTAACTAGAGAGAAGGTTCTTGGGAAACTGAATGGTCTGAAGATAGATAAGTCATCTGGATCAGATGGTGTGGACCCCAGAATTCGGAAAGTGGTTGCTGAAGAGATCATGGAGGCATTAGTAAGGATCTTTCAAGAATCACTAGATTCTGGAATGGCTCCAGAAGACTGGAAAATTACAAATGCCACTCCACTCTTCAAGAAGGAAAGAGGCAGAAGAAAGGATACTATAGACCAGTTTGTCTGACCTCAGTAGCTGGAAAGATGTTTGAGTCTATTATTAAGGATTAGGTCTCAGGGTACTTGGAGGCACATGATAAAATAGGCCATAGTCAGCATGGTTTCCTCAAGGGAAAATCTTGCTTGACAAATCTGTTTGAGTTTTTTCAAGAAATAATAAGCAGGGTAGACAAAGGAAAATCGGTTGATGTTGTGTACTTTGATTTTCAGAAGGCCTTTGACAAGGTACTATACATGAGGCAGCTTAACAAGCTATGAGCCCATGGTATTACTGGAAAGATAAAGCAGTGGCTTATTGCCAGGAGGCAAAGAGTGGGAATAAAGGGAGCCTTTTCTGGCTGGCTACTGGTGACTAGTGGTGTTCTACAGGGGTCTATGTTGGGACCGATTCATTTTACATTATATGTCAATGATCTTGATCATGGAATTGATGGCTTTGTTGCAAAGTTTGCAGATGATATGAAGGTAGGTGGACGGGCAGGTAATTTTGAGGAAGTAGAGAAGCTACAGAAGGATTTAGATAGACGAGGAGAATGGGGAAAGAAATGGCAGATGGACTGTTGTGTCAGGAAGTGTATGTTCATGCACTTTGGTAGAAGAAAAGAAAGGGTTGATTATTTTCTAAAAAGAGAAAAAAAATTTTAAAAAGACTGAATTGCAAAGGGACTTGGGAGTCCTTGTGCAGGATTTCCTAAAGGTTAATTTGCAGGTTGAGTCTATGGTGAGGAAGGCAAATGCAATGTAAGCATTCATTTCAAGAGGACTAGAATATAAAAGCAAGGATGCAATGCTGTAACTTTATTAAACACTGCTGAAGCCTCACTTAGAGTATTGTGAGCAGGTTTGGGCCCCTTATCTTAGAAAGGATGTGTTGAAACTAAAGAGGGTTCAAAGGAGGTTCACAAAAATGATTCCAAAATTGAATGGCTTGTCATAAAATAGTGTTTGATGGGTCTGGGTCTGTATTCACTAGAATTCAGAAGAATGAAGGGTGACCTCAGTAAAACCTATCAAATAGTGAAAGGCCTTGATAGAGTGGATGCGGAGAGGACATTTCCTATGGTGGGAGAGTCTAAGACCAGAGGACACAGCCTCAGAATAGAGGGGTGTCCTTTTAGAATAGAGATGAGGAGGAATTTCTTCAGCCAGAGAGTGATGAATCTGTGGAATTCTTTGGCACAGGCTGATGTCAAGGCCAAGTCTTTATATATATTTAGTGCAGAGGTCGACAGATTCTTGATTGGTCAGGGCAGGAGATTGGGCTAAGAGGAAAATTGAATCAGCCATGATGAAATAGCAGAACAGACTCGATGGGCCAAATGGCCTAATTCTGCTCCTATATCTTATGGACTTGCACTTCTCTGACCCGTTGCAGGGCTAAAGTGATAGCAACCATCTCAGATGTGAATACTGATACTTTGATAATCTTTTCTTCCCAGTCACCTGAAACTTTGGAACAGAAACAGAAACGCCTGAACGACCTGTCCCTGGATCTTTTGAACCATTTTTGTAGGTATGTAAGAATCCATTACCTCTGCCCTGCATATACTGCTGAACTTCCCGTGTCTCTGAAATACAGTCAGCCTTCATTTTGATCTTTTCTTGAAGGCTTAAATCAACTACAGGCAAAGGGGAAAATCAGGGAGATGTGACAGAAATAATATTGATATTTCACATTAGACAACCCCAGATTTTGTGCCCATCCACCCAAAACTGAAGATCTTACAAGTACAGTGTTCCCAGAACTCTATGTTCCCAAAATTGGATGACTAACTTTATGTCCTCTTATGTTAACCCGATAAACCGCCGCTAAGTGGAATCTGCTTAGCTGTGAAGGTACTTCAGCCCACTCGTACCAGCAATGCTGACACTGAGGATGATTTAACAGCATCACCTCAATATTTGAGCTTGAACTATATCGAGAGACTTCAAGGCACTCCTTTATGGCTCTTTTACAGGAAACAACTTTCCTTTTATCATCTCCCAACAATCTGGGAGTTGATTTGAGTGCAGAGCATGAGGTATTACTGGACCTCTCGACCATGTTTGTGTGCTTTTAAGCATAGAGTTGCTGCCACGTGAGTGGCTGATGTGATATTTGCATTAACGAGCAGGTGTACAGGTGTACCTAATAGAGTGGCCGCCGAGTGTATCAGGTATTCCAGAACAAGATGATGCCAAACTGGCTATCTGTGTTTGGAAAGATGGGCAGAAAACTCAGACGGGTCATTGATGCGACTGTCGCCAATATGAATGAATTGCTCGTGGTTGTAAATCTCCCAGGATTGGCACAGCGAGGACTGGTTCCACCAGAGGTCGTGTTTGCTACAGCGGAGATGCGAACCACCCCCTCCAACTGCAAAGGCTGGACTTGCAAGAGACGTGATTGCTTTTCTCTACTCCCACCACCCCTCTCCTCTGACTCCCTCTCCCTCTCTCCAGAAGAGGGGGGAACGAGGGGGAGAGACAGAGAGGCAGCGACGTACGTGGGCTGCCTTCCTCTCGTCTCCTTGACAATGTCCAGCCACGGAGCGGCGCCTCCAACATCTCCGAAGACGCCCGGTTTTTCTCTCCCGGAGTACAAAGCCCCGGCCGCACGCACCCCTCTCCTGGAGTAGCCGGGAGGGATGAGACAGGCTGTCGGCTCGGACCGCGCTCTGGATGCCGCCACTTGCATGGGCTCCCCTCGCTCTGGGCTCGCTGCCGCCCGCGATGTCGCCGAGCCGCGCCGGAGACTGTGTTCCCAGCGCCGGGAGCGGGCTGCAGGTGACCGCGGCCAGGTGCCTCTGGCTCTGCGCGCTTCTGCTGCTCCAACCCGTCTCTTCTTGGAACGGTAAGGGGAGAGGACAAACTTGGGGGTCATGCTGGAGTGTGGGGAGTGGTTGACTAAATCAGGCTGACGATAAATGCATGATTAGGTAGTGCAGTCCGCGTGGTATCTGATCTCAATTTGACCTCAGCCTCTGTGCGATCACTGGACACATTCTCAAGGATACGTCCCTCCCTTATCAACCTTGCTTCACTTCTTCATTGATTGCTGGAACATCGCCGGTGTCTGTCTGTGAGAGAGAGAGAGAGAGAGGAAGGGTGGCGGGATGCAGAGAGGGACAGCTCCTTCTCCCAGAAAACGTTGCAAATCCTCAATCCGATTATTCGCTTTGCTTAAAGATTTACCTATTTGTTGCAATGGCTTGAGACGGAGTAGTCCGTGTCCGTGTGTGTGTGTGTGTGTGTGTGTGTGTGTATGTGTGTAGCAGAGAAGGTCCTTTCCATGTCCTCAAATCACCGTGAATCGACTCGCACAATGACTACCTTAATGCACTGTTGGTAATGAATTGATATAGATGAACGGTACACTAAGACAAGCTTTTTGCTTAAATGTGACGATTACAAGCCAATTTCCATTCACAACGCAAGACGCTTGGTAAACATGATGAGGAGAATTAGAGCCTCAAATCCATTCTGCCGTCTGCTTATGTCATGGCTTGACCATAAAACTTAACCTCCACCCATTTTCAATTTGGTTTCATAACCTCTTACCAAGTAAAAGTCCAACCCATCCTCCCTCATCCCTTGCCTTTCCTCACTCTACCCCTCTTCCCCCTCCCCCCTTGCCTATCTCCCCTCTCCACTCTGATGGATTTCAACCCAAAATGCCCACATTCCCCTCCCCTCCACAGATGCTGCTTCACCTCCTGAGTTCCTCCAGCAAAAAAGACAAGCAGCTGGGTGACGCAGTAGTGTAGCGGTTAGCGTAATGCCTTACAGTGCCATTGATGGTGATGGGGTCAATTCCCACTGCTGTCTGTAAGGAGTTTGTACGTTCTCCTCTGGACCTCTGGGTGCTCTGATTTCCACCCACGTTTCAAAGACATACGAGTCAATAAGGGTGAGTGAATTGTGGGCATGCTGTGTTGGCGCCTGCCATGTGAATTTGCGAGCTGCCCCCAGCACAATCCTTGGACTGTTGGTTGTTGACACAAAAAGATGCATTTCAATGTTTTGATGTTTGTTCTTTACAAACATGTGTTGTATGACATGGGCGATTGTGGTCTTTCCATGACCATGATTGTTCTTGGCAAGTTTTTTGACAGAAGTGGTTTGCCATTGCCTTCTTCTGGGCAGTGTCCTTACAAGACAGGTGACCCTGGCCATTATCAATACTCTTCAGAGATTGTCTGCCTGGTGTCAGTGGTCGCATAACCAGGACTTGTGATATGCACCAGCTGCTTGTACGACCATCCACCGCCTGCTCCCATGGCGTCACGTCACTCTGATCAGGAGGGGTAAGCAAGTACTACACCTTCCCCAAGGGTGACCTGCAGACTAGCGGAGGGAAGGAGCGCCTTACTCCTCCTTTGGTAGAGACCAATGTCATAGACATAGTCATAGTCATACTTTATTGATCCCGGGGGAAATTGGTTCATATTCCCTCTAAGATGAGTGCGTGAGTGCTTGCACACATCTTTTGCTACTAGTGTACAAAGGAATTTAAACTACACAGAAAAGGTTGTCACCCTCTACCATGTTAAGTATATTTCACGATGGTACACAATCACATTTCCTTTTCCGGTTTCTGTTGTGGACGGTATTGACAACGTGAAGTTTGCGATGATTTGTCTGATTTGGTTTATTTATACTGTTTTAATTGAAGAAATTATTCAGAGCACACATGTTGTTGTCACTGGGCAAAAAGGGAACACTGGTAGAGACGTATCTCCTTCCCACCACCCAGTTTTGATGTACATATGACAAATAAAGCTCATCCCTTTAACCTTTGAACTCAGCTGGTCAGGCAGTATAAGTTGGGGGGGGTAGTAGAGATCCCCTCCCCATGATTCAGGAACAAGACTGGAAGGCCCACACTTTCTGCCTGTTCCTGCCCCTGCCCTTCCCTCTGGGCTTAACTCCTCAGACCTCCATACTTATCATATCTGCAGTCCAGATGAAGGGTCAATGTTCACTTCTCTCCTTGGATGCTGAGTTCCTCCAGCAGCTTGACTTTTAGCTGACCAACCCTTCCTAGTTTTGGAATGCCCAACAGTTGTGGGAAAAACAAATCACATACACAAGAGACTGTGCAGATGCCTGAAATCCAGAGCAACACACACACAAAATGCCAGAGGAACTCTGCAGGTCAGGCAGCATCTATGGAGAGGAATAAACAGTCGACATTTCAGGGACATGTGAAGCCATGGGAGCAGGTGGTAGATGGTCGTGTGAGCAGCTGGTGCATATCACAAATCCTGGTTAAGTGGCCACTAAGACACCAGGCAAACAATCTCTGAAGAGTATTGATACTGGCTGGGGTCACCCATCTTCTAAAGATGCTACCCAGAAGAAGGCAATGACAAATCACTCCGGTAGAAAAATTTGCCAAGAGCAATCACGGTCATAGAAAGATCATGATCACCAACGTCATACGACACAACACATAATGAACAAATGAACAGGGACAGGCAATAAATTCCGGCACTGCCAGTGATATCCATATCCCATGAACTAATAATCCAAAAATTCACATACCGTGGAGAGCATTCTAACTGGTTGCATCACTATATAGTATGGAGGGGTCGGTGCACACGATTGGAAATAGGTACAGAAAGTTGCAAACTCAGCCAGCTTCATCATGGGCACTAATCTCCCCAGCACTGAGGACATCTTCAAAAGGCAATGCCTCAGAAAGGTGACATCCATCATTGTGGACCCCGGGACATGCTGTCTTCTCATTGCTATCATCCGGGTGGAGGTACAGGAGCATAAAGGTACACACTCACCTCTTCTCCTCTGCTGCCAGATCTTGAAATGGACAATGAACCAGTTTTTGCATTACTTATTTAATTTAATACATATATATATATATATATGCAATGTACTGCTGCTGTAAAACAATGTATTCCACAACATGCCAGTGATATTAACCCTGATTCCGAATCTGATTCTGATTACTAGATAGATCCACACTGTCCCTTCAGCCCAGGTTGCCAGCCATTGTGACTGTTGGATGCTGGGGAAGGCTGGGCTGCCCCAGTTACAGATAGATTGGTAACAGAAACCTGGAGTCCCACACCAGCAAGTTCAAGAACAGCTATTTCCCTTCAACCATTTGGTTCATGAACTGACCGGCACAACCCTAATCACTACAGTTTGGTGAAGCTATGACCACTGTATACCAAAATAGATTTTTTTGTGTTCTTTATTGTAAAAATGCCTGTAATTTATGTTTGGTGTTCTTTTTGGGAATGCTTTGTATCTGAGGCTCTGTTCCTATGATGCTGCTACAAGTAAGTTTCTCATTGCACCTGTGCAGACATGGACTTATGCAGGACAACGTGAAGGTGGGAAGTGGGGAATCTTGGACCACAAGAGTTCAAGGGACCGTGTTCACTGTGAAACAGTCTGTGCTTGTTTTTAAGTGTGAGAAGACAGATAATTATCACAGGCTGTGGCTGTCTTCTTGATCTCGCCAAATGTTACCCTGGCGTAATCTTCCAGATGCAGCCAGGATCTGTTTATCTGCCGCTTGCTGGTCGGAGATCCAATTTGAATGCAGAGATTCTCTCAACCATTTTGGCATCAGCTCAGGCAAGCAGTGTAGGGTTTGTTATCGAGCATATTTGTATCACTGATGAACAATTGTGATCCATAGAAACAGCTCCAGGAGATTGGAAGTTACATGCTGGAATGAAACTGGTGTGTGGTTGGACGTCAGCGCTGTTACTGGGCAAAGGCAAAGAATCTCTGTTATGATTGTAGTGTGGATTTTTTTTAATGTATATCTAGCTAATTATATTTCAGCCTGAGTCAGGTCATAGGTTCAGTCCTGAACACAATAATGCTGCCAAACCTTTATGGGATGGTAAATTGGAATTGGTTTATTTTTGTTAGATATACAGTGAAAAGCTTGTTATTACAGATCAGATCATTACACAGTACATTGAGGCAGAACAAGGTAAAACAATAACAGTGCAGAATGAAGTGTAACAGGTACAGAGAAAGAGAAGTAGACATTAAGGTGCAGGATCACAATGAGGTAGATTGTAAGGTCAGGAACCCATTTTATTGTACAGGGGATACATTCATAGAACATAGAATAGTACAGCACAGTACAGGCCCTTCGGCCCACATTGTTGTGCCGACCCTCAAACCCTGCCTCCCATATAACCCCCCCACCTTAAATTCCTCCATATATCTGTCTGGTAGTCTCTTAAATTTCAATAATCCTCTCAACATCTTTCTGAATCCTCTTGGTGAAGATGCTGCCAGAGTGTTGTAGGATTTCTCAGGGTTTAATTGGAATTGTTTTATTATTGTCATAGGTACCAGGATACATTGAAAAGTTTCTCTAGCATATTGTTTGTTTATTTTATTTATTTATTGAGATACAGCATGGTGCCCAGCAATTTAATCCTAGACTAATCATGGGACAACAAAGTACATTTATTATCAAAATATGAATGCAGTATACAACTCTGAGATTCATCTTCCCACGGATATCCACGAAACAAAGACTTTGAATCTTAAAGCGTAATTGCTGCGTCTTGAATGCAGTGAAGGGGCCGAGGCTCTCACAATGTTTCAGAAGTATTGAAACAAACACTTGAAATGTTCAGAGGTGGAAGGCAATGGACAAAGTACTAAACATGGGATTTATAGAAATGGTTACATGGTGGCTAGTATGGGTCATATGGGCTGAAGAGCCTATTTCTATGCTGTGTGACTCTTGAATCTGTTATTTAGTGGAGTTTTGCCTTTACGATGTCCATATCCCTCTGCAGATGCTGAGTTCATCCAGCAGCTTGAAGTTTAGTTGAACAATCTTTCCTAGTTTTGGAATGCCCAACATTTGTGTGAAAAGTAAATCACAACCACAAGAGACTATGCAGATGCTGGAAGTCCAAAGCAACACACGCAAGATGCTGGAGGAACTCAGCAGGTCAGGAGAAGGCATACAAGAGGGCAGGTGATTGGTGGTGGTCTGGTCTCACCCGCCATCTTCCAGTTTGTAGTTCTTCCCTTCCACCCACCTTCTTATTCTCAATTCTGCCCCCTTCCTTTCCAATCTTGATGAAGGGTCCTGGGCCAAAACATCGAGCGTTTGATTCCTCTTCGTAGATGCTGCCTGAGTGACCCGCTGAGTTCCTCCAGCATCTTGTGTGTGTTATTTGTGTTTGCTGCATCTGCAGAGTCGCTTGTGTTTAGTCGATATCCTTGTGGAGTTGGGTAGACTAGGAAAGTGGTCCCTGTAGGGTTGATGACCTATTAGTGACAGCGTTGTCCGTCACTTCACAGAGGGAAGATCAGGTTAATACTGGAAACAGAGCATTGTGCAGGGAGCATGAGGAGACGACAGGAAAGTGGGATTGGTTTAAGATACTTCAGTTCTGAGCCTGCACTGAGGGATGAATGGTATCAAACTACTCTGCAGAGAAAGGCTGCAGTGTGCAAATAAAAAGGTTTTCAAAATCAGTGAAACCTACAGGAGAAATGGACCACAATTTGTTATCTGATAAAGGGTTGCCTGTTGTGCTGTATCACAACCATTGCTATGGGCCTGGAGTTACTAAAGCACATGTTCATAAATCCACAATCCATTTTTTAGAGTTATTTTCCTTGTGGGAACAATCTCAGTCAGCCATACACACTTAGTACAATAACAGTGTTTTTTCAATGTCTGACTACAGATGGACAGACATGAACACAGACACAGATGCGTGTGCGCATGCGTGTACACACACACACACACACACACACACACAGTCAGAAATGGAGACACAAATGGCCAAACACACTCTATACTTATTCTGTACAGATTTGCACAGTAGTGTAGCAGTTAGCCTAACACTATAATGACACCAGCGACCCAGATTCAATTCCTGCAGCTGTATGTAGGAGTTTGTACACTTTTCCCGTGGGTTTTCTCCCACGTTTCAAAGATGTACGGTTGAGGGTCAGTGAGTTCTGGGCGTGCTGTTTTGGCTCCAGAGAATGGGGTAACATTGCCTACGCCATGTCCATATCCTTCCCTTTCCTCACATTCATGTGCCTATCTAAACTTGTGGGCTGCCCCCAGCACATCCTCAGACTGAGTTGGCTGTTGGCATAAATGACACATTTCACTGGTATGTTGTGATGTACGCATGATAAGTGAAGCTAATCTCAAAGGTTCTGGCGGTGATCGACAAGAAGGGTGTCTCGAGGCTGTTGCTCTCCGGCTGGAACCCCAGAATCAGTGGATAATGGTAACTTGGTTACCGTCCATAACCAATTCCGAGAAGGCTTGCATGCAAAGTGAGAGGGGGAGGGTTTAAAGGAAATGTGCAGGGGCTCAATCCCTTTTGCACAGAGATTCCTGGGTGCCTGAAATGGGTTGCCAGGGGTGGTGGTGGAGGCAGAGACGACCTGATTTTAGTTAAGAGCCCGTTAGGGTGACACATGAATTTGCAGGGAATGGAGGGATGTGGGCAGAGAAGATTTAGTTGAATTTGCCATTGTGTTCAGACATCATAGGGCATAGAACACAGAATAGTACAGCACAGGAACAGCCCCTTCGACCCACAATGTTGTGCTGAACCAAATAAATTAGTAATCAAATGGCCAACAAAACTAATCACTTCTGCCTATACAATGTCTACATCCTTCCATTTTCCTTACAGTCATGTGTCTATCTATATGTCCCCTAAAAGGCTTTAATGTTTCTGCCTCAACCACCACCCCAGGCACCCACCACTTTGTGTAAAAAAAAAAGAGAAAATTTGCTCTCACATTTTCTTTAAGTTATCCTCTTTCACGTTAAATGCACATCCACCGGTATTAGACGTTTCAACCTTGGGAAAAAGATACTGCCTGTCAACTCTTTCTGTGTCTCTCATACTCTTATATCAGATTCCTCCTCAGTCTACACCGCTCCAGAGAAAACAACCCAAGTTTCTCTACCCCCTCGTTATAACACATGCACTCTAATCCAGGCAACATCCTGGTAAACCTCTTCTGTACCTTCTCCAAAGCTTTGACATCCTTCTAATAACGGGGGCAGCCAGAACTGCTCCAGATGTGGCCTAACTAGAGTTTCAAAAAGTTGCGACATAACTTCCTGACTTCTGAACTCAGTGCCTTGACTAACAAAGGCAAACGTGCCATGTGGCTTTTTAACCACACTATCAACCTGTTAGCCACTTTCAGTGAGGGCTGAAATGCCTCTTCCTGTGCTCTGTTCTATAACCTGCATAGCAGTGCGATTGAAAGAGTCACTACCTCACAGCACCGGTGACTCACTCTCCTTATAACCCAGGCCCTTGAGTCCAGACAGTTTTCTGGCTTTGTAGCATAGCAGTTAGCTTAATGATATCAACAGCATCAGTGACGTGGGTTCAATTCCTGCTGCTGTCTGTAAGGACTTTGTAATTTTTCTCTGTGTCCCTGTAGGTTTCCTCTGGGTGCTATGGTCTCCACCCACAGTCCAAAGACGTACAGGTTAGCAGGTTAATTGGTCACATGGGTGTAATTGGTTAATTGATGAGGTAAGTTGTCCTGTGATTCGGCTAGTATTAAATGGGGGGACTGCTGGGTGACGTGGCACAAAGGGCCCATTCTGCGCTGTGTATCGATAAATAAATAAATTGGGCTGGAAGGGCCTACTACAGTGCCACATCTCTAAACAAAAAAAAATAAAGTAAAGCTTTTTTTCCTGCACTCTCTCTGCTTTAACAACATCTTTCCCATAATGGTGTCACCTGTACTGTTGGATATTTGCTCAAGCACAAACCAATCCTTTGGGCTCGGTAAGGTTGCCTTTTAGTTCGATTTTTAGCACCAACTCATGGTCACCATGGTAACCTGAAGAAAAATTGTATTGAATGCTTTTGAATTCGGTGATAATAAACCTGATTCTCGTTCTGAAATTATTAAATTGGTTTATTCTTGTCATATGTACTGAGGTACAGTGAAAGATTTGTTTTGCACGTCGCCATGCAGATCATTTCATCGTAAGCCTATAAGACAAAAGAGCAGAAACATGACATTTGGTCCATCGTATCTGCTCTGCCATTCCATCATGGCTGATTTATTATCCTTCTCAACCCCATTCTCTTGCCTTCTCCACGTAACCTTTGACATTCTTACTCTTTGAGACCTTCATTGGTCAGGGTCGACCATGGATTTGCATCTCAGCTGTCCAGATATGCAAGCCAGGGCAGTACAATATGGAGAGCGAGCTGTTGCCCATGTGGCAGGCTCCCCCTCTCCATGCAACTGATGAATCCAAAGGAACGGCAGAGACTGATACAGTTTGGCACCAGCAGCGTCACAGGAGTTGCCAGTCAGCATTGAACCCAGTGTAAAACTACCTTACAGACCCCAGCTCCAGGTGTTTTTCCTGGGGTTTACTCCTAAAGCCTTCCCCACGAGTGAGTAAGGCCGCAAGACAGCGGAGGTTTGAGATCAGAGTTTTCCTTCTAGATGAGCTGCCAACCACAGCTGAAGAGCCCTACCTGCCAAAGCAACTGGTTTTAAGGAGCTAGTGACTTGCCTTTGCACTTGATTCTGCTGGACTTGGTAGCTAAGTCACACGTGAAGGCCAAGAGCTGGACCTGGTTCTCAGAGGCTATTTGAGATGCATGCCATTGGGAGCAGTTAATAGACAGGGGAGCTTATCCCTATTACAACCCCACTCTAACAACCTTAAGGAACCAACACACTTACTAATCAAGAATTTATCAATCTCTGTTTTAACTATATCCAATGACTTGGCCTCTACAGCTATATGTGGCCATGAAATTGCACAGATTCACCACTCTCTGACTAAAAAAGTTCCTCCTCATTTCTGTTCAGCATGTTGAGGAAGTACAAGGGAAAACAATAGCAGAACGCAGAACAAAGTGTTACAACTACAGCCGTACCGGCAGGTTGTGAGGTTATCTACCTGTCCAGGAGGTCCATTCAGTAGTGTTAGAACAGTGGGGGTAGAAGTTGTTCCTTGAGCCTGGTGGTATGTGCTTTTGGGCTTTTGTATCTTCTGCCCAATCAGAGAGGGAAGAATAGGGAATGTCTGGGGTGGGTGGGGTCTTTGATTATGCTGGCTGCTTTGCTGAGGCAGTGAGAATTGTAGACAGAGTCAGTCTCCAGAGGGGAGGCTGATTTCCGTGATGTGCTGATCTGAGTTCACATCTCTCTGTGATTTCACTAGAAGAGGGATCAAGTCAACCAGCAGGGCTGTAGCTGAGACAGCAGAGGAAAGGATCAGCACGGGTGTGGACCAAGTATGTCCAGAGAGGCAGATAGTCGGACAGTGTATACATCTTTTGCAAACCCTTCAGTAGTTACATAGACATCCGAAGAGTAGACTATCTGTTGGATGGAAGTGACTGATAGAGGCAGATGCCAAGTTTTTAAGCTCACCAGTGGGAGGTGGTGCTTTAGCACTGCTGGCCCACCACCTCGAGGGAGTCTTGATCATAAGCGGGCCAAAACTCCTGAAGGCAGGTGGCAGATCAACTGATGATAGCACAGGACAGTTAACGTCTTAGTCCACGTGTATTTTCAATTCTTAATTCGGCCTTGGGCCTTTGAAGACGTGATACATCCTTTCCGTGATGCATTGGTAAAATTTGGTGAGGGCAGATGGGGATGTGTTGAGTTTCTTTTAGGTCTTCTGAGGAACTGTCTGGTGAGCTCTCTTGGCCATGGTGTTCACGTTGGACCATGACTGGCTCTTGGTGATGTTCGCGACTGCTTGTTTTATTATAATAGTGTCAGTAACATTATACTGTCTAACGTAAACATGCACTTCACACTTTATGTCAGCCTGTCGATCTTCAGGCCATGTCACCCAGGGACTCGTGCTAGTATTATTTGACCATATGTTCTGTGTTTTGCACCTTGGCCCCACAGGAATAAACAATGAACTTGAACCCTCAATCCTCTCTGCCTCAGAGCTGTTGATGTAAGCCGGAGCACGTGCACCATCCCTCCGCCTGAGGTCTACGTCCGCAGTAATTTGATATTGTGTGGTTCTTGGTGGTCTGTCAGTACAGCGACAGGAGACCTCTGCGGAGAGTTTTTAACGTTGCTCTGGGGGCAGTTCCACTCTCTTGACCCCGGAAGTCCGGGTCCAGGGTCAGAATCGGATTCAGGTTTAATATTGTATGTTGTGAAAATTATTGTACTTGTGGCAGCAGTCTTTGCAATACGTAATCATAGAAAAAAAGTGAATTACGGTAAGTATATATAAATCAACACACATCAAAGTTGCTGGTGAACGCAGCAGGCCAGGCAGCCTCTTCCTAGAGATGCTGCCTGGCCTGCTGCGTTCACCAGCAACTTTTATGTGTGTTGCTTGAAATTCCGGCATCTGCAGATTTCCTCGTGTTTGTGAAATATATATAAATGTTAGTTAAATAAGTAGTGCAAAAATAGAAATAAAAAAGTAGTGAGGTAGTGTTCATGGGTTCAATGTCTATTGAAAAATTTGATGACGGGGGAAGAGCTGTTCCTGAATCACTGAGTGTGTGTCTTCAGGCTTCTGTACCTCCTTCCTGATGATAGCAGTGAGAAAAAGACATTACCTGGGTGATGGGAGTCTTTAATGATGGATGCCACCTTTTTGAGGTGTTGCTCATGGCCAAGTGGTTAAGGCGTTCGTTTAGTGATCTGAAGGTCGCTAGTTCGAGCCTCAGCTGTGGCAGTGTGTTTGTGCCCTTGAGCAAGGCACTTAACCACACATTGCTCTAGTCTGTGCGAGGAGTGGTGCCCGACACAGACTTCCAATCTGTGCCTTGTAAGGCATGAAAGTGCCCGACGCAGGCCCCTCATGGTCTGAGTCGACGTTCCCCTCCCCTCCCTCCCCTCCTTGAAGGCGTCCTGTCTACTGTGGAGGCCAGTGTCTGTGATGAAGCTGACTATGCTTTCAAGTCTCTGCAACTTACTGTGATCCTGTGCAGTAGCCCCCACCCCACCACCCCTCTCCCCCAGACCAGACTGTGATGCAGCCAGTTAGAGTGCTCTCCATAGTATACCTGTGGTACGAGTAGTTGTGTGACTTTATGCACAGTTAAGCTGAAAGCATGTTTTGCTTTTTGTAGTTTCATCTGCTGGTGGGTGGTCTTGGCTCCAGTAGAAGTGATAATGGTATAAAGCTAAAGGTGAATGATTTGGAGATAAACACTACTTGAGATTTTCGGTGCAGTTTTAGCAGCTAATTGTTCGTTGTACATAAGGACGTCGAGGCTCTGGAGAGGGTTTTACCAGAATGTTGCTTGGATCAGAGGGCATGTGCTACCACAAAATGTTGGACAAACGTGGGATGTTTTTTCTGGAGTGGTAGAGGCTGACGGGAGATCTGATAGAGGTTTATAAGATGATGAGAGACATAGACAGAAAAGACAGACAGTATCTTTTTCCCAGGGTTTAAATATCTAATACAGTGAGCATGCATTTAAGGTGAGAGGGGGTGACAGTGGACGGTGCCTGGAACATGCTACCTGGGGTGGTAGTAGAGGCAGATACATTAGGAAGTTTTAAGAGACATTTATATAGGCAGATGAATGTGAGGAAGGTGAAAGGATATGGACATTGTGTAGCCAGAGGGGATTAGTTAGGTTGGCCATTTGATTATTCATTTATTTGGATTGGCACAACATCATGGGCCAACAGGCCTGTTCCTGAGCTGTTCTGTTCTGTTCTACAACAGAACTCACTGTGTAATAAATGTCATCGCTTCATTAAATGCTGTATTGATTGGATGTCCGCTGTATCTAATGATGACAGTTAGATTTGTGCAGCTTCCAGGATCTAGATGGAGTGCAATGCATAAAGAAACCTGCGCAGGAGAGTTTTAAAGCGTAATCCATTGCACAGGGACAGTTCCACTCTCTTGGCCTCAGAAATCCGGGTCCAGGGGTACGAGCAGTTGTCACAACTGGAGTCTCACACACAAAATGTTGGAGGAACTCAGCAGATCAGGCTGTATCTATGGAAATGAGGAAACAGTCAGCGTTTTGGAGGTCAAGACCCTTCTTCAGAATGGGAAAGAAAGGTGAAAGAAAGGCCAGTGATGTTGTGGGGATGGAACTGGACTCTCTCACGGTGGTGTCTGAAAAGAGGAGGCTGTCCAAGTTGCATGCCATCTTGGACAATGTCTCCCATCCACTACATAATGTACTAGTTGGGAACGGGAGTACATTCAGCCAGAGACTCATTCCACCGAGATGCAACACTGAGCATCATAGGAAGTCATTCTTGCCTGTGGCCATCAAACTTTACAACCCCTCCCTTGGAGGTTCAGACACCCTGAGCCAATAGGCTGGTCCTGGACTTATTTCCTGGCATAATTTACATATTACTATTTAATTATTTATGGTTTTATTACTATTTATTTATTTAAGGGGCAACTGTAACGGAAACCAATTTCCCTGGGGAACAATGAAGTATGACTATGAAGATGAATGGGGGATTAGGATAAGCTGGAAGGTGATAGGTGAAGCCTGGTGGGTGGGGGAGAGGCGATGAAGTAAGAAATACCCCTTCCTTTCCAGTCCTGATAAAGAGTCTTGGCCTGAAACTTCGATTCTTTATTCCTTTCCATAGATGCTGCCTGACCAGTTGAGTTCCTCCAGCAGTTTGTGTGTTACTCTAGATTTATGCAGTTCTTCTTTGAATGATGTGAATTGCACGAAGAAACCTGTGTGAGAGTATTTAAGGTGGAAAAGTTGTTGCACTGGGGCAGTTCCACTTTCTCGACCTCAAAAGTTCGGGTTCAGTGCTACAAGTAGTCATCACAATCTGGGGTCTTCCTTGGCGCTCTTGACTTCTTCTGTGCCTTGTCCTGCCCTTCGCTCTCCATGAAGCATTGCCGAACCACATTTCTGGCTGTTGGATCTCACTGTAGATCTCATCTCCCCAGTCTGCCAGAGCTGACGTCGTATGCCAGGACAGGCATGTCCCTATCTCACCGGGGTATGAGGGCCACTGGCTCCTCTCACCTGAGTTAGCCCGTCAGTTGAAGCTGAGCTTTGGAGGAATTATTCCTTATTTAGTTATGTATTTGGAATCAAAAGGTTTGATAAAATTGCGCTTAAGGTGAGAGGGGAAAGAGTGGTGGGAGCCTGTGGGGTGATGGTAGAGGTAGATACATTAGGAGTTTTAAGAGGCATTTAGATGAGCACATGAATATGAAGAAAATGGAGGGATATGGAAGGATATGGAGATTGTGTAGGCAGAAGAGATTAGTTTAGTTGGCCATTTAATCACTAATTTAATTGATTCAACACACATTGTGGGATGAAGGGCCTGTTCCTGTGCTGTACTGTTCTATGTTCTATGTAAATATTTGTCACATTGGGGTATATTTAAGTTGGAGGTTGATCCTGATGAAGAGTCTCGGCCTGAAATGGTTTATTCCTCTCTATAGATGCTACATGACCTGCTAATTTCTGCAAGCATTTTGTGTGTGTTGCTCTGGATTTCTGGCATCTGCAGAATCTCTTGTATTTAAGAGGTTGATAGGTTCTTGATTGATCAGGGCATCAAAATGGATGGGGAGAACACAACATTGGGGGCCGAAGGGCAGTTCTGTGCTGTTCTATGTTCTATGTGAATATTTGTCACATTGGGTATATTTAAGTTGGAGGCTGATAGGATGGAATTTGATGCTGATGAAGGGTCTCAGCCTGAAACTTCAACTGTTTATTCCCCTCCATAGATGCTGCCTGACCTGCTGAGTTCCTCCAGCATTTTGTGTGTTATATTAAGGCATCTGTTAATCTTGCGAGACCATAGATCTGCGCCTGGAAAGTCTTCACTCTCCAGGGCACAAGCCTGGGCAAGGTTGTATGGAAGACCAGCAGTTGCCCATGCTGCAAGTCTCCCCTCTCCATGACACCAATATTGTCCAAGGGAAGGGCATTAGGACCCATACAGCTTGGCACCAGTGTCGTCGCAGAGCAATGTGTGATTAAGTGCCTTGCTCAAGGACACAACACGTTGCCTCGGCCGAGGCTCGAACTCATGACCTTCAGGTCGCTAGTCCAGTGGCCACGTGCCCACACTTGTGGGCACGTGTGTATGTTTTGCGTGTATTGCTCTGAACTTCCAGCATTTGCAGAATCTCTTGCTGGAAATCCAGAACACAGGAGGTCAGGCAGCATCAGTGAAGGGGAATAAACAGTTGATGTTTTGGACTGAGACCCCTTATCAGGCTAATTAATCCTTCCCATAGATGCTGCCTGGACTGTTGAGTTCCTTTAGCGTTTTGTGTTCTGGCCTTTTTACCTCTTCTCACCTGCCTGTCACTTCCCTCTGGATCCTCTCCTCCTTCCCTTTCTACTCTGGTCCACTCTCCTCTCCCATCAAATTCCTTCCTCCAGCACCTTACCTACCCCCACCCATCTGGCTTCACCTATCTCCTTCCAGCTTGTCCTCCTTTCCCTCCCCCCTCCCCCCACCTCTTTTATCCTGGCGTCTTTCCCCTCCTTTCCAGTCCGGAAGAAAGGTCTTAGCCCAAAACGTCGGCTGTTTGTTTCTCTCCATAGAGGCTGAGTTCATGCAATGTTGATTTAGTTTTCCACTCGTTATCAAGTGTGGAGGTTATACTTTCAGAAGCAGTTTTGTTCCCATGTGTTGACAACCTCTTGACACAGAGAAAGGAAGGTTGACATATCCAAAGTGTACTTACCTCCCACACACATTGCAGAGTGCTGTGCAGTTATTCAAGTATTTTCGGAGAGTAGTGCAAAAGATCTGCCAGCTAATTTCTGCATAGCAAGATGACACTGACAGCAATGTTAATGACGGGAATTTGCTGAAGGTAATTAGGCCATTCAAGCCATCGTGTTCAGGCTGTCCGAAATATGGACTTCAGACTAAACCCCATTTCCCACCTCTTTGTCTGTCTCTCCATAGGTTTCCTTTTTGTTTGTTTACAGGACATCATCATTCCCAGCTAAGCCAGCTAATTGCCCATCCCTAGTTGCCCTAGAGTAGGTGGTGATGAGCTGCCTTCTTGAACCACCGTAGTGCCTGAGGTGTAGATACTCCCACACTGCTGATGGGGAGGGAATTCCATGATTTTGACCCAGCGACAATGAAGAAATAGCAGTATGTCTCCAAGTCAGGATGGTGAGTGACTTGGAGGGGGATTTCCAAGTGGTGGTGTTCCCAAGTATCTGCTGCTCTCGTCCTAGATGCCAGTGGTCATGGATCTGGAAGGTGCTGCCTTAGGAACTTTGGCGTGTTATTGCAGTGCATCTTGTAGATAGTACACACTGCTGCAAATGTTCGTCGATGGTGGAGGGATTGGATGCTTGTGGAAGGGATACCAATCAAGTGGGCTGCCTTGTACTGGATGGTGTCAAGCTTCTTGAGTGTTGATGGAGCTGCACCCATCTGGGCGAGTAGCAAGTATTCCATTACACTCCTGACCTGAACCTTGTAGATGGTGGACGGTCTTTGGGGAGTCAGGAGGTGAGTTACAAACCGCAGGATTCCTAGCCTTTGACCTGCTCTGGTAACCATGGTGTTTATATGGCTAGACCAGTTCAGTTTCCTGTCGGTGGTAACCCCCAGGATATTGATAGTCGGGGATTCAGTGATGGTGATATCTCTGAATTTCAAGGGACGATGGTTAGAGCCTCTCTTGTTGGAGATGGTCATTGCCTGGCACTTGTGTGGCTCGAATGTTACTTGTCAGCCCAAGCCTGGATGTTGTCCAGGTCCTGCTGCATTTGGGTATGAACTGCTTCACTATCTGAGGGGTCACAAATGGTGCAGAACATTGTGCAGTCATCTGCGGACATCCCCACTTCTGACCTTTTGACGGAAGGAAGGTCATTGATGAAACAGCTGTAGATGGTTGGCCCTCAGACGCTTCCCTGAGGAACTCCTGCAGTGATGTCCTGAGGGTGAGATGGTTGACCTCCAACCACCACAACCATCTTCCTTTGTGTCAGGTATAATTCCAACCAGCGGAGGGTTTTCCCCTAATTCCCATTGACTCCAGTTTAGCTAGGGCACCTCGATGCCATACTTGGTCAAATGGTGCCTTGATGCCGAGGGCTGTCACACTGGGAATCTTTGTGGAGCTGCCTCCTTCAGTGAGTTGTTTGATTGTCCATCACCATTCACGGCCGGATGTGACAGGGTTATAGAGTTTAGATCTGATCCGTTGGTTGTGGGACCTCTTTGCTGTCTATCACTTGCTGCTTATGGTGTTTAGCACGCAAGTAGTCCTGTTTTGTGGCTTCACTAGCATGCCACCTCATATTGAGGTATGCCTTTTGTTCTCCTTCTCCTGCACTCTTCATTGAACCAGGATTGATTCCCTGGCCTGGTGGTGATGTTAGATTGGGGGATATGCCAGGCCATGAGGTTACAGATTGTAGTTGAGTACAATTCTGCTGCTGCTGATGGCCAACAGCACCACATAGATGCCCAGACTTGGGCTACTAGATCTGTTTGGTCTATCCCATTTAGCACAGTGGTAATGCCACATAACGTGGTGGAGGGTCTCTTCAATGTGGAGACGGGATTTAGTCTCCACAAATACTGTGTGGTGGTCACTTCTACCGATGCTGTCATGGACAGAAGCTTCCATGGCAGGCAGGTTGGTGAGAGTGAGGTAAAGTGTGTTTTTCCCTCTTGTTTGCTCCCTCACCGCCTGCTGTAGTCCCAGTCTAGTAGCTCTGTCCAGTAGGACCCGACCAGCTCGGTATGTGGTGGTACTACCGAGCCACTCTAGGTGATGGACATTGAAGTCCCCACCCAGAGTACATTCTGTTCCCTTCCCACCCTCAGTGCCTCCTCCAAGTGCTGCTCAATGTGGAGAAGTACTGATTCATCAGCTGAGGGAGGATGGGACGTGGTAATCAGCAGGAAGTTTCCTTGCCCGCGTTTAACGTGGTGCCATGGGACCTCATGGGGTTCAGAGTCAATGTTGGGTGTTGCCAGGGCAACTCTCTCTCTACTGTAATCCACTGTGCCACCACCTCTGCTAGGCCTGTCCTGCTGGTGAGACAGTACGTACTCAGGAATGGTGATGGTGGAGTCTGAAATATTAACTGTAAGGTGTGATTCTGTCAGCACAACTACGTCAGGCTGTTGCTTGACTAGTTTGTGAGACAGCTCTCCCAACTTTGGCACAAGCCCCCAGATGTTAGTAAGGAGGACTTTGCAGGGTCGACAGGGTTGGTTTTGCTGTTGTCATTTCCAGTGTCTATGTTGATACTGGGTTGTCTGTCCAGATTCATTCCTTATTATTTTCTTTTTAGCAGTTGGATACAACTGAGTGGGTTGCTAGGCCACTTCAAAGGGCAATTAAGAGTCAACCACATTTCTGTGGGTCTGGATTCACATATAGGCCCAACCAGGTAAGGATGGCTGGATTCCTCTCCTAAAGGGCGTTAGCGAACCAGATGGGTTTTTACGGCAATGGACATGGTTTCATGGTCATCAGATATTTTTTGTATTGAATTCAAATTCGCCATCTGCCAATGCGGGATTCGAACTCCTGTCCGTATAACCGGGTCTCTGGATTACTGATCCAGTGGTAATTATCACCATGCCAAACTCACCCTACAGGTTACAGGGTTATAGGGCACTTCAGCACAAAATCAGGCCCTTTGGCCCATCTAGTCCATGCCAAATTGTTACTTTGCCTAGTCCCATCGTCCTGCAGCTGGCCCAAGCCCTCCGTTCCCCTGCCCTCCATGTGTTTCTTCAAACTCTCTTAAGTGTTGCAATTGAACCTGCATCCACCATTTCCGCTGGGAGCTCGTTCCACATTCTCACCATCCTCTGAGTGAAGAAGTTGCCCCTCCTGTTCCCCTTAAACATTTCACCTTTTACCCTTAACCTATCATCGAGTATCAGTGGAAAAAGTCTGATTCTGCTGTGTTCCAGAGAATGAAGTCCCAATCTGTTCAGTCTTTCCCAAAAACTCTTTATGACCCCCATCTACCTGTGGTGCCACTTTCAAGTAATTATGGATCTGTGTTCCCAGAATCCTCTGTTCTACCATTCTTCTCAGTGCCCAACCACTTACTATGAAAGTTCTACACTGGTTTATCCTCCCAAAGTGCAACACCTCACATTTGTCTACATTAAATTCCATCTACCATTTTTTTAGCCCATCTTTTTTTTTAACCTGGTCCAGGTTCTGCTGCAAGCTCTGATATTCTTCCTTGCTGTCCACCACACCCCCAATCCTGGTGTCAAATGCAAATTTGCTGATCCAGTTTACGACATTACCATCCAGATTGCTGATATAGATGACAAACAACAATGGATCCAGCACCAATCCCTGCGGCACACCAGGAATCATAGGCCTCCACTCTGGTACGAAGTGAATGTCTAATCCAAATTTACTACCTCATCCTGAATGCCAAGCGACTGAACCTTTTTGACCAATCTCCCATGCGGGAACTTGTCAAAGGTCTTTCTAAGGTCCATGTGGACAACATGCACTGCCTTGTCTTCATCAGCTTTCCTGGTAACTTATCTGAAAAGCTGTATATGATTTGTTTGATATGACCTATCACACACAGAGCTATGTTGACTATACGTACCTATCCAAATTTATCTTAAGTGTTGCAATTCAATCGCATCCACCACTTCTGGTGGTAGGTCCCTGCACACTCTCCCCACTGGATTCTTCACCGGATGGACTGCAGTGGCTCAGCATTACCTTCACGAGGGCCGGTGCGGGATGAGTAATACGTCGCAGTGATGAGCACCTCCCAAACAATACTGACAGAATGTTACATTGATGAGGCCAAACTTGGAGTATCGGTGTGCAGTTTCAGTCATCTGTCTGCAGGAAAGACATCACAGATTGTAAGCGTGCAGAGAAAATTTACAAGGATGTTGCCAGGACTTGATGACCTGAGTTATTGGGGAATTTTGAACAGGTTAAGACTTCATTCCCTGGACCAAAGGAGAACGAAGGGAGATTTGATAGAGGTTTACAAAATTATGAGGGGGAGAGATATGGTAAGTGCAAAGAAGCTTTTTCCACTGAGATTGGTGAGACTAGAACTAGAGGTCATGGGTTGAGGGGAACATGAGACAGAACTTCTTCACTCAGAGGGTGGTGAGAGTGTGGAATGAGCTGCCAGCGGAAGTGGTAGATGTGTCTTTGATTGCAACACTTAAGAGAAATTTGGATAGGTAGAGAGAGGTATGGAGGGTTATGGTCCACGTGCAGGTTAATGGGACTAGGCTGCAGACTGAAGGACCTATTTCTGTGCTGTAGTATTCTATGACTCTATGATGGGAGGGCGATTGAAGGCTATGTTCCAAGTGCAGGTTGGTAGGACTAGGCAGTTCAGTACAGACTAGATGGACTGAAGGGCATGATTCCATGCTATTGTGCTCTATGACTCTATCAAAGCAGACATTGACTTACCGTCAGTTTGTTCATGTGGTGGGAGATGTCTGGCTAACGCTCTTGTAATAAAAAATGTATCTGGACAAAATAGAGGCTGTGAGAAGGATGTCGGAGAGTTGTGAATACAAATAAACCGATAGGTTCCTGATGAATTATGGCTGTTCTGACTCCAGAGGAGATAGCTCAATTTTCCTATAGTTGTTGGGCTACAGCCATTGTTTCAGCTACTGGTCACTCCTTTTCCTGACAGATATTTCGCAATTTAAAGTTACTGCCTGTTACACTGGTGTTCAGGGCAGCAATAAAGGTCTTCCACCTCAATCTATCCTTGGCCATCTTCTCTTGTGTGCCCAGGCATGGTTCAGGCTGTTCATTTCTGCCTCATCGGTACGGGGCCTAGTTGCCTTTGGTCTCCTGTGCTTCGTCCACCCTTCAGGAGTCCAGTGAAGCTCTGTCTTGATGAAGTTGGCCTCTCTTCTCATCACATGTCTATTCCATCTCCAGCACTTCACATGATGATTGTTGTCATGTCCACTTGATGACACTGAAGGAGTAGGGCGTGATTGAAGATTTTTCTGGGCCAGAAAGTATGTAGGGTCTTCCAGAGGTTCATGGTGTGGAATGATGACAGCTTGGTAAGGTTGTTCTCTGTCATGTGCCAGCATTCTGACGCCCAGTCTATGTAGGTTGTAACGACGCATTTCTGCAGTTATTTGTGCTAGCTTGCCAGAGTTGTACATGGTTCGTACATTCCAAAAAACTATTTTGGTCTTGGTCTTGGCAATATTTAGGGCTTCCTTCATCATGACAGTAGATTCTTCTTGGTTTCCAGTACTACCAGTCATGCCTGGGTTGAGACTCAGGAATACCATTGCACTCAGATATAGAAGGATTCTTCATTGCTGTTTTTGCAACAATTTTTTTTTTACCAATCAGGACTATTAGCCCTGAGCTGAACCCCCAAATCTGGAGGACCAATGGACTCGCTCTTAGTCTGGCCTCTATCCTTTGACCTGTTTGGCATGGGTGACCCTACCAAGAGTCAAAGCATAAAGCCCTGACTTCAGCCAACATAGCTTTCCAGGTCCTTGAGGCTCGCAAGCCTCCAAACCTGATGACAAGGTTGTGGTCCTCTTGGAGACTGCAATTCAAAAAATAGACCAAAAAGTCAAAGACTGAAGGTTTATTAATGACTGCACATGAAGGAGTCCGGGTATAAGACCATAAGACATAGCAGCAGAATTAGGCCATTTGATTCATCAAGTCTGCTCCACCATTTCATCATGATTGATCCATTTTCCCGCTCAGCCCCAATCTCCTGCCTTCTTCCTTCAGGCCCTGACTAATCAAAAACTAACAATATCTCTGTTAAGAATCTAACAATATCTCCCCTCCTGCTTTCTTTCTCCCTAGGCCTCCTGTCCCATGATCCTCCCCCTTCTCCAACTCTGTATCCCTTTTGCCAATCAACTTTCCAGCTCTTAGCTTCTTCCTTCCCCCTCCTGTCTTTTCCTATCATTTTGGATCTCCCCCTCCCTCTCCCACTTTCAAATCTCTTACTATCTCTTCTTTCAGTTAGTCCTGACAAAGGGTCTCGGCCTGAAACACCGACTGCACCTCTTCCTACAGATGCTGCCTGGCCTGCTGCGTTCACCAGCATTTTGTGTGTGTTGCTTGAATTTCCAGCATCTGCAGATTTCCTCGTGTTTGCGTTTTTAATTTCTCTGTTAGTATCTCTGCGGACCTAACCTGGTCCCAGCATATCGATGCAATTGAAAAGAAGGCCAGACAGTGCCTATATTTCATTAGGAGTTTGAGGAGATTTGGTATGTCACCTAAAACACTTGCAAATTTCTACAGATGTACCCAGGGAGCATTCTTACGGGCTGCTTCACCATCTGGTGTGGGGGGTGGGGGGCTACTGCACAGGATTGAAGTAAGCTGCAAAGAGTTGTAAAATTACGCAAACACGAGAAAATCTGCAGAAGCTGGAAATTCAAGCAACATGCACAAAATGCTGGTGGAACGCAGCAGGCCAGGCAGCATCTATAGGAAGAAGTACAGTCAATGTTTCAGGTCGTACTGTACTTTTTCCTGTAGATCCTGCCTGGCCTGCTGCATTCCACCAGCATTTTGTGTGTGTTAGTTGTAAAATTAATCAGCTCCATCATGGGCACTAGCCTCTGTGGTATCCAAGACATCTTCAAGGAGCAGTGTCCTCCCTCATTGTTCTTAATTCCAGTGAGTACAGGCCCAGAACCATGAAATGTTCATAGGACATTTCATTGCCAACAGAGCCTCAAAGGTGCGGATGAGCGGATCCATTGTGTTGGAGCGAATGGGTTGTCTTGCAGTATTGCTCAGTCACTCCTGCAAGGCTCTGTTCGTATTCCTGTGTCTAATCGCATGTATTTGTCTCCTCCTGGGGATTCTGCAATTCCTATGCTCCTGGGTCAAGTCGTGAGCCTGCCTTCCGCAGCTCCTACATTGAGTTGGTGCCAGCAACCTCCGTGACAGAGAAAGCCTGCCATTCCTCCGCACTTGGGTCCAGTCCTCTGAGAGCACACTGTGACAGCCAAGTCATTCCATTCTTACCCTCACTAGTGCGTGGCACAGGCCGCAATCCAGAGATTACTACCCTGGAAGTCCTGCTTTTCAGCTTTCTACCTAGCTCCTTAAAATCTCTCTTCAGGACCTCCTCACCTTTTCTATCTATGTCTTTGGTGCCAATATATACTAAGACTTCTGGCTGCTCACCCTCTCCCTTTAGAATGCCATGGACCTGATCTGGGAGATCCCTGACCCTGGCACCTGGGAGGCAACATGCCATCCAGATGTCTCTATGACATCCACAGAATCTTATCTCTGTTCCTCTAACTGTGGAATCTCCTCGCACTACTGCAGTCCTCCTCACCTCTGTCCTGTTCTGAGCCACAGTGCCAGACTCACTGCCAGAGACCTGGTCACTGCAACTCCCCCCCAGAAGGTCATCCTCCCCAACAGTCTCCAAGGTGGTAAACTTATTATTGAGGGGTACTCTGCGCTGACTGTCCACTCCCTTCCTTCTCCTGACAGTCACTCAGTTACCTGTCTCCTGCAGCTGAGGAGTGACTACCACCCTGTAGCTCCTATCTATCACTTCCTCTGTCTCCCGTATGAGCCAAAGATCTTTGAGCTGCAGCTCCAGTTCCTTAACATGTCTCTGAGGAGCTGAAGCTCGGTGCACCTGGTGCAGATGTGGTTTACCCACATCTTACACACAGAACATAACACAGCCCCTAGAGCCATTCTCCTGCACTATCCGTGGCCTAACAGATGAGGAATGAAAAATAAAGAGGAAGAAGAAACTTACTTACCTTGCCTAAGCCTGATCTGTCCGAACAACATGCACAAAATGCTGAAAGAACTCAGCAGGCCAGGCAGCATCTTTGGAAAAGAGTAAACATTCTCAGCCGGAAATGTTGACTGTTTACTCTTTTCCATAGTTGCTGCCCAGCCTGCTGAGTTCCTCCAGCATTTTGTGTGTGTTATTTGGATTTCTAGCATCTGTAAGTTTTCTTGTCTCTGATCTCTCTGAAGCTTGATGAGCCAAAGCTACACCAACTCAGGCCCTCTCACACGATGGCCACTCAAACAGGGGCCGCTCCACTTCCCCTTCCCCCCCCGCTGTCTTATTTTTATTTGCTCTTTCTAATGAATCTGTTCACTGATTGGACACATTCCAACTCTGAAACTGCCGCGAAGTTCTGCATTTTTTAAGCTACAGCCGTGGGTCTAAATTAAATTGCTGCTCCTTTTCGTGCTCCTACTCACTAATTGGGCTACTCACTAATTGGGCACAGTCCAACTCCGAAACTGCCACAAAGCACTGCCTTTTTTAAGCTTCACCTGTGAACCTAAATAGATCAGGCTCAGTCCAACTCCTGTATTCACCACACTGGCAACGGGCGTGCTCTCCTTCTGTCGGAAAGCTGTTCTGGTCTGAGATTTTTGCAACACACATCAAAGTTGCTGGTGAACGCAGCAGGCCAGGCAGCATCTGTAGGAAGAGGTTCAGTCGACGTTTCAGGCCGAGACCCTTCGTCAGGACTAACTGAAGGAAGAGTGAGTAAGGGATTTGAAAGTTGGAGGGGGAGGGGGAGATCCAAAATGATAGGAGAAGACAGGAGGGGGAGGGATGGAGCCAAGAGCTGGACAGGTGATAGGCAAAAGGGGATACGAGAGGATCATGGGACAGGAGGTCTGGGAAGAAAGACAAGGGGGAGGGGACCCAGAGGATGGGCAAGAGGTATATTCAGAGGGACAGAGGGAGAAAAAGGAGAGTGAGAGAAAGAATGTGTGCATAAAAATAAGTAACAGATGGGGTACGAGGGGGAGGTGGGGCCTAGTGGAAGTTAGAGAAGTCGATGTTCATGCAATCAGGTTGGAGGCTACCCAGACGGAATATAAGGTGTTGTTCCTCCAACCTGAGTGTGGCTTCATCTTTACAGTAGAGGAGGCCGTGGATAGACATGTCAGAATGGGATGTGGAATTAAAATGTGTGGCCACTGGGAGATCCTGCTTTCTCTGGCGGACAGAGTGTAGATGTTCAGCAAAGCGGTCTCCCAGTCTGCATCGGGTCTCGCCAATATATAAAAGGCCACATCAGGAGCACCGGACGCAGTATATCACCCCAGTCGACTCACAGGTGAAGTGTTGCCTCACCTGGAAGGACTGCTTGGGGCCTTGAATGGTGGTAAGGGAGGAAGTGTAAGGGCATGTGTAGCACTTGTTCCGCTTACACGGATAAGTGCCAGGAGGGAGATCAGTGGGGAGGGATGGGGGGGGACGAATGGACAAGGGAGTTGTGTAGGGAGCGATCCCTGCAGAATGCAGAGAGAGGTGGGGAGGGAAAGATGTGCTTAGTGGTGGGATCCCGTTGGAGGTGGCGGAAGTTATGGAGAATAATATGTTGGACCCGGAGGCTGGTGGGGTGGTAGGTGAGGACCAGGGGAACCCTATTCCTAGTGGGGTGGCGGGAGGATGGAGTGAGGGCAGATGTACGTGAAATGGGGGAGATGCGTTTAAGAGCAGAGTTGATAGTGGAGGAAGGGAAGCCCCTTTCTTTAAAAAAAGAAGACATCTCCCTTGTCCTAGAATGAAAAGCCTCATCCTGAGAGCAGATGCGGCGGAGACGGAGGAATTGCGAGAAGGGGATGGCGTTTTTGCAAGAGACAGGGTGAGAAGAGGAATAGTCCAGATAGCTGTGAGAGTCAGTAGGCTTATAGTAGACATCAGTGGATAAGCTGTCTCCAGAGACAGAGACAGAAAGATCTAGAAAGGGGAGGGAGGTGTCGGAAATGGACCAGGTAAACTTGAGGGCAGGGTGAAAGTTGGAGGCAAAGTTAATAAAGTCTCCGGGTCCTACATATTACTCTCCGTAACTTCCGCCACCTCCAACGGGATCCCACCACTAAGCTGCTTTGAGCTGCTGCTTTGCCTTGTAGTTGGTGTGTTTTCTTTCTTCTCCCCACTCTTATTGGGCAGAAGATACAAAACCCTGAAATCACGTACCACCAGGCTCAAGGACAGCTTCTATCCTGCTGTTATCAGACTGTTAAACAATTGCCTAGTATGATAAAATGGACTCTTGCCCTCACAATCTACAGTACTGTCCAAAAGTTGTAGGACCCTGGTCAGACCCCACTTGGAGTACTGTGCTCAGTTCTGGTCGCCTCACTACAGGAAGGATGTGGAAGCCATAGAAAGGGTGCAGAGGAGATTTACAAGGATGTTGCCTGGATTGGGGAGCATGCCTTCTGAGAATAGGTTGAGTGAACTTGTCCTTTTCTCCTTGGAGTGACGGAGGACGAGAGGTGACCTGATGGAGGTGTATAAGATGATGAAAGGTATTGATCGTGTGGATAGTCAGAGGCTTTTTCCCAGGGCTGAAATGGCTAACACGAGAGGGCACAGTTTTAAGGTGCTTGGAAGGAGGTACAGAGGGAATGTCAGGGGTAAGTTTTTTACGCAGACAGTGGTGAGTGCGTGGAATGGGCTGCTGGCAACTGTGGTGGAGGCGGATACAACAGTGTCTTTTAAGAGACTCCTGGATAAGTACATGGAGATTAGAAAAATAGAGGGCTATGGGTAACCCTAGGTAATTTCTAAAGAAATACATGTTCAACACAGCATTGTGGGCTGAAGGGCCTGTATAGTGCTGTAGGTTTTCTATGGTTTTTTTCTATTTGTATATATCCAGGGTGCCTAAGACTTTTGCACGGTACTTTACTTGTCAATGTGGAGCAGAGAGTGAGTTTGTAAATCTGGCAGGAATAAGGATGTTGGGAGTGGCAAGGGTGGAGTGTTACGGGAGGGGTGTGGGACAGGTGGCAGAGAAGGAGTGCCAGTGTCTGGGGACACACCCAGTCCTGAGACACCAGGCAAGGTCACTTGATTCCAAATGAGGCTTAATGGATGCAGGAGAGAAAGGTACTGCAAAATTGTGGATGGCTTTAATCTTCAAATAGGTTGGACAAGTCAAATGGACAGAGGTAGCCTTAAGGAACAGATCAGTCATTGTATTCAGGATTGTGGAATAATATTGCAGGAACCAACCATGGGGCGGATGATGTTAGATCTCCTCATATGTGGAGACAGGTTGGATTAATTATCTCTTAGTAACTGATCGTCTGGGGACTAGTGATCATAGGTGATTAAATTTAACAGATCTGAAACTAATGTCATGAAACTGAAGAAAATCAGAATCAAAATCAAGTTTATTGTCACTGACATATGTGTGAAAATTGTTGTTTTGTGCCAAAAAAAAATTTACTACAAGTTACAATAAGAAATATAAAATGAATTAATAGTGCAAAAATAGTGAGTAGCGTTCTTGAGTTCCGAGACTACTCAGGGTTCTGAAGGTAGATGGGAAGAAGCTGTTCGTGACTCTGGCTCTTGTACCTCCTCCCTCAGGGTAGTAATGAGGAGAGGACAGGTTCTGGATGGGGAGGATTGTGCCCATGATAGAGCTTGCTGTGTCTACAACCCTCTATAACCTCTTGCAATCCCATGCATTGGAGCCTCCAAACCGGACCATTTAGAGCAGGAGTTCCCAATCACTGTTACGCCATGGATGCCTACCATTAACCGAGAAAGCCATGGATCTCAGGTTGGGAATCCCTGGTTTAGAGGTATATGGCCCAAATGCAGTGAAATTGAACTAGCTTAATTAGGCAACCGGGTTAGCACAGATGAGTTGGGCTGAATGGCCTGCTTCCATGCTATATAGCTCTCTGACTTTGAAGGCAGGTGGAGGGGCAAGTAGTTTTGAGGAAATAGAGTGGCTACAGAAAGATTAAGAGAATGGCAAAGAAATGGCAGATGGAATCCAGTGTGGGGAAGTGTATGGTCATGCACTTAGGTAGAAGAAATGAAAGGGTTGATAATTTTCTAAATGGAGAGAAAATACAAAAAACTGAAGCACAAAGGGACTTGGGAGTTCTTCTGCAAGATTCCCAAAAGGTTAATTTGCAGGTTGAGTCAGTGGTGAGGAAGGCAAATGCAATGTTAGCATTCATTTCAAGAGGACTAGAATATAAAGGCAATGATGTAATGTTGAGACTTTATAAAGCACTAGTGAGGCCTCACTTGGAATTTTGTGAACAACTTTGTGCCCCTTATTTCGAAAGAATGTGCTGACACTGGAGAGGGTTCAAAGGAGGTTCACAAAGATGATTCCACGATTGAATGGTTTGTCATATGAAGAGCATCTGATGCTCTGGGCCTGTATTCACTAGAATTCAGAAGAATGAGGGGTGACCTCATTGAAACCTATCAAATGGTGAAAGTCCTTGATAGAGTGGATGTGGAGAGGATGTTTCCTATGGTGGGAGAGTCTAAGACCAGAGGACACTGCCTCAGAATAGAGGGATGTGCTTTTAGATCGGAGTTGAGGAGGAATTTCTTTAACCAGAGGGTGGTGAATCCGTGGAATTCTTTGCCACGGACAGCTGTGGATGCCAGGTCATTGGGTATATTTAAGGCAGAAGTTGACAGATTCTTGATTAGTCAGAGCATGAAGGGTTACAGGGATAAAGCAGAAGATTGGGGCTGAGAGGAAAATTGGATTAGCCATGATGAAACAGCAGAGAGGACTTAATGGACCAAATGGCCTAATTCTCCTCCTATACCTTATGGTCTTATGAGAAACCTCAACAAGTTTGAAAGAGAAAATGTGGGAAAGATAAAACAATGTAGTGAGGTATTGTTGGTATTGTTAATGTGTTCAATGTCCGTTTACAAATCTAGTGGCAGAGGGGAAGAAGTTCTATGATCCCTGAATCATTGAGAGTGTGCCTTCAGGCTCCTGTATCTCCTCCCTGATGGCATGTCCTGGGCAATGGGGGTCATGCTGATGGATGCCACCTTTTTGAGGTATTGGTCTTCGAAGATGTCCTGGATGCTAGGGAGGCTAGTGCCCTTGATGGAACAGATGCCAGAAATCAGGAGCAGCACTCACAAAATGCTGGAGGAATCCAGTAGATCAGGCAGCATCAGTGGACCAAGACCCTTCTTCAGGACTGGAAAGGAAGGGGTATGATGCCAGGATAGAAGGTGGGAAGAGGGGAAGGAGGACAAGCTGGAGGTGATAGGTGAAGTCAGATCGGCGGGGAAGGAATGATGTGAGGTGATGGGTGGAAAAGACAAAGGGCTGGAAAAGAAAGGATCTGATGGGAGAGGAGAATGGATCATGGGAGAAAGGGAAGGACGGGCACCTTCAGCTCAAAGATCCTTCATCAGATGTTTTGATGATTTGGTTAGTGTGAGAACAAGGGCCTCAGTGAATAGATGGGACTCCTCTCTCCTCCACAGGCTCTTTCTCCCTCATTTCTCTCCAATACCCCGCAGCACCTCACTCCCTTCTTCCCTTCCTTCTCCATTAATCCCACAACCTCTAGTCGGTGACCACGTGGGTTTCCTCTGGGGCTCTAGTTTCCTCCCACATTCCAAAGTAGAGGGCATGCTATGTTGGTGTCGGAAGCATGGCGACACTTGCAGACTCCCCCCAGCACATCCTCGGACAGTGGTGGGCATTGAAACAAACAGCACATTTCACCGTGTTATTCAACCTACATGTGGAAAATAAAGCTCATCTAATTTTTAACTGGGTGAGCCCTTATTCCTCAGCATTGGCTCCTATTCTAGATTCTCTCCCAAGTGGAAAGATATGCTCCAGCCTACCAAACCCTTTTCAGTCCCAATTAAGTCACCTCTCTCACTTCTAAACTCTAACAGAAACAAACCTGCAGTGGATTTCCCACTTTCAATGACTCTACATTTCATTTCATAAGACCGTTAGATATATTAGCAGAATTAGGCCAATTGGCCCATCGAGTCAGCTTCATTTCATCATGACTGATCCATTTCCCTCTCATCCCCAGTCTCCTGTCTTCTCCCCATATTCCTTCATGCTCTGATTAATCAAGAATCTATCAACCTCTGCCTTGAATATACCCAATGATTTGGCTTTCGCAGCTGCCTGTGGCAACGAATTCCACAGATTCACTACTCTCTGGCTAAAGAAATTTCTCCTGATCTCTGTTCTAAATGGACATCCCTCTATTCTGAGGCTGTGTTCTCTGGTCTTAGACTCCCCCACCATAGGAAACACCCTCTCCAAATCTACACTATCAAGGCCTTTCAACATTTGATAGGTTTCAATGAGATTCCACCGCCCCCCCCACCGAATTTTTCTGAATTCCAGGAGTACAGGCCCAGAGCAATTAGAAGCTCCTCATATGATGTTTATTGATAAATATCCTCTATTTATTGCTTATTTAGTTATTATTTTGTTTTTTTCTTATTTCATAGTTGCACAGTATGTTGTGTTTTGCACACTGCTTGTCTGTCTTTCCAGGTGAGGGGACACTTCACTTGTGAGTCTGTTGGGGTCATATACTGTGTTCGGTGCTCCCGGTGTAGCCTTTTATATATCGGTGAGACCCAACGTAGATTGGGAGACCGCTTTGCATAGATCACATCTGCACTCCATCCGCCAGAACAAGTAGGATCTCCCAGTGGCCATCCATTTTAATTTCACTTCTCATTCCCATTCTGATACGTCCATCCATGGCCTCCTCCACTGTCGGGATAAGGCCACACTTGGATTGGAGGAACAACACCTGTATTCTGTTTGGGTAGCCTCCAAACAGATGGTATGAACATCGATTTCTCAAACTACTGGTAATACTAACACACCCCACCTTCACCATTTCCCATCCCTTGTCCCCCTCTCATGTTATCTCCCTGCCTGCCCATCCCCTCCCTCTGTTGATCCTCCTCCCACCACCCATTCTTCTTTCTTCCACGGCCTTCTGTCTCTTTCACCGATCAACTTCCTAGCTCTTTGCTTCATCCCTCCCCCTCCAAGTTTCACCTATCACCTGGTGTTTCTCTCTCCCCTCCACCCACCTCTCAAATCTACTCCTCAGCTTTTTTTCTCCAGTTCTGCCGAAGGTTTTTGGCCCGAAACATCGACTGTACTTTTTTCCATGGATGCTGCCTGGCCTGCTGAGTTCCCCCAGCATTTTGTGTGAGTTGCTTGGATTTCCAGCATCTGCAGATTTTCCCTTGTTTGTCTGTCCTGCTGGGTGTGGTCTTTCATTGATTCTATTGTTTTTCTTGTATTTACTTTGAATGTGCACAAGAAAATGAATCTCAGGGATTCAGGATCCTGACATTCGTTTTCTTGTGCACATTCAAAGTAAATGCAGTGACATATGTGTACTTCGATAATAAATTTATTTTGAACTTTGAACCCCCTTCTCTTTATCCACTCCCCCTGTTGTCACTTTTCCTCCCATCTTCCCCTGACCTCTCCCCCCAAGGGACTAGAACTGCAGGTCATGGGTTAAGGGTGAAAAGTTAAATGTTTAAGGGGAGCATGAGGGGGAGCTGCTTCGCTCGGAGGGTGTGTGTGTGGAGCAAGTGGTGGGTGCAGGTTTAATTTCAACATTTAAGTGAAATTTGGAAGTACATGGATGGAAGGGGTTTGGAGGGCTATGGTCCAGGTGTGGGTCAATGGGACCAGGAAGAGACTAGAAGGACTAGACAGGCCGAAGGGCCTGTTTCTGTGCTGTTATGCTCTATGACTAAGCTTCCATCCTCTCCCTCCGGCACATGCACTTTCTCCTGCCCCCCGCCGCGCTGCCCTTACTGCATCCTTTACCTCTTGCACCTTCCTCCACTACCTTCAGCAGCCTCATCTTCCAGCCCTTCCCTGAACCCTTACCCAATCTCCCCCCCCCCCCACCCTTTGCCCCTTCTTCACCTTGGCCCCAGAGGAACACTGTTCTGTTTGGCTGTATTAATGTGTATGGTTGAACAATAATTAAACTTGAGCTTTCTCTCGCAAAAACCCCCTCAACTCTCTCATCCCTCACCTCCTGCCCATCTTTTACCTTCCCCCTCCAGTCCCCGCACCATGATTAATTGACTGCAAACCCTCATTCCCTAGAGCCTCTGTGTTCGTCGGTGTGCTTTACAGACAGTGGTGACCCAGATTCCCTGCATTGCCAGGTGCTGTCTCCTTCTGTCTCCTGTATCGCTGCTGCACACAACTGAGCTATTTCTAGTTGAAGAAATAAGAATCAAGTCTGACTTCCTGAATCCTAATTGATGCTTGTCTGAGGTGTTGCTTCGTTGAGCTGTGAAATCATCGTTCAGGTTCCGAAGAACAACAAAGATTCTGGGAATGTCATAATGATGCTCGTAGCATGTAGAACATAGAACAGTACAGAACAGGACTAGGTCCTTTGATCCACAACGTCTGTGCTAAGTATGATGTCAGTTCAAACTAATGACATCTGCCTGCACAGAAGACCATAAGACAGCAAAGTAAATAACTACATTTCTATTCCGTCATCCATGTCTTATAGATTTTGTAAAACATTGAAGTCATGAGAGGATTATGCCTCTCTACCCTATTCTCCTGCCTTCTCCCCATAACCTTTGACACTGACTAATCAAGAACCTATCAACTTCAATTTAAATATACCCAATGTCTTGGCCTCCACAGCCGTTTGTAGCAACAGATTCCAAACCGTTCACCACCTTCTAGCTAAAGAAATTCCTCCTTATCTCTGTTCAAAAAATGGTCCATATCACTCTGTCTTAGAGATTGTTATTGTTCCTGCTTCCTCCAATTCCCCTGCAGTGCATTCCGGGCACCTTCCACCCTCTGTAAAAAGAAAAACCTTGCCTCACAAGTATGCAGCTGGTGTATGTCACAAGTCCTGGTTATGCAACCATTGACACCAGGCAGACAATCTCTGAAGAGTATTAATCATGGCTGAGGTCACCCATCTTGTAAAGACACCACCCAGAAGAAGGCAATGGCAAACTACTTCAGTAGAAAAAATTTGCCAAGAACAATCATTGTCATGGGAAAGACCATGATCGCCCACGTCATACAACACGGCACATAATGAAGATGATGATGACGACCTCACGTCTTCTTTAAACTTTCACCTTTCACCTTAAAACAGAGCATAGAACATCAAACAGTACAGCTCTGGGAGAGGCCCTTCTGGTCATGATGTTGTGCTGGTCCAATTAAGCTAATGATATCTCATTCTCTCAGTACATGGTCCACACCTCTCCATTTCCTACATATTAATCTGAGAGCCATTTACACATTTCTGTTATGTCTGCCTCCAACACCTCCGTGGGTGGTGCGTTCCAGGCACCCACCACTCTGTGTGCAAAAAAAAAACTAAAAAAAAATCTGGTCTGCACATCTTCTTTAAACTTCTACCCTCTTACTGTGAAGCTACACCCACTAGTATCTGATGTTTCCACTCTGCCTGTAAGGAGTTTGTATCTCTTCCCTGTGGCCATCGGGTTTCCTCCAGATGCTCTGGACTCCTCCTAGTTCAAGTTCAATCTCATCTGACTGTACCTATGCAGTGCTTGTCCATCGTGTCTGATGATGAGAAGAAGCTTCTGTGGGAGAGTTTTTAAAAGTGGAAAAGCTGTTGCACTGGGGCAGTTCCACTCTCTCGATCTCAGAAGTCCAGATCCAGTGGTATGAACAAGTATCACGAACTGGGGTCTTCCTTGCTTGTGGTGGGTGACCATGACATCTTCAGTGCCTTGTCCTGCCCTTCACTCTCCATGGATTGTTGTCTAACTGCCTTCCTCTCCATTGGATCTCACTGTAGATCTCTCCGCCCAGTCCACCAGAGCTGACTTTGCGTGCTAGGACAGGCATGTCCCTATCTCACCGGGGTATGAGGCCCACCGGCTACCCTCACCTGGTTTAGCCCACCTGTCAAAGCGGTGTACTGGGGTGTGGCCGCTGTCACATGCAAAACAGCTACTTGGACCCACAGGTGAGAGCTGAGTGTCCAGTGGGGACCAAAGGTGAGTGAGCTGCCCTGCAATGGACACTCCATACATCCCATACATATATATAACCAAATTAAACAACATTTCCTCTCGACACTGAAAGAACATATATCACACAATGCACATAAACCAAAATATTATACTATAAATTAATAAAATATAATTGAAAATACATGTAGTAAAATGCAGGACAGGTAAACAGCCCTACATTTCAAAGACGTACGGTTCAGGTTAGTGAGATGTGAACATGGCGCCTGAAACGTGGCAACACTTGTGTGCTGCTCAGCCCGGTCCTTGCTGATGTGATTTGACACAAATGATGCGTTTCACTATATACTTCCATGTAACAAATAAAACTAAACTTTCTTAATCTTTCATTCTGGGAAAATGAGTCTGTCTACCTTATTTCAAAGTCGAAGTAAATTTATTATCAAAGTACATAAATGTCACCTTATACTACCCTAAGGTTCACTTTCTGGCAGACATTTACATGAAAATAATGAAAAACTGTCTGAAAAAAACTTGTGAAAAACTGTATATAAATAAGACTGACAAACAGCTGATGTGCAAAAGACGACAAATTTTGCGCTATATATAGAAATGAAAAAAATATATAGTACTGTGGAAAAGTCTTGGGCACAGATATATAGCTAGGGTTCCCAAGACATTTGCTCAGTACTGTGATAATTTTATGTATTGCACTGTACTGCAGTCACAAAAAAATCAAATTTCATGACATGTGAATGATGATAAACCTGATTCTGATATGGGACTTCTATTATAGATTGTGTAGAGTGGGAAGGGGACAGGGAGAGGGGAATCATGGTTGGGGACAGGAGAGGGGAGGGAGTGGGAAGCAGCTGAGAGACATCCTGTAATGATCAATAAACCAATTGATTTGGAATCAAATGACCGTGCCAGGTGTCTCTAGGCTGGGTGTGTCTGTGTCAGCACCATCCCCTATGCCCCTGGAACAATTTCTCTTCCACCTGACCCACGCTCCTCCTTAATAATACTGAGATCATGAGGTGTAAAGTCCTTGAAAGTGAGTCCATAAATAGTGGAATCAGTTCAGTGCTGATGTGAGTGAAGTTATCCACACCAGTTCAGGAGCTTGATGTTTGAAGGGTAATAACTGTCCGGAACCTGGCGATGTGGGATCTAAGGCTTCTGTACCTCTTTCCAGGTGGTAGAGGCGAGAAGGGAGCATGAGGAACTCAGCAGGTCGGGCAGCATCCGTGGAAGCAACACTCACAACTTCCCCTCGGATTCTGCAACTCCAGAGAAAATAACCCATGTTTGTCCAACCTAGTATCAGGGTATGCAATGTAAATCAGAGTATGCTTGTGGCATTTACTGATATCTATGGGACAGGGCGAGCTGCCAGTGCTCAGGACTGACCCTAGGTGTAGCGCAGTGGTACAGTGGCTGAGGCAGGTACTTCATAGCTCCAGTGACCCAGTTTGATCCTGCCCTCTGGCGCTGTCTGTGCATTGAGTTTGTACATCCCCCTGTGACTGCCTGGGTTTCTCCACATCCCAATGAAACACGTTGGGTTGGTGGGTTCACGCCTGTGTTTTCCCCCAAGTGGTGGAAGCAGGGGGGGGTGCAAGGAAATAAGTTGGGGAATGGGACTGAAAGGATTGCTCGGAGAGCCGGCACGGAGTTGATGGGCCAAATAGCCTCCTGTGTTATAAGAAAGTAAGAGAAAGATGAATTGTTCTGACTGGAAGAGTTCTTGCAGGGAATTTTTAAAAATTTGAAGTACAGTATGATAACAGGCCATTCTGACCGAACGAGCCCACGCTGCCCATTTACATTCATGTGACTAATTAACCTACTAACTGATAAATCGTTACCTGTGGGAAGAAACCAGAGCACTTGGAAGAGACCCATGTTGCTACAGGGTGAACATACAAACTCCTTACAGACAGCGGCGGAATTACTGGTGGTGAAATAGCGTTAAGCTAGCGGCTACGCTATATTCGTGCTGCTTAAGCACAAGAGATCCTGCAGATGCTGGAAATCCAGAGCAACACACACAAAATGCTGGAGGAACTCAGCAGGTCAGGCAGTATCTATAGAAGGGGATAAACTAGTCGATGTTTTGGGCCGAGGCCCTTCATCGGGACAGGAAAGGAAGAGGGCAGAAGTCAGAAAATAAAGGTGGGGAGGGGGAAAGAGCACAAACTGGCAGGTGGGAAGGTGGGTGGGTTTGTGGAGGGGGGGGATGAAGTAAGAAGCTGGGAAAGGATAGGTGGAAGGGGCTAAGAGCTGAAGAAGAAGGAATCTGATAGGAGAGGACAGTGGGCCATTCTGAATATTGGCAGGGGCTTCCCCGAACTTTAGATATGTGCTTGCCTGTGTTGATCTCTGAGAATTCCCCTTTGGAACGGGAATTTGAATAAGGAACTCAGAAGGAGCCTCTTTGCATGGAGAACGGGGAGAATGTGGAATTTCACCCCCTCAGAGAAGGTTTGAGGTGATTAGGAGAGATGGGTTTATGTGGAAAATGGACAGAGTCATAGAGCACTACAGCACAGAAGCAGGCCCTTTGGCCCATCTAGTGCATGCTGAACCATTATTCAGCATTATCCCATCGACTTACATATAGATCATTGTCCTCCATACCCCTCCCATCCATGTACCTATCCAAATTTCTCTTAAATGTTGAAAGAAAGCCCACATGCACCACTTCTGTGGGCAGCTCATTCCACACTCTCGCCACCCTCTGAGTGAAGAAGCTCACCTTAATTACTTCACCTTTCACACTTAATATTTGACCTCTATTTCTGGTCTCATTTAAACTGAGGAAAAAAGCCTGTTTGCATTTACCTTATCTATTCCCCTCATAATTTCCTATTCTTCTATCAAATCTCCCCTCATTCTCTGCGCTCTGGGGAATAAAGTGCTCACTGTTCAACCTTTCCCTACAACTCAGGTCCTCAAGTCACAACACCATCCTTGTAAATTTCTCTGTCAAGGGATTATGGATCTGTATTCCCAGATCCCTCTGCTCTGCCTCACTCCTCGGTGCCCTACCGCTCACCATGTGAGGCCTACTCAGTTTGTCTTCCCAAAGTGTAACACCTCACATGTTTTCTGCATTAAATTCCATCTGCCATTTTCAGTCCATTTCTCCAGCTGGTCCAGGTTCCACTGCAAGCATTGATAGCCTTCCTTGCTGTCCACTACATCTGTCAGGAAAAGGAAAGGAGGGAGAATGTGATTGGGATGAGCATGGAAAAGAAACAAAAGCATGAAACATCTTTCATGCTGGGTACATTTGTTTGTAATTAGAAATATATTGTGTGAGTGACTCATCTCTCTCACACGCTAACGAACCAAATGCAGACTGGTCTGTAATGCAAACACAGCAGCAATTAGCAGAGAGCAAAGCCTCTCAAAACACTGGCGATGTTAACACCAGCTAAATCAATAAACTGGGAAATTGTTTAACATCTTACTTGAAAGACAACATTTCAGATAATCCAGTAGCCTGGATGTTATGGTTCGGTCTCCATTGGGACTTAAACCTCAACATTCTGACTGGAAGGATGGGAGACTACATTTTAAACATTAGCCTTTCTCAAATAGGCTCAAAGCCAGTCAAGCTTATACCATACATGTCTGCACAGGTGCAATGAAAAACTTACTTGCAGCAGTTTCACAGGACAGAGCATCAGATTAGCAGCATTCATTTATTTTCATCTAATTGTGTTCCCACTTGTAAAAATGTGCATAATTTATGCTTCATATATATTTTTCTTTTGAATGCTGCTTATATAATGCTACATAACCCCCAACCACCACTAATTTATTGTTTCCTGTCAGGTTTCAATTGATTTCAATTGGTACATTTAATGTCAGAGTAATGTATACAATATACATCCTGAAGTTCTTTTTCTTCGCAAACATCCATGAAAACAGAGAAGTGTCCCAAAGAATGAATGACAGTTAAACATTAGAACCCAAAGAAGCCCCCAGCTTCCCCCTCCCATGTGCCTTATGTACAGATACTCCTGTGCCTAGCATCGCTTTATGGACATACAATCAATCTATCAATAGAAGTTCCCTTAAGTATTTATGTTTATTGTGTATTTTATTATTGGGTTATTTAACTTATTGTGTGTGTTTCTTTTTGTGCTACATTAGATCCAGAGTAACAATTATGTTACACTCGTGACATTGAACAATTTTGAATCTTGAATCTCGAATATCGATGCTGCTGCAGATAAATTTTTCATTGCATTTGTGCATAGATAGAGCATAAAATAAAGAACAGTACAGCACAGTTCAGGACCTTTAGCCCACAATGTTGTACTGATATTTTCACCTACTCCAAGCTCAATGTAAACTTTCCGTTGTACATAGCCCTCTAATTTTCTTTCATCCATGTGCCATGCATTGACCACTCTCTGTTAATCAAAAATCAAACCAAATCAAGTATAATTATCATTCAAACCATACATAGATACAGCTGAATGGGACAGTGTTCCTCTGGGGCCAAGGTGCCAAACATTCAAATAGCAAGCAAACATTCAGAAATAGCGAGTCACGTAATGCAAAATAATGAGCACTACCCCATCCCTCAAAGTTGCTGCACAAATTGACAGGGTGGTTAAGAAGTCTAATGGCCTTCATTAGTCAAGTGATTCAGTCCAAGAGCTGTGAGGTAATGTTACAGCTCTATAAAACCCTGGTTAGGCCACACTTACAGTAGAGCTACTAGGACTTGGATGTTTCAATCCCTATGATAAGTTGGCACTCTCGATGTTGGCAGTGGGTTTGGAGTGGTGACAAGGAGGGAGGGTAGGTACGTCATCGGGGTCATCAGGTGGGCACTCTCCTTCTTTGACGTTTCACTGATAAGCCCACGACGTCTCCAGAAGGCTCAACGGTGCTACCTGGCGTCCCAGATACACCCCCCTCAGTTCCATACCCTCCTGCCTTCATCTTGCAGCCCAGTTGTTGTCTTTCCTTTTAATCCAAATCCAATTGCTGCATTCTTCTGCTGTATTTGACAAGGAATTGATTGCTTGTTGGAGGGAGTGACCCCCCGCCCCCATCTTCTTCAATAGACTGGTCGTAGATGTAGCAACGAATCCCCTGCGTCCCACTTCTACAGGGAAAATCTTGGCCTTCCAGCCATTCTGGGCAGCTTCAGTTGCCAGTTCAGAGTACTTGGTCTTTTTCCTCTCATGAGCTTCTTCGATACCATCTTCCCATTGTACTCAGTTCTGTTCACCTCATTATAGGAAGGATGTGGAAGCTTTAGAGAGGGTGCGGAGATGATTTATCAGGATGCTGCCTGGATTAGAGAGCATGTCTAATGAAGATAGGTTGAGTGAGCTAGGGCTTTCCTCTTTGGAGCAAAGGAGGATGAGAGGTGACTTGATAGAGGTGTACAAGATGACAAGAGGAATAGATAGAGTGCACAGGCAGAGATCTTTTTCCCCTGGGCAGAAATAGCTAATAAGAAAGAGCATAATTTTGAGGTGATTGGAGAACAGCAGGGGGCAGATGTCAGAGGTAAAATTTTTTACACAGAGAGTAGTGGTGCATGGAATACCGTGCCAGAGGGGTAGAGGCAGAGGCAGCTTCTATCGTTCAGGACATTTAAGAAAGAGGATAAAATAGGAATATTGATGAAAAAAAATCAAGGCCCACGTGTGGGAGGAAAGGAGGATGAGAGATGACTTGATAGAGGTGTATAAGGTGATAAGAGGCGTAGATCGAGTGGACAATCAGTGCCAGATTTTGGCGATTACCATCCCACAGATGGCCCGGGTAAATTGTTGTTGCACTGAGAACAGACGCAGCAGTAATGCATGCCCAAGAACTGCGGCCCTCGGCATTTGCCAGCAGCTATAATTGGACTTGTTGCCAACTATATAGAGCAGTTCCAGATGGCACTTTCTGACGCAAGGTTCCACAAGTAGTTCGGGAATTACTGTTGCATTTCTTGTCCATCTGACTGATTTTTCACTCCAAGCTGTGTTTCACTATGAATATTTCAGGTTTTCAGGTCTCACTCTCCCTTTATGGTACCTTAGAAACTCCAGTCACCGTTCAAACACCGGGATAACGCAAATGCCCATATTGTTGCAAGATTCAGCACGATTTTAAGAACAAATTATTTATTTATTTTTATTTTGAGATACAGTCAGAATAGGCTCTTCGAACCACACTACCCAGCAATCACTTTAATCACAGGACAATTTACAATGACCAATTAATCTACCAACCAGTATGTCTTTGGACTGTGGGAGGAAACAGGAGCACTTGGAGGAAACCCACGCGGTCACGGGGAGAATACATAAACTCCTTACAGGCACCAGCTGGAATTGAACCTGGATCGCGTTATGATCCAATGAACCAATGTAAGCTGGGTGCCGAAAATAGAGTCATACGACTCCATGACTTTACAATGCAGAAACAGGCTCTAGTCCGCGCCGAACCAGTAATCTGCCGAATCCCATCGACCTGCACCTACGCCATAGCCCTCTATGGCCATCGCTTTCATGTACCTATCCAAATTTCACTTAAATGTTGAAATCGAACCTGCTTCCACGCAGCTCCTTCCACACTCGCACTACCCTCTGAATGAAGAGTCATGACCTCTAGTTCTAATCTCACCCAATGTCAGTGGAAAAGGTCTGCTTGTATTTGCACTACCTAGACCTCTCATATAAGGCCATTATCACAGCTGATTTATTATCTCTCTCAACCCCATTCTCCTTCCTTCTCTCCATAACCTTTGGTGCCCAAACTAATCAAGAACTCATGAACCTCCGCTTCAAATATACCCAATGACTTGGCATCTACTGGCATCTGTGGCAATGAATTCCCCAGACTCGCCACCCTCTGGCTGAAGAAACACTTCCTCATCTCTGTTCTAAATGGACATCCCTCTATTCTGAGTCTCTGGTCCTAGACTTCCCCCACTATAGGAAATATCCTCCCCACATCCATTCTATCTAGGCCTTTCAATATTTGATAGGTTTCAATAAGATCCCCTCCTCATTCTTCTAAACTCCTGTGAGTACAGGCCCAGAACTATCAAACACTCCTCATGCATTAACCCTTTCATTTGTGGAATCATTCTTGTGAACCTCCTCTGGACCCTCTCCAATGCCAGTACATCTTTTCTTAAATAAGGGATGAAAAACTACTTACAATACTCCAAGGTCTGACCAGTGCCTTCTAAAGCCTCGGCATAATGTCCTTTTTATCTGAAATAAAATGTGAAACTCTGTTTCTATGTACACAGGTGTCGAATTTGCTTTGTGATTAATGTTTAATTTATAATCCAGGTGAATTTCCAACACTTAAAACTAATTTCTTGATTGACCTGAGAACAACCCAGGGAGATCAACCAACAACCTAAAATAGTGGCCCCTAAAATTATCCATTGCTGCCCTGCGAGAAAGACCCTGGCAGTCTACTCTCTCTAAGTATCTTATCATCTTGTAAACATCCATCAAGTTACCTCTCATCCACCTTCATTTCCAAAGAACAGTACAGACCCTTTGGCCATCGATGTTGTGTCAACCTCCTTCATGATTAATCCAACCTTTTCCACCTACACGGCCCTACATCCATGTGCCTGTCTATGTCTCTGTTAAATGTTCCAAAGGTATCATCCTCTGCCGTCACCCCCCAGCAGATTGTTCTACTGTGTGTAAAAAAAACTATCTCCAATACTATTCCTATACTTTCCTCCAATCACCTTATAAGTATGTTCTTTCAATTTCAAATTCAAGTTTATTGTCATCTGACTGTACACGTGTATACCAACAAAGGAAACAATGATCCTCTGTGGAACCCACAGAACATACATCGCACGCAGCACATAAAACCAAATATTACTGTAAGTAAGTTAATAAGATACAATTCAATATGTATGTACAGGTAATTAGTATACAGTACAGTAAACAGCTTGCTGTCCTAGTGACAAGACTTCTGTGGCAGCACGGTATTCATTAGTCTCAATGCCTCAGGAGGATTAGCCCTTTTTCAGAATCGGAATCAGGTTTACTATCACTGGCATGTGACGTGGAATTTGTTAACTTAGCAGCAGCAGTTCAATGCAATACATAATCTAGCAGAGAAAAATATAGTAATAAATAAAATTAAAAGACAAGTAAATCAATTATGTATGTTGAATAGATTTAAAAAATGTGCAAAAATGGAAATACTGTATATTAAAATAAGTGAGGTGGTGTCCAAAGATTCAATGTCCATTTAGGAATTTTTAGCCCTTGCTGCCCCTGGAGAATGGTGCTGGCTGTCTGTTGTACCAATGTCCTTTATCATCTGATACACCTCCATCATGTCGTCTTCTCATCCTCCTTTGCTCCAAAGAGCAAAGCCCTAGCTTGCTCAATGTTTCCTCTTAAGACATATTCTCTAATCCAGGCTGCATCCTGATAAATCTCCTTTACACCCTCTCTAAAGCCCCAGAGCAATGATATGATCAAATTTAAAGACAGTACTTCAAAAGTGTGGTCTAATCAGAGTTCAATGGAGCTTTAGCCTTACCTTGTAGCTCTTGAACTCAAACTTTCAATGAATGAAGCCCAACACACATTCGCCTTCTTAACCACTCCATCAACCTGTGTGGTATCTTTGAGGGATCAATGGACATGGACCTCATGATCTCTTTGTTCCTCCACACTGCTAAGAATCCTGTCACTAACCTTGTACTCTGTCTTCAAGTTTCCCCTTTCAAGTTGCATGACTTCACACTTTTTGGGATTGAACCTCATCTGCTATTTTTTTGGCCCAAATCTGCCTTACGTCATTGTTCCGTTGTAATGTATCACAACCTTCTACACTATCCCCAGTTCCACCAATTTTTATACCCACTGTTTATCCTTTGAACATCATCAAAACCAGGTTATCTAGCCACAATTGTCTCATTAATTAACTCTCATATTTTCTACAGTAGCATAGATTAGAGTGCTTTAAAAGTACTTTAGTGGTTGTGAAGCAGATTAGAGTTTCCAGAAAATATACAAGGATTCCTGTTCCCTTTCATAAAACACATTACATTCCAACTACACCTCATTTCTAATGGACGGTGGTTGATTCTAGTGGTGGGCCTGTACTCAATGCAATTTATAAGACTGATGCAGGATCTCATTAAAATCTGCATAATATTGAAGGACCTAGGAAGTGGTGAGAATACTTCCAAAATTGTGATCATCTAGGACCAGAGTGCAAGCCTTAGAACAGAAGGTCATCTTTTAGAACAGAGATGAATAAGAATTTCTTTAGCCAGAAGGTGGTGAATCTGTGGAATTCATTGTCACAGACAGTTGTGAAGGCCAAGTCATTGCATATATGCAAAACAGAGGTTGGTAAGTTCTTGGTTGGTAATGGCATCAAAGGTTGCAGAGAGAAGGCAGGAGATTGGGATTAAGAGGGATAATAAATCAGCTATGATCAATAACGGAGCAGCTTTGATGGGCTGAATGGCCTAATTTTGTTCCTATGTCTTATGGCCTTATTGGAAGCATGGATTCACTTTGCCTCTCCACTGATTCTGCCTTCACATGCTGGTTCAGCATATTCTGGTTAAAGATGGCACTGATGAAACACAGCAACGACTTACTGGCAGCAAACAAAACTACTAACTACTCTATTAATTACATTTTTTGTGGAGAAATATCTTTCTAATCTATAGCCTGGAACTTCACTTTTGGCACTGAGCTTTTAGACAGCCAGTATGATTTGGCATTTCTGTGGTGTGAACTGAAATCTTGAAGGTGCAGGATGATTGCAGCGTGGCGTGTACGGGCTGAATTGAGGCAGTGGGGCCTGGACCCGAGAGCCAGGAATGAACCAATGTTTGACCATTGCTGGACTTGGAACCGAGTCGAAGTGGCAGAACCAAGGGGAGACGGGTCAGGCATGAGAGTGAGTAAGAAGCTGATGTTTGACCGATTCAAGCATTGGCCAGACTGGAAAGTTTGGGTACTTGCCAAATCACAGCAGACCAAGTCCAAAACTACCAGGCCAGATTGAAAAGGTCAGGATGTCATGGCCAGAGGTGAGTGATGGGCCAGGGTTCAGCTCACTGCTTGGTGAGGTTTACTTGTCTCTGCACTGACCTGAGGCTGTGGCCTGCAACTAACTGGACCATCTGCAGTGTTGACTGGCTTCGTGGCTGTGAACTCACTTTTGTTAACTTTTTTTTTCTGAATGTTATTTGCTTACTACTTATTGTTGTTCAGAATTTGATCTTTTTTGTGTGCATCTGGTGTTTGATATATTTTTAATTGGTTCTGTTATGCGTCTTTGTTTTCTGGCTGCCTGTAAGGAGACAAGTCTCAAGATTGTATATAGTATACAGTACTGTGCAAAAGTCTAAGGCATATATAGAGTTAGGGTACCTAAGACTTTTGCACAGTATTGAGAATAAATATACTTTGAATTTTGATAATAAATATACTTTAAACTTTGATATTCTGTTTATTACACAGTTGCTTGCTTGCTCTCGCTATTAACTGGAATGTGCTGTAACCATGGCAACCAACATTGGCCTTGTATCTATCCTAAGGCACCCTGGGGAAACATAGTATTAAAACAACATTTGTTGTTATTTTGCAGTTACTTCATACCTCATAAATCCAGGTTCAAATAAATTCCACATAATACAGAGCATTCCTAAATACCGTATCTGGTTATGCGCTTTACTGGGCTCTTATTTCTGTGTGAATAAGGACCTCCATCACCCAGAACTCTTCTCATTGCTATCATCTAGGAGGAGGTGCAGGAGTCGATAGGCACACTCAATATTTTAAGAACAGCTTCTTCCCCTCTGCCGTCTGATTTCTCCATGAACAATACTTCTTTTTTTCTGGCTCTCTTTTTCGCACTGCTTATTTAATTTTTCATATATTTCTGATTGCAATGTGTAGTTTTTATGTATTGCACTGAGCTACTGCCTCGAGCCAACAGATTTGTGACATATATCAGTGATAACCAACCTGTTTCTGTTTCTGTGAATTCTGATATTGAATGAGCTTCGCTCTCCGTGGTCCTGAATCTCATAACTTCCTCAGCACAACACAGTCCAAATATTAATCAGGTTTATTATCACTGGCATATGTTGTGAAATTTGTAGTTTTGTGACAGCAGTGCAGTGCAATACATTAGGAAATAACCTTATTCGCATTCAATTCCCCCAATGCGTCTTTTTCATTGGAGTGAGGGCCCAGTCTGCCTGCCCTCTCAGCTGGATGTCAGTGATCCAGTGACGCTGTCCAAGCCACTCCAATTGGAAACGTCAGTGAACGTTGAGTGTTCTGTGAATGTAGTGGCCGTTCACACCATGGAGAGTACCCAAACTGGTTGCATCACTATCTGGTAGGGAGGGTCCACAGCCCAGGATCGGAAAAAGCTGCAGAGGGTTATCAACTCAACCTGGTCCATCATGGGCACTACTCTCCCCAGCATCGATGTCACCTTCTAAAGACGATGCCTCAAAAAGTAAGCATGCATCACTGAGGACCTTCTTCATCCAGGACATCTTCTCTTCTCATGGCTACCACAAAGGACAAGATACAGGAGGCTGGAGATGCACATTTAGTGTTTTAGGCACAGCTTCTTCCCCACCTGCACATACACAATCTCAGAATTTTGTTTTCTTTTTTTGCTTTCTTTCTGCACTACTTATTAAATTATATAGTTAATTCTATTTATTTATTTTTATAATGTAATTTATGGCTTTTTTCATTATTTGGTTTTGTAATGTGGTGGTTGTCTATCATGCCCGATGACGACAGCAAACCTGTGTGGGAGAGTTTTAAAATGGAGAAGCTGTTGCACTGGGGCAATTCCGCTCTCGCAACCTCAGAAGTTCCGGTTCAGTAGTACAAACAAACATCACGAACTGACGTTTTCTTTGGTTGCAGTGGATGATCATGACATCTGTGCCTTGTCCTGCCCTTCACTCTCCAGGGAGGGAGTGTTGCAGAATGGCCTTCCTGGCATTGGATCTCACTGTACATCTCATCCACCCAGTCCACTGGAGCTGACTTTTCATGCTAGGACAGGCATGTCCCTGCCTCACCAGGATATGAGGCCACCAGCTGCCCTCACTTGGTTCAGCCTGCCTGTTGAAGAGGTGTACCGGGGTGTGGTCACTGTCACATGCAAACAGCTACCTAGAGCCACAGGTGAGAGCTGAGTGTCCAGTGGGGACCAAAGGTGAGTGAGCTGCCCCAGAATGGACACAACAAGCTCCTCCACCAGAGGTGCTACCCCTCCCTGGACACCCCATACACTCCACTGTCATGTACTGCTGCTGCAAAGCAGTATATTTCTTGACCTGATGTGAAATGAGGCCTCCTTCAGTCAGGGCTGACCATGGGTGTTGTGTTCAAGCTATCTGGATACACAAACCTGGGCAGTACAATATTGAAGGCGTTGTTGCCTATGTAGCAAGCCCACCCTCTGCACACATCTGATGAGCCCAAAGGAACGACAGAGACCGATACCATTTGGCACCAGCAGCATTGCAGAAATTGCTAGTCAGCATTGAACTCAATGTAGGACTGCCTTAGGGACTCCAACTCTAGATTTTTCCCCGAGGTTTACTCCCAGAGCCTTCCCCATGAGTGGGTATAGCTGCAGGGCAGCGAAGATCTGAGATCAAAGTTTTCCTTTTAGATGAGCTGCCAACCATGGCTGACGAACCCCTTCTGCCTGAAGTGACTGGTTTTAAGGCATCATTAACCCGACTTTTCCCCGTCTCCTGTTAGTAGGAATGGTTTTGCTGGGCTTGGTAGCTAAGCCACACGTGAAGGCCAGGAGGTGGTCCTGGTTGTCAGAGGCTATTTGAGACACACACCATTGGGAACATTTAAAAGATAGTGGGAGCTTATCCCCATTATTAAACCCCCAGGCTAAACCAACCTTAAGGACCCTTTCATAACAAATGTCAGTGATATTACTCCTCCTTCTGACAGAGGGGAAGTATTTGTGTTACCACGCTGACTGTCTTTGTGCAGCTTGGTGCCTCCTATGCAAGGTAAGATGCCGCTCCTGGTTCTTATGATTATGTTCCAGAGGTAAAAATCCTCTTCTGAGCTAAACTGCAAATTTTGCCTAGGGTAACCATTGCCATGGCAACTGTTTAGGTTCTCAGCTAAGCCTCGGTGCGTGGAAAGCCAAATGCTTCTGCGTCATTTTCTCACGTATCCCAGGTGTTGGGCACTCTGAAACATGCACCCATCCTGTTGTTTACTTAACAATTCAGTCCTCAGCTGTGTCCTCTACTAATCCACTCTAAATAACTATGAGACTGTGTCCTTTAGTCCAAGACTTTCTCACAATTGGAAGCATATTCTGAACGTCCATTCTATCTCGGCTTTTCAATATTCAGTAAGTGTCAGTGAGATCACCCCTTATTCTCTTAAACTCCGTGAGTACAGGCCCAGAGATATCAAATGCTCTTCGGGCGTTAACTCTTTCATTCGCCATATTATTCTCAGGAACCTCCATACTGTGATGCAACCAGTTGGATCAGTACATCTGAAGAAGTTTGCAAGAGTCTGTGGAGACATACCAAATCTCATCAAACTCTTGACGAAATATAGCTGATGGCATGCCTTCTTTGTCATTGCATCAACGTGTTGGGCCCAGGATAGATTTTTAGAGATGTTGAATTTGGGCACATGGCCAAGTGGTTAAGGCGTTCGACTAGCGATCTGAAGGTCGTGAGTTCGATCCCCAGCCGAGGCAGCGTGTTGTGTCCTTGAGCAAGGCACTTAATCACACAGTGCTCTGCGACGACACTGGTGCCAAGCTGTATGGGTCCTAGTGCCCTTCCTTTGGACAACATCAGTCTCGTGGAGAGGGGAGACTTGCAGCATGGGCAACTGCCAGTCTTCCATACAACCTTGCCCAGGCCTGCGTCCTGGAGAGTGAGGACTTTCCAGGTGCAGATCCATGGTCTCACAAGACTAACGGATGCCTTTATTGAATTTGAAACTACTCACCCTTTCCATTGCTGATCCCTCAATGAGGACTGGTGTGTGTTTCCTTGACTTCCACTTCCTGAAGTCCACAATCATTGCTACCAAAAACCTTCACACTCTGTCCAACTGCCTGATTACTTGAACACAGACTCAGTGGCCATATTATTGTGTAGCTCCTGTACCTAATAAGGTGTATGTTCAACGATCATCTGCTGCTGTTGCCCGTCCACTTCAAGGTTCAATGTGCTGTGCATTCAGAGATGCTCCTCTGCACACCACTGTTGTAGCACTTTGAGTTCTGTCTCCTTCCTGTCGGCTTAAACCAGTCTGGCCATTCTCTTCTGACCTCTCTCATTAATAAGGTGTTTTCACCCATAGATCTGTTGCTCGCTAGACTTTTTTTTGTACTTCGCACCACTCTCTGTAAACTCTAGTGATTCTTGTGTGTGAAAATCCCAGGAGATCAGCAGTTTCTGAGATACCCAAACCATCGTGCTTGGCATCAACAATCATTCCATGTTCAAAGTCACTTAGATCACATTTCTTTCCCATTTTGATGTTTGATCTGAACAACAGCTGAACCTCTTGACCATGTCTGCATGCTTTTATGCACAGAGTTGCTACCACATGATTGGCTGATTAGATATTTGCATTAACGGCAGTTCTAAAAGAGTACCTAACAAAGTGGCCACTGATTGCAACTGTTCAATGGCAGAGAGTACAGACAGGAATAGACAAGTGCTTGTCTGTTTCACATCGTTAAGTGTGGTTTAATTACGTGATTGAGCGAACCTGTTAATGCATCGGCTGATTCTGCACACTGAATGTGTGGCTTCTTTCTCGCAGTGGATTTCGACTTGCTATTGATGGTGTTTAACATTATCGTAAGACTCAGCACATTTCAGCAATTCCAGAATGTTGGTATTAGCTTCCCATGATTGGGGTCGACTCTCTTGAAATTAAAGGGAAATTGGACGACAGCTGTGTGCACTTCTCACCTCAACATGAGAGGAAAGTTGTGATTATTTTATTTACAGAAACAGTACAGTAATGGGCCTTTTTGTCCCATGAACCCAGGCTGCCTCATCACACCCATGTGACCAATTAATCTCTTGACCTGTACGTCTTTGCATTGTGGGAAGAAACTGGAGCACCTGGAGGAAACCCTCCCAGTTATGGGGGAGAACGGACAAACTACTTACAGACAGTGGTGGGAATTGAACCCATGTCGCTGGAGCTTAATGGCGTTTTGCTAACCGCTAAGCTAGAGAGGGTACAGAATGGATTCTCAAGGATGTTGCTGGGATTGGAGGGTTTGAGTTATGATTCAGATTCAGATTTATTTATTGCATGTACATCGAAACGTGCAGTGAAGTGCGTCGTTTGTGTCAGCAATCGCAAGTATTGCTGCACGTTCCTGTGATAACATAGCATGTCCACAGTGTTCAGCTGAACAACACAAGTCGTAGCAACAACATCAAAACCAAACAAGATAACAACGGTAAAACAAGCCCCTTTCCCACTCTTCCACCCACCCACCCACCCACCCACACACACACAGATAGGCCTCAAACTCTAGGACAGGCGCTCTACAGGCCTCTAGTCGTTTTTTCCTCCAGTCTCTCACAGAGTTTGGACAGGCTGGGACTGCTTTTCCTGGAGCAAAGGAGGCTGAGGGCTGACAGTTACAGAGGCTTATAAAATTGTGTGGGGCATAAAAAGGGCGGGAAGACACAGGGCAGGGAAGCCTAAAGCTAGAGGGTGTAAGTTTAAAGTGAGGGGAGAAGATTTAAAGGGGACGGTGGGGGGGCAGGTTTTTCACACAGAGGGTGGTGGGTATGTGCAACAAGTGGTAGAAACAGGTGCAATTGCTTTGCTTAATGAAACAACTGGGCAGCTATGTGGTTAGGACAGGTTTAAAGGGTTATGGGCCACAATGAAGCAAATATGACTAGCTAGGAATCAGATTTATTGTCACTGACTTCAATGAAATTGATTTTTTTCTTTATTTATTGAGATACAGTGTGGAATAGGCTCTTCCAGCCCTTCGAGCTGTGCTGCCCAGCAACCCCTGGATTTAATTCCAGCCTAATCGCAGGACAATCTACAATGACCAATTAACCTATTGACTGGTACGTCTTCGGACTGTGGGAGGAAACCATGCTGTCATGCGGAGAACTTATAAACTCCTTACAAGCGGGGCGGGAATTGAACTAGGCCGCTGGTACCATAAAGCGTTGTGATAACCACTATGCTACCATGTTGCTCCCTCGCAGGGTGAATTCTATGATATTATGCCTTCTAAGGGTTTCCTTAACGTAATCTTCCTGATCAAATCCAGTTCATTATGCAACATTCAATTCAGAATAGCTGATCCCCAAGTTGGCTTAACCACAAGCCGCTCTAAAAAGCCATCTCATAGGCATTCCACAATTCTCTCTCTTGGGATTCAGAATAAGCAGTAACCTGATTTTTCCAATCTACCTGCATATTGAAATCCCCCATGTCTGTTGTAACATTGCCTTTTTGACATGCATTTTCTATTGCCCGCTGTGATTTGTAGCCCACATCTTGGCTACTGTTCAGAATCCGGCATAAAACTCCCATCAGGGTCTTTTTTATCCTTACAGTTTCTTAGCTCTATCCGCAATGATTCTACATCTTCTGATCCTATGTAACCTCTTTCTGAGGATTTGATTTAATCTTTTACCCAATGTGTTGTGGCTAAAGTACAGTGCAAAGATGTAAAATGGCGATAAATTACATAAATTAATAAATATTGTGAAAAATGTAATGAGATAGTAACACACACAGAATGCTGGAGGAACTCAGCAGGTCCATAAGTCTATAAGATATAGGAGCAGAATTAGGCCCATCGAGTCTGCTCCACCATTTCATCATGGCTGATCCAAATTTCCTCTCAGCCCCAATTTCCTGCCTTCTCCCCGTATCCCTTCATACCCTGACCAATCAAGAATCTGTCAACCTCTGCCTTAAATATACATAAAGACTTGGCCTCCATAGCTGTCTGTAGCAAAGAATTCCACAGATTCGTCATTCTTTGGCTAAAGGTATTTCTCTTCATCTCCGTTCTAAAAGGACACCTAAGGCTCTGTCCTCTGGTTTTAGAATCTCCTGCCATCCTCTCCACATCCACTCTAACAAGGCCTTTCTCCATTCAATAGAATTCAATGAGGTCACCCCTCATTCTTCTGAATTCTAGTGAATACAGGCCCAGAGCCATCAAATGCTCTTCAAATGACAAGCCATTCAATCCCGAAATCATTTTCGTGAGTCTCCTTTGAACCCTCTCCAGTTTCGGCACATCCTGTCGAAGATAAGGGTCCCAAACGTACTCACAATACTCCAGGTGAGGCCTCAGCAGTGAATTATAAAGTCTCAACATGACATCCTTGCTTCTATATTCTAGTCCTCTGGAAATGAATACTAACATCACATTTGCCTTCCTCACACAGACTCAACCTGCAAATTAACCTTTAGAGAATCCTGCAAAATGACTCCCATGTCCCTTTGCACCTCAGTTTTTTTGTATTTTCTCTTTTGTATTTAGAAAATAGTCAACCCTTTCATTTTTTCTACTAAAGTGCATTACCGTATGCTTCCCAACACTGTATTCCATCTTCCATTTCTTTGCCCATTCTCTTAATTTGTCTGTGTCCTTCTGTAGCCTCTCTACTTCCTCAAAACTATCTGCTTCCCCATCTGTCTTTAGATCATCTGCAAACTTTGCAAAGCCATCAATTCCATCATCCAAATCATTGACGTATAGTGTGAAAAGAATCAGTCCCAACACAGACCTCTGTGGGACACCACTAGTCACTGCAGCCAGTCAGAAAATGCTCCCTTTATTCCCACTCTGCCTCCTGCCAATCAGCCACTGCTTCATCCATGCTAGAATCTTTCCTGTAATACCATATGCTCATAGCTTGTTAAGCAGCCTCATGTGTGGGACTTTGTGAAAGGCCTTCTGAATATCCAAGTACACAACTTCAACCAATTCACCTTTGTCTATCCTGCTTTTTACCTTTTCAAAGAATTCCAACAGATTTGTCAGGCAAGATTTTCCCTTGAGGAGACCAGGCTGACTACAGCCTATTTTATCAGGTGCCTCTGAGTACCATGAGACCTCATCTTTAATAATCAGCTCCTACATCTTCCCAACCACTGAGGTCAAATTAACTGGCCTATAGTTTCCTTTCTTCTGCCTCTCTCCCTTCTTGAAGAGTTGAGCGATATTTGCAATTTTCCCGTCTTCCGGAACCATTCCAGAATCTAATGACTCTTGAAAGATCGATTACTAATGTCGCCACCATCTCTTCAGCCATCTCCTTCAGAGCTCACTGCAGTGTGCACCATCTGGTCCAGGTCATTCATCTGCATTCAGACCTTTCAGTTTCCCCAAGAACCTTCTCTCTAGTTATGGTAACCACACACCTCATGCCCTCAACACCTGAAACTTCCACCATACTGCTAGTGTCTTCCACAGTGAAGACTGATGCTAAGTACTAATTCAGTTTGTCCACTATTTCATTGTCCCCCATTATGACCTCTCCAGCATTGTTTTCCTGCAGTCCGCTGTCCACTTTAGCCTCTCTTTTTCACTTTGTGTATCTGAGGAAACTTATGGTATCCTCTTTAATATTGTTGGCTAGCTTACTCTTGTATTCCATCTTTACCTTCCTAGTGACGTTTTTAGTTGCTTTCTGTTGGTTTTTAAAGGCTTCCTAATCCTCTAAATTCCAGCTGATCTTTACTCTATAATATGCCCTCTCTTTGGCTTTTATGTTGGATTTGACTTCTCTTGTTAGCCAAGGTTGTGTCATCTTTCCCTTCAAATACTTCTTCCACTTTAGGATGTATATATATCCTGTGCTTTCCAAATTACTTCCAGAAATTCCAGCCATTGCTGCTCTGCTGTTATCCCTGGCAGTGTTTTTTCCAAGGATAGTGAAACATCTGACTTTAACTTTTTTTACTCAAATTGCAGGGTGAATTCAATCATATTATGACTGCTTGCCCCTCAGGGTTCTTTTACCTTAAGCTCCCTAATCAATTTTAGCTAATTGCACAACATTCAATCCAGAATAGCCAATCTCTAGTTGGGTCTACCATGAGCTGCTCTAAAAAGCATCTCATAGGTACTCTAGAAATTCCCCCTCCTAGAAGCCAGCACCAACCTGATTTTCCCTATCTACCTTAATAGTGCAGTCTCCCGTGACTGTTGTAACATTGCCCTTTTGGCATGCATTTTCAATCTCCTATTGTAGTTTGTCAGGAGGGGAATTAGCAGCCAATGTTTAAAGCCAAGTCCCTTCATTATGTCAATAGGTTGAGAGAACCTTGGAGCGACGGAAGATGAGAGGCGACCTGATAGATGTGTAAAAGATGATGAGGGGTATTGATCGTGTGACTAGCCAGAGGCTTTTTCCCAGGGCTGAAATAGCTAACACGAGGGGGCATAGTTTTAAGATGCTTTGAAGTAGGTACAAGGGGGATGTCAGAGGTAACTTTTTTACACAGAGAGTGGTGGGTACGTGGAGTGCACTGCCAGCAAAGGTGGTGGATATGGATACAATAGGGTCTTTTAAGAGACTCTTAGTAGGGAAATGCAGCTTAGAAAAATAGAGGGCTATGTGGTAGGGAAATTCTAGGCAGTTTCTAGAGTAGGTTACATGGTTGGCACAACATTGTGGGCCGAAGGGTCTGTAATGTTCTGTAGATTTCTATGTTCTATGACAAGCTGGCAGGTGATAGGTGAGACCAGGAGAGGGGGAAGGGGGAATGAAGTAAGAAGCTGGGATGTGATCGATGGAAAAAGGTAAAGGGCTGAAGAAGACGGGAGAATGTAGGGGACCATGGAAGAAAGGGAAGGAGGAGAGGAATCAGAGTTCCAGATGGCCATGGAGCACAGAGGACAGGCACTTGGCAAAAAAATTCCCCATGGTTCTATAGCCCTGGGCTATTGTTTTCTGGTAATTTCAGTCACTGCCGCATTGCAGTCCATGCTTCCAGGAACCTCCTCCTGAGATGCCTCTCCCCTTCGTCTACATGAATCTCCTTGATGAGTCATCAATGGGGTCCAGTCACTGATTGGCACTCACCTCATTGACTGATAGAACAGGTTTCAGGGACAGAATGGCCATCTCATGTAGCAGTGTGGATATCACATTAACGGTAGCAGCAGGCCCCCAGCTTGAAACTTTGAATCATTACACAGCACAGTAGGGATCCTATCCCTTCAGCCCAACTCATCTAAGTTGCCTACCTGGGTTATAGAGCACCTGCAGAGAAACAGGTCATTTGGCCCATCTAGTCCATGCGAACCTAGTCTTCTGCCTGGTCCCATCTATCTGCACCCAAGCCATAGCCCTCCATACCTCTCTCATCTTGGTATCTACCAGAACTTTTCTAAAATGTTACAATTGAGCCCACTCTCCCACTTCCACTGGCAACGCACTCCATGCTTGCACCACAGTCTGAGTGAAGCTCCCCTTCGGAATCCCCTGAAATATTTCACCTTTCACCCTAAACCTGCAACCTCTAGTTCTTGTCTCACCCAAGCTGAGGGGAAACAGCCTGCATGCATTTACCCCTTGTAGCTAGTCCCATTAGCTGGACCCATTTGTCTGCATTTGCCCCCTATATGTATGTCACCAAAGACTAGAAAATTTCTCCAGATGTACATTCTAACTGATTGCATCGCCGTCTGGTATGGCGGGGGTGCGAGGGGTGGTGGGGAAGGTGTGGTGTCACTGCACAGGATCAGAAAAAAAGCTGCAGAAAGTTGTAAACTCAGCCAGCTCCATCATGGGCACCAGCCTCCCCAGCACCCAGGACACCTTGAAAAGGCAATGCCTGAAAAAGGCAGCATCAGAACCCCCATCACCCAGGACCTGCCCTCTTCTCACTGATACCAGCAAAAAGGAGGCACAGGAGCCTGAAGACACACTCAGCATTGTAGCAGCAGCCTTTACAGAATCAGATTTATTGTCACCAGCACCCCTCCACCATCAGATTTCTGAATGGACAATGAACCCATGAACGCCACCTCAATACTTTTTTCCTTTTTTTTTTGCTCTCTTTTTTGCACTACTATATTTTTAGTTACATTTAGGTGGCACGGTAGCATCGTAGTTAGCACAATGCTTTACAGTACCAGTGAGACCCGGGTACAATTCCCGTCGCTGTCTGTAAGGAATTTGTACGTTCTCCCTGTGACCGTGTGGGTTTCCTCCCACAGTCCAAAGACTTCCTGTGTGGTAGGTTAATTAGCCATCGTAAGTTGTCCTATGATTAGGCTAGGGTTACATTGGGGGTTGCTGGGCGGCACATTCTGCGCAATATCTCAATTAAAAAATAAAATAAATATTGTAATTTGTAGTATATTTTCTTCTTATGTATTTCAATGTACTGCTACCACAAAACAACAAATTTCACAACATATGCCAGTGATGTTAAATGTGATTCTGATTCTCCCTCTAAGCCTTTCCTATCTATGCATCTGTTCAAGTGTATTTTAAATGTAATTACACCTGTCTCTACCGCTTCCTCTGGCAGCTCATTCCATCTACACATTATCCCCTGTGCCAAATTTGTCTGATAACCCTCCCTTGCGTTTACTAGGTGCTATATGAATGCAGGTTAAAGATAAAGCTAATATTTGATCAATCTTGTTGAACTGTTTGGGTGTGCATTTCTCTCTCAGACTCTCTGAAGGAGTGTCTGTGCCAGTTTGGGCCACTGTGTCCGTCCACCCCAGTAAGCAGGGCTGATTTGTTGAATAGAGCCACACGTGGCACAGCGCACTGCCTTTGTCCCATGCTCCGTCTTTCAACCCAAGGCTGGCACAGGTTCGGACAGCTGCTCCTACTACGTTAGAGCTGTGCTGCCAATGGGACAGTCTGCAGTGAAGGCTCATTCCAGGTCACCGTCCTTTCTTCGAGTTTCCCCGCTGCCTGTGACATCGCTTCTCTTTGCCTCTGTAGAATATGCTGTATAGACTTGAAAGATCAGGTCATTTTGTGTATGGACTTGAAAGATGGGGTCATTTGGGGTTACAGATGTATTCATTTAATTTGTATGGTGCCACATGTATCTTGCTTGTCTGATAAAGCCTACCCATGTTCACAGTACTCTCAGTAGAGGAGCTGTTGTTACATTACACAATCTACTTCATTATGATAATGCACTTTATTGTTTAGATGATACGAGGAGCCCATTGTGTCTGCTCCGCCATTCAATCATGGCTGATCCTTTTTCTCTCTTCCTCAGCCTCACTGCTTGGCCTTCTCCCCATAACCTTTGATGTCGTGTCCAATCAAGAACCTATCAAGTTCTACCTTAAATACAGCCAACATCCTGGCCTCCGCAGCTGCCTGTGGTAATAAATTCCACAATTTCACCACCTTCTGATGAAAGAAATGTCTCTGCATCTCTGTTTTAAATGGATGCCGCTCTATCCTGAGGCTGTGCTCGCTTGTCCTAGACTCCCCCATCATGGGAAACATCCTTTCCACATCAACTCTGTCCCAGCTTTCAACATTCAAAAGATTTCGATGAGATTCCCCCTCATCCTTCTAAATTCCAGCGAGTACAGACCCAGAGCCATCAAACGTTCCTCGTCTGATAACCCTTTCATTCCTGGAATCATTCTTGTGAACCTCCTCTGAACCCTCTCCATTGCCAGCACATCTTTTTTTAGATGAGGAGCCCAGAATAGAACTGTTCACAGTACACAAGGTGAGGCCTCACCACTGCCTTATAAAGCCTCAGCATCACATCCTGCTCTAGTATTCTAGACCTCTTGAAATGAATGCTAACATTGGATTTGTCCTCCTCACTACCAACTCTACCTGCAAGTTAACCTTTAGGGTGTTCTGCGCAAGGACTCCCAGGTCCCTTTGCATCTCATATTTTTGGGTTTTCTCCCCATTTAGAAAATAGTCTGCACATTTATTTCTTCTACCAAAATGTATGACCATGCATTTTCCAACATTTGCCACTTTCTTGCCCATTCTCCTAATCTGTCTAAGTCTTTCTGCAGTTTACCTGTTTCTTCAACACTACCTACCCCTCCACCAATCTTTGTTCCATCTGCAAACTTTGCAACGTTGATATACAATGATCTAGCTACTTACCTACTGGTACTATTACTTGTGTTGGGCATGTGGCCAAGTGGTGAAGGCGTTTGTCTAGTGACCTGAAGGTCGCTAGTTCGAGCCTCAGCTGTGGCAGTGTGTTTGTGTCCTTGAGCAAGGCACTTAACCACACATTGCTCTAGTGTCTGTGCAAGGGGTGGCGCCCCACACAGACTAACAATCTGCGCCTTGTAAGGCAAGAAAATACCCGAAGCATTTATGTACTTACTTGCTGCCTGTTATGCTGCTGACGTTTTGGGCAACAATGAAGGTCCTCCATCTCTGGCGGTGTTCAGGGCTTCCTTCATCATGTCAGTAGCTTCCTCTTGGTTTTCACCACTGTCAGTCATACAAGTCCTGGGTGGAGACTCAGGAATACCGTCGCACTCAGATGTAGTAAGACTCTTCATTGCTGTTTCCGTAATAGTTTTTGTTTTACCAGTCAGGGTACCAGTAGCCCTGAGCTGAACCCCTGAACCTGGAGGTCCCTTAGTTTAGCCTCTAACTTTGACCTGTTTGGCATGGGTGACCCTACCAAGAGCCAAAGCATAAAGCCCTGACTTCAACCACTATTGCTCTCCGGGTAATTGAGGCACACAAGTCTCCAAACCACGACAAGGTTGTGGTCCTCTTGGAGGTATCATTTACCTGCACTGCATTTTCTCTGCAGCTGTTACACTTTAATCTGCATTCTGTTTTTGTTTCACCTTGTTCCACTTCAATACACTGTGTAATGGCTTGATCTGTGTGAACGTATGCAAGATGAGCTTTCCTCTGTCAGTACATGTAACAATAACAAACCAGAAATAATAGATCAAGGCAATGCACACAAGGTGCTGGCCAGGCAGCATGAATAGAAAGGAATAAGCAGCCTGATGAAGGGTCACTGCCTGAAATGTCGACTACTCATTCCCCTTCATAGATGCTGCCTGACCTGCTGAGTTCCTCCAGCATTTTGTATGCGTTGCTCAGGATTTCCGGCATTGGCAGAATCTCTTGCTGAAAATTCAGAACAACACACACAAATGCTGGAGGAAAGCAGAAGGTCAAGCAGCATTTAAGGAAATGAATAAATAATTGATGTTTTGGGATGAGACCCTTCATCAGGTCTCAAAGGAAGGGGGAAGATGCCAAGGTAAGAAGATGTGGGAGAGGGGCAGGAAGACAAGCCAGGTGGGTGGGGGAGGAAGGTGATAGGTGGACGAGGTGAATGGCAGGAGAAGGAGGCATCTGATTGGAGAGCACAGTAGACCATGGGAGAAAAGGAAGGAGGAGGGGCACCACGGGAAGGTGATAGGCAGGAGGAAAAGAGGTAAGAGACCAGATTGGGGACTTGAAGAAAAGGGAATTAGGAGAGGAAGGAATTACTGGAAGGTGGTGAAATTGATGGAGAAAACAGCAATTTTCACAATATATGTCAGTGTAAATAAACTTAATTCTGATTCTGATTCCATTACCAATTCAAATTCCAATTCAGTGTCAGCACAGTCGGACCGTCTGCCTGTTAGTAGGACTAGTTCAGATTATGCTTTCAGTTAGATTGGTAATTGGTTTACTATTATCACATGTGATGAGATAGAGTGAGAAACATTGGTTAGCATGCCATCCAGACAGATCATTTGTGCAAACTCAGTCGGTACCATTATGGGCATGACCCTCCCTGGCATCCAGGACATCTTCAAGGAGCAATGCCTCAAATAGGTGGCATCCATCATTAAGCACCTCCATCACTTTTGTCATTGCTACAAACAGGGAGGAGGTACAGAAGCCAGAAGACACACACTCAACAATTCAGGAACAGCTTCTTCCCCTCTGCCATCTGATTTCTGAATGGACATCGAACCCATGAACACTACCTCACCACTAATGCTGGCAGCTCATGCCATCCTTTTTTTTATACTACTTATCTTAATTTAACCATTTTATATATAAATGTATGTACATCTATGTATATATGCTTATATTTACAGTTTTTATTATTCTGTATTGCAATGTACTGCTGCCACATAACAACAAATTTCATGACGTACACTGGTGATATTAACTCTGATTCTGACAGTAGCAGAATGCAGAATAATGTATTACAGTTACTGAGACAATACAGTGCATGTAGGCAAACAGGGCAGTACGGTTGCAGAGTAGTTAGCGCAATGCTCTTACAGTGCCAGTGACTGAGGTTCAGTTCCGCCGCTGTGTCTGGAAGAAGCTTGTATGTTTTCCCCGTTAGCATGTGGGTTTCCTCCGGGTGCTCCGGTTTCTTTCCAGAGTCAAAAGACGTAATTGGTCATATGGGTCACGTGATTGTAATTGGGCAGGGCAGGCTCCTTGGGCCGGGAGGGCTTGTTATCGTCTTGGCTCCAAATAAAGTAAAATAAATGAAAAAGATGATCTTCCTGTGAGGTTTAGTAACAGCTGGTGAACAGCTCCTCTTCCTCTCTGCCAACAGAGAGGAGCACACAGAGGTCTGAGAGTGGCACTGGTGGGGGGGGTGGGTTTGAAATCAGCATGCCCACTCCTTCTGTGCTTGCCAACACCATCTGCAACTGCTTCTGTTGCTGGGAAACAAAGGCTTCCCTTGCTTTTTACCTAATAATTAGAAGCTGAAGGCTACATAAACAACAATAGATGCTGGAATGGGGAGGTGGGGTGCTCCTCCCCTCCACTAGCCTGCAGGTCACCCTTTGGCAAGGTGTAGCACCTGCTTAGCCCCCCGATCATGGTCACGTGAATCCATGGGAGCAGGTGGCGGATGGTCGTATGAGCAGCTGATGCAAATTACAAGTCCTGGTTATGTGACCACTGACGCCAGGCAGACAATCTCTGAAGAGTATTGATAATGACTGGGGTCACCCGTCTTGTAAAGACACTGCACAGAGTCTTTGCATTGGCAAAACCACTTCTGTGGAAAAATTTGCCAAGGACAATCATGATTATAATGACCATGATTGCCGATGTCATATTGCACAGCATATAATATCGATGATGAGTTGCTGGAAGTCTGATATAAAAACAGACACCATTGGGAATAATCAACAGGTCAGTCAGCAACTGTGGAGGGAATAACAATTCATGTTTCATGTCAATACCTTATCAAGGAGAGGTTGAGCGAGCTAGGGCTTTTCTCTTTGGCGCAAAGTATAATGAGAAGTGACTTGCTAGAGTTGCATATGAGGAATAGATCAGGTGATCAGCCAGAGATACTTTGCTAGGATGGAAATAGCTAATACGAGGGGACATAATACTAAGGTGATTGGAGGAAAGTTTGGGGAGATGTTGAAGGTAAATATTTTACACAGAGTGGTGGGTGCGTGGAATACACTGCCGGGGTGGTGGTAGAGGCAGATACATTAGGGACATTTAACAAACTTTTTAATAGACACACGGATGATAGAAAAATGGAGGGCTGTGTAGAAGAGAAGGGTTAGATTGATCTTAGAGTAGGTTAAAGAGTTGGCACAATATCGTGGGCCAAAGAACCTTTGATATGCTGTAATGTTCGACGATCTTAAAGCCCATTTCCCTCACCGGGTATTGAATCATTTACTTTATGTATGTCTCTCTCTCTCTGTGGGTCTTGATTAAACTGTGCTTGTTAACGTTGCTGGTAAATGGTCAATTGAACTGTATGAAGAGTGGTGCGTGAATGCCGGTGGCTGGAGTGGTCAGCAAGATCACTGCTCCGGCGTGTGTTGAATCAGCAAGAAGAACCTGCATTTCAGTAGCACCTTTAATGTAGTGAAGATATTCCAAAGCACTCTGTGGCCTCATGCAGTGAATCCTAGACAACAGGCTGGAATGGCAGGATTTGTTCCAAGTGCCAGGCAAAGCCCATCTCCAGTAATTGAGAGAGAGTCTCACTACACGTCGTCACAGCAGTGTGGGGTTAGCATGACTCAAGGCATTCTGGAGTTCAGAGGTCACTTCCAGTGCTACCTGTAAGGAGTCTGTATGATCTCCCAGTGAACATGTGCCTCGGTTTCCTCCCACAGTTCAAAGATATACTAGTTAATCAGTTAACTGGTCATCGTAAGTTGTCCTGCGATTAGGCTAGGGTTAACTAGGTGGGTTGCTGGGTGGTGTGGCTCGTTGGGCTGGAGGGGCCTGTTCCTTACTGTATCTCTAAATAAAATTAATAATGAAAAAAATCAATGTACAGGATCATCAGGTCCCACACTACCAGGTTCAGGTACAGTTATCACCCCTCAACCATCAGGCTCTTCAACCAGAGGGGGACAACTTTATTCATTTCAACACTGAACTGACTCCACAACCCACAGACTCACTTTCAAGGCTTCACAACTCATGTTCTCAGTATTATTTATTTAATTTTTTAGATTTATTATTTGCATTATTTGTCCTCTTTTGCACATTGGTCAGTCTTTGTTGTGTGTAGTTTTTCATAAGTTCTGCTTTATTTCTTTATTTTCCTGTAAATGCCTGCTGGAAAATAAATCTCAGGCTATAGTATGGTAATATATACACATTTTGATAATAAATATACTTTGAACTTTGACCATATCCCTCCATATCCCTTCCATCCATGTACCAATGCAAACTTCTCCTAAATGCTCCAACTGAACCCACATCTACCACTTCTGCTGGCAGCTCATCCCATACTCGAACCACCCTCTGAGTGGAGACGTTCCTCCTCAGCTTCCCCTCAAGTATTTTGCCTTTCATCCTAAACCAGTGACGTCTAGCTCGAGCTTCTCTCAAAATGGGGGAACAAAACCTGCTTGCATTTACCCTCTCTATACTGCTCATAATTTACTACAAATTTCCCCTCATTCTCCTAGGTTCTCGGGAGTAAAGTCCTTACCTATTGAACCTTTCCTTCAACTCAGATCCTCAAGTCCTGGTAACATCCTTGTAAATTTTCTCTGTACTCTTAATCTTATTGATATCTGTTCTGCAGGTAAGTCACCAAAAATGTACACGATAAGCTAAATTTGGCCTCTTATACATCTTATACTATTCATAACTGCTTTATTCAGTGCCCTGATTTAGATCATAGGAGCAGAATTAGGTCAATTGGCTTATTGAATCTGCTCTGACATTCTATCAGGATTTATTATTCCTTCCAAATCCATTCTCCTGCCTTCTGGCTAAAGAAATTCCTCCTCATCTCTGTTCTAAGGGTTATGTCCCTCTATTCTGAGGCTGTGGCCTCTGGTCCCATACACTCCCACTGTAGGAAACATCCTCTCCACGTCCACTCTCTAGGCCTTTCAACATGTGATAGTTGTCACTGAGATGCCCCCCTCATTCTCCAGTGAGTGCAGGTCCAGAGCCATCAAATGCTTCTCACACATTAACCCTTTCATTCCTGGAATCATTCTCGTGAATCTCCTCTGAATCCTCTGCGATGCCCACAAGACAATGAATGTCAGAGTATGACAGTACTGTATATGGTGACAATATACTGTATATGTGTTTTGGTAATAAATTTACTTTGAACTTTTTACTGTAAGAAGCTAATTTAAAATAACAACTCTGCAGCCAATCAAACACCTATACCACCCTGTGTATCACTTTATGGAAGTTGTAATCGACATGGTTGTAATGTACTGTGTTGCAGCAGCTAGATTACAAAGTTTATGTTGCCAATTCTTGAAGGAGTTGAAGATAGCTCGTTGTGGGATTACAAGGTCAGTAGTCCTGGAGCAGGACACAACCACGTTTCTGGAGAGAGTGTAGTTATTATCCTCAAGTGCCTTAGATGCACCAGGAGCTGCCATCCACAGGGTCAGCAACACCATGAAAAGGATCCAGCGAAATTCAATGCCGCCATCTTGTTGCAACGCTACGCTGGGTGATCACGCAGTGCTGAGTGAAGGAGATAGTGATATCCCGAATATGTACATCCATCCCATCCCAGACATTCTCTCTTCTCCCTGTCCCATCGGACAGAAGTCTGAAAGCACATCCCACCTCATTTTCGTGGCATTTATACCCTGGTATGTACGCCCAGGACTACAAACTTGAACTTTGAACTATTCACAGTTGCAGTTTAACTCTCTGCTTCATCTTTTACAGGACAGGATATGATTTACCAGCTCCTGGACCTGCCCTCACCTCTCCCTCAGCTGGCACAGCAGCCATTCAGGTCGCCCCACTTCTCTGAGGTTTGGTCTTGGGCCACACACCCTGCCCGGCATCCAACGTTGCCCTCCTATCCCCTGTCCTCCTCCTCAGAGGCCGAGGAGCCCTCAACGGATTCCTTTGAGGAAGCTGTGGCCAGGATCTCCCTCCTCAGCCCCCACGCTGACCCCGCTCCGGACGGGGAGACAGACCTCGACACCTCATCGAGTGTGATGGGCTCTCCCGACCTTTCTTCTGAAACTGAGATGTACGGAGCCCAGAAAGTCTCTGAGGGGCCAGCGCCCACTCCTGCGGAAGAGGAGGTGGTACCCAGCGATCCAGAGGAAATTTCCCCAGGTTCGACTCCAGATTCTACGTGTGCAGGGAAATAAGGAGAAGGGAGAGGGGAGAGAATTAATGGGAAGCCAGGGTGGTATCTATGTGGTCGGTACTTGTGCCAAGATGGGACCATGCTCAGGATGGAGAAACAACTCCTTATATTCCATCTGGAAAGCCTCCAACCTGATGGAATGACTATCGATTTCTCACTCCAGTAAAAAAAACCCTCCTCTTCCCCTCTTCTTCTATTCCCCACTCTGGCTTCTTACCTCTTCTCACCTGCCTATCACCCCACCTTGGGTCCCCTCCTCCTTCCCTTTCTCCTATGGTCCACTCTCGTCTCTTATCAGATTTCTTCCTCTCTAGCCCTTTATCTTTTCCACCCACCTGGCTTCACTCATCGCCTCCTAGCAATCCTCCTTCCCCTCCCACCACAATTTTGTTCTGGCGTCTTCCTCTATCCTTCTCAGTCCTGAAGAAGGGTCTCGGTCTGAAAAGCCAGCTGTTTATTCACTTCGGTAGATGCTTTTTGGGTGTGTTGCTTTGGATTTGCAGCACCTGCAGACTTTGTCGTGTTTAGTACATGGAGTGAGCTGCCAGAGGAAGTGGCTGAGGCAGCCCTGTAACAACATTTAAAAGTTTTGTGGATAGGGAAGTTTAGAATGATATGGACTAAATAGTTAAGAGTGAGTTTTGGAAGGAGTTTGCGCAAGCTGGGACTTCATTCCTTGGAACGTAGGAGACTGAGGTCGGATGGGTGACATTATGGAGATGTGTAACATCATGAGGGGCATAGACAGGGTGAACAGTCTTTTTCCTAGAGTTGGGGTATCAAGAACCAGGGGCATAGGTTTCAAGTGAGAAGGGAGAGAGTTAATAGAAGCATAAGGAGCAACTTTGATATCCAGAGGGTGGTCTGTATATGGAATGAACTGCCAGAGGAAGTGGTTGACATAGGTACACTAACAATATATAAAAGGTACTTGAAAAGAAAAGGTGTAGAAGGAAATAAAGCTTTGACAAGCGGCCAATCTAGACATCGAAGGTTGGAGAGGAGGGGACTTCATCCAGGCCCACTGCCTGAGGATAAAAGGCAAGAGCGAGTCGCAGTAGCATAGTGGAACCTTGACCAGTGACCAGTCGGCGTTTGGGATTGATTGGTAAGAGCAAACTAAAGGAAGGCAGGGACAAGTGCAGTGGCCATCGTCTCAGCAGCCGTGGTCGGAGTGGACATAGTCAAGATGATGACTAACAGAGGAAAGTCACAGTGGTCAGATCTCTGGTATTCAGTCTGCATCTGTGACTCAGAGGGGAAGTGGGGAGATGAGGCACGCCGTGGTGATAGGGGATTCGTTAGTTAAGGGAATGGACAGGAGGTTCTGTGGGCAAGAATGAGATTCCCAGATGGTATGTTGCCTCCCAGGTAGCTGGGATATCTCAGACTGAGTCCTCAGCATCCTTAAATGGGAGGGCCAACAGCCAGAAGTCGTGGTCCATGTAGGTACCAATGACATGGGTAGGATGAGTGACAAGGTTCTGCATGGAGAGTTCAGGAAGTTAGGTGCTAAGTTAAAGGACAGGACCTTTCAGGATTGTGATTTCATGACCGCTACCCGTACCATGTGCTAGTGAGGCCAGAACTAGGAAGGTTATACAGTTTAATACGTGGCTAAGGAGTTGGTGTAGGAGGGAAGGCATAAGATTTTTGGATCATTGAGCTCTCTTCCAGGGAAGGTGGGACCTGTACAGAAGGGATAGCTTGCATCTGAACTGGAGGCTACTAATATCCTAGGACTAATGAGTCCTGACGAAGGGTCTCGGCCTGAAACGTCCACTGTACCTCTTCCTAGAGATGCTGCCTGGCCTGCTGCGTTCACCAGCATCTGCAGAATGCCTCGTGTTTACATTTTTAAATATCCTAGAGGGAAGGTTTGTTAATGCTGCACAGAGGGGTTTAAGCTGAAGTTGCAGGGGGATTGAAACTAGAGTACCAGAACAGTTAGTGGAGAGGTTGTAGATGCAGATGCTGTTAAGACTTCAGACAACGTTAGGAACCAAAAGGTTAAGCATGGCAGCACTATTGTCCTGAGCTGCATATATTCCAAAGCAAGAAGTATCATAGTTTACAAACTGAGGCACTATGAAGGGAGAAGAGGCTGTTGATGGGGCAAAATTGCAGTCAACAAGATGAGTTGCAAAATACAAGGCAGACTAAATCGAAAAGGGTGAACACAAGACTGAAGGTGTTGTATCTGAATGGATGCAGTATACGGAATAAGGTAGATGAGTTTGCAGCACAGTTGTAAATTGGCAGGTGTGATGTTGTAGGCATCATTGAATCATGGCTGAAAGATTTAAGCTGGGAGCTCAATATACATTGTACCAAAAGGATAGGGAGGAAGTCAGAGCGGTGATGTGGCTCTGTTGGTAAAAACTGAAATCAAGTCATTCGAAAGAGGTGACATATGGTCGGAAGGTGTTGAATAGTGGATAGAGGTAAGGAACTGCAAGGGTAAAAAGACCCTGATGGAGTTGTATACAGACCTCCAACCAGTAGTAAGGATGCGACCTACAAATTAAAACAGGAGATACAAAATGCATGTCAAAAGGACAATGTTACAATAGTCATAGGGGATTTCAATATGCAGGTATATTGGGAAAATCAGGTTGGTGCTAGATTACAGGAGGGTGTAACTGTGAGATGGGATGGTTTATGAGATGGCTTTTTAGAGCAGCTTGTGTTTAAGCCCTCCAGGGGATTAGCTATTCTAGATTGGGTTTTGTGCAATGAACTGGAATTGATTGAAGAGTTTAAGGTAAAAGAACCCTTGGGGGAAAGTGGTCATAATATGATCAAATTCACCCTGAAATCTGAGAAGAAAAAACTAAAGTCAGATGTATCAGTGTTACAGTGGAGTAAAGGGAATTACAGAGGCATGAGAGAGGAGCTGGCCAGAATTGATTGGAATAGAACATTGGCAGGGATGATGGCAGAGCAGCAGTGGCTGGAATTTCTGTAAGCAATTCTGAAGGCACAGCATATATACATCGCAAAGAGGAAGAAGTATTCTAAAGGAAAGGTGACAAAACTGGCTAACAAGAGAAGTCAAAGCTAACATAGCCCAAAGAGTGGACGCATAATAGAGCTAAAATTAATGGGAGGTTAGAGGATTGGGAACAAAAAAGTCATTAAGAAGGTAAAGATGGAATATGAAAGTAAGCTAGCCAATGATATGAAAGATGATACCAAAAGTTTCTTCAAGATACGTAAAGAGTAAAAGAGAAGTGAGAGTGGATATTAGACCACTGGAAAAGGATGCTGGAGAGGTAGTAATGGAGGACAGAGAAACAGCGGAAAAACTGAATGGTATTTTCCATCAGTCTTCACTGTGGAAGACACTAGCAGTATGATGAAAGTTCCAAGTGTCAGGGGTCATGACGTGGGCTCTTGGGAAACTGAAGGTAGATAAATCACCTGGACCAGAAGGTGTACATCCCAGAGTTCTGAAAGAGGAGGCTGAAGAGATCGTGGAGACATAAGTTATGACCCTTCAAGAATCACTAGATCCTGGAATGGTTCTGGAAGACTGGAAAAGTGCAAATGTCGTTCCATTCTTCAAGAAAGTAGAGAGGCAGAAGAAAGGAAATTATAGACCAGTTAGTCTGACCTCAGTGGTTGGGAAGATGTTGGAGTCGTTTATTAAGTATGACGTGTCATGTTACTTGGAGGCACCTGATAAAATAGGCCCTGGTCAGTATGGTCTCCTCAAGGGAAAATCTTGCCTGGCAAATCTGTTGGAATTCTTTGAAAAGGTAAAAAGCAGGATAGACAATAGAAAAGTTGAAGTTTGAAGTTGTGTATTTGGATATTCAGAAGGCCTTTCACAAAGTGCTAGACATGAGGCTGCTTAACAAGCGATGAGCATATGGTATTACAAGAAAGATTCTAGCATGGATGAAGCAGTGGTTGATTGGCAAAGAGTGGGAATAAAGGGAGCCTGTTTTGGTTGGCTGCCAGTGACTAGTGGTGTTCCACACAGGTCTGTGTTGGGGCCGATTCTTTTTATGCTGCACATCAATGATTTGGATGATGGAATTGATGGCTTTGTTGCAAAGTTGGTAGATGATATGAAGATAGGTGGAGGGGGCAGGTAGTTTTGAGGAAGTAGAGAGGCTACAGAAGAACTTAGACAGATTTGAAGAATGGGCAAAGAAATGGCAGATGGAGTACAGTGTCAGGAAGTGTACAGTCATGCATTTTGGTAGAAGAAATGAAAGGATTGATTATTTTCTAAATGGAGAGAAAATACAAAAACTGAGTTGCAAAGGGACTTGGGAGTCCTTGTGCAGGATTCCCTAAAGGTTAATTTGCAGGTTGAGTCTCTGGTGAGGAAGGCAAATGTGATGATAGCATTCACTTCAAGAGGACTAGAATTTAAAAGCAAGGATGTAATGTTGAAACTTTATAAAGCACTGATGGGGCCTCACTTGGAGTATTGGGAGCAGTTTTGGTCCCTTATCTTAGAAAGAATGTGCTAAAACTGGAGAGGTTTCAAAGGAGGTTCATGAAAATGATTCCAGAATTGAATGGCTTGTCATATGAAGAGCATTTGATGGCTCTGGGCCTGTATTCACTAGAATTCAGAAGAATGAAGGATGACCGCTTTGAAATCTTTCGAATAGTGAAAGGCCTTGATAGAATGGATGTGGAGAGGATGTCTCCTATGGTGGGAGAGTCTAAGACCAAAGGACACAGCCTCAGGTTAGAATGGAGATGAGGAGGAATTTCTTTAGCCAAAGAGTGGTGAATCTGTGGAATTAATTGCCACAGGCAGCTGTGGAGGTCAAGGCTTTATGTATACTTATGACAGATGTTGATAGATCCATGGCATGAAAGGATAAAATGGGAAAACGAGAGATTGGGGCTGAGAGCAAAATTGGATCAGCCATGGTGAAATGGCAGATCAGGCTCGACTGGCCAAATGGCCTAATCCTCCTCCTATAGCTTATAGTCTTCAAAAATCAGAGGTGTTAAGGGATTTGGGAGTCCTTGTGCAGCATTCCCAAAAGGTTAACTTGCAGGTTGAGTCAATGGTGAGGAAGGCAAATACATCCATTTCGAGAGGACTAGAATAAAAGAGAAAGCGTATGATGCTGAGATTTTATAAGGCAGTAGTCAGACCACACTTGGAGTATTGTAAGCAGTTTGGGCCCCTTATTTAAGAAAAGATGTGCTGGCATTGGAGAGGGTCCAGAGGAGGTTCATGAGAATTAGTCTGGGAATGAAAAGGGAAACTGATTGTATGAAGAGCATTTGGTGGTTCTGAGCCTGTACTCAATGAAATTTAGAAAAATGAGGAGGGATCTCACTGAAACATATCGAATATTGAAAGGTCTAGATAGTGTGGACCTGAAGAGGATGTTTTGTACACTGGGGTAGTCTAGCAACAGAGATGAGGAGGAATTTCTTTAGCTAGAGGGTGATGAATCTATGTAATTCATTGCCACAGTTGGCTGTGTAAGCCAAGTCACTGGGTACATTTAAAGTGGAAGTTTGATAGGTACTTGATTAGTCAGAGCGTCAAAGGTTACTGGAAGAAGGCAGGAGAATGGAGTTCAGAGGGATAATAGTCTTGCTGTTGTCTGTAAGGCGTTTGTATCTCCCGTGACCAAGTGGGTTTCCTTCATGTGCTCGGGTTTCCTGCCATTGTCCAAACACATTCTGGTTGTGAGGTTAATTGGTCATTGTAAATTTTCCCATGGTCAGGCAGGTAGGTGGAGATGAGTCCATGCAAGATCAGCCATGATCTTATTGAATGGTGGAGCAGGCTGGATGGGCCAGATAGCCTATTCCTGCTCCTATTTCTTATGTTCTAATGAGCAGACTCAATAGGTCAAAGGCCTAGTTCTGCTTCTATGTCTTATGGTCTTATTTTGCAGCAGCAGGACAGTGCAATACATAAAATATAGTATAAACTACATAAGAAATTTGCTGTATATATAAAAGTTCAGATTTCAATAACTACTGCAAAAGGAGGGCAAAAATAGTAGCGAAGTGTTCATTGTCCACTCAGAAATAAAATGGCAGAGGGGAAGATGACACATGGCCTGAAAACTGCAAGGCATGTTAGACGCTGAAATGTTAAAAAAAGTTTTAGCTGTGTGGCAATAAAGGCTATGTGCGCAGGAGCATTTCAGTAATTGCGCGGCTGCGCACCCATGCAGCTTAGAGGTAACAGAGCAGCTAAGCAAAACTACATTCTTCAGCAACCAAGGAGCAAAACACAGTACATATATCACATGCAACACTTCAATAACAATAACAGAATAATAATAACAGATAATAAAAAAGTATTTTGTGGAGCTACAAGTTGATATAAAGTGCATTTTCAGTACTGTACAAAAGCCTTAGGCACCTTAGATTTTTTATATGGTTTCAGATTGTATGGAAATCCACAAAACCCTGATCTTAACATCATCGAGGCTGTCTGGGATTACCTGGGGAGAGGGAAGCAAGTGAGACAGCCAAAGTCTGCAGAAGAACTGTGGCAAGTTCTCCAAGATGCTTGGAACAACCTATTAGTTGATTTCTTTACAAAACTGCACAACAGTGTACCTAAAGGCAAAGAGTGGTCGCACTAAATATTGATTTGATTTCATTTTTTTTTCTGTTTGCTGCTCTTTCTAGTAAATTTTTTGATATTTGGAAGCTTTTTGTTTCATTATTTTTGAAAGCACCTTCACTTTACACAGCTTTGTTTACATGTGCCTCAGATTTTTACACAGTTCTGTGTAACCTGACAATCCTCAGGCTCCTGAACCAGTGTTGTCAACTTCACTCACCTCAACTCTGAACTGATTCCACAACCTACAGACTCACCTTCAAAGGCCTTGCAACTCGTGACATCATGGTAGCATTGCGGTTAGCACAATGCTGTTATAGCTCGGGGTGCACTGGAGTTCAGAGTTCAATCCCTCCATCCCCTATAAGGAGTTTGTATGACCTTCCATGGGCTTTCCCTGGGTCCTCTGGTCTCTTCCTGCAGTAGGTTAATAGGTATTTTTGTTAGTGCAATGCTTTACAGTACCAGTGGCCTGGATTCAATTCCCACTGCTGCCTGTAAGGAATTTGTATGTTCTCCCTCTGGGCATTACGGTTTCCTCCCACAGTCCAAATATGTACTGGGTCAGTTAAGTGGTCATTGTAAATTGTCCTGAGATTGGGTTATGGTTAAATTGATGTTGTTGGGGTTTGCTGGGCAGCGTGGCTCCAAAAGCTGGCAGACTTTTGCACAGTACTGTATGATATATAGTTGAATATACAACGGTATACTGCTACTGGCGCTGACATAAATAATGTGAACTGGGTTGTAGTAGTGTGTTCAGAAAGCTCACAGCCTGGAGAATGAAGCTGCTACTCAGCCTAACAGTCCTTTCTGTGAGCACTGACAGTATGTGTGAGTGGGTGGGTGGGTGGGTGGGTGCATGGGAGATGGGCAAGGGCTTGTTTTGCTGTTCTGTAACTTGTTGTAACTTACAGTAATTTTTTTATCTGTTTCCCTGTACTGCGGCCATAAAACAGCAAAATTCACAATAAACCTGATTGTATCTGTAACTGAAATAAGGCTTGACCAATTCTCTGATTTCAGCTCCTCTGCCAGAGCGCTCAGATGACTCCGAGACTGCCCCACTAGCCCTGTCGCCTCTCAGTTCTACTCTTTGGACTATGATTGACAATGAGGCAGCCCCGCCTGCTTTGCACCCCCTGCCACAGTCTCCATCGACCGCTACTTTGAACGGGACCATGGCTGTTGCCGGGACAGTGGCCGCCAGAGTCACCTCCATTTCACCGCTAGTGAAGGTGAATGCAGGCAAAGAGACTGGCGCCACCTCACCGTCTGCGCCGCGGACATCCACCTCCAGTCCGCGCCCTGTTCGGGCGGGCACCGCGTCCTCTCTGGGAGTTGGAGGCCACAGGCAATCTCATCTGGAGAAAGGGAAAACGTCAGCGGTGCCTTCGCTGGCACTGACAGCAGCCTTGACCTCACTCACCACGGCAGTGCTGGCCACCAGGGATCTGCAGACAACCACACCAGCCTCAGTTGCCAGCAGGGCCACCGCTGCAACATCTGTCAGCTCCTCGTCCTCACCTAGTCTGAACTGCAGGTTGTCGGACCAACTCTGGGTCAGGACAGGTATGGAAACCTTTCAGAAAGAGATTTGTGTGTGGTTATCGTTGAATCATTGATATTTATTGCATGGAAGTACTTAAGTCATCATTTGAAACATGGAGCATTGAAAGTAGAACATACAGGCCATTCAGCCCACAATGTTGTGCTGACCTATATTGGTATTGGAATTAGTATCAGTCACGATTGATCCCTGTACCAAAATACAATGAAAAACTTGACTTGCATGCTGTTCATACAGATCAATTCATTACACAGTGAATAGAGGTACTGTAGAGTGAGGTAAAGTAATAACAATGCAGAATAAAGTGTAAAAGTTAGTGAAAAAGTGCAATGCGGGTACACCAAGTACAAGATCGTAACAAGGTAGGCTGTGAGGCCAAGAGTGCATCCTATCGAACATGAGGTCTATTCAAGAGTCAGATAACAGTCGGATCAAAACTGTTCTTGAACCTGGTGATATATGCGCTCTCAGGCTTTTAAAACTTCTGCCTGATGGGAGAGTGGGGAATAGAGAGTGTCCGGGGTGGTCAGGTCGTTAGCTTATGCTGGCTGCATTACTGAAGCAACAAGAAGTATCGAGAGAGTCCAAGGAGGGGAGTCTGGTTCCTGTGATGTGCTGAGCAGTTACGACTAGGGCAGTTGCCATACCGAACTGTGATACCTCCAGATAGAAAGCTTTCTGAGATGCATTGATAACAATTGGTAAGATGAATTAGGGGAACTGGTGAGCTTTCTTAGATGTGACAGCAACATGATTGGGTCAGGGCAGTCAACTGGTGATGTTCACACCTAGGAACTTGAAATTCTCAACCTCCACACTATTGATGGAGGCATGTGAACCAGCCCCTTTTCTGAAGTCAATGACCAGCTGTTTTATTGACGTTGTGGGATAGGTTGTTGTCAGAACACCATTGTCACTCAGATCTCTATCTCCTTCCTGTACTCCAATTCATCATTGTTTAAGATGTGACCCTCTGCAGGTGGAGGTAGAGCAGATTCTGGCCATGCTTTGTGAGTGTCCAGGGAGAAGAGCACGGGGCTGAGGACATAACCTTGTGGAGCACTGGTGTTTAGAATAATCGTGGTCGAGGTGTTATTGCCCATCCCTACTGATTGTGATTGGTTGGTTAGGAAGTCAAGGATCCAATTGTAGGGGTGGACGTTAACTCCCAGTGTCCAAAGTTTGATGACGAGTTTAATGATATAACTTACTTCCTTTTCCTAGTCATAGTCATACTATTTCAATCTAACCTTTCCTTCCTATACAGCCCATAGCCTTCTATTTTTTTTTTACATCATTGTGCCTTTCTAAGAGTCTCTTAAATGTCCCAAATACATCTGCCTCTACCACCCTGGGCAATATGTTTTAGGCACCCACCATTCTCCTCGTAAGAGAAAAACTATGGATGACATCTCTCCAAAACCTTCCCCCACTCACCTTGGAATGGATGTCCTCTGCTATTGGTTATTAGCACTCTGGGAAAAAAGGCACTGGCTGTTCACTCTGCCTGTGGCGCTCATTATGTTATACACCTCTATAAAGTCGCCTCTCATACTCCTTCACTCCAATGATAAGAGCCCTGGCTCAACCTTTCTTCATAAGACATGTTTTCCCATCCAGTGCCCACCATGTCTGAGCTGACCATGATGCCTAATAAAGCTTATCTCATCTGTTTGTTACCATCATTATGTGCCATGTCGTATGACGTAGGCGATCATGGTGTTTCCATGACCATGATTGTTCTTGGGCAAAAGTTTCTACATTGCCTTCATCTGGGTAGTGTCTTGACAAGACAGGTGACCCCAGTCATTATCAATACTCTTCAGAGATTGTCTGCCTGTTGCATAACCAGGACGTGATATGCACCAGCTGCTCCTACGACCACCCACCACCTGCTCCCATGGCCTCAGTGACCCTGATCAGGGGGTTAAGCAGCTGTTACACCTTGCCCAAGGGTGACTACTCATGGGAAAGTTTTCAAGAGTAAACCACGAGGAAAAATCTGGAGTTGGAGTCTCTAAGCCAATTTTACGTAGAGCTCAACGCTGACTTGTAACTCCTGTGCTGCCATTGGTGCCAAATAGTACTGGTCTCTGCCGTTTCTTTGGATTCACCAGTTGCATGGGCAATACCTTGCACGCCATTTCATATTGCCCTGGCTTGCGTATCACGTAGACAGCTAGGACAGATCATCCGTGGTTGACCCCAACCAACAGAGGGCCTTGAATCCCCTGGTGCCTGCATGTTCTTGTGCCTCTCTAAATACTTCAGTTGCCCTATGGGTCGTTCTTCCTCATACCTGTTTCCTGAGTTTATTTGAAGATACAGCACAGAATAGGCCCTTATGGCCCCTCGAACCATACTGTCCTGCAACCCCCAGCACTCTGATTTAACCCTAGCCTAATCACAGGACAATTTGCAATAACCAATCAACCTATCCGGCACGTCTTTGGACTATGGGAGGAAACCAGAACACCAGGGGAAAACCCACGCATTACACAGGGAGGTTATTTGTAAGTCATCCTTACAAATGACACCAGAACTGAACCCCAATCTCTGGCATCCCAAACTATAATTGCGTTATGCTGACCACTACGCTACGGTGGCACCGCAAGTTTAGCCTGAACCTGTCTAAATGGGCTAAAAGTAATCATGATCCAGAGAACACGTGAGTCCCAACATTTTTAAAGAATTTATTGCATTCTTGTAAACCCTGCAATTAATGTACTATAAAATACTTCACGTAATACAGTATGACAGTATATGTGGACTTCCACTTGTCGGGGCTGACCATGGATGTTGTGTCCTGGCAGTCTACATTGGTGGAAGGGCACCAGCAATCGATATGCAAGCCAGGGCAGTACGATATGGAGAGCAAGGTGCTGCCTGTGCAGCAGGCTTTCCCTCTCCACACAGCCGATGAGTCCAAAAGAACGGCAGAAACCTGGCACCAGGAGTTGCCAGTCAGCATTGAACTCAATCTAGGACTGCCTTAGGGGCTCCAGCTCTGTATTCTCGCTCAGGGTTTACTCCTGAATCCTTTTCCATGACTGGATATAGCCGCAAGTCAGTGGAGATTTGAGATCAGAGTTTTCCTTCTAGATGAGCTGCCAACCACAGCAGATGAGCTTCAACTGCCTGAAAACATTTATATAATAGAACTAGAAACACTGATTGATGATATGAAACTTGATTATATCAGCAGCACGGTAGCATGGCAGTTAGTGTAATGCTCTACAGTGGCAGGTGTAAGATCGTGGTTTGATGTAGAAGGATAGGGGACAAACAGGCAAATAGGACTGGCTCAGACAGACGTTTTGGTCAGCATGGATAAGCTGAGCTGAATGGCCTTTTTCTGTGTAGTATGACTCTATGATTCTGTAAAGTAACTCCAGATTTTTGTTAGAAAACCAAAGAGACACAAGAGGCTGCAGATGCTGGAATCTGGAGCGATCCGCCAGAGGAACTCAATGGATCTGTGGGAGGACAGGAATTGAAATAGATGTTGCATTTCTTTAGAGATTAAAAACTTAGCTTTATTTGTCACATGTACATGGAAACATTTAGTGAATTCTGTTGTTTCTGTCAAATCAAGTCAGTGAGCATTGTGCTGGGCAGTCCGCAAGTGCCGCCAGGATTCTGGCACCAACATAGCCTGCCCACAGTTTACTAATCCTGACATGGGAGGAAACTAGAGCAGCTGCAGGAAAGACATGTGGTCATAGGTGGAGTAGGCAATCTACAAGCTCCTTACAGACAGAGGTGGGGATTGAACCCCAATTGCTGGGACTGTCAGCTGTTACACTACCATGCTGCTACACTCCTGGTGCATTCCCATGAACTCTTGCTGCACACTTTCCAGTTTAAAGGCACCCTTTCTATGCATTCAGGGATTTGGGACTAGCCATCCATTTCTACTCTTTCCAGTAGACACTTCAATTTTCCTCCATTTGTGAATGTATTTTGTGAAAAGCCTGTGCTTTCATTTGAATTCCAAAGGATCAGTGGATTAATCGGGCCATTGTTTAATCGGGGCAGCCGATTATTTGGGACAACTCTAAAAGAACAAAATCTAATCGAGAAAATAGCCGAGATTTCCTTGGTTTATTTGGGACATTATGTCACTTAATTGGGACAGGAGACTGTGGCCAAATAGTTCCTAATCAGTATCAGTCGTATGCACTTGTCTGGTCATTAGACACGACACTGTGCTCAGATGATGATGATTGCCCATTGTGCGGCTGGCATTTAGGGCAACAATGAAGGTTCTATCTCTGTCGGTCCTTGGCCATCTTCTCTATTATGCCCCAGGTGTGGTTCAGGGTCCTCATTTCTGCCTCTATGGTATGGTGTCAAGTTGCCTTTAGTCTCCCATGTTTCCTTCACCCTTCCTCCAGCACTCCAGTGAAGTGCTGACTTGCTGAAGGAGTTGGTCGCCCTTTTCATCACAATCCCAATCCATCTCCAATGTTTCCATGTGATGATTGTGGTCATGTCCTGATGACACTGAATGAGGAGGGCGTGGCTGGAGGTCCGTTGTGGCCAGAAGATACAGAGAATCCTCCCGAGGCTCATGGTGTGGAATGATAACAGCTTGGCAAGGCCGTTCTCTGTCATACACCAGCATTCTGACCCGTACAGGAGTGTGGGCAGAACAAGGCTCTGGTACGGCCTCACCTTGGTGTGCTTAGAGCGAACCATTTTTAAATAGCATCAGCTGCGTGTTCTTCTGTTATTTTATTCATTTGATCTGACAGACGCCGAATTAAAAAGCCGTGATTTTTGACACTACCTCATGCAGGAAGGCAATGAAGGAAGTCCATTATCTGCACTAGGTGCCTGTACTGATTTTGTTCATTTACCATCAATCAAAAGAACATGGCAGCATACACTAGATAAATTTCTCCATCGATAACTATTAAGAGCTAATACACAATTTTATAGTGCTCTAGTAGCATTGGTAGTGTTCTAATTTGTTCTGTATTTCAATTAAATACATAATGTGTTATTCAGTTGAACAATAGTTTGTCTTTTTTACAACTTTTTAACTATTTCTATAGGCATCCATTAGTCTCGTGAGTCCATGGATTTGCGCCTTGGAAGGTTTCCAGGACGCAAGCCTGGGCAAGGTTGTGTGGAAGACTGGCAGTTGCCCATGCTGCAAGTCTCCCCTCTCTACGACCCCGATGTTGTCCAAGGGAAGGGCACTAGGACCGATACAGCTTAGTACCGGTATCGTCGCAGAGCAATGTGCGGTTAAGTGCCTTGCTCAAGGACACAACACGCTGCCTCAGCTGAGGCTCAAACTAGCGACCTTCAGATCACTAGACCGACGCCTTAACCACTTGGCCACGTGCCAACCCTATTTCCATAAAACTTCAGCTAATTGGGGCAGCCGCTTAATTAGGCCAAAATGTACTGGTTTCAATTTGTCCCAGTCAGAATCAGAATCAGGTTTAATATTACCAAGTTATGTCATGAAATTTGTTGCTTTGTGGCAACAGTACAGTGTAATGCTACCACTACGTCAACTCAGGCCTAGGGGGCTGGTGTCGGGCACGATGACGGACTCTTCACTTCTCTCTCTCCCTCATCAGTGTGTTCAGTTCATCTACATTAGCCGCACCGCTGTCTTCTAGGAGCGTGTTGACCATAGTCTTGGGAGGGCGCCCAGGGTTCATCCTGCCACGCTTGGGCTCCCACATGATGACTAGGCTGGCAGGTAGCTCGGGGGTGGCGTAGACAGTGCCCCGCTAGTTGCAGTCTTCTCGCCTCGATTTTAGTGGTGAGCATCGGTAAGTCGTCATAGAGCTCGATGTTTGTCATGTGCTGTTGCCAACTCACATCAAGAGCCATCCGGAGCATTCGTCAAGTAAGAAGAGATGTTTTAGAAATTAAATTGAGCTGGAATTCTGCTGAGGAAAATGTGATGAAGCAGCTGAGACCATGACCTTACACTTGCTGTGCAAGAAGAGAGCAATTGATTCTGTATTGCAAGAGATCAATACAGTGTAATACATAAAAATAAAAAACTGTAAATTACAGTAAAAATATATATCTGCAGTATATAAGTTAAATTAAATAGGTAGTGCATAAAGAAAATAAAAATAACCAGAATCCACTGTATTTCAGAGCTGAGCTGGGTTAAGTCCATAACAATTGCTCTCTTCTTGCACAGCAAGTATAATGTCATGGTCTCAGCTGCTTCGTCACATTTTCCTCAGCAGAATTCCAGCTCGATTTAATTTCTAAAAACATCTCTTCTACTCGATTAGCCAATGTTTTTACAGTTTTGTTTCTTTCATTGTTTTGCTCAGTTGGGAATTGATTGGACAGTATAGTAATGGTGTCTTCTTCTTAAGCCCACCACCCTTACTGAGGCAGAGGCTACTGACAGCAGCTAATCAGAGTCCTCTGCCCTGGGCCAGCCCATCAAAGATCCTTCCTCTCCCAGGGATGAGGTCTTTGGAGCTTCTGTAGCTCTGGGTTTTAACAGGGTGAGGTTGTTAACACTATGCCCAACCTCCTTCTTTTATAGCCAGGCTTGGGAACGTCCAGCGTAGAGTTGTAGTAATGGTGTCCCAGAGAGAATCAAAACTTGGCAGAAGATTTCTGAGTTGTTGAAATGTTAAATCTTTAAAACAAATGCAGAATAAGAGACTGGTCCCTTGTGTACTCGAAGAGAATAACAACTATGTGTACTGACACATAGAATAACAACATTTAGAAGAGATTTAGGTAAGTAGAAGAATTGAAAAGGTTTAGATCAGGAGTTCCCCACCTTTTTAATGCCATGAACCAATGCCATTAAGCAAGTGGTCCATGGATTCCAGGTTCTGAACCCATAGTTTAGATAGATATGGGCCAAATGCAGACAAAAGGGATATAGACGTTTTGCTCAGCCTGGTTAAGTTGGGCCGAATGGCCTGTTTCCCTGCTGTATTGTCCTGTGAACATGGACATTGTAGAAAGGCTGAGTAAAGTGAAAGTGTGGTTACAAAATATTAAGAATGAGGTGAGACTGATCTAAAGAAATTTTCAGAATGAGAATCACAATCAGGTTTATTATCACTGGCATAAGTTGTGTTGTTGGTGGCAGCATAAGAACACAAGACAGTACAGCAAAATACAATCACTTCAGCCCACTCTGCTGTGCCGATTATTATCCTGTTCCAAGATCAATCTAACCCTTCCCTCCCACATAGCCCTTCATTTTCTTTCATGCCTGTGTCTACCAGTCTTTAGATATCTCAGTAATGTAGTTGCCTCTCCCACCACTCTTGGTAGCACATTCCACTCACCTACCACCCTGTGTCAAAAAAAAACCCTGCCTCTGATGTCTCCCCCTATAGTTTCCTCCAATCACCTTAAAATGTAACCCTCTTGTATTAGCCGTTTCTGTCATGGGGGAAAGTCCTCTACCTATCTATGCCTCTTATCACCTTTATCAAATCACCTCTCATCCTCCTTCACTCCAAGGAGAAAAGCCTTTGCTAGCTCAATCTCTCCTCACGAGATCTAATCCAGGTAGCATCCTGGTTAACCTCCTCTGAGCCCTCTCTAAAGCCTCCGCATCCTTCCTATAATGAGGCAACCAGAAAAGAACATGATACTCAAGTGAGAGGTTATTCAAGAGTCCGATAACAGCAAGGTAGAAATTATATAATTCTTCATGTCAAGGTCAATGGATATCTGGAACATTCCCTTCCAGAAACACTTCGTACTTGGAGATCAGTGTAACATTAATACTGAGGTTGACAAAGCTTTGTTAGGCTGGAGTACGTGGATTTGTATACATAGCATGGAGGGTGATGTTTGGATACAGATTGGATAAGTGTCAGGACAAGTTTGAGGAACTGGAATAACTTTTTCCTGTTCTCTGCTGGTCTCACCTTAACTGAACCGGCAGGCTCCCTGCCTGAGTAGTGATGAATGAAGTTGGCCTCCACACCAGGTTAGGAGTTGGAGTTCAAAGTTCAAATTTATTATCTAAGAATGTATACCATATACAACCTTGAGATTCACCTTATGAAGGCAGCCACAAAACAAAGAAATGCAATAGAATTCACCAAAATGCACATGCAAGACTACTACGTTATCCAATTTTCAAAAGAGGACAAATCACACAAACAGTCAAAACAGATAAAGTAAGAAACATGAAACATGAATTGCAGAGTCCCCGAAAGTGACTCCACAGCTATGTTCAGCACTGAGGCGAGTGAAGCCAGTCCCGGAGCCTGACAGCTGTAGGGCAACAAAGGCTCCCAAACCTGCTGACAGCATAAGACCCAAGACTCCCGCACCTCCTGCCTGACGGTAGCAGTGAGAAGAGAGGGAGACCGGTCAGATGCAGGCGGACAGCACTGAACACCTGCCCAGAATGCTCACATGCTCAGCATAACAACCCAGAACACAGTGAGCACCAAACCAACGATGGCAAACAAGCCCCCTTTCCTCCTATCCACACACTCACCCAAGCACATTCACAGTCCTCTAACCCCAGGACGAGCTGTCTTCGGCCTCCAGCCTCCAGCCTCTGCTGGCCTCATGGGTTTGCAGACGTTGGGCCTTTCACTTCCCAAGCAGACTCGGGGTTCATCCGTTGTGCCTTGACATTCGGACCTCCGATCCACCTTTGGGCTTTTGAATTTGTACATTCTCCGCCTGTTTGTCTCTTTGGAAATCCAGTTTCCTCTCAAGTTGTGCTGCTTGGTTAATTTTTTTTTTGTAATTTGTTACCTCGCGTCGGTAACAGGTGCCGGAAGGGAGCAAAGCGACCCCAGGGTCTCAGTGAGTGGATGGGGAGTGTGAGAAGTCGGATCTATGGGGAATGTCAGCTGGTGCACCAGATAAATCTGAGTCTGAATGATGTTTATTATCACGGACATATGTCATGAAATTTGTTGTCTTGCAAGACAACAAATGGGGACCAGAGTGTCAGAACAGTCAGTGGAGAAGTTGTGGAGACAAATGTTGTTTAGACCTTAGACAAAGTCAGGAATCAAAAGGTTGAGCATGGTGCAACCAGTGTCCTGAGCTGCATATATTTTAATGCAAGAGGTATCGTAGGATAGGTAGGTGAGCTCAGGGCATGGATCAACACCTGGAATTACGATATTGTAGCCATTACTGAGACTTGGTTGCAGGAGGGGCGGGACTGCCATGAGGGCTAAAGGAAGGCATGAAGTTGCCTAAGCAGACAAGGTGAAGGAGAATCCTAAGGGATTTTGCATATGTTAAGAGCAAGAGAATTGCAAGGGACAAAATTGACTGTCTAGAAAATCAGAATGGTAATCCATGCATAGAGTCAAAAGAGATGGAGGAGATCTAAAATGCATTTTTTGCATCTGTATTTAATCAGGAGATGGCCAGTCTATAGAAGTAAGGTAAAAGTTCATGGACTCTACAGATTACAGAGGAGTAGGTGTTTGCTGTCTTGAGGCAAATAAGAATGTTCCCTTGGACTCTGTGGGAGGCAAGTGCAGAGATTGCCGGGGGCCCAACAGAGATGCTTAATCATCCTGAGAGATAAAGATGGTCTGCTTTTTAAGAAAAGCTCTAAAAATAAACCAGGAAATTATAGGCCGGTGAGCCTGACATTGATTGTGGGAAAGTTATTGGAAGGTATTCTAAGGGAGCAGATATATGACTATTTGAATAAAGATGGACTGATTGAGGACAATCAACATGGTTTTGTGCATGGTAGATCATGTCTAATTATTCTTAAAGAGTTTTTTGAGGAACTTACCAGTAACTTGGATCAGGCATTGGGTTCACGGGAGAAGCCAGAGAGTGGTAGTAGATGGTTGCTTCTCTGACTGGAGGCCTGTGACTAGAAGAGTGCTGCAGGGATCGTTGCTGAGTCCTTTGTTGTTTGTCATCTATATCAGTGATCTGGATGATAATGTGGTGAACCGGATCAGCAAGTTTGTGGATGACACAAAGATTGAGGGAGTAGTGGACAACCAAGAAGACTATTGTGGCTTGCAGCAGGATCTGCAGCAGCTGGAAAAATGGGCTGAAAAATGGCAGATGGAATTTAATGCAGACAAGTGCGAGGTTTTTCACTTTGGTAGGACGATCCAGGGTAAGTCTTACGTAGTAAATGGTAGGGCACGGAGAAGTGTGGTAGAACAAAGGGATCTGGGAATCCAGGTTCATGATTCTTTGAAAGTAGTATCACTGATTGACAGGGTTGTTAAGCAAGCTTCAGGCACTTTAGACCTTCATAAATCAAAGTATTGAGTACAGGAGATGGGATGTTATGTTGAAGTTGCATAAGACAACAACATAAGACGTTGATGAGGCCTAATTTGGAGTATTGTGTGTAGTTTTGGACACCTACCTACAGGAAAGAGGCAAATAAGGTTGAAAGAGTAGAGAGAAAATTTACAAGGATGTTGATGAGTCAGGAGGACCTGAGTTATAAGGAAAGATTGATTAGGTTAGGACTTTATTCCTCAGAACATAGAAAATTGAGAGGAGATTTGATAGAGATATACAAAATTATGAGGGGTACAGATAGTTTAAATGCACGCAGGCTTTTTCCTCGGAGGTTGGGTGGGACTACTACTGGAGGTCATGGGTTAAGGGTGAAAGGTGAAATGTTTAAGAGGAACATGAGGGGAAACTTTACTCAGAGGGTGAAAGTGTGCCAACACAAGTGGTGCATGCGAGCTCGATTTCAACATTTAAGAGAAGTTTGGATAGGTACATGGATAGTAGCGGTATTAAGGGTTATGCTCAGTGTGTAGGGTGATGGGACCAGGCAGTTTAAATGGCTGGGCATGGACTAGATGGGCTGAAGGGCCTGTTTCTGTGCTGAACTTTTCTATGACTAAGACATAAAAAAAAAGGAATAAGTAGATACAGTAAATAGTACAAAAGAGGAATTGTGAAGTGCTGTATGTGAGTTTATAGCTTGTTCAGAAATCTGATAATAGAAGGGAAGAACCTGTTGCTAAAATGTTGAGAACAAGTCTTAGGCACATATACGGTATTATATGTGTGTGTATATATATATATAGCTAGTGTGCCTGCGACTTTTGCACAGTACTGTAGTAATTTTATGTATTGCACTGTACAGCTGCCGCAAAAAAAATTCATAACAAATGTGAGTGATGATAAACCTGATTCTGATGTGGGTTTCTATTGTGGACTGAGAGTGGGAAAGGGGCAGGGAGAGGGGAATCATGGTTGAGAAAAGGGGAGGGAGAGGGAGGCACCAGAAAGAAATTCTGAAATGATCAATAAACCATTTGTTTGGAGTCAAATGACCTTGCCTGTGTCTCAGGGCTGGGTGTGTCTGCACCCACGACACCTCCCCACCCCATCCTGTCCCGGGCACTCTTTCTCTGCCACCTGTCCCGCACACCTCCTGCGCTACATCACCCTTGCCATTCCCAGCATCGTGCCAGATTTACAAGCTCGCTCTCTGCTCTACGTTGACAAATACAGTACTGTGCAAAAGCCTTAGGCTATATATAAGCTATACATAAGTGCCTAAGGCATTTGCACAGCATTGTATCGCCTCCCCAATGGTAGTAATCAGAAGGGGATATGTCCTGGGTGGTGAGGGCAATTCACGGTGGATGCCACCTTCTTGAGGGGCCATTTGGGTTTCTAAGTGGTTATACAACATATTACTGGAGTGTCATTACACATTCCTGATAAGCAAGGAGGTGAAATGTTACCACAGACGGACAAGAACAGGGAGTTGAATTGCTCTGACCAAGGTTGCAGGAAGTGGCAAAGTTGTGAACGCAGCCCAGTCTATAACGCAAACAATGTCCACTCCATTGGCTCCATCTGCACTTTCTGCTGCCTCAGTAAAGCAGCCAACATAATCAAGGGCCTCTCCAACCCTGGACAGTCTTCTCCCACCATCAGGTCAAAGATACGAAAGCTTCAGAGCACAAACCACCAGGCTCAAGGACAACGTCTCTCCCACTGTTATCAGAACCTTTCTTCTCCAAGGATCATCACCTTGTGTTGGGGAGGTTTGTGAGTTTCTGAGATCCCAAGAGTGATGTCATCTGCAGCTTAGCCCATGGTAGGGTCACCCATGGCGGTAAGGTCAAGTGAGAGCTTCAAGACAAAGTGTGATCCAACCAAGACCTCAACAGTTGAGCTGGTGGGTGATGTTGACACACCACAATGGCAGTGAAGATGGAGGAAGGCTTCAGCAGAGAAGGGTCCCCAGTCGTCTGGCACTGGACCTTGACCTCAATCTGTCAAGGACTGTGTGGTGGCTCCCTGTGTATCAACCTCCCCACATTAAACAACGTCACGCAGAGGCTTTCTCCATTAAGTGAATGCAGTCTAACATATGTGTATCTACAGTCCCTGAGGGCCCGAGTTGAAAAGTACATGGATGGTAGGGTACGGAGGGCTGTGGTCCAGGTGCAGGTTAATGGGACCAGGCAGTTTCAGCAGAGACTAGATGGGCTGAAGAATGCAGCAGGCCAGGCAGAATCTATGGGAAGAGGTACAGTCGACATTTTGGGTCTCGGCCCGAATCGTCAACTGTACTTCTTCCTATAGATGCTGCCTGGCCTGCTGCATTCACCAGCGTTTTTTATGTGTGTTGCTCGAATTTCCAGCATCTGCAGATTCCTCGTGGATGGGCTGAAGAGCCTGCTTCTACTTTTTTATGACGCTATGACTCTGTGACCCACCAATAGACAACCTCTTAGGAGAACATCGTACTCCACTCAAGTGATCCCACTACTGCTACTGTCAGAATCCTGAACCGGCCTCTCATACGCTAAACCTCTTGATCTCCCAGTGTACCTCACCATGGTCAGAATCAGAATCAGGCTTATTATCACTGGCATGTGTCGTGAAATTTGTTAACTTAGCAGCTGCAGGTCAATGCAATGCATAATATTGAAGAAGAAGAAAAATAATAATAATACTAAATAAAATAAGTAAATCGATTACAGAATATGTATATTGAATAGATAAAAAATTGTGCAAAAATCAGAAATAATATATTAAAAAAGTGAGGTCACGTTCATGGGTTCAATGTCCATTTAGGAATCGGATGGCAGAGGGGAAGAAGCTGTTCCTGAATCGCTGAGTGTGTGCCTTTAGGCTTTTCTACCTCCTACCTGCTGGTAACAGTGAGCAAAGGGCATGCCCTGGGTGCTGGAGGTCCTTAATAATGGACACTGCCTTTCTGAGACACCGCTCCTTGAAGATGTCCCGGGTACTTTGTAGGCCAGTACCCAAGATGGAGCCAACTAAATTTACAACCCTCTGCAGCTTCTGTGCAGTAGCCTCCCACCCCAAACCAGACAGTGATGTAGCCTGTCAGAATGCTCTCCACGGTACATCTATAGAAGATTTTGAGTGTAATTGTTGACGTACCAAATTTCTTCAAACTCCTAATGAAGTATAGTCGCTGTCTTACCTTCTTTATAACTGCATCAATATTTTAGGACTAGGTTAGGTCCTCAGAGATTTTGACACCCTACTTCTCACTCTCTGCACTTCTGATCCCTCTATGTGGATTGGCATGCGTTTCTTCGTCTTACCCTTCCTGAAGTCCACAATCAACTCTTTTATCTTACTGACGTTGAGTGCCAGGTTGTTGCTGCAGCACCACTCCACTAGTTGGTATATCCCACTCCTGTACGCCCTCTCGTCTCCATCTGAGATTCTACCAACAATGGTCGTATCATCGGTAAATTTATAGATGGTATTTGAGCTTTGCCTAGCCCCACAGTCATAGGTATAGGAAGAGTAGAGTACTGGGCTAAGCACACAACCCTGAGGTGCACTACTGTTGATCGTCAAAGAAGAGAAGAGGTTATTAACAATCCACACAGATCTGGTTAGGAAGTCGAGGATCCAATTGCAGAGGGGGGTATGGAGGCCCAGGTTCTGCAACTTCTCAATAAGGAGTGTGGGAATGATGGTGTTAAATGCTGAAATATATTCGATGAACAACATCCTGACATAGGTGTTTGTGTTGTCCGGGTGCTCTATGGCTGTGTGAAGAGCCATTGAAATTGTATCTGCCATTGTGGCGATAGACAAATTGCAATGGGTCCAGGTCCTTGCTGAGGCATTTCATTCCAGTCATGACCAACCTCTCAAAGCATTTCATCACTGTAGGTGTGAGTGCTACCGGGTGATAGTCTTTAAGGCAGTTCTTAGGCACTGGTCTAATTGTTGCTTTTTTGAAGCAAGTGGGAACTTCCGCCTGTAGCAGTGAGAGGTTGAAAATGTCCTTGAATACCCTCGCCAGTTGGTTGGTGGGATTATCTGGCTACCTGTACTGCACTTTCTCTAGAACTGTAATACTATATTCTGCATTCTGTTTTCTTTTTACTGACTTCAATGTACTGATGATCCATCTGGAGGGATGCAAGTGATAGCTTTTCACTGTTTAATCATGAGGTTCTGTTTTGTATGACATGGTCTTTCCATGACCATGATTGTTCTGGGCAAATTTTTCTACAGAAGTGGTTTGCCATTGCTTTCTTCTGGGCAGTGTCTTTACAAGACGGGTGACCCCAGCCATTTTCAATACTCTTCAGAGATTGTCTACCTGACATCATTGGTTGCATAACCAGGACTGGTGATGTGCATCAGCTGCTCATACGACCATCCACCACCTGCTCCCATGGATTCACGTGACCCTGATCAGGGGGTGAAGCAGGTGCTACACCTTGCCCAAGGGTGACCTGCACGCTAGCAGAGGGAAGGAGCACCCTACTCCTCCTTTGGTGGGGACATGTCTCCACCCACCACCCAATGTACATGATATTAGTAACGCAAATTCCATCACAATCAAAGTTCAAAGTAAACTTATTATCAAAATACATATGTGTCACCATATACAACCCTGAGATTCATTTTCTTGCAGGCATTTATAGGAAAACAAAGAAATACAATAGAATCAATGAAATACTACATACAAGCAAAGACTAACAAACAACCAATGTGTAAAGGACAAACTGCGCACACCCCGAAAAAAAGAATAAGTAAATGATATGAAGAATGCCATGGTCATGTAGTGGTTAGCACAGGACAGTCCGGAGTTTGGAATTCAATTCCAGTGCCACCTTTAAAGAATTTGTACGCTCTCCCTGTGACTGCGTGGGTTTCCTCCTGGTGCTCTGGTTTCCTCTCACAGTCCAGAGACGTACCAGTTAGTAGGTTAACTAGTCATTGTAAATTGTCCTGTGGTTAGGTTAGTGATAAATAGATGGGTTGCTGGGCGGTGTGGCTCGTTGTGCTGGAAGAGCCTGTTCTGCGCTGTATCGCCAAATAAATAAAATAATAAATAAGTTAATAAGTAATACTGGTTAGGTCATGACCTTAGGAAATGGAAGAGCACGCTCAAGTGGCTCAGAATGGCCTACTTCTTTTCTTAATTGATATAATGGTCATATTCAATTCTGATCCTCGCATTACTAATGCAATTCATTGTGTAGAATGAATTGGAAAATTATTAATAATGTTGAAGACAATTAATGAAATGTGTGGCATGACTCATTAATCAGGAACATGGATACGGTGACTGCTATGTAATAAGCTGTCACTGTGGATATTAATGAGGCAGCTCCAGGGACTGAGGGGGATGGAGTCAGGTCATGAGAACTCCCGAGGGAAGGGGAGAGAAGTGCCATCTCGAGGGAAGGGGAGACTCCAGGGTTTATGGGTAACACGGACAAAATGCAGGAGGTGATCTTTGAAGGGTCTTGGCCTGAAACATCAGCTGTTTATTTCTCACCATAGATGCTGCATGATTTGCTGAGTTCCTTCAACAATTTTTGTGTGTGGTGCTCAAGATTTCCAGCTCCTGCAGAATCTCGCGTCTCTGATCTACAGTATATCCTATTGTATCCTCTGACAACCATTCTCACGATCCACAACCCCGCCAGTTTCCTTGTGCCATCTTCCGCTAGTGTTTTGAGTTTGTCTGTTTTCTTTTCCCTTCCTTTCTCAGTGGTGACTTTGACTTCGAGAAGAATCCAAGTGGATGCAACGTTTAAACAGAACTTGACCCGGGGTCTCAACGAGGCATTGAACCGAGCTTTCTTCAGCAATGGTATCCGTGCAGAGGTCAGTGTTTCCCTTCTGTGTTCATGAGCTCTGATCCCAGGTTTAGAAATCCCTGGCACAAACACAAGAGATTCTGCAGATGCTGGAAATCTTGAAAAAGACACAAAGTGCTGGAGCAGCATCTGGGGAGGGGAATAAGCAGTCGACGTTTCGGGTCAAGAGATAGTGCATGAGAAAACAATAGCAAAAGGCAGAATTCATCACGTCATCAAGGACTTTGACAGACTACTGTAGATGCACAGTGGAGAGTGTCCTAACTGATTGCATCATGGCCTGGTATGAAAGTACAATTGCCCAGAAATGGAAATGTCTACAGAACATGGTGGATAGAGCCCAGTCCATCACAGACAAAGCCCTCCACATGAAAGAAACATCCATTATCAAGGACCCCCACTACCCAGGCCAAGCCCTCTTTCACTGCTGTCCTCAGGAAGGAAGTACAGGAGCCTGTCACCAGGCTATTACTCTACAAACATCACGCTCTTGAACCAGCATGGATAACTTCACTCTCCACACCACTCTGAACTGATTCTATGGCCTACAGACTCACTTCCAAGGATTTTTCACTCATGTTCTCAGTATTATGTTTATTTGCATAATAAGACAAATTGTCTTAGCCTAGTCCATCACAGACAAAGCCCTCCACACTATTGAATACATTCACAAGGAGCACTACCGCATTCTTCGTTTATGGATCGTTTTTCATAAATTATATTGAAATACTCTCTTTTTCCCCGTAAATGCCTGTAAGAAAATGAATCTCAAGGTAGTATATGGTAACATATATAAGATCATAAGACAAAGGAGCAGAAGTAGGCCATTTGGCCCATCGAGTCTGCTCCGCCATTTTATCATGAGCTGATCCATTTTCTCCTATTTAGTCCCACTCCCCCGCCTTCTCACCATAACCTTTGATGCCCTGGCTACTCAGATACCTATCAATCTCTGCCTTAAATACACCCAATGACTTGGCCTCCACTGCTGCCCGTGGCAACAAATTCCATAGATTCACCACCCTCTGACTAAAAAAAATTTCTTCGCATTTCTGTTCTGAAAGGGCGCCCTTCAATCCTTAAGTCATGCCCTCTCGTACTAGACTCCCCCATCATGGGAAACAACTTTGCCACATCCACTCTGTCCATGCCTTTTAACATTCGAAATGTTTCTATGAGGTCTCCCCTCATTCTTCTAAACTCCAAGGAATACAGTCCAAGAGCGGACAAACATTCCTCATATTGTGGAAACAACTTCAGAAATATGTAGCTTGGGTGGCTGTTGGTTGGGTCGAGTTATTCTCCAATCTTGGCAATCCATTTGCAAATGTTTTGTCACCAGGAGACATCACCAGTTCACTGTTCATCTGTGGTGTGTCCTCTGAATGCTTGACCTGTATATACTTATCAATCAGCTGATTTGACATCATTATGGAAATGCAATTGTGACGTAGGGAGGGGTCTCGTCGTTGATCAGTTGCGTGGCGAACTTCATGCGTTGTTTTCTGGTATTTTGCCCGCATTGGCTGATAAATAGGATCAAGGTCTACATGTCTGTTGACGGAATTGTTTGTTGTAAACCATGCTTCTATGAATTCTCTTGCATGCCACGTGTTTGTTTGCACTATGGCTGTCACTGATGACCAGTTGAACTTGTGCCCCTCTTGAGCTTCATGGGAGAGATGGTCATGCTTCCTTATAGCCGAGTGATGTAGATGGATGCTTGTGAATAGTTTTCTCCACATAGAAGCCAATGTGGGCAAAATTCCAGACCACAACACACAGCGTTCACCACGCAACCAATTAGCGTTGAGACCCCTCCCTACATCACAACTGAGTTTTATATGTATATATATAAATACAAAGGAACTCAGCAGGCCAGGCAGCATCTATGGAAAAGAGTACATTCAGACTGAGACCCTTCATCAGAATTGGAGAAAAAAGACGAGAAGTCAGAGTAAGAAGGTGGGGGGGGTGGGGGGGAGGAGGAAACACAAGGTGGTAGGTGATAGGTGAAATTGGAGAGGGGGGAGCGGTGAACTAAAGAGCTGGGAAGTCAGTTGGTGAAAGAGATAAAGGGCTGGAGAAGGGGAGGACAAAAGGCCATAGAAGAAAGGGAAGGGGGAAGAGCACCAGAAGGAGGTGATGGGCAGGTAAGGAGTTTCTCCGTAACTTCTACCATCTCCAATGGGATCCCACCACCAAGCACATCTCCCCCCCCCCCCCACCCCCCCAACCCACTTTCTGCTTTCTGCAGGGATCTTTCCCTAAGTGACTTCCCTTTCCATTCGTCCCTCCCCACCGATCTCCCTCCTGGCACTTATCCTTGCAAGCAGAACATTCCTGTCCCTGAGGGTGGCAATGAGAAGAGGGCATATCCTGGGTCATGATGGATGCTGAGTTTTTGAGACACCGCTCCTTGAAGATGTCCTGGATACTGGGGAGGCTAGTGACCATGATGGAGCTAACTAAGTTTACAACTTTCTGCAGCTTATTCCGATCTTGTCCGGTGCTCCCTCCCATAACAGATGGTGCTGCAGCCAGTTAGAATGCTCTGCATGGTTGAAATTTGCTTGTCTTTGGTGACATTCCTGTATTTGGTAAAAAGTAGACCCTGTGGCAGGGTCTAAATGAAATCACTGGGCGCAAAGAAAAGGCTGGGAATATCAATAACTCTGGCGCTTCTCTTCCTGATGAACTTAACGTATTCTACGCAAGATTCGAACAGGAGTGTCCCTCTCCCTCCGGATAAACCGGACCTTGTATCATCGAGATTCATCGTTATCGAGGAGGACGTTAGAAGGGCCTTCCTGAAGATAAATCCAAGGAAGGCGACGGGCCCAGATGGCGTCCCGGGATGGGTTCTCCGGGCCTGTGCAAGAGAGCTAGCTGGAGTGTTTGCTGACATCTTCAACTGCTCTTTGCTTCAGTCTAAGATCCCCTCGTGTTTTAAGAAGGCAACGATAATCCCAGTGCCGAAGAAGAGCAAGGCGGCATGCCTGAATGACCATGGTCCTGTGGCTTTGACATCAACTGCTATGAAGTGCTTCGAGAGATTGGTTATGGCACACATCAACCACAGCCTACCGGTCAACCTCGATACTTTGCAATTCGCCTACCGGAGCAACAGGTCAACAGCAGATGCCATCTCTCTGGCCCTACATTCCTCCTTAGAACACCTGGAAAATAAAGACGCATACGTAAGGCTCCTTTTCATTGACTACAGCTCTGCCTTTAATACCATCATTCCAAATAAACTGAATCCTAAGCTCTGGAACCTGGGCCTTAGCACTCAAATCTGCAGCTGGATCTTCAGCTTCCTCACAGACAGGACCCAGGCTGTAAAAATAGGGGACAAGCTCTCCTCTACAATCACTCTGAGCACTGGTGCCCCACAAGGCTGTGTACTCAGCCCCCTGCTGTACTCACTGTACACCCATGATTGTGTAGCCAAGTTTCCATCGAACTCAATATATAAGTTTGCTGATGACACAACAATTGTAGGCCGTATCTCGGGTAATGATGAGTTTGAGTACAGAGAGGAAATTAAGAACCTGGTGGCATGGTGCGAAGACAATAACCTATCCCTCAACGTCAGCAAGACGAAGGAATTGGTTGTTGACTTCAGAAGGAGTAGCGGACTGCACAACCCAATTTACATCGGTGGTGCACAAGTGGAACAGGTCAAAAGCTTTAAGTTCCTCAGGGTCAATATCACAAATGACCTGACTTGGTCCAACCAAGCAGAGTCCACTGCCAAGAAGGCCCACCAGCGCCTTTACTTCCTGAGAAAGCTAAAGAAATTTGGCCTGTCCCCTAAAACCCTCACTAATTTTTATAGATGCACCGTAGAAAGCATTCTTCTAGGATACATCACAACCTGGTATGGAAGTTGTCCTCTCCAAGACTGGAAGAAGCTGCAGAAGATCGTGAACACGGTGCAGCACATCACACAAACCAATCTTCTGTCCTTGGACTCACTTTACTCTGCACGCTGTCAGAGCAGTGCTGCCAGGATAATCAAGGACATGACCAACCCAGCCAACCCACTTTTTGTCCCTCTTCCCTCCGGGAGAAGGCTCAGGAGCTTGAAGACTCATACGGCCAGATTTGGGAACAGCTTCTTTCCAACTGTGATAAGACTGCTGAATGGATCCTGACCCGGATCTGGGCCATACCCTCCAAACATCCGGACCTGCATCTCAGTTTTTTTGCACTACCTTACTTTCCATTTTTCTATTATCTATTTATGAATTATAATTTAAATTTTTAATATTTACTATTGATTTGTAATCCAGGGAGAGGGAAGTGCAGAATCAAATATCGCTATGATGATTATACGTTCTAGTATCAATTGTTTGGCGACAATAAAGTATAAAGTATAAAGTTGGAAGGTCATGGGTGAAGAAATGGAAAGACAGGAAATTTTGTTTCACTGGGGCCTCAGTACAAACTGTAAGGTTTTGCGGGATTTGTCACTATGATTAACAACTTCCCTGATATAGATATATTCCCTGATCTGACATTAATACTTACTCTATGCTTCAGAAAGAGCTATTCTCTAATCTTGCAGCATCATCAGCCACCCTGTACTGAAATCTTGTCACTTTGTCACACTCTACTCTTTAATTAACAAGAATATTTGGGATTTGGACAGTTTGACATTTATTTATTGATGTGAGGTGGTTGTCAGTGGCAAGAGTAGCAGTTATTGTCTTTCTTTAATGGTCTTTTAGAATCTGGTGGTTAAGCATCTTGAAGTTTGAGTTTATTGTCATTCAACCAGACACATGTATGCAGCTAAACGAAGGATTGTTCCTCTGCGGACAAGGTGCAAAACACAGTACATGTAGTCACACATAGCACGTAGTTACGATACAGCACACATAGTTACGATAAAACCCAACACAGTAACAACGTAGCATTAGCTCGAGTCCCGGAGCAGCATGGCCCAAAGAATGGTGGTGCCTGGAGTCACATTTCAGCAAGAACAAGCACGCAGCAGTTGTTCATCTTGCGTTGGGTCAGCTGCAGATGAAGGTAATCCGGTTTGTTTTCCACTGGAATGGGTGTTGGAGAGCAGTACCTATGGGAAAGTCGGCCTGCAGGGGTTAGCCTTCCAACCTTGCAGGGTTCCAGTGCACTCTCTCACACCGCTTCCGGTGCCTCCCCCCACCTCCCCGGGTGGCTGAAACAGGCGATGCCACGGTATGAGGGACTGGTCCGTGCGCTAACCCAAGGCGATGCAACTCCTAGCTGTCAGTCTCGGTCATGAATCAGACTTACAGTATTTTACATTATTAGTGTCCAACAGGGTCTTGCGATCATACGAAAAATGTGTAAGCAAAACATTTGCACCATTTGCTGGACCTGGAGAGGCTGCTGCGATCTTCTGTCTGTCATCTGCCATCTTACCAGAATCTTAAACACCTCAGTTCCTTCTTGTGTCTGTTTATGTCAGATTTATTTTTTCTATATTTTGTGTTTAAAACTTTCAGAGTTAGAGAATAAAAATACTGAGATTACATCTCCTAGACTGTTCACCCCCTTGTTCTTCTATCTAGTACTTCAAGGAAGCTGTCTACCTCTGTCCACTTTCACATCCCATACTTCCTTGAGAAATAGGAGAGGGTCATACTGCCCATTGAGTCATGGAACACGGAACAGTACAGCACAGTGCAGGCCTTTTGGCCCATAATGTTATGTCAACCTTTTAACCGACTGCAAGCTCAATCTAACCCTTCCCTCTCACATAGCCCCCCATTTTTCCATCATCCATGTGTCTGTCCGAGTGTCTCTTAAATGTCCCTAATGTATCTGTCTCTACCACCACCCCGGGCAGCGTGTTCCACTCTCTGTGTAAATAATTTACCTCTAGCAACCCCTATACTTTCCTCCAATCACCTATGTCAGTTCATTGATTCATCCCATCCACCAGCAACATTCACTCCACTAGAAGAACTCAGTGGGTCAAGCAGTATTGAATGTGGAACCTAGAACGTGAAGTTAGAGTATGGAACCGTACACCTTCAGCTCATGATATCGTGGCAAAATAATTAAATTAGTAATCATATGCCCAATTAAACTAATCACTTCTGCCTACTCAATGTCCATATCCCTCCATTCTCTGTACATTAATGTACCTACCTGAGAACCTCTTGAATGTCTCTTTCATACTTACTTCCACCGCCACCTCTTGCGGCTCTTTCCTGGCACCCATCGTGCTCTTTGTAAAAATTCTTGTCTTCGGCATCTCCTTTAAATGTACTGTCCTCACCTTCAATACATGCCCTCTCATGTTAAACCTTTCAACCCTGGGAGAGAGAAGATACAAGCCAGCTATCTATCCCTATGCCTCATAATCGTATAGACATCATTCAGATTTAGAGTTGTAGAGTCATAGAAAACTGGCCCTTTGGCCCATCTACCTCATTGCAAACTACTAACCTGCCTCGTCCCATTGACTTACACCCAGACCATGGCCCTCCTTATACCTCCCACCCATGTACCTATCCAAATTTCTCTTGAATGTTGAAATAGAATCCACATCCAGCACTTCAGCTGGCACCTCGTTCCACACTCACCACCCTCTGAGGGAAGAAATTTCCCCGCATGTTATCCTTAAACACTTCACCTTTCATCCTTAAGCCAAGATTTCCAGTTCTAGTCTCACCCAACCTCAGTGGAAAAAGCCCGCTTGCGTTTACCCTATCTACCTCCTTATGGGCGCCACCGTAGCATAGCAGTTTGCGCGACGGTATTACACTTCTGAGCGGCGGAGTTCAGAGTTCATTTCCAGCATCCTCCATAGTGAGTCTCTGTATGTCCGCCATATAGAGTTTGTGGGTTTCCTCCCACACTCCAAAGACGTACCAGATAGGCTAATTGGTCATTGTAATTTGTCCAGTGATTAGGTTAGGGATAAATCAAGCTTGTCGAGGCTTGAAGGGCCTATTCTGCCCTGTATCTCCAATTAATTAATTAGTTAAGTAATTTTGTATGCATCTATCAGATCTCCCCTTATTCCTCTACGCTGTAGGGAATGAAGTCCCAACCGTTTCAACCTTCCCTTAGAACTCAGGTCATCAAGTCTCTGCAGCTTCCTAGTAAATTTTCTGTACACCCTTTCAATCTTATTGACATCTTTCCTGTAGGTAGGTGACCAAAACTGCGTTGAAACACTGCTTCAGGATCTGAAAATTGAGAAATCCTTCCCTTCAAAATCTGTGATCAAAGTAAACTTTATTTTTTGTATTTTCCAGATCGAGAGTCTCGACAGAAGGAACAAGGTCTTTATTGGGTTTTATGCTGTAAGTGGGAATGAGGTGTACATTCCAACCACGGTGACAGAAGTGATTACAGCCTATGGTGTGGAGAACCTCAGCCGCGACCTACAGAACTACGTCCCTGATATCCAGTCAGTCCTGATCGCTGCCTCGCCATGGGCCCCGCTCCCAGCTCCCTGGTTCCAGCTGAGGACTGGTGAGTGCTGGGCAAAGAAGAGTTTACTTGGATTTTTTTGGATCTGATGATTTTGCAATCCAGTCATTCTCCCGAATTCAAGAATGAGACATAAAACTTACTGCTTATGGCTATTTCATTGAGTGGTGCAAAGAATAAATAATCAGCAAAGAATGGACAGTCAGAATCAGGTTTAATATCCTCGGCACATATGGTGAAATTTTTTAACTTTAGGGCAGTTACATGACAAATAAATGTAAAGAAAAAACTGTTACATGAATATATATGTCTCTATTAAATAGTTAAGTTAACATAAGTTGAGCAAAATAACAGAAATATAAAAATAGTGAGGTAGTGTTCATGGGTTTAATGTCCATTCAGGTGGCAGGCAGAAGGGAAGAAGCTGTTCCTGAATTGTTGAGTGTGTGCCGTCAGGCTTCTATACCTCCTTCCCGATGGTAACAGTGTGAAGAGGGCATGTCCTGGGTGGTGAGGATCCCAAATGATGGATGCCGCCTTCCGAAGACACGTTCTTCATGTCTTGAATATCACGAGGCTAGTACCTGTGACAGAGCTGACTAATTTTACAAGTTTCTGCGACTTATTTCAATCTTGTGCTGTTGCTCCCCACTCTACGCGCCCCCCCCATATGAGGTGCTGATGCAGTCAGTCAGAATGCTCTCCAGAGTACATTTGTAGAAGTTTTTGAATGTTTCAATTGACAAACTAAATCTCCTCAAACTCCTAATGTTGTTGCTGTGACACCACTCAACTAGCTGGTAAATCTCGTTCCTGTACGCCCTCTCATCACCATCTGAGATTCTGCCAACAATGATTGTATCATCAGCAAATCTACAGATGGTATTTGAGCTCCACAGCCATGGGTACAGAGAGAGAAGAACAGTGGGCTAAGCACGCACCCCTGAGGTGCACCTGTTTTGATCGTCAGTGAGGAGGAGATATTATCACCAATCTGCACAGATTGTGGTCTTCTGGTTAGGAAGTCGAGGATCCAATTGCAGATGAAGGTACAGAGGCCCACGTTCTGAGTATAACAGTGCTTAACATCCATTGTGGTGTCTACACTTAGTGACCACTTTGCAGGAGTGGAACTTGGTATGGTCTTTTGTTGCTGTAGCCCATCCACCTCAAGGTTTGACATGTTGTGCATTCAGAGCTGCTCTTCTCCACACCGCTGTTGTGTGCATGGTCATTTGAGTTATCTTTGCCTTCCTACCGGCTTGAACCTGTCTGGCCATTCTCCTCTAACCCCTCTCATTAATAACTTTTTTTCACCCACAGAGCTGCCGCTCACTGGATGTTTTTTTTTGTTTTTCACACCATTCCTTGTAAGCGCTAGAGACTGTTTTGCATGAAAATCCCAGGAGATCAGTTTCTGAGATAATCAAACCACCCTGTCTGGGATCAACAATCATTCCATGGTCAAAGTGTCTTAGATCACATTTCTTCCCCGTTCCGATGTTTGGTCTGAACAACAACTGAACCTCTTGACCATGTCTGCATGCTTTTATGCATTGAGTTGCTGCAATATAATTGGCTGATTAGATATTTGCATTAATGAGCAGGTGCACAGTGACTACTGAGTGTATAAAGTGATGCCAATGTTATTACATCAACATGCACAAAAAATGCTGGTGAATGCAGTGGGCCAGGCAGCATCACCAGCATTTTTTGTGTGTGTTGCTTGGATTTCCAGCATCTGCAGATTTCTTCGTGTCTGCCAAAGTTATTACCTTGGGGTTAACACTTTGTGGTCACCTTATGCAAAAACTAGCTCAGACGAAGAGATCCCTTGTTAACGAAGAGCCAGTCAAATAGCTGGATTCAAGTGACGTGACATCTGCTGCAGGAAAACTAAGAAGCTTCTAGAAAAATACACAAGCAGCTGTAGTATTGTTTGTGCTGTGCTGTGTTGTATGATGTGGGTGACCGCGGCTTTTCCATGACCATGATGGCTCTTGGTAAATTTTTCTACAGAAGTGGTTTGCCATTGCCTTCTTCTGGGCAGCGTCTTGATAAGACGGGTGACCCCAGCCATTATCAATACTCTTCAGAGATTGTCTGCCTGGCTTCAGTGGTCGCATAACCAGGATTTGTGATATGTACCAACTACTCATACGACCATCCAGCACCTGCCCCCATGGCTTCATGTGGCCTTGATCAGGGCTGGGGGATGGCTAAGCAGGGGCTACACCTTGCCCAAGGGTGACCTGCAGGTTAGCAGAGGGAAGGTGAAACGTATAAAATTATGAAAGGGATAGATAAGATAGAGGCAGGAAAGTTGTTGAGACTAGACATAGCCTCAAAATTCGGGGGAGTAGATTTAGGACAGAGATGAGGAGGCACTGCTTTTCCCAGAGAGTAGTGAATCTGTGGAATTCTCTGCCCAATGAAGCAGTGGAGGCTGCCTCAGTGAATATATTTATGGCAAGGGTGGATAGATTGTTGCATAGTAGGGGAATTAAGGGTTATGGGGAAAAGGCGGGTAGGTGGCGAGGAGTCCATGGCCATATCAGCCATGATCTTATTGAATGGCTGAGTGGGCTTGACGGGCCAGATGGCCAAATCCTGCTCCTATTTCTTATGTTCCTACACCTCATTTGGTAGAGACGTATCTCCACACTGCCAGCCAAGCTTTACTACCATTACTGGAAAATTCATTGAATAATTACACTTACAGATTATATAGAAAAACAAGCAAGCATAGGGAGGTTAAATTATAAGACGTAACAGTTTCACACTGTAATCCAACAGCTTTCTGCCCCTGGACAAGAGCTCAGCACCTACAGCCAATAGTCATTAAATCATAGAGTTAGACAGCATGGAAACAGTTCCAAACCACCAGAATAATCAAGAGCAGGTAATTCCCTTCAAGTATTCGGTTCTTGAACCAACCGGCACAAACCTAATCACTGCCTCAGTAGAGCAACAATATACTTTGACACTTTACATTGAAAGAGAGTTTGCTTTGTTTTACTCTCATTGTGTTCTTTCTTTTAAAAAGTGTGTATACTATGAATTGAATGAATGAATGAATTGAATTGACTTTATTTCTTACATCCTTCACATACATTAGGAATAAAAATCTTTATGTTACATCTCCATCTAAATGTGCAATGTGCAATTCATAATAATTTGTAATAATTTATAATAAATAGAACAGTCAATATAATATAGAGTATACTCAAAAACGAGGTCGCCTACAGGGAAGAAGTCATCTCTCTGACACAGTGGTGTCAAGAAAACAACCTCTCCCTCAATGTTGCAAAAACAAAGGAGCTGGTTGTGGATTACAGGAGGAATGGACACGGGCTAACCCCTATTGACATCAATGGATCTGGGGGTGAGAGGGTAAACAGTTTCAAGTTCCTTGGCATCCACATCACCGAGGACCTCGCGTGGTCTGTGCACACCAGCTGTGTGGTGAAAAAGGCATAACAACGCCTCTTTCACCTCAAGAGGATGAGGAAACATGGAAACATTGAAATATAGAAAACTTACAGCACAATACAAGCCCTTCGGCCCACAATGCTGTGCTGAACATGTCCCTACCTTAGAACTACCTAGGCTTTACCCATAGCTCTCTATTTTTCTAAGCTCCATGTAGCCATCCAGGAGTCTCTTAAAGACCCTATCGTTTCCGTCTCCACCACTGCCGCCGGCAGCCCATTCCACACACTCACCACTCTCTGTGTGAAAAAACTTAACCCTGACATCTTCTCTGTACCTACTTCCAAGTACCTTAAAATTATGCCCTCTTGTGCTAGCCATTTCAGCCCTAGGGAAAAGCCTCTGACTATCCACATGATCAATGCCTCTCATTGTCTTGAACACCTCTATCAGGTCACCTCTCATCCTCCGATGCTCCAAGGAGAAAAGGCCAAGTTCACTCAACCTATTCTCATAAGGCATGCTCCCCAATCCAGGTAACATCCTTGTAAATCTCCTCTGCACCCTTTCTATTGTTTCCATGTCCTTCCTGTAATGAGGCGACCAGAATTGAGCACAGTACTCCAAGTGGGGTCTGACCAGGGTCCTGTATAGCTGCAACATTACCTCTCGGCTCTTAAACTCAATCCCACGATTGATGAAGGTCAATGCACCGTATGCCTTCTTAACCACAGAGTCAATCTGCACAGCAGCTTTGAGTGTCCTATGGACTCGGACCCCAAGATCCCTCTGATTCTCCACACTGCCAAGCGTCTTACTATTAATACTATATTCTGCCATCATACTTGACCTACCAAAATGAACCACCTCAGACTTATCTGGGTTGAACTCATTCTGCCACTTCTCAGCCCAGTTTTGCATTTTATCAATGTCCCGTTGTAACCTCTGACAGCCCTCCACACTATCCACAACACCCCCAACCTTTGTGTCATCAGCAAACTTACTAACCCATCCCTCCACTTCCTCATCCAGGTCATTTATAAAAATCACAAAGAGTAGGAGTCCCAGAACAGATTCCTGAGGCACACCACTGGTCACTGGAGGTTTGGTATGGGCCCCCAAATCCTAAGAACTTTCTACAGGCGCACATTGAGAGCATCCTGACTGGCTACATCACTGCCTGATATGGGAACTGTACCTCCCTTAATTGCAGGACTCTGCAGAGAGAGATGTAGACAGCCCAGCACATCTGTAGTTGTGAACTTCCCATGATTCAGGACATTTACAAGGACACATGTGTAAAAGGGGTCCATAGGATCCTTGGGGATCCAACCATCCCAACCACAATCTATTCCAGGTGCTACCATCCAGGAAATGGTACCACGGCATTAAAGCTAGGACCAACAGGCTCTGGGACAGCTTCTTCCACCAGGCCATCAGACTGATGAACTTGTTCTGAACATGTAACAGTGCAGCAGAGGAACAGGCACTTTGGCCAACAAAGTTGTGCCAAACCAGCTAAAATGTAAATCAAAACCCACCAAACAGTTATTCCTCCTGCCAAAACAATGTCCTAATCCCTTCAATTTCCTCACCTCCAATTTAGATTAGATTAGATTAGATTCAACTTCATTGTCATTGTGCCGAGTACAGATACAAAGCCAATGAAATGCAATTAGCATCTAACCAGAAATGCAAAGGATAGTGTTATTTACAAAATAACTGCGAATAAAAAGTAAGTGCTACAGCACACAAATATAAAAGTACTGAGACAGTACAATATGGGTGCAATACTGCTTAGCGCTGTGATGTGAGTTTCAGCAGGGTCACAGCCTCAGGGAAGAAGCTCTTCCTGTGCCTGCTGGTGCGGGAGCGGAGGCTCCTGTAGCGCCTACTGGATGGGAGGAGAGTAGAAAGTCCATGGTTAGGGTGAGATGCATCCTTGATAATGCTTTTCGCCCTGCCCTAAATTTCTCTTAAAAGCCTCTAATGAATTTCTCTCTACCACCATATCAGACAGTGCATTCCAGACATCCACCACTCTCTAAGTAAAAAAATTACCCCTCGCATCCTCTTTGAACCTATCCTTCCTCAGCTACAATAATTCAATAGTCTCATTTAATATCAAAGAATGTATGCGATTTACAACCTGAAATTCTTGTTCTTCGCACATATCCAGTAATATCCTAGTGGGAAAGTTTGTTAATGCTGCATGAAGCTGCTTAATAAGCTACGCACTCATGGTATTACAGGAAAGACTCTAGCACGGATAAAGCAATGACTAAATGGCAGGAGGTAAAGAGTTGGAATAAAAGGAGCCTTTTCTGGCTGGCTGCCGGCGACTAGTGGTGTTCCACAGGGGTCTCTGTTTTGGGACTGATTATTTTTACGTTATATGTCAATGATTTGGATGATGGAATTGATGGCTTTGTTGCAAAGTTTGCAGCTAATATGAAGTAGGTGGAGGGGTAGGTAGTTTTGAGGAAGTAGAGAGGCTACAGAAGGACTTAGATTAGGGAAATGGCCAAAGAAATGGCAGATGGAATACAGTGTTGGAACATGTGTGATTTTGCATTATGGTAGATGAAATGAAAGAGTTGACTATTATCTAAATGGAGAGAAAATAGAAAAAAACTGAGGCGTAAAGAGACTTGGGAGACTTTTGTGCAGGATTCCCAAAAGGTTGAGTCTGTGGTGAGGATACAAATGGAATGTGAGCATTCATTTGAAGTGGACATTCAAGCAAAGATGTAAAATTGAGACTTTATAAAGCACCGGTGAGGCCTCACTTGGAGTATTGTGAGCAGTTTTGGTCTGTTGTGTTAGAAAGGATGTACTGAATCTGGAGAGGGTTCACAGGAATGTAGTAACTGCAGGTTAGAAGTTGTCCTGGAGCCTTGTGGTACATATTCTCTTACTTTTATATCTTCAACTAGGTGGTATAGTAGAAACTGTTTCTCTGTCCAACTGCATAAAGCAAATGGGGCCACAATTTGAGCGGAAGGACAGTGCACGTCCCTTGACACCTCCCTGAATATCAGCCTGGATTGATGATAGGTGACTCGAACAGCCTCAGACACAGGGATGTCTCCACTGAGGCAAGATGACCTTCATTGTAAAACAAATGCAAAATCCCGCAGATGCTGGAAGACCGAAATAGAAGCAGGAAGCACTGGGAATACTTACCAGGCCAGGCAGGGAGAAGCACAGTTAACCTAGAAATGCGTTAAGGCTGCTCCAAAAAAAGTTGCTGCTGTCCATATCAAAATTAGGTTAACTCAATTAAGTTTTTTTTTCTCAAATTTCTGCTTCATGATTCGAGATTGTTTGTGGTTGTCCTTCAGTACATGAATGTAAAGGAGACCAAAATGATTATTACACTGGATCTGATGCAGCATGAAAAAATACAATTAGCATGAAGAACACAATAAAAAACTATAAAACCCACAATAAATCTAAACACAAGAGGTTCTGCAGATGCTGAAACTCTATAGTAACATATACGAAATGCTATTTATTTTCGTTTATCTCTCTATCGATACAGCACAGTCAGGCCATTCTACCCAATGAGCCACACCATCCAGCAACCCACTGATTTATCTTTAGCCTTATCACAGGACAATTTACAATGACCAATTAACCTATTAACCAATACGTCATGGGGTCAAGGGGATAACGTACAAACTCCTTACATACGGCGTTGGAATTGAACTCCGAACTCCGATGCCCGAGTTGTAATAGCGTCGCAATTAACCGCCACACTACTGTGGTGCTGGAGGAACTCAGCAGGTCAGATAGCCTCTCTGGAAAGGAATAAACAGTCAGAGTTTTGGGCTGAGTCCTGATCAAGGTCTTGACCCGAAATTTCAAATTTCTGTGGGTTCTGCAGGTGTTCCAGTTTCCCCCGTGTCCCAGAGACGCATGATTTCGTAGGTTAATTGGTCATTGTAAATTATCCTGTGATTAGGCTGGAGCAGATTCCTTCAGCTGGATGGCCTCTCACACTCTGTGTCTTCAATTATGCCTTGCAGAGGGTAAATGTGAGTGTTCTCCCTCAAAACATACTGAGCACTACGTTCTGGTTTAAGTTATCATCCCTGAGATATTCTGGGATTTCTCAAAGCCTTTTAGGGGATCTCGGCCTGAAACATTGACTGTTTATTCCTCCTCATAGATGCTACCTGACCTGCTGAGTACCTCCAGCATTTTCTGTGTGTTGCTCTGGAGTTGAAGCATCTGCGATCGTGGCCCACTCTCTTCTCTCCTATGACGTTCTCTCTTCGCCAGCCTTTTCCACCTATCACCTCCCAGTTTCTTACTTCACCCTCCTTTCCCCATCCACTTGGCTTCACCTATTGCCTTCTAGCTTGTCCCCCTTCCCCTCTCCCCACCCTCATATTCTGGCATCTTCCCTCTTTCTTTCCAGTCCTGATGAATGGTCTCGACCCAAAATGTCGATTGTTTATTCCCCTCTATAGATGCTGCCTGACCTGTTGAGTACCTCCAGCATTTTGTGTGTGTGTGTGTGTGTGTGTGTTACGATAACTATAAATATAAAAGCAATCCTATAAACACAAAACCAAGTAGGGAATATGTCTTCTTGTGTCTTGATGGTATTTTCATACCCACTTGAACTTTTTCTCAAATATCAAATGTTGATTCTTGTTAATTATCTATCTATTAATTATTTTGTATTTGTACAGATTGTCTTTTGCACATTGGTTGTTTGTAGTTCTTCATTGATTCCATTGAATTTCTTTGTTCTAATCTAAATACCTGCAAGAAAATTAATCTCAGGGTGGTAATGATGATATACAGTATGTTGATAATAAATTTACTTTGAACTTGCTCTCTCCCTCTCTGACACCAGTGCTCCAGTTTGTGAGTACCACCGACATCATCAGATTCTGCAGCTTTACCCAGACCATGGAGGCCAGACTTCAGAGAGCCTTCGAGGAGGCAGCATCTCGGGCTGCCACCTTCAAAAGTCACTTAAAAGTTCAGGTAAAACTTTCATTTGGACTTGGAATATTGTGTTCCATTCTAGTTGCCTCCATACAGGAAGGATGTAAAAGTTTCAGAGAGGGTGCAGAGGAGATTTCCCAGGTGCTCCCTGGAATAGAGCCCCAGCCGAGGGAACGTGTTGTGTCTTTGAGCAAGGCCCTTAATCACACATTGCTCTGCGACGACACTGGTGCCAAGCTGTATGGGTCCTAATGCCCTTCCCTTGGACAACATCGGTGTCGTGGAGAGGGGAGACTTACAGCATGGGCAGCTGCTGGTCTTCCATACAACCTTGCCCAGGCCCGTGCCCTGGAGAGTGAAGACTTTCCAGGCGCAGATCCATGGTCTCGCAAGACTAACGGATGCCCTGGAATAGAGAGTATGTCTTATGAGGATAGGCTGAGTAAGCTGGGGCTTTTCTCTTTGGGTGAAGAAGGATGAGAGGTGACTTGATAGAGGTGTACAAGACGATAAAAGGCAGAGATTGACACAAAAGCTTAAGATTTTTCCCAGGGTGGAAGTGGCTAATATGCGGAGGTATAACTTTAAGGTGATTAGAGGAAAGTATAGGGGGGACGTCAGGGGTAGAATTTTTGCACAGAAACTGGTGGGTGCATGGGACACTCTGCCAGGGTGACTATAGAGACAGATACATTAGGGACATTTAAGAAACCCTTAGATAGACATAGGGATTGTAGGAAAAATGGAGGGCTATGTGGGAGGGGAGGGTTAGATTGATCTTAATGTCAGATAAAAGACTGGCACAACCCTGTGGGCCAAAGGACCTGTTCCTGTGCTGTACTGGTCTGTGTTCTCACCATATAGTGAAAGGCATTGTTGGCATCAAACCTTTTCAGCCAGGATTGTATTAGGCAGCCCACAATTATCATATGCTTCTGGCCTCAACATAGCAGGCCCACAACTCACTCACCCTCACTGTACATCTTTGGACCGTGGGAGGAAACCAGAGCACCCAGAGGAAACCCATGCAGATCACGGGGTGAACGTAGAAACTCCTTACGGACAGCAGAGGGAACTGAACCACTATGCTACACAACGATAATCACTACCTTAGTATGCCAACACGATGACCACTTTGAATTTCAATGCACTTACAATGAGTTACACTGAATTTCAGGGTTGTACACGGTGACATATATGTACTTAGATAATAAAATTTATGTTGAACTTTGTTTTTTTATTGCCCTAATTGTGATTTTTTAAAATAATTTTGTATTATTTGTGTTTTTCTTTCTTGTGAATTTTGTATATCTGAACACAAGAGACTCTGAAGATGCTGGAAGTCCAGAAGAGCACACAAAATGCTGGAGGAACTCAGCAGGTCAGGCAGCTATGAAGCAGCTTGTCCTGAAACATCAACTCTTTATTCCTCTCCATGGATGTTTCCTTACCTGCTGAGTTCCTCCAGCCTCTTGTGTGTTTATTTGATGCTCTGTCCCTGTGATGCTGCTGCAAGTAAGTTCTTCATTGCACTGTGCACACAAGGACTTGTGCACGTGACCTTAATCAGTCTCAAATTGGATGTTAAATGGATAACCTTATTGCTGCACTGTGTGGAGGTGACAGGGAACTAGTGGGAACGTGCTTTCCAACAACCAGCCCAATAAAAGTGCCGTCAATAGTTCCCTTCCCTGCAGTGTAATGCTGTCACAGAGAACACACTCTCAGAGTGATATACGTGGGTTGTACAAAATCGATTAAATGCTTTCCAATTTAAATATGTAGTCAGACTTGATTTGCTACCCTTAAGAAAATCATGAATGTGTCTGTAGGTTTTCTGAAGTCAACATTTCTTTTGGAAATGCCATTAGCTATTTTCCTGAGACACAAGATTTTGCGGATACTGGAAGTCTAGAGTAACAGACTCAAAATGCTGGAGGAACTCAGCAGGTCAGGCAGCATCTATGGAAGGGAATAAACAGTCGAAGTTTTAGGCTGAGACCCTTCATCAGGACTGATGATACCAAAGCTCTCACCCCATCCTCCTGCTGTTGTAACAGGGAAAGGAGTTCCCCTTCTCCTTACCTAGCACCCATGAGCCTCCGTATCCACCACATTTCTTCTTCTGCAGCCCTTTACCTTTTCCACCTATCACTTCCCAGCTTCTTACTTCATCCCCCCTCGTAGCTTCACCAATCACCTTCTAGCTGCACTCCTTCCCCTCTCGCCACCTTTTTAATCTGGTGTCTTCCGCCTTCCTTCTCAGTCCTGATGAAGGGTCTCAGCCCAAAACATCAACAGTTCATTCCTCTCCATAGACGCTGCTTGATCGGCTGAGTTCCTCCAGCATATTGTGTGTGTGCAACTATTCTCCTTCCTTGTCGAATGTGAAGCCAGCGTCCTGACTCATCCCTCGAGGAGGATGAATGGTGAACATTTGACAGACTAGCAGTCCATTGCAGAGACTGAAAGGTTTTTAATAAATTCCCACTTGAACTTTAGGTCCACCTGTTCAGGTCTGACATAATGACCAAGGGTCTTTACTTATTTATTTAGAAATACAGTGCAGCACAGGCCTTTCTGGCCTTCTGAGCCGCATCACCCAGCAAACCAGTGATTTAGCCGTAGTGTAATCACAGGACAATTTACAGTGACCAATTCACTTACTAACTGGTACATCTTTGGACGGTGGGGGGAAGCCAGAGCACCCAGAACCGGGGGGAGAATATACAAACTCCTGACAGACAGCGGTGGGAATCGAACCTCAGTTACTGATCACTGGCATTGTACTGTGCTGCACTAATCACTAGCCCACAGTGCTGCCCCTATTTAACCTGTTATTTAACTCCAGCCTAATCACAGGAGAATTTGCAATGACCAATTAACCTACTAACTGGTGTGTCTTTGGACTGGGAGGAAACCAGAGCCCCCGGAGGAAACCCACGTTCATACATTAAGAACTTTCTTACAAAGGACGCCAGAAATGAATTTCAAACTCTGATGACTCGAGCTGTAATAGTTTAGTGCCTTACCGCGGTGCTACTGTGGACTTTTCTGAGCAGTTTCACGTCTAAATTCTCAGTGTTTCATATTCGCTGTGGAGGCTGGGCAACATTTTGCTAAAGTATATTACGAAATAGTGATATCGCTCAAGTAATTGATTAAGTGTCTGTGATGTATCATTAAGCATGTGTTTTCTGGGTGTTGTGTGTGTGTGCATGTGTGTGCAAGAGACTGACGTTATATATGTGTGAATATGTGTGTGGAGGTGTCTGTGGTTGTGTGTCCGAAGGTGTTTGTGTGGCTGTGTGTGTGGTGTGCATGTGGAGGTGTGTGTGTGGTTGTGTGTGGGTTTGAGTGTGTGAGGATGTGTCTGTGTAGTTGTGTGTGTGTGAGAATGTGTATGTGCGCTGGTGTCACACCTGAGTGTGTACGGAGGTGTTTGTGTGTGGATATATGTCTATGGGGTTGTGTGTGTGTGTGTGTGTGTGTGGTTATGTGCTTGTGGGTGTGTGTGTGAGGATATGTGTGTGAAGGTGATTGTGGGTGTGTGTGTGGTTGTGTGCATGTGGAGGTGTGTGTTTGGATGAGTGTATGTGTGGTTGTGTGTGTAGTTGTGTGGCTGTGCATGTGTGGTTGAGTGTGTGAGGATGTGTCTGTGTGGTGTGTGTGTTTGCAGGTGTGTGTGTGTGGTTGTGTGCATATGGAAGTGTGTGTGAGAATGTGTGCTTTTGTAGGTGTCTGTATGGTCGTGTGCAGGTGCCTGTGGTTGAGTGCATGTGGTGGTGTGTGTGGTTATGTGTGCGGAGGTGTCTGTCCGATTATGTGTGTGGTGGTGTCTGTGTGGTTATGTGCTTGTGGGTGTGTGTGTGAGGATATGAGGTGTGTGTGAAGGTGTCTGTGGTTGTGTGTCAGTGGTCGTGTGTGTGGTGTGCATGTGCAGGTGTGTGTGTGGATATGTGTGTATGGAGGTTTGTGTATTGTGTGCACATGGAGGTGTGTGTGCTGTGTGCATGTGGTTTTGTATGTGAGAACGTGTGCATGTGTATGTATGTGTCATTGTGTGCGTGTGTAGATGTATGTGTGGTTGTCTTTCTGTGAAAATTATGTGTGGTAACCTGTGTTTGGAATTGTGTGTGCCCAGGTGAGAGAGTGTGTGTGCCTGTGTAGAAGTGGGAGAGTGTGAGTGTTTGTGTGTGCAAGTGGGTGAGTGTGAGTGCATGTGTGTGTGCACATGTGGGAGAATGTGAGAATGTGTGCGACTGTGTGTGTGTATTTGCCCAAGTGTGCGAGTGTGTGTATGTGAGAGTGTGAGTGCATGTGTGTGCACGAGCTAGAGAGTCTATATGTGTGCGTGTCTACATGTGTGTGCAAGTGGGAGTGTGAGTATGTGTGTATGTGCGAGTGGGTGAGTGTGAGTGTGTATCAAACAGCAGAGTTATTACTACGCCTACTTCTCAACAATGTTAAGATTTTCTCCGAAACTCTCGCACATATCCTGCTCACATCTGGATTTAACCACTGAATGTGCTAACAGTAAGTGTGCTGCTTTTCCGATGAGGGCACATGCTTATGCCGTGCTGTCTCATGGGAAGTGGGCAATTAATATCCATGCTCACTGCCTGGGCAAGGAATTCTGAATCAGCAGAGACCCGCACGTCTCATGAAAAACGAGAAACAGCATTAGACCTTGCACAATGAGCACGCTTTATGCTAAAATTGCTCTAACAGCCCAATGCATCGCCAGCACCAGCATATCCACCATCAAGGGCATATAAGGAAATAACAGGCAGATGGACAAAGGAGAGTCAGTGGATGTTGTTTACTTGGATTTTCAGAAACCTTTGACAAGATGCTGAACAAGATAAGGTTAGATTATGAGAACACTCAGTCCTCTTTTATTGTCATTTAGAAATGCATACATGCATTAAGAAATGATACAATGTTTCTCCAGTGTGATATCACAGAAAACAAAACAGACCAAAGACTAACACTGACAAAACCACATAATTATACCATATAGTTACAGCAGTGCAAAGCAATACCATAATTTGATGAAGAACAGTCCATAGGCACAGTAAAAAAAAATAGTCTCAAAGTCCCCGAGTCGATCGACTCCCGAGTCCCCGATAGCAGGCGGCAAAAGGGAGAAACTCCCTGCCATAAACCTCCAGGCACCGTCAACTTGCTGATACCTTGGAAGCAGCTGACCACAGCCGACCCTGAGTCCATCTGTCCGAAAACTCCGAGCTTCCGAGCAGCCTCTCCGATACAGCCTCCTGAGCGCCATCCTCTGCCGAGGGCCTCCAACCTCTCCCTGGCCGCTGAAACACGTAAAGCCGAGGATTTCGAGGCCTTCAGCTCCAGAGATTCTGGTTACCACACAGTAGCAGCGTAGAACCCATGGTATTATAAGAAAGATACTAACATGAATTGAAGAGTGGCTGACTGGCAGGAGGCAAACAGTGGGAATAAAGGGGGGCCATTTCTGGCTGATTGCCAGTAACAAGTGGTGTTCTACAGGGGTCGGTGTTGGGACTGCCTCTGTTTATGTTGTTTGTCAACGATTTGGATGACAGAATCGATGGCTTAGTGGCCAAGTCTGCAGACGATACACAGATAGGTGGAGGGGCACGTAGTGCTGAGGCAGCAGGGAGTCTGCAGAAGGACTTGGGCAGATTAAGAGAATGGGCAAAGAAGTGGCAAGTGGAATATAGTGTCAGGAAGTGTATGGTCATGCACTTTAGTAGAAGGATAAGCATAGACTATTTTCTAAATGGGGAGAAACTCCATGTATCAGAGGTGCAAAGAGATTTGGGAGTCCTTGTACAGGATCCTTCAAAGGTTAATTTGCAGGTTGAGTCAATGGTAAGGAAGGAATTACAATGTTGGCTTTCATTTTGAGAGGACTGGAATATAAGAACAAAGGTGTGAAGCTGAGACTTTATAAGGCACTGGTCAGACCACACTTGGAATGAAAGGCTTGATGAATGAAAGGGGAGCATTTGATGGCTCTGGGCCTGTACTTGCTGGAGCTTCAAAGAATGAGGGTAGGATCTCACTGAAACCTAACAAATGTTGATTGGTCTACACCGAGTAGATGTGGAGAGGATGTTTCCTATAGTGGGAAAGTCTATGACCAGGGAGCAAAGCCTTGGAATAGAGGGACATCCATTTAGTACAGCGATGAGGAGGAACTTCTTTAGACAGGGGATGGTTAATCTGAGGCATTCGTTTCCATGTTTGGATGTGGAGGCCAAGTCAATGAGTATATTTAAAGTGGATGCTGATAGGTTCTTGGTTGGTCAGGACCTCAAAGGTTTTGGGAGAAGGCAGGAGAGTGGGGTTGAGAGGGATAATAAATCAGCCATGATGGAATGGCAAAGCAGACTCGATTGGCCGGGTGGCCTAATTCTGCTCCTATATCTTATGGTCCTATGGTTTTATATACAGAAATGGGTCAGTAACATCATGAAGGATTCCACCCACCATCAGGGAAGGGACTAACGTAGCATCCACATCACGACCATCAGACTCACTAATCCACTATCCCACCTCGCCACACTCCCAACCACCATTACTAATCCACTAACTCACCTCGCCACACTCCTGACCACTATTACTAATCCACTAACCCACCTCGCCACACTCCCAACCACCATTACTAATCCACTACCCCACCCCGCCACACTCCCAACCACCAGACTCACTAATCCGCTACACCACCTTGCCACACTCCCAACCACCATTACTAGTCCACTACCCCATCTCGCCACACTCCCAACCACCAGACTCACTAATCTGCTACCCCACCTCGCCACACTCCCAACCACCATAACTAATCCACTACCCCACCTCACCACACTCCCAACCACCATTACTAATCTACTAACCCACCTCGCCACACTCCCAACCACCATTACTAATCCACTAACCCACCTCACCACACTCCCAACCACCATTACTAATCCACTAACCCACCTTGCCACACTCCCAACCACCAGACTCACTAACCCACTACCTCACCTCACCACACTCCCGACCATCATTACTAATCCACTAACCCACCTTGCCACACTCCCAACCACCAGACTCACTAATCCACTAACCCACCTCACCACACTCCCGACCACCATTACTAATCCACTAACCCACCTCGCCACACTCCCAACCACCATTACTAGTCTACTACCCCATCTCGCCACACTCCCAACCACCATTACTAATCCTCTAACCCACCTCGCCACACTCCCAACCACCATTACTAATCCACTAACTCACCTCGCCACACTCCCAACCACCATTACTGGTCCACTACCCCACCTCACCACACTCCCAACCACCATTACTAATCTACTAACCCACCTCGGCGCACTCCCAACCACCATTACTAATCCACTACCCCACCTTGCCATACTCCCCACCGCAATTACTAATCCATTAACCCACCTCGCCACACTCCCAACCACCATTACTAATCCACTAACCCACCTCGCCACACTCCCAACCACCGTTACTAATCCACTAACCCACCTCGCCACACTCCCAACCACCATTACTAATCCACTACCCCACCCTGCCACTCTCCCAACCACCATTACTAACCCTCTAACCCACCTCGCCACACTCCCAACCACCATTACTAACCCTCTAACCCACCTTGCCACACTCTCAACCACCATTACTAATCCACTAACCCACCTCGCCACACTCCCAACCACCATTACTAATCTACTAACCCACCTCGCCACACTCCCAACCACCATTACTAATCCTCTAACCCACCTCGCCACACTCCCAACCACCATTACTAATCCTCTAACCCACCTCGCCACACTCCCAACCACCATTACTAATCCACTAACTCACCTCGCCACACTCCTGACCACCATTACTAATCCACTAACTCACCTCGCCACACTCCCAACCACCATTACTGGTCCACTAACCCACCTCGCCACACTCCCAACCACCATTACTAATCCACTACCCCATCTCGCCACACTCCCAACCACCATTACTAATCCACTAACCCACCTTGCCACACTCCCAACCACCAGACTCACTAACCCACTACCTCACCTCACCACACTCCCGACCACCATTACTAATCCACTAACCCACCTTGCCACACTCCCAACCACCAGCCTCACTAATCCACTAACCCACCTCACCACACTCCCGACCACCATTACTAATCCACTAACCCACCTCGCCACACTCCCAACCACCATTACTAGTCTACTACCCCATCTCGCCACACTCCCAACCACCACACTCACTAATCCACTACCCTACCTTGCCACACTCCCAACCGCTATTACTAATCCACTAACCCACCTCGCCACACTCCCAACCACCATTACTAATCCTCTAACCCACCTCTCCACACTCCCAACCACCATTACTAATCCACTAACTCACCTCGCCACACTCCCGACCACCATTACTAATCCACTAACTCACCTCGCCACACTCCCAACCACCATAACTAATCCACTACCCCATCTCACCACCCTCCCAACCACCATTACTAATCCACTAACCCACCTCGCCACACTCCCAACCACCATTACTAATCCACTACCCCACCCCGCCACACTCCCAACCACCATTACTAACCCTCTAACCAACCTTGCCACACTCCCAACCACCATTACAAATCCACTAACCCACCTCGCCACACTCCCAACCACCATTACTAATCTACTAACCCACCTTGCCACACTCCCAACCACCATTACTAATCCTCTAACCCACCTCGCCACACTCTCAACCACCATTACTAATCCTCTAATCCACCTCGCCACACTCTCAACCACCATTACTTTACCATTTCCTGTCAGTCACCTTGTGTACAGACACTCCTGTGCCTAACGTCACTTTATGGACATACAATCAATGTATATAAGCTACATTATGTATTTATTTTGTTTTTTTAAATTATTATTATTTGTGTTCTTTATTTTATTGTATTTTTTTGTCCTGCATCAGATCTAGAGTAACAATTATTTCATTCTCCTTTACACTGTGTACTGGAAATGACATTAAACAATCTTGAATTGTGAATGCTGAATCTTTAAAATTGATCTCATTCTCAGTAAATCTCATTGTTTACAATTTCCAGGTGAATTTGTGCACAAACGCATACAGACATGGTCGAGGGGTTCAGTTGTTGTTTAAACCAAACATCAGAATGGGGAAGAAATGTGATCCCAGTGACTTTGACCGTGGAATGATTGTTGGTGCCAGATGGGGTGGTTTGAGTATCTCAGAAAGTACTGATCCTTTCAGATTTTCATGCACAACAGTTTCTAGAGTTTACAGAGAAAGCTGTGAAAAACAAAAGACATCCAGTGAGCGGCAGTTCTGTGGGTGAAAATGTCTTGTTAGTGAGAGAGGTCAGAGGAGAATGGCCAGACTGGTTCAAGCTGACAGGAAGGTGACAGTAACTCAAATAACAATAGTGATGTGCAGAAGAGCATCTCTGAATGCACAACATATTCAGCCTTGAAGTGGTTGGGCAGAAGATCCTGAGTGTACACGTGTGCAAATAAAAGGTGCAAAAGATGAATAATGAAGCAGGGTAGACAGCCCTATTCCCTGGGTGTTAAACAGCAGAGGGCATAGGTTTAAGGTGAGAGGGGGAAAGATTAGAAGAAATTTACGAAGAAGGCTTTTTGCAAAAGGTCTGGTAGGTCCTGGAACGTGCTGCCCGGGGGAGGTGATGGAAGTAGGTACAATAGCCGTTTTTTTAAGAGGCATTTAGACAGATACATGAACTGGCAAGGAGTGGAATTGGTTCATTTTTATCTAATGTATTGAGGGACAGTGAAAAGCTTCTCTTGCATCTCTTCATGCCGATCTATCTATCTTGCTATCTATCTATCAACACAATGCAGAGTAGGTCCTTATGGCCCTTTGAGTTACATCACCCTAGCAAACCCTGACTAAACCTAACCCAATCGTGGGACAACTTACAATGACCAACAGATCTACCGGTATGTCTTTGGACTGTGGTAGAAAACAGAAAGATCTGGAGAAAACCCATACATTCCTTGGGGAGGATGTACAGACTTGACCTCTGAACGCTCCAAGCTGTAATAATGTTCTGCTAACCACTACACTACCATGGTGACCATGATGCAGTGCATTGAGGTAGAACAAGGTAGAACAATAACAATGCAGAACACAGTGTAGTGTAGGTAAATGATAAAGTGCAAGATCATAATGAGGTGGATTATGAGGTCTAGAGTCCATCACATCGTACGAAAAAGTCCCTTCAAATTTCTGTATAGATCAGATGGTATTAGTTAGATTAGCATCAGGGTCTGCACAGATATAGTGGGCCGAAGGGCCTGTTCTTGTGCTGTACTTGCATCACTTCAGATGTGTGCATGATATTGTTTCAAAGTAAGGTGAGCTCAGCAACCTGGAGAGGGTGAAATCCTGTTCGACTTGCAGAAACTGCAGGACGTCGGACTGCAAGACCCTACAGTGGATCATTGTGGTCTCCCTCACTCCTATTTGTGACACTTACTGGGAGCATTGTGAACGAAGGTCCCAGTGCATTGTTGAAGATCCCCACAATCTTTTTGACCCACTACCATCGGGAAGGAGGTACAGCAGCATCAGGACTAGGACTGCCAGACTGGGTAACAGCTTCTTCCCTCAGGCTGTGAGACTAATGGATACCCTGCCACCTCTGAGATCCCATCACTTGGATCACAAGCTGTACACTGTTTACCAATGCTGCGCATTATGTGTGTTTTGAATTATATTTTACTAACTTATTTATGTTAACATTTTGTTTTATGTGCTGTGTGTGGTATATGTTTTGTGGGTGCACTGTTGTCTGGAGGAACGTCGTTTCATTTGGTTGTAAATATGTACAGTCAGTCGGATGACAATAAACTTGAACTTGAGCTTGTTTTCCCGCAGATTTTGAACACGTCGGTGTTGGAGAGCTCCACGGCGGTCTCCATGGTGTACATGGTGAGAAATCAGAGCGCGCTGCTCAACGGCACTGCCGCCAGCGGCCTTCTGCATCACCTGACACCTGCCGAGCTGGGATACTACCTCGCCTACCCCCCTCTGACCCTGGCTGAGCGTAAGTAGCCTCCCGTCACCCTTCACTTTGTCCAGCGTTTGAACCTTAATGCTGAAAATTGTGTGTTAATGTCGCGCAGTTTGGGGTCAAAGCATTTCTGGTGGTATGTGATTTAAGGCTTCTGTATCTTCAGCCCAACCCATGAACACTACCTCACTATTTTCCCTTTTTATTGCCTTATTATGTTAATTTTATATACTTCTTTTTGTAGCTTATAGAAATTTTTTATGTATTGCACTGTACTGCTGCTGCAAAATGACAAACTTCATGACATACTGTGAGGCCTTCCGTCGGTCAGGGTCAACCACGGACGTTACGTCCCAGCTGATTATGTGATACCCAAGCCTGGGCAGTACGACAAGGAGAGCAAACCGTTGCCTGTGCACCGGGCTCCCCCTCTCCACACAGCTGATGAATCCAAAGGAATGGCAGAGTCTGGTACAATTTTGCACCAGCGATGTTGCAGGAGTGTGTCACTGTATGTCAGTAGTAATTATCCCGATTCTGATTCTGACGGGAGGGTGGGGAAGAGGTGCTGACAGGGCCTCTGGAGGGGAGGCTGGTTTCTGTGATGTGCTGAGCTGTGTCCACAACTCTCCACAGTCTGAGAAATAGAATCACTATCAAGTTTAATACCACCGACATATATTGTGGAATTTGTTGCTTTTGCAATACATCAAAAAATGATTAATTTCAACAAGAAATATATATTAAAAAATTAAATAAGCAGTGCAAAAAAAGAGGAAAAATAGTGAAGCCGTGTACGTGGGTTCCTTGTCCATTCAGAGATCTGATGACAGAGGGAGAAACTGTGATACCAAGTTGGGATGCCTCCAATTGGATGCTTGCTGTGGGGCACCTATGAAAATGTTGAGGGCTGCAGGAGACATGATAAATTTCTTTAGCCTTTCAGATGATTACCATGCCAGGATATTACAGGATCTGCGACTGACGTGTAGTGGAGCTGAGGTTTAGATCTGCTGTGGTGGAGGTGGCTGCAGGGTCTGTTTGACTTATTAACGTGCCTAGCCTTGTTTCTCTGCACCGTAGCAGTGAAGAAAATACCTCTGTCACCAGCAACATATGCGCTAGGAGTAAATTCAAATTTTCCAAGCTTCATTTGCATTATTATGTTTCCTTGAATACAATTGACTATAATTTAGGCACCAATTAAAACAAAGAAAATCAGGTGGTATTGGAATCATGAAGAATGTTGGATTTGCAGATACATTCACTTGCTTCCTTAAGCCCATCACCCGTACCGAGGCATAGGCCATTGAAAGCAGCTCGACAGAGTCCTCTGTCCTGGGCTAGTCTCTCAAGTTGTCCCTAGGTGTAGCCCATCTTCAAAGATCCTTCTTCTCCCAGGGATGAGGTTTCTGGAGCTTCTGTTGGTGTTTCTGTTGCTCTGGGTTTTTATGGGATGGTGTTACTAGTCCCATGCCCTAGTTCCTCGACATCCACATCACTGAGGATCTCATGTGTTCTGTACATACCAGCTGTATGGTGAAAAAAGCACAACAGTGCCTCTTTCACCTCAGACGGTTGAGGAAGTTTGATATGGGCCCCCAAATCTTAAGAACTTCCTACAGGGGCACAACTGAGAGCATCCTGACTGGCTGCATCACTGCCTGGTATGGGAACTGTGTCTCCCTTAATCATAGGGCTCTGCTGAGAGTGATGCGGACAGCCCAGAACATCTGTAGATGTGAACTTCCCATGATTCAGGACATTTACAAAGACAAGTGTGAAAAAGGGGCGTGAAGGATCATTGGGGACCTGAGTCACCCCAACCACAAACTGTTCCAGCTGCTACCATCTGGGAAGCAGCAGCATAAAAGCCAGAACCAACAGGTTCTGGGAACAGCTTTTTCCAGCAGGCCATCAGGCTGATTAACTCACGCTAACTTGAGTGTATTTCTATGTTGCATTGACTGTTCTATTTATTATAAATTACTATGATTGCACATTGCACATTTAGACAGTGATGTAACGTAAAGATTTTTACTCCTCACGTATTTGAAGGATGTAAAAAATAAAGTCAATTCAATTCAATTCACCTCTTCTGGGGCATAGACCACCGACAGCAGTTCACCTGAGTCCTCCGTCCTTGGCCAGTCTTTCAAGTTGTCCCCCGGTGTAGCCCATCTTCAAAGATCCTTCCTCTCCCAGGATGAGGCCATCGGATCTTTTGTTGGCATAGCTCTGGGTTTTTGTGGGATGGGGTTGCTAGTCCCATACCCAAGCCTCCTTTTGCAGCCGGGGCAGAGTTGCAGAGGTGGAGAGGTGGATGCTGGATAATTAAGACAGTGCTTCTCAGTGGGGGGGCTTATCAACGCTGAAGGAATTTCCTTAACACACATTCCTGATTAAATAGTGTGCACAAGATTCCTTAAACATTTGGAGGTGCAGGCATTAAAAGAACACCTGATTTTCGCATTTGTTTATACAGAAGAAGATACAATTTTGCAGTCCCATAGTGCCTCTCCACAATGTCCCCAATTAGGTTGCATCCAATGCGCTACTTTAAAGGCAGGTCTATAAACACAAGAGATTCTGTCGATGCTGCACCATGATCTGGACCAGCTGGGAAAAAAGTCAGACAGATTTTAACACAGACAAGTGTGAGGTTTATTTATTTATTTACGGTATTTAGAGAGGCAGCGTGGAACAGGCCATTCTGGCCTGACAAGCCGCACTGCCCAACAAACCACCTGATTACCCTAGCCCAATCACAGGGCAATTCACAATGTCCAATTAACCTACTAAACGGTACGTCTTTGGAGCATGGGAGGTAACTGGAGCACCCAGAGGAAACCCGTGCATTCACGGGGAGGACGTACAAACTCCTTACAGACAGCATTGGAATTGAACTCTGAACTCCGGCGCCCCTTGATGTCATCACGTCACACTAACCGCTGTGCTACTGTGGCTCTCCAGGTGTTGCTCTTTGGGAGGACAAACCAGGGCAGAGAAATGCAGTAGGACTGAGGGATCCAGGAATACATATCACTGACTCCATGAAAGTGGTATCACAGGTAAATGGGGTCATAAAGAGAGCTTTTGGCACATTTGCCTTCATAAATCTTTCTTTCTTTTTTCCTTTTCAATCTTTTTATTAGCTTCATAAATATAAACATAACGTAGCAATAGTACAAATTGTTGGAAATACATTGTTATACTTAAAATGAGTAATTATAAAACCAAATAGTATAAATTGACAAAACTCCCGATCGTGTAGGATAACAATGAATAATACAGGACAAAAAAAAACTGGAGAAAAATCATGAAAAAGAAAAAAAAAGAAAAAAAACAAACCCCACGCCCCAAAAAAACTAAACTAAACAGAATTAGTCAACTAAACTAAAAGACTTGGGCAATTCTAACAACGTAAAAATGGAAGAAAAGAAAACCTTAATGTTGACGACTCCATTACCCTCAACCAACAGTACAGAGAAGTAAAATAAGTTTGGAAATGGTCAAATTACATCATATGAAAATGCTGAATGAATGGCCTCCAAGTTTTTTCAAATTTAATGGAAGGGTCATAAACCACACTTCTAATTTTTTCCAAATTCAAACACAACATAGTTTGTGAAAACCAGTGAAATACAGTAGGAGGGTTAATCTCTTTCCAATTCAGCAAAATGGATCTTCATTAAAGTAGGAAATGCAATCATCCGGCGAGCTGAAGAGGTTAAATGATTTGAGTCTATCATTGGTAATCCAAAAACAGCAGTAATTGGATGAGGTTGTAAATCTATATTCAAAACTGTTGAAATAATATCAAAAATATCTTCCCAATATTTTTCCAACAAAGGACATGACCCAAACATGTGAGTTAAAGAGGCTATCTCGGAATGACATCTATCACATATAGGATTAATATAAGAATAATAACGAGATAGTGCACTACTTTAAACTGTATCAACACATGTTTAGACATAAATCAAAGTATTGAGTACAGGAGTTGGGATATTATATTGAAGTTGTATAGGACATCGGTGAGGCCAGATCTGGAGTACTGATTGCAGGAGAATGAGGGGAGATTTCATGGAGGTAGACAAAATTACGAGGGGTATAGATAGGGAGACAAGTCCTGGTTATGCAATCAGTGACATCTGAAGAGTATTGATAATGGCGGGGGTCACCCATCTTGTAAAGAAGAAGGTAATGGCAAACCCCTGCTGTAGATTTGCCAAGAAGAACCATGATCACCCACATCATATGACATGGCACATATTGAAGATGATAATAATGCAAGCAGGCTTTTTTCACTGAGACTAGTGAGACTAGAACTCAGGGTCATTGGTTAAGGGTGAAAGGTGAAGTATTTAAGAGGAAACTGAGGGGGAACTTCTTCACTCAGAGGATTGTGTGAGTGTGGAATGAGCTGCCAGCAGAAATGCTGGATGCGGGTTCAAATTCAACATTTAAGAGAAGATTGGATAAGTACATGGATGGGGTGGATAGAGAGGGCTACAGTCCAGGTGCAACTAGATGGGGCTAGGCAGAATAACGGTACAGTGTAGACTAGATGGGCTGAAGGGCCTGTTTCTGTGCTGTAGTGTTCTATCACTCTATTCAGCTAATTGGATTGTAACTTCCTTTTTTAATAAATGAAAAATATTTGCTATTTTCCAATTTAATAAAACTTTCCCTAATCTGAGGGAATCCTGTAAAGTTAAAACCAATATAACAATTATCTCGATGTCCTCTCACTTTGAGACCCAAGGATGAAGCTGATCAGGACCTGGAGACATGTTATCATTGAACACCTTGTGCCCTTGTGATTGTGATGCGTGCACAGCAGCAATGAAATACATACCTGCAGCAGCATCAGATGAGCAGCAGAAGCATATCTCTTTTATAAGAAAGAACATAATTCAAACAAAAATGTCCATTTTAGTCCCAAGTGTTGGAAGTGGTCATAGTGTTGCTATAGTGAGGTCGCGATTATGGATGTGCCAGTCGGTTCGAGAACTGAATGGTTGGAAGAAAGTAACTGTTCTTGAACCTGGTGGTGGGGACTTATTCATTCATTCATTTATCTATCTATCTGTTTGTTTGTTTATTTAGTGGTACAGCGCAGAGCAGGCCCTTGTGGCCCTTCGAGCCATACAACCCCTGACAGGCCTGATTAACCCTAACCTAATCACAGGAAAATTTACAAGGAGCAATAAACTTTCCTGGTATGTGTTTGGACTGTGGGAGGAAACTGGAGCACGCAGGGAAAACCTGCTCGGTTCATGGTGACAACGTGCAGACCCCTTTCAGAAACGCACAGGAATTGAACTCCAAACTCTGGGATGCCTCAAAGGTTCAAAGATTCAAAGGTTCATTTTATTGTCAGAGTATGCATGTACAATGCAACTCTGATATTCGTCTTCTCCAGATGAAATACAGAAAGACCACGGGAATTGTTGAAAGAAAAGTCATCGATTCCACCCATGGAATGAAAAGAAAAGGAACAAAACTTGTAAGCCCCCAAATCACCCACCCCTCTCAGCAGACAAAAACAGCAACAATAACAATCTGACCCCCTGACTCGCAGAAAAAAACAGGGACAATAGCAACAAATCCACAACCCCTCCCCGCAGAAAAAACAGGAACAATAGCAACATATCCACAACCTCTCCCCACAGAAAAAACAGGAACAATAGCAACATATCCACAACCCGTCCCCACAGAAAAAAACAGCGGCAATAACAATCCCGACCCACTCACTCGCAGAAAAAACAGCTACAATAGCATCAGAGCCACCAATCCGCCTCTCATAGACAAAAACTAACAGGTCACCCACCCGCCAATCGGCCGCAAGAAAGGAAACTGCACAGAACTGAAGGCGACCAATTTACAGTACAGTCCAATAATCACATAGATCCCAGAATATTGGAAACATCTTACCGTCAGCATACGAGGAGAGCAGCTGCATGAGCGCAGTCCTTCCATGAGGACTGACCGCCACGCCGGGTCCGGACACCGCTGACCATCATCATCCTGGTGGCCTCCTTTGGGAGCAATCGCTGACCCCTCCCCCCTGCATTCACCTCAATGCTTCAATCTTCCACACTGCTGTGAGGTCAAGTCATTCAAGATCCCACACCCCAACCCTGGTCCTTTCCAGGGGGTCACCTCATGTTCTCATTCCTTTTTGGGTCCCTGTCTCTGATCTTCCCCCTGAGGCAGCTCTCCGGACACAGCCGAGCACTAGATCATTCGATCGAGTTCAGAACTGCATGCCTCAGATTCCAGCAGTTTCTGTGACACAAACAAGACAAAAAGAACAAGCAGAAGACGTAGAAAAAGTGACATAATTGAAGACATTGGCTATCTGGAAGACCTCGGCTGAGGAATCGCTGTTCGTTGGCGCCATCTATAATATCGTCGCGCCAGCTGCTACACTACCATGGTGCTTGTAACTTGTCCTGACTTCGGGTTTCTGTACCACCTGCCTGATGGTAACGGTGAGAAGGTGGTACGTCCTGGAGGGTGGGGATCTTTGACAATGGATAAGCAAGAGAAAGTCTGCAGATGCTGGAAATCCAAGCAGCACACACAGAATGCTGGAGGAACTCAGCAGGCCAGGCAGCATCTATGGAAAAGAGTACAGTCGACATTTCGGGCCGAGACCCTTCAGCAGGACTGGAGAAAAAAAAGATGAGGTGTCAGAGTAAGCAGAGCCTTCTGTCGATATTAACGTGATGTATTGGGCTGAGTCTGCAGCATTCGAATTACATTACCAGACAATGATGTAACCATTCAGGACACTGTCAAACCTGTAGATGCATTGGGCAGGGTCAACTACATTACACAGTGTTTTAGACCTGAAATGTTAACTGTCGTTCTTCTCACAGATGCTGCCTGATCCACTGTTTCCAGCATTCTCAGAATTTATTCCTTAATCCTCAGACACAGGAGCAAGGGACTGATCATTGATCAATATCCACAAAATGCTGGAGAAACTCAGCAGGTCAGGCAGCATCTACAGAGAGGGAAGAACAGTCGATGTTTTGGCCCAAGGCCCTTCATCAGGGCTGGAAGCGGAAGCAGGAAGAAGTCAGAATAAGAAGGTGGGGAGGATACAAGCTGTCAGGTGAAGCCATCGAAGGGGAAAGCTGGGTGGGTAGGGAAGGGGGAAAGAAATGTGAAGCTGGGAAAGGATAGACTTTCTGTTGCGAGTTACAGCAATTAAAGGACGTTTTTCACCATTCAGTAAAGAGGCTGAACTTGATTCTGAAAACTGCAGGCTGCTCCCCATTGCGAGCGAGGGAACATGTGCAAAGCTCCTTTAAACAGGAAAGTGATTCCAACCAGAGATACAAGAGATTCTGCAGATGCTGGAAACCCAGAGCAACACACACAAAATGCTGGAGAAACTCGGCAGGTTCAGGCAACAACTTTGGAGAGGAATGAACTGGTCGATGTTTCAGGATGAGGCCACTCAGCTACCTTCCCCTTCATTTGGTCTCATCTATCACCTGCCTGCTTGCACACATCACCCGCCTCTCACCATCTTATTCTGGCTTCTGCCCCCTTCCTTTGCAGTCCAGGTGAATGGCCTGGAATCTCAACTGCTCACTCCCTCCATGGGTGCTGCCTGACTCGCTGAGTTCCTCCAGCATTTTAAAGTTCAATTATCAACAAATGGATGTGTCACTATATACTACCCTGAAATTCATTTTCTTGAGGGCATTCACAGTAGATACAAAGAAACACATTAGAATCAATGAAAAATAAGATGCAGTGAAAGTGTAGCAGTTAGCGCGGTGTTTGTACAGCTGGGGGCATCGAAGTTTCAAGTTCAACTCCAGAGTAAGTAAAGGCATCTGTTAGTCTTGCGAGACCATGGATCTGCGCCTGGAAAGTCTTCACTCTCCAGGGCGCAGGCCTGGGCAAGGTTGTATGGAAGACCAGCAGTTGCCCATGCTGCAAGTCTCCCCTCTCCACGACACCAATGTTGTCCAAGGGAAAGGCATTAGGACCCATACAGCTTGGCACCAGTGTTGTCGTAGAGCAGTGTGTGATTAAGTGCCTTGCTCAAGGACACAACACGTTGCCTCAGCCTTCAGTTCGCTAGTCCAATGCCTTAACCACTTGGCCATGTGCCACACAATTCCCCATCCCCTATAATCAGGCTTGCACATTCCTTCTCATATCTGCATGGGTTTCCGCCAGGTGCTCTGGTTTCCTCCCACAGTCCAAAGACATACCGGTTGGTAGGTTAATTGGTCATTGTAAATTGTCCTGTGATTAGGCTCGGGTTAAATCGGTGGGTTGCATGGCAGGGTTGGTGGGGGTGGGGGTGTTGTGTGGTTTGGGAGGACTTGTTCGGTATCTCTAAATAAAATAAAATAAATAAAATCTACACTTTGTGTGTGTTACTGCTTCCCTGACTGGGAACATTTAGCGAGGAGCGAAAACATTATCGTAATGAGATGTATAATGGTAATTGGACTCTGCTGGTGAAGAGAGTTATACAATATAAATATTTCCCATAAAAGTATTATTTTATATTTTGGGAAGAAGAAGGCTTCAGCGTCGTCACTTGCCAGGTTCCGATGACTATACTTTATCAAATGCTTTTAAAAATAAGCAATTGATTTACGTTAACTGAATATTAAATCCCTGTTTATGTATGCAGAGGGAGAATGAAGGATGTGGAACACAGGTTGTTAAAATGCTAATGAATTGCCCTCCATTTTACTTCCTCGTGGATTGTACAATACAATCAATCTTTTTTTTAAATTCATGCTTGAGGTACAGGGTTTCTGGTTATGCGAGAATTTATTCTGTGGCAGCTAATTGCCCTTGGAAAGGTGACATTGATTCTGACTGTTACTATAAGGGGAGGTTGGCTTCCAAGCACAGAAATCAGGTGGGTGAGCAGGTTATAACGAAAAGAATGAGGGGATCTCACTGAAAGCTGTCAAATATTGAAAAGACAAGATAGTGTGGTGGGTCTTCTGGTTTAAGGTGGCGCTACTGAAGGTGAGCAACAGCTTGCGGGTACTTTGAAAGGTAAAGAATTTGACTAAAAACATTACTAACATCATCTTTAATGAAGTAAATTGCCGTAAGCTATCACCACAAACAATGAAGAGGTGAGTGAAAGCGAAGAGAATTCGAGGGATGAGCCATGCTGGTGCGTCCCAAGTTGACACAGATAGAGTTGGAGTGAATGATTCAGAGAGGAGGAGTCAAGGCAGAGGGGATTTGGTGGTGTCCAACTAACCGCAATGCAAGGTTGGATCACTCTAAGCACCGAGATGATTTGGAGAGGCCGAGAATGGCTTTGGGCTGGATGGCAAGTTCCAGGCCCAATGCATTTTGATGTATTGGGGCCTGGGTCCTAATGCAAGGCGCAATCCACTCTTTGGACAATTTAAATGCTGGCCCAGATAGGCTGGAAAGGCAGGCTGTTGGGACTGGAGGTGAGAGTTGGGTCGATTTTGCTCGCTCTCCCAGGATGTTCAATCCGCTCTCTGCGGTGCCGAGGCTGTGAGACTGTTCCGGCTGTTGTGCTGCATGTCTGCGAGCTTTGCGGAAATTTGCCGTGCTAATATGAACAGAGACTGAGGCTTTGGGTCTACCTCGGGCTGCTCCAGGGATTCAGATCTGAGGACTCAATTTGGTTGGCAATGTTGTTGCTCGCTTCTATTGTCTGCATGATTTGTGTTTTTTTTCTCGTTCTCTGCGCATCGGGTGTTGGTCTTTATTTTTTTAAATTGGGTTCTTTTGGGTTTCTTGCCTTGTGGCTGCTTGTAAGCAAACAAATCTCAAAGCTGTATAATTTATACTTTCTTTGATAATAAAAGTAATTTGAGAACTTTGAACATGGAGAGGATGTTTCCAATAGTGGGAGAGTCCAGAAGCAGAGGCCACAGCCTCTGAATAGAGGGACATCCACTTAGAACAGAGATGATGAGGAATTTCTTTAGTTAGAGGGTAGTGAATCTGTGGAATTCATTGCCACAGGCAACTGTGAGGCAAGTCATTGGATATATTTAGAGTAGAAGTTGATAGGTTCTTGTTTGTTCAGGGCATCAAACATTACAAAGAGAAGGCAGGAGAATGGGTTTCAGAGGAATAATAAATCAGCCACGATGGAATGCTGGAGCAGATTCAATGGCCTGAATGGTCTTTTTCTGTTCCTATGTCTTGCAGTATAATGGTCTTATGGAATTGACTAGAAACCTATCGAATATTGAAAGGCCTAGATAGAGTGTAGAACGGACTTGATGGGCAGAATGGCCTAATTCTGGTCCTATATCTTATGGTCTGAGGTGTTTTAAAGGGCTGCAGCACACTTAGGAAGGTTTGCAGAGGTTCCTTTTCACAAAAATAATTAGATTGTTTATAATATATACAAGTAAACACAACAAGGAACTGCTAGTCTCAACTTTCATCAAGTCATGCAGCAGGGAAACATGCCGTTTGGCTCAAGTAGCATTGCTGTCCAAGATGGCCCATGTAAGCTATTCCCGTTTGCCAGTGTAGGCCGATTTCACTTGGAACCTTTCCTCTCCATGTACCTATCCACGTACTCTCTAAATGTTGTTCATGTACCTGCCTCAACCACTTTCTCAGGCAGCTCATTCCACCCTCTGGGTGAAAGATATCCTTCAGGTTCCGATTATACTGCTCTCCTCTGCCCTTGAGTTCTTCAATCCCCAGCACTGGGGGAAAAAGACTGCGTGCTGTATCTATGCAGCTCATGATTGTATACAGCACCCCTCTGTAAAATCATCCCTCATTCTCACGCAAGATGCTGGTAGAAACAGCAGGTCGGGCACCATCTAAGGAGAAGAATGTACAGTTGATGTTTCAGGCCAAGACCTATCATCAGGACTTCCAGCACAATCCTTGCTGATTTGATTTGATGCAAACAGCGGATTTCATGTATGTTTCGATGTACGTGACAAATAAAGCAACTCTTTAATCTCTTTCAACACACACAAAATGCTGGAGGAACTCAGCAGGCCGGGCAGCATCTATGGAAAAGAGTACAGTCGATGTTTTGGGCTGAGACCCTTCAGCAGAACTGGAGGGAAAAAGATGAGGAGTAGAGTTAAAAGGTGGAGGGGTAGAGGAGGGAAACCACGAGGTGATTGGTGAAACTGGGAGGGGGAGAGGTGAATAAAGAGCTGGGAAGTTGATTGGTGGAAGAGATATGGGGCTGGAGAAGGGGGAATCTAATGGGAGAGGACAGGAGGCCATGGAAGAAAGGAAGAAAGTAAAGGGGGAAGGAGCACTAGAGCGAGGCGATGGGAAGGCAAGGAGATAAGGTGAGAGAGGGAAAAGGGGAAGGGAATTGGTGAAGGTGGGGGCGGGAGCTGCCATTAACAGAAGTTCGTGAAATCGACGTTCATATCATCATGTTGGAGGCTACCCAGATGTAATATAAAGTGTTCCTCCAACCTGAGTGTGGCCTCGTCATGACAGTAAAGGAGGCCATGGATTGACATATCAGATTGGGAATGGGAAGTGGAATTAAAATGCGTGTCCACTGGGAGATCCTGCTTGTTCTGGCAGATGGAGTGTAGGTGCTCAGTGAAGTGGTCTCCCAATCTACGTCGGATCTCACCGATATACAGGAGGCCACATCGGTTTCTCCTCTAATGATTCTGCCTGTGTTGACTATTCATCAACTGATCTAGGTTCGGCAACTCAGTACGCAACGTAATTAATCAAAGCTCACACTTTATCATCTCTGCACAAACAATGACCCCAGGCTAACAACTTAAAACATGAATTCTACTGTTCGCTCGGTACCAATCCTCACTCAGAGCACTTCTTCAATTTAAAACACCGAAATAGAGCATCTCCCATTGGCCAGGCTATTGATCCTTTTTTTTTTCTCCCAGCCCCTGGTATGGGATTCTTCCTTGTGATAGTCTCCAAGTTTTCACTGCTTTGCATTTGAATCCCTTCCTATTTATAGAATTTCCTGATCAGTCCAAATGTTGCATTTCGATATCATTGGCTGGAGGGCATCTGACTGACCTGCGTCAGGTTCCCATTCAATTATGGGCAGCATGGTAGCGTATGGGGCAGCACAGGTGACCTGGGTTCAATTCCCACTACTGCCTATAAGGAGTTTGCACCTTCTCCCTGTGATGGCCTGGGTCTCCTCTGGGTGCTCTGGTTTCCTCCCACAGTCCAAAAATGTATCAGTTGGTGGGTTAATTAGTCATTGTAAATTGTCTCCTGATTAGGCTAGGATTAAATTGAGGTTTGCTGGGAGGTGTGGTTCAATGGGCCGGAAGGGCCTGTTCCACACTGTATCTCAATAAATAGATAAAAAAATAAATTTAGTCATGTCAGTATCAATTTATTGTCCTTCTGAAAGTGACAACTTGTAATTAATGTCTCTTTGTCTGCTACTAGGCTTAAGTTACTCAGGTCAGTCACTGACTCACCTTTTTCATAAACCTGCTTGTTTTATCGTACCAAACAGCTCCTCTCGAGTAATTTCTTATTTAGAAATTATCTCCAGTTCAGCAAATTATCAGGAGCATCAATGTGTCAACTTTAAAGAACTTTGATAGAACTATTCCTGAGCAAAAGCAGTTCACAAGACAGCTGACAAAATGGAGGTTACAGAGCAGCTTCACAAAATGGCAGCCTCCATTGCTTCAAGCACATGGCAAGAACAAAAACATCTGGTTTGTCTGTGCTCACTGTTTTTGACCCATTCGAGTTTAATGTTTTCTTCCATATTTTAATTCCTTCATGGCCAACATCTGTCACATCTTTGATGACTTCAGGCAAACCTGTCATACATGATTGACCCCTCAGAAAATCAGGTTGCTTAGGTTTGTCGATATTCACCTTTTCTTACCAATTAGTTACTTTCCTTACAACTTGCTACCGCTTTGCTGAGCACCTCAGCTTCATCTGCCAAAAGCAGAATTTTTGGGAGCCCTCCATTTAAATTCCTGCCCATATTTGTGTTCTGACTTGTCGGTCCATGGCCCCCTCTTCTGCCACATTGAGGCAACCCTCAGGGTGGAAGAGGAAAACCTCGTATTCTGTCTCAGTAGCTTCCAACCTGATGGCATTGACATTGATTCCTCCTTCTGGTAATATTTCCCCCCTCCCATTCACTCTTCATCTGTTCTCCCTTCTGGCCTCTTACTACTTCTTACCTGACTATCATCCACCTGTTGCCCCTCCTTTCTCCCTTTCTCCCACGGTCCTGTCTCCTTTCCTATCAGATTCCTTCCCCTCCAGCCCATTACCTTTCCCACCCACCTGGTTTCAGCTGTCACCTTCTAGCTAGTCCTCCTTCCCCTTCCCCTACCTTATTGTTCTAACGTCTTCCTTCTTCTCTTCCAGTCCTGAAGTAGGGTTTCAGCCTGAAACTTTGACTTTCATTTCCATAGATGCTACCTGACCTGCTAAGCTCTTCCAGCACTCTGTGTGTGTTGCTCTGGATTTCCAGCATTTGCAGAAACTCTTGTATTTATAGAAATTAACCCCCACTTCCTCTCTTATTGAACACACTGGCTGTTTGCCAATCTTCTGAAACTATCCTGGAACTTAGTGAGTTTTATAAAATTTCAAACAATGGTGTCCACCATCTCTGCAGCAACTTCCTTTAAAACCCCTGGGGTTGTGCAGTTGGATCCTGGCAATTTACCTGCCTTTAGCCATGTGGGTTTCTCCCCGTTCCGTGAGAGATACAGTTCCTTGTAACTGTGCATCACACTCAAGTGAACCTCTTTTTATGCCAAATTCCACCTTGGGTGTTAAAGGGAATTCCCCCATCCATCTGCTGCCCCAAACTATTCATGTTTTAAAATATTCTTGAAAGAAAATGTTTTTGCACAGTTTTCTCTGAGATGGATTGAACTTCCTGTTTGACCTATTTTCCTTCCAGCTGTGGAGTACAATAACCTGGACACCTCTCCGGCGACCGAGAAGTATTGGGTTGTTACAGGTTTGTAAGTTCCATCGCATGGGAGTATGTGTTGTGCAAGCTACTGTTCGTGGTGTGAGAATTGTGTGAAGTCGCCACTCTTTAAGAAAAAACATTGCTTATCTCCCATTGAGAAGACAGCAAAGATTTGCTTGACTCGCTTCAAGGGTGATGGGATTTCTCTGGGAGGAAGGAATAAATGGACTAAAACTGTACTCTTAGAGGAGAGGAGATCTCATTGAAATTTATATTAAAAATTTAGAGAGCTTAGCAGGCTGGTTGCAGGGAGAGTGTTTTCCCTGACTGGTCAATTCATTTTGAATGCTCGACTGTGGAGCCTCGGAATCAGTGCTCACAGGCTCAGAGTAAGGGACCGATTATCGAGATGAGGAGAAAACTCTTCATCAGAGAAGTGGTGAAAATTTAGAATTCTCTATCCCGGGGGCTGAGGAAAGCTCATTGATTGAGTTCACAGAAGACTAAGATCGATAGATTTTGTTGTAGTATTCGTTTATTCTTGCCACATGTACCGAGATACAGTGACAAACTTTATTTGTGTGCATCCAGGCAGACCATGACATACATGCATGCATAAAGTAAGGCACACTGTCAGGGGTATGTGGGCATCTGGAGCCTTTAAGAAATTTAGATAGGAACATGAATGAAAGAAGAATGGAAGGCTATGTGGGGGGTGGGGGTGGCGGAAGCGTTAGATTGGTTTTAGAGTAGATTAATGGATCAGCAGAGCATCATGGGCTGAAGGGCCTGTACTGTTCTATGTTATTTATTTATATTTCGACCCAGCGAGCCTGTGCTGCCCAATTACACCCATGTGACCAATTGAGCTACATTTTATGTTACATTAATTTTATTTAGAGATACGGTGTGGAACAGGCCCTCAAACTCACCAAGCCACACCGCCCAACAACCCACTTATTTAACCCGAGCCTAATCACAGGACAATTTACAATGACCAATTAATCTACTAACCTGTATGTCTTTGGACTGTGGGAGGAAACCAGAGCACCTGGAGGAAACCCAAGTGGAGGTGGGAAGAATGTACAAGCTCCTTACAGACGATGCTGGAATTGAATTCTAGCCTCCGAAACTCCCTGGGCTGTATTAGCATCGTGCTAACCGCTACGCCACCATGGCACTTCCCTGTTCTGCTGCCACAAAACAACAAATTTCATGTCAGTATAATAAATCTGATTCTGATAGTAAAGTCTTTGGGTCCTAATGTGTGCTGCCTCTTTTTGCCAACAGTTATCCTGGGGGTGGACAACTCTTCACTGGGCGAGAGGTACCAGCGCTTTGCCAGCCTGATGGAGCAGCGTTTGGCCAACTTGTTTGTGTCTGCCCAGCAGCAGGGACGAAGGTTCAGGCGCGCATCGACCACCGGCGCCTACACCGTGCAGGTCAGACCTGGTCCCCAAATGCCTGCCCCACCCCTGTCCTCACTGCTGACTGCCAGGTGCCGCTTGTTGGCTTGTTACACTTGGAAGGGATCCCAGTGTTCAGTCCGCAGGGAGTGGCACTGGGCTCCCTCTTGCCTGTCACTTTAACTCTCCATCACACACCCTCCCTGACCTATCGGCCTGTGGCCCCCTGCCCTGTTACAATACTCCTCAACAAGAACATAGGACATAGAACGTAGAACATCTACAGGACAGGAGCAGGCCTTTTGGACCACAATGTTGTGCCAAACTGATTAAACTAGCAAATAAACACCAAACTATACTATTCCCTTCTGCCTACACAATGTCCATACCCCTCCATTCTCTGTACATCAACAATTCCTTTTTCTCTTGAACCATTTTGGATTCATTGTGAGAAGGTGGTGGGTCTGCATGTGGTCATTTGTTAACGCGATGCATCGGTTAGACCCAATCGCGGAGTTCTCTCTCTTTTCTCGGCATGGGCTTTCGAGTGCACATGTCTTTCGCCTCAGCGGGCCCGGTTCATTGCTCCTGCAGTGCAAATTGCCCAGCATGTACCATTACTACCATGACTCAGTAAAAATATTGAATCGTACTACTCTATCGTCGTTCTTGCTCCGCATAGACCTAACACTTAAGTGATGTGGTAGTCTGATGCATACAGTCACATAAAGACAGAATGCATAATATTCTTGTTTCTGTCAAAGATGCTGACTTTTGGCCTATTTAGTGTGGAATCAAAATCACAGACTGCTATGGCAAAAATGGAAACATTTTTATGCTAGCCTTTGGCAAGGATCATCCAGTTAAACTCCTCTTTCTCCACAGTTCTGCGAATATTTCCTCCTTTAATGATTTAACTGGGGCCTTGAGTAACAGGGGAGGTTGTGTAGATTAGGACTTTATTCCCAGGATTGTAGGAAATCAAGGGGTGAGCTGATAGTAGGACCCTATTAGTCAGGGTTGACCGTGGATGTTGTGTCCTAGCTGTCTAAATACACAAGCCAAGGCAGTGCAATATGGAGACCAATCTGTTGCCCGTGAAGCAAGCTCCCCCCCAATGCATCTGATGAACTCAGAGGAACAGCAGAGTTTGGCACCAGCATCATTGCAGGTGCTGCCAGTTGGCATTGAACTCAATGTAAGACTGCCTTCGGGATTCCAGCTCCGGATTTTTCCTCGATGTTTACTCCTGAAGCCTACCTTATGGGTGTGTATAGCTATGAGGCAGTGGAGATTTGAGATGCACAGTTGGGATTCTAGATGGCTGCCAACTACTGCTGATGAACCCTATCTGCCTGAGGCGACTGGTTTTAAGGCACCTGTAACCTGCCTTTTCCCCTTCTCCTGTCAGTAGAAATGGTTCAGCTGGGCTTAGTAGCTAAGTTGCACGTGAAGAGCTGGACTTGGCTATCAGAGGCTATTTGAGACACATGCCATTGGGAGCATTTAATAGGCTTATATAGGCATCCGTTAGTTTCTTGAGACCATGGATTTGCGCCTTGGAAGGTTTCCAGGGCTCAGGCCTGGGTAGGTTGTATGGAAGACCAGCAGTTGCCCAAGCTGAAAGTCTTCCCTCTTCAGGGAAGGGTATTAGGACCCATACAGCTTGGCACCGGTGTCATCGCAGAGCAATGTGTGGTTAAGTGCCTTGCTCAAGGACACACACGCTGCCTCAGCCAAGGCTCGAACTAGCGAGCTTCAAATCACTAGACAAATGCTTTAACCACTTGGCCACATGCCAACACTAGCTATTTAATAGGTAGTGGGAGCTTATCCACACTACCATCCCCTGGCTATGACAACGTTATGGAACCAAGCTGACAGAGGTAGATAAGATTATGAGGGGCAGAGGCAGGGTGAAAGCACATAGTCTTTTGTGGGAGGGGTGCTAAAAGTAAGAAGTCATAGGCTTAAGATCAGAGTAGAAAGATTTATAAGGGTCATCAGCCATATCCTATTCTATGGTACATGAATGGAAAGGGTTTAGAGGGAGGAATGAGCTGCCAGAAATAGTGGCTGAGGTGAGCATGTTAGCCACATTTAAAAGGCACCCCGATAAGTACATGGAGTGGAGGGGTTGTGAGGGCTATGGGCTAAATGTGGGCAGATGTGACTAACTTGCTGGGCAACACAGTTGGTACAGAATAGATGGGCTGAAGGGCCTGTTTCCATGCTGTAGGGCTCTGTGACTATTTACTACTGTGTTCTGCGACTCTATCAGGTACATGAGTGGGAAGACTTTAGAGAGAGGTGGGCCAACCAAGGAAAATCGGACTACCTTAGATGTTGCAGCTTTATAAAGCTCTAGTTTGGCCACATCTGGAGTACTGCGTACAGTTCTGGTCACCCCCATTATCGGAAGGATGTCAAGGCTTTGGAGATGGTGCAGAGGAGATTTGCTAGGATGCTGTCTGGATTAGAGGACATGTGCTGTAAGGAGAGAACGGACAACTTGCGTCGTTTTCTCTGGAGTGGTGGAGACTGAGGGGAGATCTGTCAGAGGTTTATAAGATCATGTGAGACACGGATAAAGTAGACAGACAGTATCTTTTTCCCAGAGTTGAAATGTTTATTACCAGAGCGATTGCATTTAATGTGAGAGGGGGTGAAATAGAGTTGTGAGGAACAATATTCTTACACGGGGACTGTGGGTGCCTGGAATGTACTGCCTGGGTGATGGTAGAGACAGAAACATTAGGGACTAGTAAGAGACATTTAGATAGACATGAATGTGAGGGAAATGGAAGGATATGGACTTTGTGTAGGCTGAAGTGATTAGAGTCCTGAAGAAGGATCTCAGCCGGAAAAGTTGACTACTTACTCTTTTTCGTAGATGCGGTCTGACCTGCTGAGTTCCTCCAGCATTTTGTGTGTACTGCCAGAGATTAGTTTCTTTGGCCATTTGATTATTAATTTAATTGGTTTGGGCTAACATCACAGGCAAAAGGCCTGTCCTTGTGCTGTAGTGCTCTAAGTGCTAGATGGGCATTTCTCAGCATGGATAAGATGGGCCGAAGGGCCTGATTCTGTGCTGCAGGGCTCTCGTACGCTCGTTCACTTTTGGAGAAATACAATGGGATCTGTTTTCAGCAGCTCTGACTGATGGTATCAGTAACAGTAACCTTGAAATGACTGGGTTGTGCTTAAAATATCCTCCAGTTTGCGGATGCAGAGGAGAAAGTCTGGTATCCTTGCCTGGGCTGGCTGAATGTGACACTAGATTCATGAACAGCTCATAGAAAATGCTGGAGGACCTCAGCATGCTGGGCAGCATCTCACCATCATCATCATTATGTGCTGTGTCATATGACGCAGACAATCGTGATCTTCGACCATGATAGTTGGCACATTTTTGGTTTGCCGTTGCTTTCTTCTGGGCAGTGTCTTTACGAGGTGGGTGACCCCAGCCATTATCTCTTCAGAGATTTTCTGCCTGATGTCAGTAGTCGCATAACCAGGACTTGTGATGTACACCACCAGCTCATATGACCATCCACCACCTGCTCCCATGGGTTCACATGACCCTGATCGAGGGGAGGGGGGGGTTGCTAAGCAGGGGCTATACCTTGCCCAAGGGTGACCTGCAGGTTAGCAGAGGGATGGAGAAACATATAAAATTATGAAAGGGATAGATAAGATAGAGGCAGGAAAGTTATTTCCACTGGTAGGTGAGACTAGAACTTGAAGATGTAGCCTCAAAATTTGGGGGAGTAGATTTAGGATGGAGTTGAAGGAGAACTGCACCAGCTACTCATACGACCATCCACCACCTACTCCCATGGCTTCACGTGACCCTGATCGGGGGGCTAAGCCAGTGCCACACCTCGCCCAAGGGTGACCTGTAGGCTACTGGAGGGAAGGAGTGCCTTACACCTCCTTTGGTGGAGACATGTCTCCACCCCGCCACCCTAGGCAGCATCTATGGAAGGAATAAGCGGTCAATCTTTCGGGCTGGCTTTCAGCTGCCCTCTGAAAGAGGCCAGCGAGTTACCCATTTCAAGGGACTTCTAGGAGACGGGAAGGTTGGAGGCCCAGTGTCTGTGCGTCTGAGAATCCGAGGCCATAGATTAGAGGTCAGAGGGCTGGAGAAGACCTGTCCTGGATTTGGAGGCCTGTGTGCATGAGTGAGTGGATGGGATAGGGGCTTGTTTTGCTATTATGATCTTGGTTTGTTGATGTTTGCATTGTTTATGTATTTATTTAGACCATAAGACCATAAGACAAAGGAGCAGAAGTCGGCCATTCGGCCCATCGAGTCTGCTCCGCCATTTTATCATGAGCTGATCCATTCTCCCATTTAGTCCCACCCCCACCCCTCGCCTTCTCACCATAACCTTTGATGCCCTGGCTACTCAGATACCTATCAATCTCTGCCTTAAATACACCCAATGACTTGGCCTCCACTGCTGCCCGTGGCAACAAATTCCATAGATTCACCACCCTCTGGCTAAAAAAATTTCTTCGCATCTCTGTTCTGAATGGGCGCCCTTCAATCCTTAAGTCATGCCCTCTCGTACTAGACTCCCCCATCATGGGAAACAACTTTGCCACATCCACGCTGTCCATGCCTTTCAACATTCGAAATGTTTCTGTGAGGTCTCTCCCCATTCTTCTAAAATCCAAGGAGTTTTTTCATTGAGATACAACATGGAATAGGCCCTTTGAGCTGCACCAGCCAGCAACCCCTGATTTAACCCTAGCTTAATTATGGGATAGTTTACAGTGACCAATTAACCTACTAATCTGCATACCTTTGGTCTGTGGAAGGAAACTGGAACACCCAGAGGAAACCCACGCATTCCACAGAGAAGACGGACAGGCTCCTTACGGATGATGCTGAAATTGAACTCCGAACTGATTGCCACACTACTGTGGTCCCCAAGTGGAAGTACATTTATTATAAATTGTCAGTCCTGATGAAGGGTCTCGGCCTGAAACGTCGACTGCACCTCTTCCTAGAGATGCTGCCTGGCCTGCTGCGTTCACCAGCAATTTTTATGTGTGTTGTTTATTATAAAAGTACTTAGATCACCATGTGCAACTGTACCCTGAGTTTTGTTTTCTTGCAGGCAATTACAGGAAAATGAAGAAAATATGACAAAATTTCTGAGCAATGATATGTATTTGTGGACATGCTATATTGGTGCTGGAATGTGTGGTAACACTTCCAAGCTGCCCCCAGAACACCCTTAAGTTGCTAATGCAAACGGCACATTTCACTAAATGTTTTGATGTACATGTGATAAATAAATGAACCTGGATCTGAATCGAAATGCCAGCATTTCCTAGTGATACCCAGAAATAGCAAAATGTCACCAAAAATCCTTCCTGCACCTTCAAGAATGTAGCGGTCACTTAAAAACAAACCAAATCCACCGACAGACTAAACCAGGGTAATTGACACTGTATGATGTGCTTCCAAGTTACAAATTTCCAAATCAATAAAGGTACATTCGATCCTTTATTACCAAACCAGCAAAGACGAACGATCTTGTAACAACATAAAACGAATGAAATTAAATTAGTGATACAGCGATCTTAGCATTCAAATCAGCGTAACTAAGCGTTCTAATTAGCAATATAACTAAGTGATACTCAGCATAATTAGCAGTTGAACTAAATTAACGTTTCATTTAGCAAAGCAGTCTAATAACGTTCCAGTGAGGGTTACTAGTGTATTTACGTAGTCTAGTAGCGTTCCAAGTATTTAAGTGATCAACAAAAAAAAAATCATTCTCCATGACTCACTCCTTCTAGCTAACAACTAACTACCCCCAAGCGTGAATACGTAACTACACTCATTTGCTTCTACCACGTCTTAACCCATGTAACAGATGACCATCATAAATGCGCCGCAAAATACAATACAGACAGATAACAGACACGTGGCTCCTACAAAGATCATAAGTGACTGAAAAAGACAAGTTCTCATCATTTCCCTTCTGGTTCTTTTGTCAGTTCCATCGTATCTGTGTCCTCTGCTGGGGTTTATGTCAAGTCAGTCAGAAGACACAGTTTCCCCTTGCTTCCTCTGTACAAATTCGAGATGACTTTAGATGCCTCAGTTACGTCAGAATCAGAATCAGAACCAGGTTTAATATCACTGTCATATATCTTGAATTGAATTGTATTGACTTTATTACTTACACGAGGAGTAAAAATCTTTATGTGACATCTCCATCTAAATTGGCAATGTGCAATTTATAGTAATTCATAATAAATAGTGTGTACAACAGGACAGTAATAAGACGGTTAAATATGAACAACAGTCAATATAACATAGAGATACAGTTGTGTCGGCATGAATTACTCGGTCTGATGGCCTGGTGGAAGAAGCTGTCCCGGAGCCTGTTGGTCCTGGCTTTTATGCTGCGGTATCGTTTCCCGGATGGTAGCAGCTGGAACAGTTTGTGGTTGGGGTGACTTGGGTCCCCAGTGATCCTTCAGGCCCTTTTTACACACCTGTCTTTGTAAATGTCCTGAATAGTGGGAAGTTCACATCTACAGATGCGCTGGGCTGTCTGCACCACTCTCTGTAGAGTCCTGTGATGGAGGGAAGTACAATTCCCATACCCGGCAGTGATGCAGCCAGTCAGGATGCTCCCAATTGTGCCCCTGTAGAAAGTTCTTAGGATCTGGGGGCCCACGCCAAACTTCCTCAACCGTCTGAGGTGAAAGAGGTGCTGTTGTGCCTTTTTCACCACACAGCTGGTATGTACAATGAAATACATGATAAATACATCTAGAGGAAAAATCCGAATTGCACTAAGTATATATATGTCTATCAAATGGTTAAGTTAAAATAAACAGTGCAAAAAAAGCAGAATTAAAAAAGTAGGGGAAGAAGCTGTTTCTGAAACGTTGAGTGTGTGCCTTCAGGTACCTCCTTCCTGACAGTAACAATGAGAAGAGGGCATGTCCTGTGTGGTGAGGGTCCTTAATGATGGATGCCGCCTCTTATCGCTATTCTGTTGCCCCAGACTTTCTGATCTGGGCGCCAGGGTAGCATAGTGGCTACCACAACGGTTTACAGTAGCAACGACCCGGGTTCGATTCCCGCCACTGGCCGCAAGAAGTTTGTATGTTCTCCCCGTCAGTGTGTGTGGGTTTCCTCCAGGTGCCCTGGTTTCCTCCCACAGACCAAACATGTACCAGATGGTTGGTTGATTTGCTATTGTAAATTGTCCCATTGTTAGGCTCGGGTTAAATTGGGGATTGCTGGGCAGTGTGGCTCGAAGGGCCAAAGGGGCCTATTCTGTGCTATATCTCTAAATAAATAAATAATGAAGGTTGACCCTCATCTCTAGAGTCCTCTCTGCATCCTTATCTACAAAAGGATGTGTTGACATTGGAGGGAGTTCAAAGCAGGTTCATGAAAATGATTTCAGGGTGACTGGCTTCTCATATATGCAGTGTTAGATCACTCTGGGTCTGTACTTGCTGGAATTTAGAAGAATGAGGGAGGGGGGATCTCATTGAATGTTGAAAGGTCTAGACAGAGTGGTTGTGGAGAAGATGTTTCCAATAGTGGGGGAATCTAGGTTCAGGGGGCACAACCTCAGAATAGAGGGACATCCATTTAGAATAGAGATTAGCAGCAATGTTCCCTCTAATTTGGAATGACCAGTGTACGCAAAAATCTTGTGCTGTGCGATTTTTTACCCAGTGACAACAACGCGAGCACCCTGAATAATTTCTTCAGTAAAAGCAGTATAAATAAGCCAGTTCTAAAATCTGCAGACAAATCATCGCAAACTCCATGTTGTCAACACCGTCTGCATCAGAAACCGGAAAAGGAAATGTGATTGTAGGCGATCGTGAAATATACACTACTTAACATGCCAACGAGGTAGAGGGTGACAAGCTTTTGTGTGCAGTTTATATTCCTTTGTGTGCTAGTAGCAAAAGATGATTAGGAGGAATTTCTTTAGCCAGAGGATGGGGAATCTTTGGAATGTGTTGCCACAGGTAGCTGTGAAGGCAAGTTCTTCGGGAGTATTTAAAGCAGAGGTTGGTAGGTTCTTGTTGCGTCAGGCTGCGAAAGGTTATGGGGAGGAGGCAGGAGAATGGAGATGAAAGGGAAATGGGTAAGCCATGGTAAAATGATGGAACTGACTCAATGGGCTGAATGGCCTAATTCTGCTCCTATGTTTTATGGTCTTATCCCACACAGATCCTTGTGAATGGTATGGCCTAAATAAATCAGAGTGTTGATGAGGGAAGTTGGGAAGTTATGCTGAAGTTGTATAAGACATTGGGGAGGCCAAATTTGTGGTGGGAGAGTGGAATGTGATGCCAGCGACGGTGGTGAAGGTGGATACAATAGGGTCTTTGAAGAGACTCTTAGATAGGTACATGGAGCTTGGAAAAATAGAGGGCTATGCGGTAGGGAAATCCTAGGCAGTTTCTGGAGTAGGTTACACGGTCGGCACAACATTGTGGGCCGAAGAGCCTGTAATGTGCTGTAGATTTCTATGTTTTATGTTCTAAATTTAGGGTATTGTGTGCAGTTCTTGTCACATACTGGCAGCAAAGATATTAATAAGATTGAAAGAATGCTGAGAAAATTTGCAAGGACATCGCCGGGATTTGAGACTTGAGTTATAGGGAAAGGTTGAACAGGTTTGAATTTTATTCCCTGGAGCTCGCGAAAATGAAGGGAGATATTATAGAGTCATAAAAAAGTACAGCACTGAAACAGGCCCTTCGGCCCATCTCATCCATGTCTAACCATTTCAACTGTCTACTCCCATCAACCTGCACTGGGACCATAGCTCTCCATACTCCTACCATCCATATACCTATCCATGGGGTATAGTAAATTATGAGGGGTAAAGATAGAGTAAATGCTTTTCTTCCATTCCTTTCTCCAGCATGATTTTACCTAGAATGCCCTTTTACCTGCACCCCCCTTAAGGGCTGTACAATGCTCCCAGCACTATGAGCGTTAGTATTTATTTAATTTATTTAGAGATCATTCATTCATACTGTATGACATAGGTGATCATGCTATTCCCATAACCATGATTGTTCTTGGCAAATTTTTCTTCAGAAGTGGTTTGCCATTGCCTTTTTCTGGGCAGTGTCTTTACAGCACAGGTGATCCCAGCCGTTATCAGTACTCTTCAGAGACTGTCTGTCTGGCATCAGTGGTCACATAACCAGGACTTGTGACATGCACCAGCTGCTCATACGACCACCCGCCACCTGCTCCCGTAGCTTCACGTGACCCTGATTGAGGGTCTAAGCAGGTGGTACACCTTGCCCAAGGGTGACCTGCAGGTTGACAGAGAGAAGGAGTGCCTGACACCTCCTTTGGTAGAGATGTATCTCCACCCTGCCTCCCATTCAGAGATACTGCACAATAAAAATCCCTTCCGACCCAAACAGCCTGCACCACCCAGTTATACCCATTACCTTTTTGGAATGAGGAAGGAAAGTGGAAGAATCCCACACATTCACAGGGAGAACGTATCACTGTTTAGAGAGAGAGGAGTGAGTTAAACCAGGGTCGATGGCATTACGATAATGCCATGATAGAGGCATTAGTGGCGATTGATGTTTGTGCCTTGCTTTTCATTCCTCTGCAGCTGGTCAGGATGAATCGCCTCGCTGGCCCCAGGAACCCGGCTGAGTTGACCTACTACGCCCTGGAGGATGGCAGAGCCTTGCTGGGCACCACAGCGGCAAAGATTCTGAACACCGTTGACCCACAGTCTATGGCCTTGGAGCTCGGCTACCGCGTCCACGTGCAGGCGGAGCGTAAGTGAGCCCCTTGCCTCCTTGGGAGAAGGGAGGTGATTAGGGGATCCTTGGATCTGACAGGAGTTAGACTTCAGCGGTAAAATCAGGGTTTACTCCATGCAGTTCTCGTGACAGAACTGTGAAGACCATGGATAGGTCTGAGGTGACCGTGACAGGTATGAAGGTTAATGGGGCAAAGCGGAAAATCACAAGACACAGAGTTTATTTTCAATTCACAGGTACAATGAAAAACTCATTACTGCAAAATTACAGATGCATGCCATCAGGTAAGCAGCATTCACAAGGAAAACGTAAATTTATCACAAATTGTAAACCTGAGAAACCACAACTATAACAAGCAAAAGCAAAGTCCATTCTAGTGCAGAGTGGTCATAGAGTTGCTAAACTGGGGAAATTAGAGTTGTGAAGGTTGGTTCAAGAACTAACTGGTTGAAGGGAAGGAAATTCTTCTGCTTGCTGGTTTTCACAGAGACCTCCTGGGTGTGGATGAAGTTCTCTGGTAACCACCTTGCCAACAGTGTCTGACTTGTTCCTTTGAAAGTTTTGAGAAGATAGATGCAACATAATGCGCAGAAACCAATCACCAGGAAAGGTACACTTTAGAAAGTTAGGGAGGTTTGGCTTGTCTCCAAATACTCTAACAAACTTCTACAGATGCACTGTTGAAAGTATCCTGACTGGTTGCATCCATAGGAGACTCAGTAGTTAGCTGGATTCTCAAGAGATTCTGTGGCCATAAAAAAAGACACCAGAGTGGTGTGTTGTCTCCCAGGTGCTAGGGTCAAGGATGTCTGAGATCGGCTGCAGAAGATCCTCAAGAGGGAGGCTGAGCAGCCAAAGGTTCTGGTGCACATTGGCATCAATGACAGATGTAGAAAGTGGGAAGAGGTCCTGTGTAGTGAGTATAGGGAGTTAAGGAAGAGGCTGACAAGCAGAACCTCCAAGGTAGTAATCTCTGTATTATTCCCAGTGCCATGTGCTAGTCAGAGCTGGAATACAATGAATGAGTGGCTGAGGAAGTGGTTCAGGAGGCAGTGTTTCAGATCTCTGGATCACTGAGGAAGGTATGACGTGTACAAGAAGCAAAAACACAAGAAAATCTGCAGATACTGGAAATCCAAAGCAAAACACACAAAAAGTATGGAGGAACTCACTGGGCTAGGCAGCACTTATGGAAAAGAGTACACAGTTGACGTTTCAGGCCGAGTTGAAGAGTCCTGGTCTGAAACGTCGACTATACTCTATTCCATACATGCTGCCTGGTCTGCTGAGTTCCTCCAGCATTTTGAGTGTGTTACCTGTACAAAAAGGACGGGTTAGACCTGAAATTGAAGGGGACAAATATCCTAGATTTGCTAGAGCTGTTGGGGAGGATTTAAACTAATTTGTCTGGGGAACGGGAACCAGAGTGATAGGTCTGAGGATGGGACAGTTGGTATACAACTAGAGGCAGACGATCGGGCAAAATTGCAGTCAGTTGAAGTATAATGAGGGAAAACTCAAAGAGGGAGACAAATAGAAGACTAAAGGCGTTATATTTGAATGTATACAGTATACGGAATAAGGTAGATGATCTTGGGGTGCAGTTAGAGATTAGCAGGTATGACATTGTGGGTATCAGAGAATTACAGAGGCATGAGAGAGGAGCTGGCCAAAGTTAATTGGAAGAGGACACTAGTAGGGATGATGGCAGAACAGCAATGGCTGAAGTTTCTGGGGGTATTTTGGAAGGGGTGGGATAGGTTCATCCCAAAGATGAAGAAGTATTCTAAAGAGAGGATGAGACAACTGTGACTGACAAGGGAAGTCAAAGATGGTTGTCATCATAGGCTAGTGCAGCAGCAGATGACCATGATCCAATCCGTCTTCCACTGAGCAAACTCTGGAGAACAGCACCAAATGGAGGGGCTAGTCCCCAGTCCATCACGGATTCCAGCTGTCTTCCATACTGCCTCCTGAGTCTCTTTCCCTGGGCAGCTGCAACAGGCAACCCCGTGGCATGAGGACATGTTTACTTAGATTTTCACAACTCTTTGACAAGGTGCCATGCAGGAGGCTGCTTAACAAGATAAAAGCCCATGGTATTACCAGAAATATATAATTTCTGGATAGAAGATTGGCTTACTGGCAGGAGACAATGAGTAGGAATAAAGGGGGCCTTTTCTGGTTGGCAGCTGGTGACTCGTAGTGTTCCGCAGAGGTTGGTTTCTTTTCATGTTATATGGCAATGATTTGGATGATGGAATTGAAGGCTTGTGGATGATACAAAGATAGGTCAAGGGGTGGGTGGTGTTAAGGAAGGAAGAAGTTTGTTGAAGGTCTTAGACAGATTGAAAGAATGGACAAAGAAGTGGCAGATGGAATATACAGTTGGGTGTATGGACTGGAATACACAGTTGGGAGTATGGACTGGAATATAAGAGCAAGGATGTAATGCTGACCCTATATAAGGCACTGAGCAGAGCACACTTATGAACTTGTATTGTGAACAGTTTTGGGCTCCATATCTAAGAAAAGATGTGCTTGCATTGAAGAGGATCCAGAGGAGATTCATGAGAATGATTACAGGGGTGGAAGAGTTAACTTATGAGGCACTTTTGATGGCTTGAGCCTTTACTCTCTGGAGTTTAGAAGAATAACAGGGGAGTTCATTGAAACCTATTGAATGTTGAAAGGCCTAGATAGAGTGGGTGTGGAGAGGATGCTTCCTATACTGAGGGAGTCTAGGAGCAGAGGGCACAGCCTCAGAATAGAGCATCATCCATTTAGAACAGGGGTAAGGAAGAATTTCTTTAGCCAAAGGGTGGTGAATCTACTGAATTCATTGCCACAGATTGCTGTGGAGGCCAGGTCATTGATCAATTTAAAATGGAGCTTGATAGGTCCTTGATTAGTAAGGGCATGAAAGGCTATGGAGAGATGGCAGGAGAATGGGGTTGAGAGGGATAATAAATCAGCCAGGATGGAATGGTAGAGTAGACGTGATAGGCGAATGGCCTAACTCTGCCTTTCTGTCTTATTGTCTAATGTATAAAGAGAGCAATGGACTCGACCCAATACATCACTGGCACATGTCTCCCCACTATTGGTTGTATCTACACCACCATTTGGACCATGCTGTCCTTTTGCAGCTACCATCAGTCAGAAGGTACAGAATCTTACATCACCAGGTTCTAGATCACATACCACTTGGTCTTTCAACCAACTCGCACAACCCTAATCGCCACCTCAGTACAGTAACACTCTAACTATTATGCATTATAGTGGACTTACTTTTGTTCTATTTCTGTTTTTCTTGTGAAAATCAAGTATAATTTATGTTTTAGTAGTGAATGCAACATTCCCTTTATTTTTTATATAGCAGCTTGGACCAACCATTGTTCTAAGCAGAAAATATTTACATGGGCTGAAAACTGTGTGGCACTTTAAATGTTTTTTTTTCATAAAATGCTCATCAAAACAAGCACAAACTACAGCTCACAACACAAGTAAACAATGTCAGGCAGTCAAAACAACTGACAAGTCCAATGGCAAAAATAAAATGTTTTGACTAGATAGCATCAGCAATCAGCAGGCCAGTGGTTTATTAAGAGTGAGCTACTGACTTCCATTCTGCGTTTATTGTTACAATTTGTAGCAGTGTTGTAACTGGAAACTGATAATGCAACTATAAAGGTTGTGGTACATTTATTATTTAGAAAAAATTATGGATCATATTCATAATTGCAGGTTATTTCACAATTATATATAACAATTTTCAAAATTATATTAGCATAATTTCATAATTATGTTAACATCATATAAAAGAAAGTTCCACCTGCATGGTAACAAATGCTGTTCACAGGAGCATTTCAGTAACTGTGTGGCCAGGTACCTGGGCAGCTTAGTGGGAACAGTGATGTTGTGTATCTGATGTTATGTGCCTGTGATGTTTGCTGCAAGTTTTTCATTGCATCTCTGTCAACAGGTACTAGTACAGATAACAGTAAACTTGAATTAGTCCACTGAGTGAATGGATTTCTCTCATCCTGCAATGCATCAGGGATTGAAGAAAGGACGGGAGTGGTGCTGGTTTGAATTAGGGCTAAATGTTGTAAAATATCAGAGAGGGTGTTGAAGAGATGAAATTGCATCACCTCTTTTAAATTGGAGTAGCACACATAATGCTGGAGGAACTCAGCGGGTCAGGCATCACCTCTGGAGGCAAATGGACAGTTGACTTTTTGGTTGGAGACCTTCATCTGCACTGAAAAGAAAGAGGGGAGATAACTAGTAGAAAAGGGTTGAGGGGTTGGGGATGTAGACAAGAATGATTTCTGGGAATGAAAAAGTTAATGTATGAGGAGCGTTTGGTGGCTCTGGGCCTGTACTCACTGGAGTTTAGAAGAATGGGGGAAGGGAGAATCTCATTGAAACCTATTGAATATTGAAAGGCTGAGATAGAGGGGATGAGGAGAGGATGTTTCCAAAGTGACCTAGAGGTCTAGGGACCAGAGGGCACGACCTCAAAATACGTTTGTAGAAGGATGTCACTTTAGAATAGGGACAAGAAGAGATTACTTTAGCTAGAAGTTGGAAAATCTGTGGAATTCATTGCCACAGGTGGCTGCAGAGGCCAAATCATTAAAGCGGAGGTTGATAGGTTCTTGATTAGTAAAGGTGACAAAGGTTATGGGGAGAAGGCAGGACAATGGGGTTGAGAGGGGTAATAAATCAACCATGATGGAATGACGGAGCAAATGAGGAAGACTAAATGGCCCAATTCTGCTCCTATGTCAATTGCTTTGAATAACAGTTGGGTGACAGGTTCTGGTGTCGTTGGTTTTTCACTAACAGTTTCCTCACATACAGTATCTCCCTGTATGTAATGTCACTGTGAGTGTAATGGCAGTAATTGAATAGGTGGGTAGGGCGGCACACTAGCTCAACACTTTACAACGTCAGCTGTAAGATCGGGGTTCAACGTTCGCCATTGTCTGTAAGGAGTTTGTACATTCTCCCCATGCCTATGTGGGTCTCCTCCAGATGGCCCAGTTTCCTCCCACATTCCAAGGATGTACTGCTGAGGGTTAGTAAGTCGTGGGCATTCTGTATTCACATAAGAGGTGTGGCAACAGTTTGCAGCCTGTCCCCAGCACATCCTCAACACATTTCACCTTGTGTTTCAATGTTTCAGTGTACATATACCAAATAAAGCTAATCTTTATCTTTGGAAGTTTGGCCTTTTTGTCCAGATTGGAAGCCAATGAAGTGAAACCTAAGTACTTCAGTAGAATAAACATTTGGCATTTTCCCCTTCATTGATTTAGGCAGAACATAATGTAATTTAGTCATTTCAAAGAACCATAATAAAATTCAGATTGTCTCTATTGTTTAATAAGTAGACCAGAATGTATTTTAAATGAATCCCACTATCCATTAACCAAAACATATTAACGAGAGCATTATGCTGCACAATTAATTATTTGGACACAACTGTCAGTCTCTGCAGCTTTAGGCTGTGAGAAATGTGGAATTGTGAAATTAAGCATAAATTCCTTCAATTAAACATTAAACAGGAATATATACAGCACTCTGCAAAAGTCTTTGGTACATACTGTATACATAATTAGGACACTTAAGACTTTTGCACAGCACTGTAATAATGTTATGTATTGCACTATACTGTAGCTGTGAAAAAAAAACATGTTTCATGACATATGTGAGTAATGACAAACCTGTTTCTGTTATGGGTCTCGATTGTGGACTGAGAGTGGGAAGAGGCAGGGAGAGGGGAAGCATGGTTGGGAAAAGGAGGGAGTGGGAAGCACCAGAGAGACATTCTGTAATGATCAATAAAATCAAATGACCTGGTCTGGTGTCTCAGGGTGTGTCTGCATCCACACCACCCTCGCCACTGGCAGTCCTTCTCTCCCACCTGTCTCACACCCTGCCCACAGCGTTCCACCTTCACCATTTCCAACATGCTTTGCTCCTGTTAAATTTACAAACTCGCTCTCTGTTCCACAGTACTGTGTAAAAGCCTCAGGCATCCTCGCTATATATACATGCCTAAGACTTTTGTACTGTGCTGTATGTATTCATGTATCATGTTGGATGTATAAATATTTCAATAGATAAGGACTGAATGGGGATAACTATCAATGCTTTGTGCATGGTAGATCATGCCTAACCAATCTTATAGATTTTTTCAAGAAAGTTACCAGGAAAATTGATGAAAACAAAGCAGTGTATGTTGTCTACATGGACTTTAGCAAGGCCTTCGACAAGGTCGCCTATGGGAGCTGGGCAATCAAGATGATGTAGTAAATTGGATAAGACATTGGATTCATGGGAGAAGACAGAGAGTGGTAGTAGATGGTTATCTCTCTGACTGGAGGCCTGTGACTAGTAGAGCGCTACAGGGATCGGTGCTGAGTCCTTTGTTGTTTGTCATCTATATCAGTGATCTGGATGACAATGTGGTAAACTGGATCAGCAAATTTGCGGATGACACAAAGCTATTGTTTCTCTTTAATGCTCAACCTGTGTGAAGTGTTGCACTTTGGGAGGATAAATCAGAGCAGGACTTACACGGTGAGCTGTTGGGCACCAAGGAGTGAGGTAGGTCAAAGGAATCTGGGAATACAGATCCATAATTCCTTGGAAGCAGCATCACAGATAGAAACAGTTGTAAAGAGAGCTTTTGTCACTTGGCGTTGGGATGTTATGTTGAAGTTGTATAAGACATTGGTGAGGTCACCGCCAGGGAAAATGTCAATAAGATTAAAAGAGTGCAGAGAAAATTTACAAGAATGGCACCCGAACTTGAGGACCAAAGTTAAAGGGAAAGGTTGAATAGCTGGAGGATAAATGCGTGGCTGAGGGATTGGAGCGGGAGCAGGGATTCAGATTTCTGGATCACTGGGATCTCTTTTGGGGCAGGAGTGACCTGTACAAAAAGGACAGGTTGCACTTGAATCCCAGGGGGACCAATATCCTGGCAGGGAGGTTTGCTAAGGCGATTGGGGAGAGTTTATACTAGAATTGCTGGGGGGTGGGAACCGAACTGAAGAGACGGAGGATGAGGCGGTTGGCTCACAAACAGAGAAAGCTTGGAGACAGTGTGAGAGGGAGGATAGGCAGATGGTTGAGAAGGGACGAGCTCAAACCGACGGTTTGGGATGTGTCTATTTTAATGCAAGGAGTATTATGAACGAAACGGTTGAGCTTAGCGCATGGATCGGTACTTGGAGCTATGATGCTGTAGCCATTATAGAGTCTTGGATGGTGCAGGGGCAGGAATGTTTACTTCAAGTGCCAGGCTTTAGATGTTTCAGAAAGGACAGGGAGGGAGGCAAAAGAGGTGGGGGCGTGGCACTGCTGATCAGAGATAGTGTCGGCTGCAGAAAAGGAGGAAGTCATGGAGGGATTGTATACTGAGTCTCTGTGGGTGGAAGTTAGGAACAGGAAGGGGTCAATAACTCTACTGGCTGTTTTTTATAGACCACCCAATAGTAACAGGGACATTGAGGAGCAGATAGGGAGACAGATTCTGGAAAAGTGTAATAATAACAGGGTTGTCGTCGTGGGAGATTTTAATTTCTCAAATATCGATTGGCATGTCCCCAGAATGAGGGGTTTAGATGGCATGGAGCTTGTTAGGTGTGTTCAAGAAGGTTTCTTGACACAATATGTAGATAAGCTTACAAAAGGAGAGGCTGTACTTGATCTGATATTGGGAAATGAATCTGTTCAGGTGTCTGATCTCTCAGCGGGAGAGCATTTTGGAGATAGTGATCACAACTCCATCTCGTTTACCATAGCATTGGGGAGGGATAGGAACAGACAGGTTAGGAAAGCATTTAATTAGATTAAAGGGAAATATGAGGCTATCAGGCAGGAACTTGGAAGCATAAATTGGAAACAGATGTTCTCAGGGAAATTTACGGAAGAAATGTGGCAAATGTTCAGGGGATATTTGCTTGGAGTTCTGCATAGGTACGTTCCAATGAGATGGGGAAAGGCTGGTAGGGTACAGGAACCATGGTGTACGAAGGCTGTTGTAAATCTAGACAAGAAGAAAAGAAGAGCTTACAAAAGGTTCAAAAAGCCAGGTAATGATGAAGATCTAGAAGATTATAAGGCTAGCAGGAAGGAGCTCAAGAAAGAAATTAGGAGAGCCAGAAGGGATCATGAGAAGACCTTGGTGGACAGGATTAAGGAAAACCTCAAGGCATTCTACAAGTATGCGAAGAGCAAGTGGATAAGAATAGGACCAATCAAATGTGACAGTGGAAAAGTGTGTATGGAACCCGAGGAGATAGCAGGCACATAATAAGTACTTTACGTCCGCATTCACTATGGAAAAGGTTCTTGGCGATTGTAGGGATGACTTATAGCGGATTGAAAAGCTTGAGCATGTAGATATTAAGAAAGAGAATGTGCAGGAGCTTTTGGAATGAATCAAGTTGGATAAGTCACTAGGACTGGATGAGATGTACCCCAGGCTACTGTGGGAGGCAAGGGAGGAGATTGCTGAGCCTCTGGTGATGATCTTTGCATCATCAATAGGGAGGGGAGAGGTTCTGGAGCATTGGAGAGTTGCGGGTGTTGTTCCATTATTCAAAAAAGGGAGTAGAGATAGCCCAGGAAATTATAGACCAGTAAGTCTTACTTCAGTGGTTGGTAAGTTGATGGAGAAGATCCTGAGAGGCAGGATTTATGAACATTTGGAGAGGCATAATATGATTCGAAATAGTCAGCATGACTTTGTGAAGGGCAGGTCGTGCCTTATGAGCCTGATTGAATGTTTTGAAGATGTGACCAAACAAATTGATGATGGTAGAGTAGTAGATGTAGTGTATATGGATTTCAGCAAGGCATTTGACAAGGTACCCCCCCCACCCCCAAGCAAGGCTTATTGAGAAAGTAAGGAGGCATGATTTCCAAAGGGGAAATTGCTTTGTGAATCCAGAACTGGCTTGCCCACAGAAGGCAAAGAGTGGTTGTAGACGAGTCATATTCTGCATGGAGGTTGGACACCAGTGGTGTGCCTCAGGGATCTGTTCTGTGACCCCTATCTTCGTGATTTTTATAAATGACCTGGATGAAGATGGGTTGGTAAATTTGCTGATGACACAAAGGTTGGAGGTGGTGTGGATAGTGTGAAGGGCTGTCAGAGGTTACAGCGGGATATTGGACATTGATAGGATGCAAAACTGGGCTGAGAAGTGGCAGAAGGAGTTCAACCCAGATAAGTGTGAGGTGGTTCATTTTGGTAGGTCAAATATGATGGCAGAATATAGTATTAATGTTAAGACTCTTGGCAGTGTGGAGGATCAGAGGGATCTTGGGGTCCGAGTCCATAGGACACTCAAGGCTGCTGCGCAGGTTGACTCTGTGGTTAAGAAAGCATATGGTGCATTGGCCTTCATCAATCATGGGATTGAGTTTAGGAGCTGAGAAGTAATGTTACAGCTAATATAGGATCCTGGTCAGACCCCACTTGGAGAACTGTTCTCAGTTCTGGTCTCCTCACTACAGGAAGGATGTGGAAGCCATAGAAAGGGTGCAGAGGAGATTTACAAGGATGTTGCCTGGATTGGGCAGCATGCCTTATGAGAATAGGTTGAGTGAATTTGACCTTTTCTCCTTAGAGCAACGGAGGATGAGAGGTGACCTGATAGAGGTGTATAAGATGATGAGAGGCATTGATTGTGTGGATAGTCAGAGGCTTTTTCCCAGGGCTGAAATGGCTAACACGAGCGGGCACAGTTTTAAGGTGCTTGGAAGTAGGAACAGAGGAGATATCAGGGGTAAGTTTTTCACACAGAGAGTGGTGAGTGCGTGGAATGGACTGCCAGTGACGGTGGTGGAGGTGGATACGATAGGGTCTTTTAAGAGACTCCTGGATAGGTACATGGAGCTTAGAAAAATAGAGGGCTATGGGTGACCCTAGGTAATTTCTCAGGTAAGGACATGTTCAGCACAGCATTGTGGGCCGAAGGGCCTGTATTGTGCTGTAGGTTTTCTATGTTTCTAGGTTATGACTTTATTCCCTAGGGACAAGAAGAATGAGGGGAGATTTGATAGAGGGATACCAAATTATGAGGGTATAGATAGGGTAAATGCAAGCAGAGAGTAGAACCAGAGAACCAGTAAAGGGTGAAAAGTGAACTGTTTAAGTGGAAAATGAGGGGGAAGCTCACTCAGAGGATGGTGGGAGTGTGGATCGAGCTGCCACCTGCAGTCTCTTGTGTCTCCAGCTGTAAGCATTCAATGGTAACAGCAGCCATGGAGAGAGAGCCCCAGGTCATTAGATGGTAAGAAATAGGAGCAGAATTAGGCTATTTGGTCCATCAAATCTGCTTTGCAGTTTGATCACATTGATTTATTTTCCCTCTCAATTCCATTTTCCTGGCTTCACTCATAACCTTGATGCCCTTACTAGTCAAGAACCTATTACCATCCACTTTAAATATACTCAATGATTTGGCTTTCACAGCCATCTGTGGCAATGAATTCCACAGGTTCACCATCATTGGCTAAAGAAACTCCTCCTCATCTCTGTTCTAAATGGTCATCCCTCTATTCTGAGGCTGTGCTGTCTAGTCCTAGACTCCCCCACAAAAGGAAACATCCTCTCCATGTCCACTCTACCAAGGCCTTTCAATATTCGGTATGTTTTGATGAGATTCTCCCCTCATTCTTCTAAACTCTGGCAACTACAGATCCACAGCCATCAAACATGCCTCCTGCGTTAACTCTTTTATTCCTGGGATGATCCTCGTGAACTTCCTCTGGTCCCACTCCAAGGCCAGCATATTCTTTCTTAGATCATTTGTAATTTTGGTCGAGATTTGTACTGTCAGCAGCAGTTGTGGTCTTAACATGTTTCCTCTTTCTGCAGCTGTAGTGAAGAACCCTCCGAACAACTTGTGGATCATTGCTGCGGTTCTGGCTCCCGTCGGCGTAGTAACTGTTATTATCATCATCATCTCCACTGTGCTGTGTCGGAAGAACAAGAGCGAGTTGAAATCTGAGACCATGTCAAACCTGCACCAGAGAGCAAAGGTGAGTGTAAGGCCGCGACCAAGCCCCACTGGGACTAGGTTGGCGAGACGAATCTGTGGAATTCATTGCTACAGGCGGCTGTGGAGGCCAAGTCAATCAGTATATTTAAAGCAGAGGTTGATAGGTTCTTGATTACTAAGAACAGGGTTATTGCGAGAAGACAGGAGAATGGGGATGAGAGGGAAAATAAATTAGCCATGATGGAATGGCGCAGCAGACTCAATGGAACCAATTGCCTAATTCTGCTCCCATGCCTTAGGGTCTAATGAACATAGTTCCTTGTGCAGTAGAGTGAGAGGTGACTGTGTAAAGGTGTACAAAATCAGGAGGGGGGATAGACGGCATAAATACACACAGTCTTTTTCCCAATGAAAAGGTGTAGGTTTAAGCAGAGAGGGGAGAGATTTTGTGCAGAGCGCGTTCAGTACAAGCTGCCAGAGGAAGTGGTTGAGGCAGGTACATTAATAAAATTTAAACGATATTTGGACAGGTACTTGGATAGGAATAGTTGAGAGGGATATGGGCCAAGCACAGACAAATGGGACTAGGTTAACGCACCCCAACCAACACCATGGCAAATTCCTAATACATGGTAAATGAAGTTGATCCTTGATCCTGAGATGGGTACTGTGGTCAGTGTAGACAAGTTGGGCTGAAGGGCCTGTTTCTGGTGCTGTATTTTTGTCTTTTTTTTTACAATAACCAGCCCTTCAGTCCCAATACGCCCGTATCCCTACAATTACACCATGTCACCAATTATTCGAACCCATAGGTCTTTGGAATAATAATATAAGACCATATGACATGGGCCGGCTGGTGGCGCAACGACATTGGTGCCGGACCCGGGAGCGGAGCTTCCCGGGTTCGAAACTAGTCGGGGCCACTCCCGAGTATGCTTTCCATCCGTGCCGGGTTGAGTGTCGAGATCACAACTCGACCTTGTAAAAATAAAAGGGAACATACTGCAAGAATGTCTGTGTGAGGAGTGGCATGCCACACAGTCTCTCTCTCTCACTCCACCGCTTGTAAAAGCCATGAAAAAGACATCATCACGGACGCACATGCACAGACTCGCACGCATGCACACGCAGACACACAGACTTGCATGCACGCAGGCCCATGACAAAAAAAAAGACCATAAGTCATAGGAGCAGAATTAGGCCATTCAACCCATCAATTCACTCCGTCATTTCCACAGATTCACCACCCTCTGGCTAAAGAAATTTCTCTTCACCTCTGTTCTAAATGGACGTCCCTCTATTTTGAGGCTGTGTCTTCTGGTTCTAGACTCCCCCACCAAAGGAAACACCCTCTCCATTTCCACTTTATCTAGGCCTTTCAACATTTGATAGGTTTCAGTGAGATCCCCTCTCAGTCTTCTAAATTCCAGTGAATACAGGTCCAGGGCCTTCAATTGCTGCTCATATGATAACTCTTTCATTCCCAGAATCATTCTCAAGAAACTCCTTTGAACCCTCTCCAATGTCAGCACATCATTTCTTAATTAAGGGGTCCAAAGCTGCTCACAATACAGGTAAAGGGGGTGCTATAGTAGTCTGTCAGACTGCCCTCTACCTTGCTGAGGCCCAGCGACAACTCTCAGACACCTCCTTTTACTTACCGCTCGAACACCAGGCCATTGTCTCCAACACCATCACTAACTTTGTTAGCTCCGGGGATCTCCCATCTACTGCCACCAAGCTCATAGTTCCTGCATCCTGCACCTCCTGTTTCTTCCTCCTACCCAAGATCCACAAACCTGCTTGTCCAGATAGGCCCATTGTTTCAGCTTGTTCCTGCCCCACTGAACTCTTATCTACTTACCTCAACTCTGTTTTATCCCCTCTAGTTCAGCCCCTTCCTGCTTACATCCGTGACATTTCACATGCTCTGGATCTTTTCAATGATTTCAAGTTCCCTGGCTCCCATCATCTTAGTTTCATTACGGATATTCAGTCCCTTTACACCTCCATCCCTCACCAGGAAGGCCTCAAAGTCTTCTATTTCCTTCTGGACACCAGACCCAACCAGTTCCCCTCCACCACCACACTCCTCTACCTCGCAGAACTTGTCCTCACTCACACCAATTTCTCCTTTGGCTCCTCCCACTTCCATCAAAAAAAGGTCTAGCCATGGGCACTCGCATGGATCCAAGATAGTCTTGCCTGTTTGTCTGTTACGTGGAACAGTCTATGTTCTAAGCCTATACTAGTGTCTGTCCCCACTTTTCCTACGCTACATCGACGACTACATTGGTGCTGCTTCCTGCACCCATGCAGAGCTCATTGACTTCATCAACTTTGCCTCCAACTTCCACCCTGCCCTCAAATTTACCTGGTCTATTTCTGACATCTCCCTCCCCTTTTGTTGATCTCACTGTCTCTGTCTCTGGAGACGGCTTATTTACTGATGTCTATTTTAAACCCACAACTCTCACAGCTACATGGACTATATCTCTTCCCACCCTGTTACTTGTAAAAACGCCATCCCCTCTCTCAACTCCTCCGCCTCCACCGCATCTGCTCTCAGGATGAGACTTTTCATTTCAAAGAAAGGGGCTTCCCTTCCTCCACCATCAACGCTGCCCTCATCCACATCTCTTCTATTTCATGCAAATCTGCTCTTGCCCCATCCTTCTGTCCTTACCTACCCACCCCACAAGCCTCCATGTCCAACACACAATTCTCTGGAATTTCTGCCAATGGGATCCCACCACCAAGCACATCTTTCCTTCCACCCACCTCCCCACTTTCCGCTTTCCGCAGGGATCACACCCTATGCGACTCTCTTGTCCACTCGTGCCTCCCTACTGATCTACTGATCTCCCTCCTGGCACCTATCCTTGTCAGTGGAACAAGTACTACACCTGCCTCTACACCTCCTCCCTGATGATCATTGAGGGCCCCAAACAGTCCATCCAGGTGAGGCAACACTTCACCTGTGAGTCTGTTGGGGTCATATACGGCGTCCGGCTCTCCTGGTGTGGCCTCCTGTACGTTGGTGAAACTTAACATAGATTGGGAAACAGCTTCGCCAGAAGAGGTGGGATCTCCCAGTGGACAACCATTTTTGTTCCACTTCCCATTCCCATTCTGAATTGTCCATCCATGACCTCCTCTACTGTCGTGATGAGGCCACACTCAGGCTGAAGGAACAACACCAACATCTGCGTTGCCTCCAAACTGATGGCAAAAACACTGATTTCTCAAACTTCTGGTAATGCTCCCCCACACCACCTTCACCATTCCCCATCCCCTTTTCCCTCTCCCACCTTATCTCCTTGCCTACCCATTGGTTCCCTCTGGTGCTCCTCACCTCTTTTTCAGTTCCAATAGATTTGTGGAGGGTTGGAGGAGAGGATTTTGTAGAGGGTGCAGCATACCTATCAGGGTGCTGGAAACGGAGTCAATCAGAGCTTTGAAAGGAAGTTGGATAGAGACTTGTTAAAGTATTATTTATTTATTTAGAGATACAGTGTGGAACAGGCCCTTCAGGCCCAATGAGCAGCACTACCCAGCAACCCATTGATTTAACCCTTGCCTTATCACAGGACAGTTTACAATGACCAATTAATCTACTAACTGGTACGTCTTTGTATGTTGGAGGAAACCCACACATTCATGGGTAGAACATACAAATTCCTTACAGGTGGCGCCTGAATTGAACTCTGACTCTCTGAGATGTAATAGTATTGTACTAACCATCATGTTACCGTGGCGCCGGTTATGAAAGGGATTGACTGGATCTCTGCACAGGGACCTGGGAGTGCCTCAAAGGGCCGAATGGTGTTCGTCTGGGTTGCAGTGATACTGTATCTCCAGAAGAACCTGGTTGCAGATATAAAAGGTGCTGGAGATGCCATTCCATCACCAAGGGAAAAGTCAGCGAGGAGGTGAGGTACTAATGAGGGCAAGTGCAAAGAAGCATTCATAGATGAGTTTATAAGAGATCATTTTCCCTGTAGCCTAGAGAAGCGGCAGCAACAACGTCTTCGATTTATGTATCACCTTCACACTGTAAACTGTGACTCATTGAGTGACACTTCTGCCTGAGAATCAGGAGATGTTGGGTTCAGATCTGTGCGAGATGCTTTAACTCACGAACCATCACTAATGCTGCTCGGGTAATGATGTTGGAAGTGTCATCTCTTGGCTGAGAGAGAACAGAGGTGAAAGTGTTGAGGTTGAGGTCTCACAGTGGTGCTCAGACAGAGAGCAAGCATCCCTTTGTTACCTTAATAACACACACACACACTCAAAATGCTGGAGGAACTCAACAGGTGAGGCAGCACCTATGGAGAGGAATACTGTATATCGTCGACATTTTCGGCTGAAGACCTTCATCAGGAATGGACTGATGAAGGGACTCAGTCCGAAACACAGACTGTTTATTCCTTTCCATAGAAACTGCCTGACCTGCTAAGTTCCCTCAACATTTTGTGTGTGTTGCTTTGGATTTCCAGCATCTGCAGAATCTCTTGTGTTTATGATTTGGAGCCTTAGCCTGGGTTTAATCCTCACTAACATCACAGAATCAATTGAATACGTGACTGATTATTGACAGCTGAAAATGATCTCCCTCTTCTTTGGCAGAACCATGTAAGACAGTCATGAGCATTACAACATACACAAACGCCCTTCAGCCCAACTTGATCTGGTGCACACTCGGCTCGTCCCAATTTTACTGTGTTTGGCTCATATCCCTCCGAGCCTTGCCCCCCCATATACCTATCTATCTATATTTGGGCGGTGCAGTAGCGAGGCAGTTTTTGCGATGCTTTACAGTGCTAGTGACCCGGGTTCAATTTCCATTGCTGTCTGTTAGGAGTTTGTACATTCTCCCCATGACCGTGTGGGTTTCCTCTGGGTGCTCCAGTTTCCTCCCACATTCCAAAGACATACAGGTTAGGGCTAGTAAGCTGCAGGCATGGTACGTTGGTGTCAGAAGCATGGTGTCACTTGCAGGCTGCCACCAGCACATCCTCGGACTGTGTTACTCATTGACACAAATGATACATTTCTCTGTATGTTTTGATGGACGTGTGATAAATGAAATTAATCTTTAATGTTTAATCTTCTTAAATAGCACTGGTTGACCTGCCTAACCATTTCCTCTAACAGCTCATTCCATTTACCCAATACCCTCTGGAAAAAATTGCCCCTAAAGACCCTTTAAAATCTGTCCCTTCTCCCACTAAAACTGTGCTCCCTAGTTTCAGACTCCCCCACCCTCGGGAAAAGACCGTACTTGTCTACCTTAGCATTTTATAACTTTAAACAATTCGCTATGATTGGTCCTCATTCTCATAAAGATAGGGATCCGCTTTTATTTGTCAGATGTACATCGAAACATACAATGAAATGAATCATTCGCCTCAACAATCAATGCAGTCCAAGGATGTGTCGGACGCAGCCTACAAGTGTGGTCCTGCTTCTGACCCAACGTAGTATGCCAAAAACTTATTAACCTTCACTAACCAGTATGTCTTTGGAATGTGGGAGGAAACCCAAGTACCCGGAGGAAACCCATGAAGTCACAGGGCAAATATACAAACTCTGTAGGGGCAGCGGTGGGATTTAAAACCCTTTCACTGGTGTTGTAAAGGGTGGTGCTATCCACTATGCTGGAGTAGTTATATGGGATAATGTCCTCATATGATCAGTGGTAGCTTGACTTCCTTTTGGTTGGTTGGGTTCTGAGATGCCTGATGAGGTCCCGAGTTGAGGCAGATAATTATTGGAAGGATAGGTTAGTAGACAGAGGGGGTGGTGTGGCCCTGTGTATAAGAAATAATATTAAATCATTAGAAAGGGATGACATAGGATCAGAAGCTGGAGAGTTTCTATGAGTTGAATTAAGAAATGACAAGGGTAAAAGGACTCTAATGGCAGTTGTATACAGGCCTCCAAACAGCAGCTGGGATGTGTATTACAAATTACAGCAGGAGATAGAAAAGGTGTGTCGGAAGGACAATTTCATGATAATCATTGGGGATTTTAACATGAAAGTGGATTGGGAAAACCAGGTCAGTACTGGACCTCAAGAGAGAATTTGTAGAATATGTAAGTGATGACTTTTTAGAACAGCTTGTTGTTGAGCCCACTCGGGGATCGGCTGTGCTGGATTGGGTGTTGTGCAATGATCTGCAGGTGATAAGAGAGTTTAAGGTTAAGGAGCCCTGAGGGAACAGTGATCAAAGTGAGTTCACTTTGAAATTTGAGAAGGAGAAACTAAAATCCAATATGTCGGTATTTCAGTGGAATAAAGGAAATTACAATGGCATGAGAGAGGAACTGGCCAAAATTGACTGGAAAGGGGCACTAGCAGGAAGGACAGCAGAGCAGCAATGGCTGGAGCTTCTGTGAAAAATGAGGGAAGTGCAAGATAGATATATTCCAAATAAGAAGAAATTTTTGAATGGAAGAAGGACACTACCATGACTGACAAGTGAAGTCAGAGCCAAAGTAAAAGCAAAAGAGAGGGCATACAGGGAAGCCAAAGCTAGTGGGAAGATAAAGGATTGGGAAGCTTTTAAAAACTTGCAGAAGGAAACTAAGAAGGTCATTAGGAAGGAAAAGATGAATTATGAAAAGAAGCTGGTGACTATTATCAAAGAAGATACAAAAAGCTTTTTTTAAGTATATAAAGGGTAAAAGAGAGTCAAGGTTAGATATAGGACCAATAAAAAATGATGCTGCAGATATTGTAATAAGAGACGCAGAGATGGCAGAGGAACTGAATGCGTATTTTTAATCAGTCTTCACGGTGGAAGACATCTGCAGTATACCGGACGTTCAAGAGTGTCAGGGAAGTGAAGTTTGTGCAGTGAAAATTACGACTGAGAAGGTGCTCAAGAAGCTTAATGGTCTGAGTGTGGATAAAACTCCTGGACCTGATGGAATGCACCCTCGGGTTCTGAAGGAAGTAGCTGGAGAAATTGCAGAGGCATTAACAATGATCTTTCAGGAATCTATAGATTCTGGCATTGTACTGGATGACTGGAAAATTGCAAATATTACTTTGCGATTTAAGGGTGGGAGGCAGCAGAAAGGAAACTATAGACCTGTTAGCCTGACATCAGTGGTTGGGAAGTTGTTGGAATCGATTGTTGGGGATGAGGTTTTGGAGTACCTGGAGGCACAAAACACGATAGGCCAAAGCCAGCAGGGTTTCCTGAAAGGAAAATCCTGCCTGACAAACCTACTGCAATTTTTTGACGAAATTATAAGTAGGGTAGACAATTGAGATGCAGTAGATGTGGTGTACTTGGATTTTCAGAAGGCCTTTAACAAGGTGCCACACATAAGGTTGCTTAGCAAGATGGAATTACAGGGAAGTTACTAGCGTGGGTGGAGCATTGGTTGGTTGGCAGAAAATAGAGAGTGGGAATAAAGGGATCCCATTCCGGCTGGCTGCCAGTTACCAGTGGAGTTCCACAGGGGTTGGTGTAGGAACTGCTGCTTTTTACAATGTATATCAATGACTTGGACTACAGGATTAATGGATTTGTGGCTAAATTTGCCAATGATACCAAGATAGATGGAAGAGCGGATAGTGTTGAGGAAACAGAGAGTCTGCAGAGAGACTTAGATTGTTTAGGGGAATGGGCAAAGAAGTAGCGAATGAAATACAATGTTGGAAAGTGTAAGGTCATGCACTTTGGTGGAAGAAGTAAATGGGCAGACTATTATTTAGATAGGGAGAGAATTCAAACTGCAGAGATGCAAAGGGACTTGGTAGTCCCTGTGCAGGATACCCTAAAGGTTAACGTCCAGGTTGAGTCAGTGCTGAAGAAGGCGAATGCAATGTTGGCATTCATTTTTAGAAGTATAGAATATAAGATCAGGGATGTGATGTAGAGGCTCTATAAGGTGCTCGTGAGACCACACTTGGAGTGTTGTGCACAGATTTGAGCTCCTTATTTTAGAAAGGAGATATTGACATTGGAGAGAAGTTTCACGAGAATGATTCCAGGAATGAAAGGGTTACTGTATGAGGAACGTCTGGCAGCTCTTGGGCTGTATTCCCTGGAGTTCAGGAGAATGAGGGGGATTTCATAGAAATATTCCAAATGTTAAAAGGCCTGAACAGATTAGATATGGCAAAGTTATTTCCCATGGTAGAGGAGTCTAGGACAAGAGGCACGACTTCAGGATTGAAGGACGTCCATTTAGAACAGAGATGTGGAGAAGTTACCTTAGTCAGAGGGTGGTAAATCTGTGGAACTTATTGCCACGAGTGGCTGTGGAGACCAAGTCACTGGGTGTATTTAAGATAGTGATAGCTAGCTTCTTGATTAACCAGGGCATCAAAGGGTATGAGGAGAAGGCAGGGGAGTGGGGATGACTGGAAGAATTGGATCAGTCCATGACTGAATGGCAGAGCAGACTTGATGGGCCGAATGGTTTCCTTCTGATCCTGTATCTTATGGTCTAATAATGACTAACATAACTTGTGAGCGGTGTTTTTCCTCGCCATGGCATATGTCTGCCTTTGTGCATTGTGTTGATGCTCTCTTTTAATGCTGCCCCTCCTTATGAAGCAAACGTGAGCCAAGGATAACCAGGAGCGTGCAGGATGTTGGAAATTTTCAAACCAAGTTTATGTTGCAGCTTGATAAAATTCTAGTTGGGTCGCATCTGGAATATTGCATTCAATTCTGGTCGCTCCCATTATAGAAAGGGTGTTGAGGCTTTGGAGAGGGTGCAGAAGAGGTTCACCAGGATGCTGCCTGGATTAGAGGGCATGTGCTATCACAAGAGACAGGACAAACTTGGGTTGTTCTCTCTGGAATGGCAGAGGCTGAGGGGAGAGATTTATAAGATTACAAGAGGCATAGTGAAAGTAGACAAACAGTATCTTTTTCCCAGAATTGAAATGTCTAACACCAGAGGACATGGATTTAAGGTGCGATGGGGTCTTTTAAAAAGAGATCTGAGAAGCTATGATTCCTTAAGGTTGTGATAGCTGGGTGAGATAGTGTGGATAAGCTCCCACTACCTATTAAATGCTCCCTTTGCTGTGCACCGTAAATAACCTCTGTCACACAAGTTTTCTCTGGAGCGTTGGAGGCTGAGGGGAGATCTGATAGAACCTGTTTGATTTAAGATAGTGGTCTAGCCTTGTTTTGTTCCGTTTGCTTTTTTGGGTTTAGTATTTAGTTCCTTTTTTTGTTTTTCTGGGGGGGGGGTTTCTTTGGTTTTTTTTTCTTTTTTTTCTATGATTAATTACATCGTGAGTTTGGAAGTCTACCATACCTGTGTTATCTGAAATTTTTTTCTGTATATGTTTATTAACAATAAGATTATTCCAATCTCTTTGTATCAACATTGTTATTTTGTTTATGATCTTGGAATAATTAATAAAAAGATTTAAAAAGAAAGAAAGAGATCTGATAGAGGTTTATAAGATTATGAGAGACATAGGTAGAGAAGAAAGACAGTATCTTTTTCCAAGGGCATTTGTTTAAGGTGTGGGGGGTAATTTCAAAGGAGACATGAGGGACAAGTATTTTACGCAGAGTAGTGGGTGTGTGGAATGTGCTGCCTGGGGTGGTGGCAGAGGCAGATTAGAGACTTTTAAGAGACATTTAGATAGGCAGATGAATATGAGGAAATTTAGGGATATGGTAATTGAGTAGGCAGGAGAGACTAATTTAGTTAGCTATTTGATTACTAGTTTAATTGGTTCAGCATAACATTGTGGGGCGAATAGCCTTTCCCTGCGCTGTACTGTTCTGTATTCTAGGTTTTAAAGCCTTGGGAAGCAGAGGTGTTGGTGGGAGTGTGGCTGTTCAATGCAGCATCTTGCACTGCTTGTAGAAACTCCTATTGTACATTAGCTGAAGGTTTCAGTAATTGCATTACAAGGGATCTGAAAACGTATAAGCTTTGTTAAGAACAGTCAGCATGGCTTTGTGAAGGGCAGGCCGTGCCTCACAAATCTGATTGAATTCTTTGAGGAAGTGACAAAAGATATTGATGAATGTAGACATTCCTCCCCCTCCATTGATGCTACCTGACCTGTTGAGCTGCTGCGGCATTTTGAGTGTGTTGCTCAAGATCTCCAGCATCTTTCAAATCTCTTGTGTTTATGATGAAGGTAGAACACTGGATGTGTTGTATATCGATTATAGTAAGGCATTTGACAAGGTTTCCCATGGAAGGCTCATCCAGAAAGTCAGGAGGCATGGGATCTTGGGCAACTTGGCTGCATGGATTCAGACTAGGCTTGCCCACAGAAGATGGAGGGTGATTGTAGCTGGTGTGTATTCTGCCTGGAGGTTGGTGGCCAGTGGTGTTCCATGGGGATCCATTCTGAGACCCCAGCTCTGTGTGATTTTTATAAATGACTTGGATTAGGAAGTGGAATGGTGGGTTAGTATCTTTATAGATAACACAAAGATTGGTGGTGTTGGGGACAGTGTAGGATGTTGTTATAGTCCTTGCTGTAGATGGAGGAACAGGGCAGGAGGCCCTGTCTCCAGAGTTGACATGCTACAGTCGGCTGATTGATCCACATGTTGTGTCATCCAATCACTGGGAAGTACAATTCTCTAATATAACTTTTATATGATGTTATGCATGCTTTATCTTTTCAGAACTCCGTGTAGACGAATCAGAGATGACATAGCTCAGAATATTGAGTCACTGACAAATTATACATCGATCAAATTCCTAATCTTACATGAAGTAGCTCTCTGTTGTAATTCTTCCAAATAAAAGCTGACCTCTTGAGATCTATTATCGTTGATCCTTCCTGGCAGTGGAACTGTGATTTGAGCAAGGAAAATCAATTGACAAATTAAATGCATTCTTTTATGCAAATGAAGGACATAATCCTTTACTTAATAAACTATTTTCCTACTTAGTCAGGATGTAGCCCTGTGGAGGATTTCCTTGATGCTAATTTATCTGGAGTGTTGCATACAGTTCTGGTCACTTCATTATAGGAAGGATGTCGAATGTCGAGTCTTTGGAGAGAATGCAGAAGTAGTTTACCAGGATAACAAGGACAAAAAATTCTCCCCTCCCCTCTTCTTTTATTCTCCACACTGGCCTCTTCCCTTCTCATCTGATCATCTCCCCCTGGGTCCCTTCTGCCTTCCCTTTCTCCTACTGTCCACTCTCCTCTCCTGCCAGATTCCTTCCTTTCCAGCCCTTATCTTTCCAATCAACTTGGTTTCACCTATCACCTTCCAGCTATTCTCCAACTCCTCCCTTCACCTTCCTATTCCAGCATCTTCCCCCTTCCTTTTCAGTCCTGACCTGAAGAAGGTTCTCAGCCCGAAACATCTGTTTATTTATTTCCATAGATGCTGTGCAGCCTGCCGTGTACCTGCAGCGTTTTGTGTGTGTTGCCCTGGATTTCCAGCATCTACAGACTTTCGCATGTTTATGGTTTACCAGAATGCTGCCTGGATTTGAGGGCATGTGCGATAATCAGAGACTGGACCAACTTGGGTTGTCTTCTGTAGAGTGTCGGAGACTGAGGGGAGATCTGATAGAGGTTTATAAGATTATAAGAGGTATAGATAGAGTAGACAGGGAGTATCTCTTTCTCAGGGTTGAAATGTCTGAAACCAGAGGGCATGCATTTCAGGTGAGAAGCATAATTTCAAAGGAGATGTGAGGGGCAAGTTTTTTGCAGAGAGTGGTGGGTTCCTGGAACATACCGCCTGGGGAAGTGGTAGAGGCAGATACATCGGAGATTTTTAAGAGACGTTTAGATAGGCACAGGACGGTGAGGAAAATGGAGGGATATGGATATTGTGTAGGTAAAAGAGATTAGCTAGCTATTTGATTACTAATTTAATTAGTATAGGACCATATTGCGGGCCAGAAACCCTTTCCTGTGCTGGACTGTTCTAGGTTCTATGTTCTAATAGAACACTGAAGCAGTGGGTAGTGCTGCTGCCTCACCCCTCCAGAAACCCGGGTTCAATCCTGACTTTGGGTGCTGTCGGTATGGAGTGAGCACATTCTCCCTGTGTCCATGTGAGTTTTCCCAGGGTATTCCAGTTTCCCCCACTTCCCGAAGATGTGCAAGGTTAATTAGGTACTCACTGTTGCCACCATTGTAGTTGGTTGGTCTCCTAATAGTGGGAGAGTCTAGGACCAGAGGCCATGACCTCGGAATGGAGGGACATCCCTTTAAAACAGAGATGAGGAGGAATTTATTTGCTCAAAGAGTGGTGAATCTGTGGAATTCATTGCCTCAAACAGCTGTGGAGGACAGATCACTGGGTATGTTTAAAGTGGAGTTGATAGGTTCTTGATTAGTCAGGGCTCCAAAGGTCGCAGGAAAAAAGCAGAGAATGAGGTTGGGAGGGATAATAAATCAGCCATGGTGGAATGGTGAAGCAGACTCGACTGTCCGAATAGCCCAATTTTGCTCTTATGGCTTGTGCCTGAAGATGCAAAGAGGAACTGATGAAACAGTGTTCATGGAACTCACTGGAAATTCCGACAGCCATTTCCCCTGTTTCAAAATTCTTCATAGTGCATTTAGTTTCTTTGCGAAAACCACGGTCAAAATCTAAAATAGAAGGACGTGCTTCTAATGCAGGCAAATCAGTGTAAGGAAAACAGAGACTACAGATGCCCAGTAGCGTGACCTGGGGAGGCTGGGTAGCATGACCTAGGGAGGCACCATAGTGTGACCCTGGGGGCACAGTAGTGGAGCCTGGCAAGGTGGGGTGGGTGGTATGGGGGGAGGCACGGAATCATTACCCGGGGATGCGGCTGCGTAACCCGGAGGGGGTGAGCATGGTAGTGTAGATCAGGGCAACATAGCACCGGTCACTGGCACTGTAAAGATCCCAAATTGTTTATTTATTTAGAGATACAGCTTGGAATAGGCGTTGCACCACCAGCAATGCCCAGCAAATCTGATTTAACCTTAATCTAATCACGGGGCAGTTTACAATGACCAGTTAACCTACCCAGTACATCTTTGGACTGTGGGAGGGAACCAGAGCTCCCGTGGGAAACCCACACATTCCTCGGGAAGCACATACAGAGACTCCGTACAGAATCTGGGATTGAACTCAAGAAACAGAATAGGAATATTCAAGAATAGGTTAAGTACAGGTCCGTGTCCTACTTATCCCTGCTTTCATCCTCTGGAGTAAATAAATTAGGAAATTGTGTATCTTTAATTTGAATCAGAACTGAGAATGAGTAAGCCTTACATGTCAGAAACCCATCTCTAGCATTGTTTATTAATTGCTAGCTTGGTTGATTTATCAAGATAAGTTTAATGGGAAATGCTGTATGCCTTGAAGTATTTGTTTTAACATGAGTGCTGTACTCAGCAGTGAGCCATCATTCAAAGTCAAAGTAAATTTATCAGCAAAGTATGTATATGTCACCATATACAACTCTGAGACTCTTTTTCTTGCAGACATTTACAGGAAAATAAAGAAATACAATTTATGAAGAAACTATACATAAAGCCTGACAAGCAACCAATGTGCAATGTGCAAAAGATGACAAATTGTGCAGATTCTATCTATGTCTATCCGATCTCCCAGATGCATATGTTCGCAAATTGTATCCAGTTCACTATGCTTGTTAGTAGAGTCTTCCATTGAGAACCAAGCTTGTAAGATGGAAAAACTTTTCTCGGGCTTCCAGCTGGCTACAGGTATCGATTTTAACCAATGCTTTGATGACAAACTCTGCCGTAGTGCCATGAAGATGGTAGAGTTTGCCATCAAAACGTTGGTTAAAATTCATACCTGTACCTGGCTGGAAGCCCAAGAAGAGTTTTTCGTCATCTACACCGGGAAAGCACTAGATCCTTTTCAAGTTTGTAAGAATTCTCATAAGTTTTTGTTTTGTGCTTTTGCCAGGATTTGGTCTTATATCTTGTGGTCTTGGAGTCTTATGGGGGTCCTCAGGGTGCTCCAGTTTCCTTTGATATTCCAAAGCTGTACGGTTAGGGGTGTTCTATGTTGATGCCAGAGTGCGGCAACAGTTGCGGGCTGCCCAGCTTGATCCTCACTGGCAATGTATTTTATTGTATGTTTCAATATACATGTGACAAATAAAGCTAATCTTTAATATTTAGCTTTCAGTCCCCTTTTTAGGTTGGGAGGGAAACATTCCAAGGTGAATAATGATTTTGATAGCAGAGGCCATTCAGTGAGATCTTGGGGTCCAAGTGCTTAGCCAAACAGTTCATATGCTGTACTATTACTCACTGAATATTTGTAGGCCTAGATAGGTAAATTAGCTATGATTGAATAGTGGAGCAGACTCGCTGGGCTGAATTCTACTCCTATTTCTTATGGTCTTATGGCCTTGTCTTTATTACTTGAGGAACTGAGTTCAAGAATCAGGAAGTTATGTTGCAGCTTTATAAAACTGGAGTAAAGTAAAGGCATCCATTAGTCTTGCGAGACCATGGATCTGCGCCTGGAAAGTCTTCACTCTCCAGGGCGCAGGCCTGGGCAAGGTTGTATGGAAGACCAGCAGTTGTCCATGCTGCAAGTCTCCCCTCTCCACGACACCAATGTTGTCCAAGGGAAGGGCATTAGGACCCATACAGCTTGGCACCGGTGTCGCCAGAGAGCAATGTGTGATTAAGTGCCTCGCTCAAGGACACAACACGTTGCCTCAGCTGGGGCTCAAACTCATGACCTTCAGGTAGCTAGTCCAATGCCTTAACCACTTGGCCACGTGCCTATACTGGAGTATGGCATTCATTTCTGGTCGCCCCATTATAGGAAGAATGTGGAAGTTTTGGAGAGGGTGCTGAAGAGGTGTACTGGATGCTGCCAGGATTAAAGGGCATGTGCTTTAAGGAGAAACTGGACAAACTTGTTTTTTTTCCCCCTCTGGAGCCGTTGAAACTGAAGGGAGATCTGATAGAAGTTTGGAAGATTATAAAAAGTGAACTGCCCATAACTTTTCCCCTGGGTTGAAATGTTTGAAATACCAAAGGGCACACATTTAAGATGAGAGGTATGAAGCTCACCAGGTAAATGTGATGAATGAATGAGTTTAATAATTTGTTTGCCTCCACAGGTGTTGCTCGCTGCTGATTTTCTCAGGCAGTTTGTTTCCTGTGTGTTGCAGCCTCTTAGAACATAGAACATAGAACATCACAGGCCAATTGGTTCCAATATTCTACTGACCTTTTAACCTGCTCTAAGATCACTCTAATGCTTCCCTCTCATGTAGCCCTCAATTTTTCTTTCACCTATGTGCCTATAAAAGAGTGTCTTAAATGTCCCTAATGTACCTGTCTCTACCACCACCCCTGGCAGGCTGTTCCACACATCCAACAAACTCTGTGTAAAAAACCTACTCTGATATCCTCCCTATACCTTCTTCCAGTCACTAAAATTATGTCCCCTTGCATTAGCTATCTAGCTGTTTACTTGAACTATTCCATTGTCATCTTGTATACCTCTGTAGGTCACCTTTCATCCTCCTTTGCCCCAAAGAGAAAAACCCTCTTGTGTCTTGATTGTTCAATAGAGCAGATGTAGCAAAGGAGATGAGACAGACAGATAGCCTAAAAGAAAGAGAAAGGGAGCAATGTGGAGAGACAGGGAGAGGGATAAAGACAGAGAGGATGAGAATGAGGGAGAGAGAGACAGACAGGCAGATTGAGAGAAAGAGACAGAGATAGACAGAGACAGAGAGAGTGAGAGAGAGAAAATGTCAGCGAGGGCAAGAGAGACAGAGAGAGAGAGAGAGAGAGAGAGAGAGAGACAAAGAGGCAGACAGAGAGAGAGAGACCGAGAGAGTTAGTGAGGATGAGAAACATGAGAGAGAGCGAGGGAGAGAGTGTGACAGGGTGACACAGAGAGGCAGACAGGGAGGGAGATAGAGAGAGAGAAAGAGAGACCGATGAAAGGGAGCAGATGAGAGAGGGAGACAGAGAGAGACAGAGAGAAATAAAAACAATGCTGCAATTGTGAGATACAGAATGAGGCAGTTGTTAAAAATCTGAAATAAAAGGACATTCTGGTAATGCTCAGCAGATCAGTTAGCACTGTGGAGTGATCCCAGGTACAGCCTCACAGCCCACTCCAGGGACCTGCCTTACATTGACCACAGAGCTGACAGAGAGAAATACAAGGTGACCTTGCGATTGTACACTGCAGTGGCTGTTCCCTGATCCCTTTCCCGTTCCCTTTTTATCAAATGCAGCAAAACTGATGGCTGGTCCTGAGACACCCTTTGTAGGGAACTGTGAACCTCTCAATTAGCAAATAAAAATGTCCCAGTTTCCTCTTAAACAACTCATAAATGCTAACTGAAGGATTGTTTTCACAATAACAGCATCTCTCTGTTTTTTCTTGAATGGATTTTGCTGTCCAGCCAGTCCAAGGCTTTGACTATGCCAAACAACACATCGGCCAATATGGCGGGGAGGATGAAGTGACAATCACACAGGAGACAGTGATCTTACCGATCCCTGGCCGAGATGCCCTCATTCCTCAAGAACGGGAAGCAGCTCCAGAGGCAGATAACAGCAAAGCAACAAAAAGCATTGATATTCGGAGAAGGTAAGCATACCGACTTGGATGTGATGGCATGTCACAGCTTATACACAGTGAGTTAGTTCTGTGGTGTAGTCTTACTGTGAGCACTAACTTCAAATAGTACACACTCAGTGGCCACTTTATTCGACACACTCGTACACCTGCTCCTTCATGCAAATATCGGATCAACCAATCATGTGGCAATAACTCAATGTATAAGAGCATGCAAACATGGTCAAGAGGTTTACTTGTTTCTTGACCAAACATCAGAATGGGGAAGAAATGTGATCTAGTGACCTTGACCGTGGAATGATTGTTGGTGCCAGACAGGGTGGTTGGAGTATCTCAGAAACTGCCGATCTCCTGGGATTTTCACACACAACAGTCCCTAGAGCTTATAGAGAATGGTACAAAAAGAACAAAAAAAAATCCAGTGAGTGGCAGTTCTGTGAGCGAAAATACCTTGCTAATGAGAGAGGTCAGCGGAGAACAGCCAGACTGACTCAAGCTGACAGTAAGTTAGATTGCCATGCATTACAACAATGTTGTGCAGAAGAGCATCTCTAAGTGCAGAGCACATCAAACCCTGAAGCAGATGAGCCACAGCAGCAGACCTCTGTACAAAGCAAAACCTTTTCACTTTATCTCAGTACATGCTATTTTCCGCGCAGATTGCCTTGCCTTTTATTACAGAGACTATTTAATATGCTGGTGACAGAAGATGGTAATGTCTGGGCTTTCAGAGCATGCACAATTAATCAAAGTGGGTAATGTAGATGTAATTCTGCCGGGTTTGTTCTGGCATACTAAAACTCGGACCACCTGTTAGGCTTTCAGGCACATCTCATTGTTTCTCTCTTTGTTGCTATCTATTTGGAAAATTTTTAGATGCTTTCATCATTAATGCCTCGCAAATCTTTAAGTCGAAGAGTTTTATTTATTGAGGGATACAGAGCAGAACAGGCCCTTCCAGCCCACTGAGCCACAGCACCCAGCAGCCCACTGATTTAACCCAAGCTAATCACAGATCATTTTATAATAACCAATTAACCTACTAACCCATATGTCTTTTGAATGGGGGAGCAAAACGAGCACCCGGAGGAACCCAAGCACACATGGAAAGTACGTACAAACTTTCTTATAGAGGGCGCTGGAATTGAACTCACACCTCCGCTTTGAGCTGTAATAGGGTTGTGCTAATCGCCACTCTAAAGTGACGCCCCCTCCACCTTTTTGAGCACAGCATATTGGTTTATTATTGTCACATGCTCAGTGAAAAGGTTTTGTTTTGCGTGCCATCCAGACGGATGATTTCATTCAATCAGAGGACGGCAGAAAATGTTGGCTTTACTGAGGCTGTGAGAAGTGTAGAAAGACTCAATGCAGGGAAGTCTGGTGTGTGCAATGGACTGGGCTGTGTCTACAACTGGGCAGTGTCTTGCAGTCTTGGGCAGGGCAGTTGCCATTCCAAGCCATGAATGTATCTGGACAGAATGCATTGTATTTGGAAATGGTGTGTGGGGATGGAGAGGAAGCTGGTTCCCCAGTATGATCAAATTGAATCTTGACCTTCCGATCTACCTCTCTGTGATTTTTAAAGTTCAAAGTAATCTTACTATCAAATTAAATATTTGTCACCATATACCACCCTACAATCCATTTTCTTGTGGGCATTCACAGTCGATACAAAGAAACACGGCAGAAACTTAGAGACATAGAAAGCATAAAGCACAATACAGGCCCTTCAGCCCACAAAGCTGTGCCGAACATGTCCCTACCTTAGAACTACCTAGGCTTTACCCAGAGCCCTCTATTTTTCTAAGCTCCGTGTAGCCATCCAGGAGTCTCTTAAAAGACCCTATCGTTTCCGTCTCCACCACCACCGCTGGCAGTCCATTTCACGATCTCACCACTCTCTGCGTAAAAAATTTACCCCTAACATCTCCTCTGTACCTACTTCCAAGCACCTTAAAATTATGCCCTCTCGTGCTAGCCATTTCAGCCCTGGGAAAAAGCCTCTGACTATCCACACGATCAATCTGGATAATGATCCACACTGGTGTACAAGATAATGTACAATGGTACATTATCTTGTACATCTCTATCAAGTCACCTGTCATCCTCTGTCGCTCCAAGGAGAAAAGGCCGAGTTCACTCAACCTATTCTCATAAGGCATGCTTCCCAATCCAGGCAGCATCCTTGTGAATCTCCTCTGCACCCTTTCTATGGTTTCCACATCCTTCCTATAGCGAGGTGACCAGAATTGAGCACAGTACTCCAAGTGGGGTCTGACCAGGGTCCTATACTGCTGCGACATTACCTCTCGGCTCTTAAACTCAATCCCACGATTAATGAAGGTCAGTGCACTGTATGCCTTCTTAACCACAGAGTCAACCCGCGTAGCAGCTTTGAGTGTCCTATGGACTCGGACCCCAAGATCCCTCTGATCCTCCACACTGCCAAGAGTCTTACCATTAATACTATATTCTGCCATCATATTTGACCTACCAAAATGAACCACCTCACACTTATCTGGTTTGAACTCTCTCTGCCATTTCTCAGCCCAGATTTGCATCCTATCAATGTCCCATTGTAACCTCTGACAACCCTCCACACTATCCACAGCACCCCCAACCTTTGTGTCATCAGCAAATTTACTAACCCATCCCTCCAGTTCCTCATCCAGGTCATTTATAAAAATCACAAAGAGTAGGGGTCCCAGAACAAATCCCTGAGGCACACCACTGGTCACCGGCCTCCATGCAGAATATGACCTGTCTACAACCACTCTTTGTCTTCTGTGGGAAAGCCAGTTCTGAATCCACAAAGCAATGTCCCCTTGGATCCCATGCCTCCTACTTTCTCAATAAGCCTTGAATGGGGTACCTTATCAACTGCCTTGCTAAAATCCATATACACTACATCTACAGCTCTACCTTCATGAATGTGTTTAGAAACACCATGAAAAAATTCCACCAGGCTCGTAAGGCATGACTTGCCCTTGACAATGCCATGCTGATTATTCCTAATCATATTATGCCTCTCCAAATGTTCATAAATCCTGCCTCTCAGGATCTTCTCCATCAACTTATCAACCACTGAAGTAAGACTCACCGGCCTATAATTTCCTGGGCTATCCCTACTCCCTTTCTTGAATAAGGGAACAATATCCGCAACCCTCCAATCCTCCGGAACCTCTCCCATCCTCATTGATAATGCAAAGATCATTGCCAGAGGCTCAGTAATCTTCTCCTGGTGTACCTCCAATTTGGTCCTGGTGACGTATCCAACTTGATGCTTTCCAAAAGCTCCAGCACATCCTCTTTCTTAATATCTACATTCTCAAGCTTTTCAGTCCACTGCAAATCATCCCTACAATTGCCAAGATCCTTTACCTTAGTGAATACTGAAGCAAAGTATTCATTAAGTAGCTCCGCTATTTCCTCCGGTTCCATACACACTTTTCCATTGTCACACCTGATTGGTCCTATTCTCTCACATCTTATCCTCTTGCTCTTCACGTATTTGTAGAATGTCTTGGGGTTTTCCTTAATCCTGTCCGCCAAGGCCTTCTCATGGCCCCTTCTGGCTCTCTTAATTTCATTCTTAAGCTCCTTCCTGCTAGCCTTATAATCTTCTAGATTCATATGATTACCTAGATTTTTGAACCTTTCATAAGCTCTTCTTTTCTTCTTGACTAGATTTACAACAGCCTTTGTGCACCACGGGTCTTGTACCCTACCATCCTCTCCCTGTCTCATTGGAACGTGCCTACCCAGAACCCCACGCAAATATCGCCTGAATATTTGCCACATTTCTTCAGTACGTTTCCCTGAGATCATCTGTTTCCAATTTATGCTTCCAAGTTCCTGCCTGATAGCCTCATATTTCCCTTTACTCCAATTAAACGTTTCCCTAACTTGTCTGTGCCTATCTCTCTCCAATGCTATGGTAAAAGAGATAGAATTGTGATCACTATCTCCAAAATGCTCTCCTACCGAGAGACCTGACACCTGACCAGGTTCATTTCCCAATACTAGATCAAGTACAGTCTCTCCTCTTGTAGGCTTATCTACATATTGTGTTAAACCTTCCTGAACACACCTAACAAACTCCACCCCATCTAAACCCCTCACTCTAGGGACATGCCAATCAATATTTGGGAAATTAAAATCTCCCACCACAACAACCCTGTTATTATTACTCCTTTCCAGAATCTGTCTCCCTATCTGCTCCTCGATGTCCCTGTTACTATTGGGTGGTCTATATAAAAAACAACCAGCAGGGTTATTGATCCCTTCCTGTTCCTAACCTCCACCCACAGAGACTCCATAGACAACCCCTCCATGACTTTCTCCTTTTCTGCAGCCGTGACACTATCTCTGTTCAACATTGTCACACCCCCACCTCTTTTGCCTCCCTCCCTGTCCTTTCTGAAACAAGCCTGGCACTTGAAGTAGCCATTCCTGTCCCTGCACCATCCAAGTCTCTGTAATGGCCACAGCATCATAGCTCCAAGTGCTGATCCATGCTCTGAGCTCATCCGCTTTATTCATGATACTCCTTGCATTAAAATAGACACATCTCAAACCATCAGACTGAGCACATCCCTTCTCGATCACCTGCCCATCCTCTCTTTTGTACTGTCTCCAAGCTTTCTCTATTTGTGAGTCAACCTCCCTTTCCTCCGTCACTTCAGTTCAGTTCCCACCCCCCAGCATTTCTAGTTTAAACTCTCCCCAATGGCCTTAGCAAACCTCCCTGCCAGGATATTGGTCCCCCTGGGATTCAAGTGCAACCCGTCCTTTTTGTACAGGTCACACCTGCCCCAGAAGAGTTCCCAGTGATCCAGAAATCTGAATCCCTGTCCCCTGCTCCAATCCGTCAGCCACGCATTTATCCTCCACCTCATTCTATTCCTGTACTCACTGAATCAATGCAAAACTGCACACAAGAGGGACAAACAACCAATGTGCAAAAGACAACAAATTGTGCAAATAGAAAAAGAAAAACAAACTAATAATAATAAATGAAGGAATAACAAATAATACTGAGAACATGAATTGTAGAGTCCTTAAAAGTGTGTCTGTAGTTTGTGGAATCAGTCAGTGTTGGGGTGAGAGAAGTTGCTGGTTCTGGTGCCTAATTGTTGATGGCTAATAAATGTTCCTGAACCTGATGGTGTGGGACTTAAAGCTCCGGTCGCTCATCCTTGATGGAAGCTGCTAGAAGAGAGCATGGGCTGGGTGGTGGGGGTCATTGATGATGTGTGCCCCTTTCTTGTGACAGTGCTCCTTGTAGGTGTGCTCAATGGTGGGAGGGCTGCTTTGGACTGTTTTCGTTTACCTGCACTGCACCTTCTCTACAACTGCTGCACTTTATTCTGCATTGTTGTTGTTTTACTTTGTTCTAGCTCAATACGCTGTGAAATGATCAGATCTGTATGAACAATATGCAAGACAAGATTTTGACCCTACTGCATGTGACCACAATCAACCAGAGATGGGACATGGAGATAGACCACCAACCAGCTGGCAGGGGTTGGGTGGGGATTGAAATATTATATTGAGGCATGAAATCACCCTAATTTAAGAGTGGTTTCCATGTACTCTGAACCTCAGGAAACCTCGATGACCAACAGAAGAAGGTCTAACCTGACGTAATCTGCTGAATTCCTCTAGCATTTTGGTGAAAAAAATATTCTTCCAGCATTTTCTGTCCTCTGCTAGTCTGCAGGTCACCCTTGGGCAAAGTGTAGCACCTGTTTAGTGCCACCTGCACCCACCCCTCGATCAGGATCAGGTGAAGCCATGGGAGCAGGTGGTGGGTGGTTGTATGTGTAGCTGGTAGATATCACAAGTCCTGGTTATGCGACCACTGACAATCTCTGAAGAGTATTGATAATGGCTGGGGTCACCCATCTTGTGAAGGCACTACCCAGAAGAAGGCAATGGCAAACCACTTCTGTCGAAAAATTTGCCGAGAACAATCATGGTCATGGGAAAGGCCATGATTGCCCATGTCACATGACATGGCACATAATGACGATGATAACCTCTATACGAAAGGTTTAGAGGTCTTGCCGTCAGACAAGAGGTACTGCAGCGTAAGGACAAGGGTAGTTAGGATGGGAAACAGCTTCTTCCCCCTGGCTGTGAGACTGCTGAACTTCCTGCCACCACCCAGGTCTCATCACGCATGAAGAACCAGTAATGTTATACTGTTATGTTTTAAATTGTTACATAAATACACCTTATTATTTGTTTATTTATTTGTAGTAGTATTACTTTGCTCCTGATCTTCACCAGTGAGGAACCAGCCATCATCATCATCAATATTGTTTTATCAGTTGTGTGTGTGAGTTATATGTACTGTGCTGTGCACCTTGGTCCGGAGAAACGTTGTTTCATTTGGCTGTATATGTGTACAGTTGAATAACAATAACCTTGAACTTGATATGGGCCAAATCTGGGCAAATGGGACTAACATAGCTGGTTATCTTGGTTGGGATGGACAGGTCAGGCCAAAGGGCCTGTATCTGTGACTGTACAGCTCTAAGTTGTTGTTTTCACACTAAGACACTGCTTCCTGAGTCACACACAGCTTCTGCACCGGCAGTTGGTGGTGGTGAGAGGGGGGTTTTGTAAACAACGTAATGTAAATGCAGTGCCAGTGACCCGGATTCAATTCCCGCCACTCGACTGTCTGTGAGGAGTTTGTACGTTCTCCCCGTGACCGTATCTGTTTCCTTCGGGCGCTCTACTTTCCTCCCGCATTTCAAAGGCATATTGGTCAGTCGGTTAACTGGTCACATGCCTATAATTGGGCAGTGCGGGCTCGTTGATCCAGAAGGACCTGTTACTGTGCTGTATTTCTTGAAAAAATAAGTCAATAAATAGATAGATAGATAGATTTTGATTACATTGCCTGTATTTCTGTAACGATGACATCAGCGCAGTTTTTCTTAAATGGATCTGAAACCAGGTTAGTTACCATGGAGATTTTCAGTGTTAATTCCAAACCTTTTTAGAGGGGAATGTTGAGCTGTTCCTCATTGTCTATGTAACATTTAAAAGCCTTTTTTGGATCTGTCTCTTACAGTAAAGCTGCCAGCAGAGCTCACATGTCAGTGAATAGACAGCTTCGTGGATTAAATCTCATTCCCCCACTCATCAGTCATATTCCATACCCCTGAATCATCGATTCAGTCCTGCCTCGTCTTCGTCCTGATATTTCATGTTAATGATCCAGTGGCAGTTTTACACACAGTTACATAGAGTAACTATATAATTTGTGTTTCACAATCCACAGATTGAAATTTCAGCAGCTGGGGTGTAAAGTATGGATACCCTGCTGAAGTAACAGAATTGCATAGTTTTTAAACTAGAGTTGGTCAGAGAAGATGCTCTCATACAACACAGAAAATTACAGCACAATTATGGCCCTTCAGCCATGACGTTGTGTCGACCTTTTAACCTCTAATCCTTCCCTCCTACATGGTCCTCCATTTTTTTCTTTCATCCCTGGGCCTATCTAAGTGCCTCTTAAATGTCGCTAATGTATCTGCCTCTGCCACTACCCCTGGCAGTGTATTCCACGTACCCACTGCTCTCTGTATAAAAAAACCTACCTCTGACAACCCCCCCCCCCCCGTACTTTCCTCCAATCACCCCAAAAATTATGTCCCCTTGTTTTAGCTTTTTCCACCCTAGGAAAAAGTTGCTGGCTATCCAATTGATCTTTGCCTCATAATCTTCTACATCTATATCAAGTCCTCGTTCATTCTCCTTCACTCCAAAGAGAAAAGCCCTAGCTCACTCAACCTTTCCTCATAAAACCTGTTCTCTAATCCAGGCAGCATCCTGGTAAATCTCCTCTGGACCCTTTGCACAAGCACATGTACACATCGCCTTCCATGGCCACAAATTGCATAGATTTGCCACCGTTGGTAGAAGAAATTCCTCATCATCTCAGTCCTAAACGGATGCCCCTTTATCCTGAGGCTGTGCCCAATGATCCTGGACTCTCCCATTAATGGACACATCCTCTCCACATCCACTGTAACTTCTGCCTTTCAGTATCCAGTGGGTTTCAATGAGATTCTCCCCTCATCTTTTAGCACACAAACGCTCCTCATTCATTAAGCCTTTCACTCCCACAATCACTCTTGTGAACCTTCTCTGGACCCTCTCCAAGGCCAGCACGTCTTTCCATGAATACAGGCACCAAAATTGCTTTTTGAAAGATTATCTGGGCCTGTAGCCGCTTGAGTTTAGAAAAATGAGGGAAAATCTTATTGAAACCTATTGAATGGTGATAGGCCTAGATAGGGTAAACGTGGAGAGCATGTTTCCTATAGTGGGGGAGCCTAGGACAAGAGGACTCAGCCTCAGATAAGAAAGATGTCCCTGTAAAGCAGAGATGAGGAGGTATTTCTTTAGCCAGAGGGTGGTGAATCTGTGGAATTCATTGCCACAGGTGGCTGTGGAGGCCAAGTCATTGGGTATATTTAAGGTGGAGGTTGATAGGTTCATGATTAGTCAGGGTGTCAAAGGTTATAGGGAGAAGGCAGGAGAACGTGGTTAAGAGGAATGATAAATCAGATATGGTGGAATGACAGCAGGCTCAAAAGCCAAATGGCCTATTTCTGTTGCCATGTCTTATAGTCTTTTGGTCTATCAAGATGAGGTTGTTTTCCAAATGAAAAGAAGTAGGAGCATAGTAGAGTAGCGGTTAGCACGGCGCTATTGCAGATCGGAGTGGCCGGAGTTGGGAGTTCAATCTGGTGTCCTCTCTAAAGAGTCTGTACATCTTCCCCATGCAAAGTGTGGATCTCCTCCAGATGTTCTGGTTTCCTCCAAAACTCCAAAGGCATCTCAGTTAGTAGGTTAATTGGTCATTGTAAATTCCCCGTGATTAGGCTTGGGTTAATTCGGTGGATTGATGCAGGGTGCAGCTCAAAGGGCTGGAAAGGCATGTTCCACGCTGTACCTCAATAAATAAACAAACAAACAAATAAATAATTACATATGCTTAATATGCCAGGATAAAAATTCACAACCTAACAACAACAACAATTTGTATTTCAGTAGCACCTTTGAAGTAGCAAAATGGCTTAACATGCCTTACAGAGGTGTTACTATACAAAACTCTGTGCTGGACAGTGCAATGGTGGATGAGTGAAAGTCAGTCAAAGAAGGATTTAATAGCATTTAAAAGAATTAGATCTACACTCAGTACCTCCTATACCTAATAATGTGGTCACTGAGTATGTTTCTGTATGTTTGTGGCCTTCTTGTAGCCCACCCACTTCAAGTTTCGATGTGTTGTGCATTCAGAGATGATCATCTGCACATCACTGTTGTAACGTGTGGTTATTTGTGTTACTGTTGCCTTCCTGTCAGCTTGAACCAGTCTATTCATTCTCCTCTGATCGCTCTCATTAACAAGGTGTTTTCACCCACAGAACTGCTGATCACTAGTTGGTTTTTTTTGTGGCTTTTTTTGCACCAACCTCTGTAAACTCTCGAGAGTGTTGTGTGTGAAAATCCCAGAAGATCAGGAGTTTCTGGCACCAACAATCATTCCACAGTCAAGGTCACTTAGATCACATTTCTTCCCCATTCTGATGTTTAGTCTGAACAACAACTGAACCTCTTGATCATGTCCACATGCTTTTTCTGCATTGAGTTTCTGCCATATGATCGTCTGATTAGATATCTCCATTAATGAGCAGGTGCACCTAATGAAGTGCCCACGGAATGTATGTGCATAAAATGAATGCTTTGCCCGTAATCATTCTATTGATAAACTAAATTCTGGACAGTGCATATTGATTGTTTTTAACTAATTACATTCTCTGTCAAAGTAAAAATTGAGAGAAAGAGTGCAACTTGCTTCCAAAGGAGTTGATCTGAGGTTGCAGAGGGAGACGGAATGGTGACCCTGTCTTGTTGCTGTGGTGATTTACAGCAGGTTGCAGAGCGACCAGGATTCAATCATCAGTGAGCAATCAGCAAATCTGGACTCGACCACCAACACTGCGGAAAAACCAGGCGCGCAGCAAAAAACTGCAAAAGAGGGTCTGAAGAGGCAGAATGGTGAGTTGAGTTTGCCTATGTGTTTTACTTTTGTAGCTCTGCTCCGGAGGCAGGCAACTTACAATAAATCTCAAACATGCAGGAGTCCATGGGAGGAGATTTAATTCTCAAATCAAGTTCCACTCAGCTCAGTGGCTGAGATCTTGTAAGCCATTCACAAGCCTCTCCGTTGAAGTATCAAATTTTAATCCAATTTCAGGGAGTCAAACGGCACTGAAACAGGTGCTTTGGCCTATCATTTCCTACTGACCAATTTGCCCAGCTAAACCTAGCCCATTTACAACACAGAACATAGATTCAAGATTGTTTAATGTCATTTCCTGTACATGAGTTTAAAGGAGAATGAAATAATTGTTACTCTCAATCCAATGCAGCACAAAAAAACACAATAAATATAAGTACTTCAGATAGTTTATATACATATGTACGTATAGTGAGTTTGACAGTACGGAACAGGAACAGGCTCTTTGGCCCACAGAGCTGGTGCTGATGGCAATTCCAATTTAAAAATCACATTGTCCGGCATATGGTCCGTACCGCTCCGTTCCCTGCCAGTTCATCTGCTCGCTTAAAGCTTCTTAACTGTGGCTCTGTTATCTTCTGGAACCTTTTCCCCTGGCATTGTATTCTATGGACCCATCACTCTGTGCAAAAACACTTGGTATTGAATACAGAACGGTATAGCACAGTACAGGCCCTTCAGCTGACGATGTTGTACCGACCTTTTAGCCTATTCCAAGATCAATCCAACTCTTCTCTCCTACGTAACCCTCCATTTCTTTATCATCCTTAGATATTAAGGCTTGTCTAAGCATCTCTTAAAAGTCTCTCATGTATCTGCCTCTACCACCAACCCTGGCAGCACATTCCACGCACCTACCACAGTCTGTAGGAAAAGCTAACTTTGCACTCCCCCCATACTTTCCTCCAATCACCTTAAAATTATGCCTCCTGGTTTTGCTGCTCTTGGAAAATTTCTTTGGCTATCCACTTGATCTATGCCTTTTATCATCTTGTACACCTCTACAGTTTCACCTCTCATCCTCCATTGTTCCAAGGAGAAAAGCCTTAGCTCCATCACCTTATCTTCTAAGAAATAAGAGGTAGTCCGTTGTGGATTTTGAGGTGTGTTCAGGATCATTATCCTGTTGTAGGAGCCATCCTCTTTTCACCTTCAGCTGTTTTACAGACGGTGTGATATATTTGCTGGTATTTAGAAGTCTCTAACCCAGGATGCATCATGTTAAATCTCCTCTACACCCTCTCTAAGGTTTCCATATCCTTCCTGTAACAAGAACAAAGATATAGGAACAGAATTAGTCCATTTGGCCAATGAGTCAGCTCTGCCATTCCATCATGGCTGATTTATTATCCCTCTCAACTCCATTTTCCTGCCTTCTCACTGTAACGTTTGACACCCTTACTAATCAAGAACCTATCAACCTCTATTTTAAATATACCTAAATACTTGGCCTCCATAGCTGTTTGTGGAAACTAATTCCACAGATTCATTACCCTGTTGCTAAAGAAATTCCTCCTCGTCTCTGTTCTAAAGGGACACTCTTGTATTCAGAGACTGAGCTAGACTCCCCTTTCCACTCTATTTCAGCTTTTCCATATTCTATAGGTTTCAATGAGGTCCCTCTTATTCTACAAGTCCAGAGCCATCAACCGCTCCTCATATGTTAACCCTTTCATTCCCAGGATCATTCTCATATTCCCGCATCTGGACCATTTCCATCTCTGTCTAAATCAGGGGTTATTAACCTGGGGTCCAAAGACCCCTTGCTTAATGGTATTGGTCCAAGGCATAAAAATAGTTTGGAACCGCTGGTCTAAATGTCTCTTAAATATAGTGAATCTATTCCACTTCCTCCTTACATCTTCAAAAGTTGATGCTTGAAAAAGATTGCATCTGTCATTTAGGACCCCCATCACCTAGGTCATGCCCTCTTCTCATTGCTATCACAAAGGAGCAGGTACAGGAGCCTGGAGGCACACACTCACCAATTCAGGAACAGCTCTTTCTCTCTGCCATCAGATTTCTGAATGGACAAGGAACCCATGAAGACTACCTCAGTATTTTTGTTTCCTTATTTGTTCTCTTTTTGCATTACTTATTTAATTCTATATATTGTTATTCTGGGAGGGAAATCTGTACTTAACTACACTGAGCAGGACCAACTCTTCACCCAACATTAGTTAAATAAACAGATTATCTTCTCATTATCACCTGACTGTTTGCGGGACTTGCTGTGCAGAAATTAACAGCCACATCTGTAAGATAACAATGACTATAGCTGAACAAAATCTGAGCTGCTGGAGGAACTGTGGATCAAGCAGCGTCTGTGGAGGGAAATGCAATGGTCAACACTCTGGGTCGAGGTTCTTTGTCTGGGCTGAAAGGTAGATGTTAGATAGCCCAGTCGAAAGATGTAGGGGGAAGAGATGGAGCAAGAGCTGGCAGCTAATGGGTGGATGGAAAAGGGAAGAGTGGGAATAGCAATAGAGGCTGGGAGGTGATAGGTGGATGGAAAAGGGAAGAGTGGGAATAGCAATCGAGGCTGGGAGGTGATGGGTGGATCCAGGTGAGGATGGTGATAGGCAGATTGGAGTGGAGAGTGGGAATAGTGACTGAGACTGGGAGCATATAGGCAGATGAAGGAGGGGAGAGTGAGAATGGTGACAGAGATGGGGAGATGATAAGCCGGGGTGGCAAAAGGCTACAGATGGTGAAATCTGATTTGAGAAGAAGATGGCTCATGGAACCAAATATGGGAAGTGGGGAGGAAAGATGTAACAGTGAGGAGAGTGGGCTCCAGTGGAAGGAGTGTGAAGGTGATGGGCAGATGGATTTGAATGGGTATGTTAGGGGGCGCTGGGGTGGGTGTAGGAAGAGCTGGGATCAAAAGGAGAGAGAAAGAGGACTGAGGGAGAGCTGTTTACTTGGAACTCAAGAATTCAGCATAATCTTATTGGGCAGTAGATTTTTTTTTACAAAAGCTCCAAAAGTTTATTCACTCTCAAGATATGCACAATGATCAGGGATTTACACAGCTATTTACAATTTCAAATTAAAATACGGTTACTATCATCTACAAATCATTCAATTGTCTGGGGGGACACCATTCATGCAAAACACTACCGTTCCCATAGAGACTGCATGCCCCTCTCCAAGGACACCTGGGCGGGCACGGACGTAGCCCAGAATAGGGGCAGGTAGTTGGCTCAGACAAAGCCCTCGACTACCTGTCACCTGAACCCACGAATGGCCATCATGACCAGGCCCAGGAGCAAGCCTACCAGTAGATTCCTCATTGACCCTCTCCCCCCCCCACTTCCTTCTGTACAGGGTGCCCACATATCAGGAGTACAGGGCTGAAGTGCAACCAGAACCTGAAGGACAGCCTCTTCAAATACTCAAGCAGGGACTGGAGCCTCTCACACTCCATAAAAACATGCTGGAATTTAAATCTGATGACCTTGAAGTGCTTAAAAATGAGAAATATCCAAAGGGTTAAAGAAAATATAACCGCAGAGAGTCAAGTGTTTTATTAATGGTACCTTACTCCCTTGGAGCACACCCTCTCCCACACAAACAATCAGAGATGTCACATAAGTGGAAGCTGTTTCTCTTCAGATGGGAAGTGATTTTTCTTTTAGCTGTTTTCCTAAAAAAAAAGGTACAGAAATATAACAAAGATGCACTCAATAGCGACAGGAACAATAGCACCGTGTAGCAAAAGGTACAAGAATCTACCTCCATTCCACACGGGGTTGCATGTTTTTTTTGTGTCCTGAGGATGTGCCTGTCCCAGATCCAATTCTATAGCTGCTGTTGGGGTTGTATTTGGTAACAAAGGCATTGCATTTTGGAGTATTATTTCATTGTGTCTTGCAGGAGAATTGCACGTCCCTCTGTAATTAAATCTTGCAGTACTGTCACAAGTATTCCTCCCTCCTAATGCATTTATCCAATACCACACCTGTGACCAAACAAAGATGCAAAGATCATCATTAAAGGTGCAGCAATCTCTTCCCTTGCTTCCCTTAGTGATCTGGGGAGTACTCTGTCCGGCCCTTGACTTTTTTATCCTCCATCAGGGCTAAAGGTGCTGCCTGACCTGCTGAGTTCCTCCAGCATTTTGTCTGTTACTCTGGACTTCCAGCATCTGCAGAATCTCTGTATTTGCTTATGTAACCCTCTCACTGTGGCTCATCAACAAATGAGGCTTGTTAGCCATCTCAGACGAACAGTCACATGACTCAGCAATGAATAGGTAACAGTGAGATGACCATCTCCAATAAACAACACATATCTGGGGTCAGTATGATTCAGGTTCAATCAAACAGAAAAGTTAGAATGTTCTGTTAGGGGATTGAAAGATATGGTGAATGCTATATAAATATTGCCCCATGCAAAAGTTATCATTCTCCAGGAAAACAGAAATTATACCAGCATAAAACCAGTCTATAATGTGCACATGAACGTTGGAGCTCATTACTGGGTAGTCGGGTGGTTCACTTTTTAATTCAAGGTGCTGAACCCATTTTCTGCGTGAAAGATGCCAGCCACAATTTGAACTTTCTTTGAAGTCTGTTACAAGCTAACTGGCTAACATCAGAAGTGTTGGCACTTCCTCCGTGGAACCATTTGTCTGCACAAAGAGCCTCTTACAACGGCGTCTGTCCTTCGGGTGGGGTTCCACAAGTGCCTTCCGTTATGCTCTTATCCACTCCTCACTTCTCCCCCAACTCCTGCAAAGAGACCCAAAACCAACCCATGTTCTCCTGGAAATTTGATGCTGCCAATCTCTCTCGAATATCCATGGCATACCACTGGATAGAATGTTATCAAGACAAACCCAAGTGGCTAACACAGCATTCCTAAGTGGATCAAATGACCCCTTATCTTAACAAAAACCAAAATGCTGGACTGTAAAATTTGATTAACAGAACACACTGCATTTTACAGAAAAGCTGCAGTAAATAAAATACCCAACAGCATAATTGTAGTAATTCAATAAAACATGTTCTAAGCCAGGGTATTACACTTAAGACCATAAGACATAGGAGCAGAATTAGGCCATTCAGCCCATCGAGTCTGCTCTGCCATCTGTCCTAATGTTTGTCAAAAGTTCTAGCACATCCTCTTTCTTAATGTTGACATGTTCCAGTATATCAGCTTGTTTTTCACTGTCCTCACAAACGTCAAGGTCCCTCTGTGAATACAGAGGCAAAATATTCATTAAGGATTTTCCCTACCTCCTCCAAATCCAGGCATATGTTTCCCCTCCTACCCCTCATCAGTCCTACCCTCACCCTAGTCATCCTCCTGTTCTTCATGTGTATAGAACACCTTGCTTTTTTCTTAATCCCACTCACCAAGGCCTTCTCATGACCCCTTCTAACTCTCCTAAGTCCATTCTTAAGCTCTTTCATGGCTACCTTGTAACTCTCTGGAGCCCTGTCTGATCCTTGCTTCCTAAAATTTAAGTAAGCTTCTTTCTTCCACTTGATGTTCCACATGTCTTGTCTATCTTCATTCCTTTACCCTATCTTCCTTTCCCTACCTCAATAGGACAAACCTATCCAGGACACCATGTAAATGCTCCCTAAACAACCTCCACTATTCTGCTGTGCATTTCCCCAAGTACATCTGTTCCCAATTTACGATCCCAAGCTCCTGCCTAATAGCATCATAATTTGCCTTCCCCCAATTAAATACCACCTGTTCCTATCCCTCTCCAGGGCTATAATGAAGGTCAGGGAGTTGTGAGAGGAAACCAGAGCATCTGGAGGAAATCCATGCGGGTCATGGGGAGAACACTCGAACACCTTATTGACAATGGCAAGAATCAAAACCAGTTTGGTGATTGCTGTCACACTAATCTGGTTACGCTAACCACTACACTGCTGTGACACCCTAAAGATGCCGGAAATGCTAAATTACACTGATCAAAGTAAATAAAGGGTTAACAGAACGCAGGAAGCTATAATCTATTGAAAGTCAATTTGATGCCAACAGTGACCTATTTCGCGCTAATCTTTCTTTTCTTGGAGTTCTGGTTACCTAAATTAGAACCTCGTACTGTACCTCCTGGGGTTACAGGACTTCTCCTTTGTATGATTTCTTGATGCTTTCTCACGTGGCTCAGCACTCAACCAAACTTGTATGCTGATTCCCTAATGGCTAACCTGCAGGTTGAGTCGGTGATAAAGAAGGCAAATACATGTTAGTACTCATTTTGAGAAGACTAGAATATAAGAGCAAAGATGTAATGCTGAGTATTGGTTAGTCTGCACTTGGAGTATTGTGAGTTGCTCTAGGCCTCATATCTAAGAAAGTATGTGCTGGCATTGGAGAGGGTCCAGAGGAGGCTCATGAGAATGATTCCAGGAATGAAAAGGTCAATGTACGTGGAACATTTAATGTCCTTGAGCCCGTACATGCTGTAGTTTAGAAGAATGAGAGGAGATGTCTCTGAAACCAATTGAAGGGATATGGAGCGAAGGCAGGAGATTGGGGCTGAGAGGGAAATGGATCTGCCATGATGAAATGTTGGAGCAGATCTGATGGGCTAAGTGGCCTAGTTTTGCTCCTGTATCTTACGGTTATATGGTCTTAAATTAAAAGGTTTAGAAAGTGTGAATGTGGAAGGAAGAGATCTTATAGTGGGTGAGTCTATGACCAAAGGGCACAGCCTCAGGTAAAAGGACATCCCTTTAGAACAGAAATTAGGAGTAATTTCTTTAGCCAGAGAATGGTGATTCTGTGGAATTCATTAGGTGTGTTTAAAGTGAAGGCTGATGTAAGGGCATCAAATGTTACCGGGGAAGGTAACAAAATGGGGTTGAGTGGGATAGTAAATCAGCCATGATGAAGTGTCAGAACTCATTAGGCAGAATGGCCTATTTCTGCTCCTATGTCTTATGGTCTTATGGTTAATGCTCCTGTCAAGGTCAAAGTTTGAAGGGAATAGGGCAGTTCTCAGGATGCAGTGAAGGGGTTCCATGCATTGTCCAACAAAGTATGAACCATCTTTACATCACAAACTGGGTGATTTGGTAAGGTAATACATTGTATTGCACTGCAGGAAAGTTAGCATAATAATTACAAAGGGAATGAATACTTTTTCAGCCTTACAATACTGGTTTTTAATTTTTAGAAAAGCATTGACAGGCTTTGGAATGTTCCTTTTGATTTGATGTGGTGCACAATGTTTTGTAGATTAGCTCAAGAAGTCCTACGAGGCACTGTGTTATAAATACCTTGAGTCTCAAACAACCAAGTCCAGCTCCTGGCCTTTACGTGTGGCTTAGCTACTAAGCCTAGTGGAACTGTTTCTACCGGCAGGTGAAGGGGCAAAAGTGGGTTACTGGCACCTTAACACCAATTGCTTTGGGTAGATGGGGATTTTCAGCTGTGGGGGGGCAGCTGATCTAGGAGAAGGAAAACTGATATCAAGCCTTTACTGCCTTGTGGCTATACCTACTCATGGGGAAGGTTTCAGAGTAAACCGCAAGGAAAAATCCAGAGCTGGAGTCTCTAAGGTAGGCCTACTTTGAGTTCAGTGCCAACTGGCAACCCCTGCGACGCTGCTGGTGCCAAACTGTACCAGTCTCTGCAGTTCCATTGGATCCATCAGCTGCTTGGAGAAGGTAAGCCTGCTGCAAGTGGCACAGCTTTCTCTCCATGTCAAACTGCCCAGGCTTGCATCTACATGGGCAGCTAGGACACAACATCCATGGTTGACCCCAACCATTTAAGGCCTCGTATAACACACACAACCTTGAGATTCATTTTCTTACTGGCACCAGAAAGGAATGCAACAGAATCCACAAAAAAACACACACATATCAAAGAATAACAAACTTCCAGTGTGCAAAAGAGAACAAAGCGTGCAAATAATAAAACTAATAAACAAGTAACACATGGAGCGTGAGCTGCAGAGTCCCTGAAAGTGAGTCTACAGGTTACGGAGACCGTTCTGGGAGCCCAATGACTGCAGGCCACAGACATCGGCCCTTCGGCCCGACTCACCCATGTTGACCACGGTGCTCAGCAAGTTAGTCCCATTTACCCACGTTCATTCCGTAAACCTTCCCCTATAAACGTATGTCTATATGCCTCATCATTACCATTGTGCTGCATAATAAGACGTGGGCGATCACGGTTTTTGACCATGATTGTCCCTGGCAAATATTTCTCCAGAATTGATTTGCTATTGCCGCCTTCTGGGCAGTGTCTTTACAAGACGGGTGACCCCAGCCATTATCAATACTCTTCAGAGATTGCTGTCAGTGGTCGCATAACCAGGGCTTGTGATATGCACCAACTGTTCATACGACCATCCACTACCTGCTGCCATGGCTTCAGGTGACCTGATTGGGGTGGGGCACTAAGCAGGTGCTACACCTTGCCCATTGGTGACCTGCAGGCTAGCAGAGAGAAGGAACTCCTTACACCTCCTTTAAGTAGAGGCATAATCTCCACCCTACCACTCTCTGCCTCATAAGTGTTATAATTGTACTCACCTCTACCACTTCGTCTGGCAGCTCAATCTATTGGCACAACACCTTCTGTGTGAAGCTGCCTGTCAGATCTCTTTTAAATCTTTTCCTCTCACACACTGGGTCTATACTCCCTAGTTTTTAGTTCCTCTTCCTTCGGGAAAAAATACTGTGTGTGTTTATCCTATCTATACCCCCTCTGATATTGTACACTTTTATAAAGTCACCCCTCAGTCTCCTACAGACCAAGGAATAACGCTGAGGCTTTATGAGGTATTGGTCAGACCGCACTTGAAGTATTGTGAGCAGTTTGGGCCCTGTCTCTATGTGCTGGCATTGGAGAGGGTCCTGAGGAGGTTCACGAGAATGATTTCAGGAAAGAAAATGTTAATGTATGAGGTGTGTTTAATGGCTCTGGGCCTGTACTCACTGAAATTTAGAAGAATGAGGAGAGATCTCAGTTAAAGCTACAAAATATTGAAAGGCCTAGACAGACTGGATGTGGAGAGGATGTTTCCTATAGTGGGGGAGTCTCAGACCAGAGGCACAACCTTGGAATAGAGGGATGACCATTTAGAACAGACATGAGGAGCAATTGCTTTAACCAGTCTGAATGGCCTAATTGTGCTCCTACAGTATGTCGTAGTCTTCACGGGGAGGATGTACAAACTCCTTACGTATGGCACTGGAACAGAATTCCGAATTCCGGACCACCCCCAGCTGTAATAGTGTTGCGCTAACCTCTACGCCAATGTGGCATCTGTTTATTATCACTGGCTTATCGGATGTGAAATTTGTTGTTTTGTGGCAGCAGTTCAGCGCAGGTATAAAATTACAAACATGAGAAAATCTGCGAATGTTGGAAGTTCAAGCAACACACACAAAATGCTGGTGAACGCAGCAGGCCAGGTAGCATCTATAGGAGGAAGTACAGTCGACGCTTCGGGTCGAGGCCCTTCGTCAGGACTAACGGAAAAAAGAGATAGTAAGAGATTTGGAAGTATGAAATTACTCTCGATTATGAAAGTGCAAAAAGAGGGAATAACGAGGTTATTCCATTGCTGTCTGTAAGGAGTTTGTACACTCACCTTGTGTTTCCTTCGGGTGCCTCGGTTTCCTCTCACAGTCCAAAGACGTACGGGTTAATTGGTCACGTGGGTGTAATTGGGCCAGATGGGCCTGTTACTGTCTAGCACCTCCTCTGCTAAAAACAAGGGCAGCAGAAGATTTCCTGCTCCCTGCGAGTTTCCCTCCACCTTGCTTTGGAAGTACATCACTGCTCCTTCCTTCCTTGTCAGCATGCTTGGAACTACTTCTCCAACACCTCTAGATGGACTGCAGTGGCTCACCCTCTCCTTCTCAAGGCAGATGGGGGATTGGGTAATATAGGCTGCCTTTATCAGTGATGACCAGTTCCCAGATAACACAAGACAAAATGTTATGTTGCTGAGGCCTAATTTGGAGTTTTGTGAGCAGTTCTAGCCACCTACAGTACTGTGCAAAATTCTTGGGCACATATATATAGCTAGGTACCTAAGAACTTTGCACAGTACTATATTTATCAATGTGGAGTGGATGTCTGGTGGGAGCAAAGGATGTTGGGAGTGATGATGGTGGGGCACTGCGGGAGGGGTGTGGGGCAGGTGGCAGAGAACGAGTGCCAGGGGCAGGGGGTGGCACGGGTGCAAACACACTCAACCCTGAGACACCAGGCAAGGTTATTTGATTCCAAAGAATTGGTTTATTTATCACTACAGAACGTCTCTCTGGTGCTTCCCACTCCCTCCCTCTCCCTTTTCCTTTTCCCAACCATGATTCCCCTCTCCCTGCTCCCTTCCCACTGTCAGTCCACAATAGTGACCCATGTCAGACCTGATGGTAGACCTGAGGAGAGCTAAGGTACCGGTGACCCCTGTTTCCATCCAGGGGGTCAGTGTGGACATGGTGGAGGATTACAAATACCTGGGGATACGAATTGACAATAAACTGGACTGGTCAAAGAACACTAAGGCTGTCTACAAGAAGGGTCAGAGCTGTCTCTACTTCCTGAGGAGACTGAGCTCCTTTAACATCTGCCGGACGATGCTGAGGATGTTCTACGAGTCTGTGGTGGCCAGTGCTATCATGTTTGCTTTGTGTGCTGGGGCAGCAGGCTGAGGGTAGCAGACACCAACAGAATCAACAAACTTATTCGTAAGGCCAGTGATGTTGTGGGGATGGAACTGGACTCTCTGACGGTGGTGTCTGAAAAGAGGATGCTGCCTAAGTTGCATGCCTTCTTGGTCAATGTCTCCCATCCACCTGTCATTCCTGCCTGTGGCCATCAAACTTTACAACTCCTTCCTTGGAGGGTCAGACACCCTGAGCCAATAGGCTGGTCCTGGACTTATTTCATAATTTACTGGCATAATTTACATATTACTATTTAACTATTTATGGCTCTATTACTATTTATTATTTATGGTGCAACTGTAATGAAAACCAATTTCCCCCTGGGATCAATAAAGTATGAATAAAACTAAAAACTAAAACTAAAACTAAATCAGATATGATGAAACAGCAGGGCAGGCTCGGTAGGCCAAATGGCCTAATTCTGCTCCTATGTCTTATGGTCTTAAACTGTGCTTTTCATTGGTATCTACAGCTAAGTCTTATTCACAGAAGGAATGAGGATAGATGTAAACATTGCTGAGGCCACCTGAGATTCATGAACTTATACTGACCTCACAGATGTGAGTCACAAGTGTGTCCATGCCAGCCGTCAAACAATCTAAACCAAATGTTCAAAGAAATAATAATAAGTAAATAAGCAATAAATACCAAGAACCTGAGATGAAGAGTCCTTGAAAGTGAGTCCATTGGTTGTGGGAACATTTCAGTAATGGGGCAAGTGAAATTGAGTGAAGTTATTCCCTTTCGTTCAAGAGCCTGATGGTTGAGGGGTAATAGCTGTTTCTGAACCTGGTGGTGTGGGGCCTGAGACTCCTGTACCTTCCTGATAGCAGCAGCAAGAAGAGAACATGTCTTAGGTGGTGGAGGTTCTGGATGATGGATGCTGCTTTCCTACAACAACATTTCATGTTGATGTGCTCAGCGTTGGGGAGGGCTTTACCTGTGATGGTCTGGGCTGTACCTACTATCCCTTTTACCGGCACTTACTCCTTGGATTTTAATACCTTGGCATTTCAAGCCTTTGTGACACTAGGTTCATTCTTCTGCTATTAAGCCTGTATAAAATTTTTTAAAACCCCAAGAAAAATCTCACTGAGATGCAATTTGAGTTTTATTTCTTACCTGGAGATACTATGTGGAACTGGCCTTTCCGGCCTGACCAGTGGTGCCACCCAGCAACCCCACTATCTGTTGTTGTTCCTTTCCACACCTTGTGGTGCATCGGGCGGCAACTTTGCCGTTTCTTTAGCATTTGTCTGTTTTTTACAAGGCCGAGTTGCTAGCTCAACACTCAAACCAGCATGGATGCAAAGCACGCAAGGAGCTACTGGATTCAAACGTGGGACCATTCCCCTCAAGGTCCGGTGCAGATGCAAAATTCTTAGGCACCCTGGCTATATTTATGTGCCTCAGACTTTTGCACATTGCTTAGATTGGCTGAACAGCTAGAGAATTTTTGCCAGGGTGAAAATAACTAATACAAGGGGACATAATTTTAAGGTGATTGGAGGAAAGTATAGGGGGGATGTCAGAGGTAAGTTTTTACACAGGAGAGTGGTGGGTGCGAGGAATGTGCTGCTAGGGGTGGTGATAGAGGCACGTCCAATAGGGGCATCGAAGAAACTCTTAGATAGGCACATAGATGATAGAAAATTGGAGGGCTATGTAGGAGGGAAGGGTTAGATTGATCTTAGAGTGGGTTAAAAGGTCGGCACAATTTCATGGGTCAAAGGGCCTGTATTGTGCTGTAATGTTCCATGTTCTATTTTCAAAACAACCTGAGGTTATATTATGAGAGTCTTTTTTCCTAGGGGAGAGTTGTCTTTATATTAGAGGGCGTAGATATAAGCTGATGAGAGAACATTAAAAGGAGATAAAGGATGCAAGTTTTATGTGTGTGTTGGGTGCCTGGAATGCAGTGCCAAGGGAAGTGGTGGAAGCCAATGCAATATTAATGTTTAAGGCATTTAGCCAGGCACTTGAATAGGTAGGAAATGGAGGGATAGACTGTATACAGGCAGATGTATAGTTTAATTTGGGATTGTGTTTGGCATAACACAAATTGGGATTGTGTTTGGTGTTTGTGATTGTGGTGGTAGACCTGAGGAGAGCTAAGGTACTGGTGACCCCTGTTTCCATCCAGGGGGTTAGTGTGGACATGGTGGAGGATTACAAGTACCTGGGGATACGAATTGACAATAAACTGGACTGGTCAAAGAACACTGAGGCTGTCTACAAGAAGGGTCAGAGCTGTCTCTATTTCCTGAGGAGACTGAGGTCCTTTAGCATCTGCCGGATGATGCTGAGGATGTTCTATGAGTCTGTGGTGGCCAGTGCTATCATGTTTGCTGTTGTGTGCTGGGGCAGCAGGCTGAGGGTAGCAGACACCAACAGAATCAACAACTCATTCGTAAGGCCAGTGATGTTGTGGGGATGGAACTGGACTCTCTGACGGTGGTGTCTGAAAAGAGGATGCTGTCTAAGTTACATGCCATCTTGGTCAATGTCTCCCATCCACTACGTAACGTACTGGTTGGGCACAGGAGTACATTCAGCCAGAGACTCATTCCACCGAGATGCAGCACAGAGCGTCATAGGAAGTCATTCCTGCCTGTGGCCATCAAACTTTACAACTCCTCCCTTGGAGGGTCAGACACCGTGAGCCAATAGGCTGGTCCTGGACTTATTTCATAATTTAGTGGCATAATTTACATATTACTATTTAACTATTTATGGTTCTATTACTATTTATTATTTATGGTGCAACTGTAACGAAAACCAATTTTCCCCGGGATCAATAAAGTATGACTATGACTATGACTATAAATATTGTGGGCGAAAGGGCCTGTCCTACGTTTTATGTTAACTTGCCAATACACTTTATTGACTTTAGGCCTTTGTAAGGTAATGTGGACATTGAGAAATAGCTTGTTTTCACTGGATAGGGCGGATCTCTATTGTTCTTGGAGAGCCTCAACCCTTTCTGACCGTATGTTTGCCTTTTCCTTTATTGTGACCTGTCATATGCCATCTGCTGGCCCTCAGTCCCCGTCAGCGATGAGGAGGAGAACGCCACGCTATTCGAACATGTCTCCAAGACGTCGGACGACCCATTCGACACACCCTCGGGGTCCGTACAGCTTCTGTCCATCAAGCCGCTGACCGCACACCCTGGTTACCCCCAGTCCGGCTCGGAGAAGAGCCCAGAGATGGCAGCCGTCAATGGGGAGGTGAGTCCAGTAGTCTCTCTTCACCTCAGGTAAAGAGTCACAGTCCCACCAAGGGAGATGTCTGTCATCAAAACTTGTGGCTTGTAGGGAGGGCATACACTCTCCAAAGCCTCTGTCATGGCCAACTAACTGGATTCTGACAACTCATACTCGTCTCTCAATCCCACATCATTTACACTTGTGCATGCCTGTCACCACCAGGTTCTGAAGTTTGATCAGAGAAATGCCATTCTTATACAGAATTGACCAACAGTTACAAATATTGACCATTGGGTAAACTGTCTATGTTCAAATTCCGTACTTGCATGATGAGCAGTCATTCACAATAGAAACTGCAAGCTAACAATCGATGATACTTTGAAGTTAGTAAAGTTGGTGTGTGTGCCTTGCATCTTTCTGTTACACCCTTATCTTGACTCCATACGCGGAATGTCTCTGGTCCCCTGCTCTGCCAAGGAAAGCTGTGCTCTTCAAAGACCTTTCTTCAAAGGCCTCACTTGCCTGGATCAACAACACATTATCTGTATACTATATATGCCTGGACATGATCTTAACCCTCTTACCTAATTACTTGGGCCCTTCGCTCCAAGTGAAGCATTGGCCATCGATGAACTCCTGCATCCATTGTCCTCTGAAGTCTATGGTATGGTTGGAGTTCATCAAGATTTCTGTAAAGGAGTGACTAGAACTGAATGTAAAATCCAGTTGTGACATAACCAGTGCTTTATAAAGCTACAACACGACATCGTGACCCTTGAATTCAAAGTACTAGCCTTTTATGTGGCACCTTAACAGGTGCCTTCTGGAAATCCAAATACACTACATCTACTGGGTCCCCTTTATTTACGATCTAACAAATTTATCAAACCAAATTTTAAAAAGCTATGAACGAGCCAACAGATGGACAAGCCAATAAAAAACAGTTGCTGAGGGATGTTGCAAGGATATATTTTACTTCTGTACTGCCCATATACTCAGAATCAGAATCAGGTTTAATATCTCTGGCACACATCGTGAAATTTGTTGTTTTGTGGCAGCAGTACATTGCAATACATAATAATAAAAAACTAAAAAGTATAGTGAGAAATATATTTAAAAATTAAATTAAATTATGTAGTGTAAAAAGAGAGCAAATTAATTAAATAAATTGTGAAGAAGCATACATTGTCCATTCAGAAATCTGATGGTGGAGGGGAAGAAGCTGTTCCTGAAGTATTGAATGTCTGTCTTCAGGCTCCTGCACCTCCTGCCTGATGATAGCAATGAGAAGCGGGTATGTTCTGAGTGATGGTGGTCCTTAATGACAGATGTTCCCTTTATGAGGCATCGTGATTTGAAGGTGTCCTGGATCCTGGGGACACTAGTGCTCATAATGGAGCTGGCTGAGTTTACAACTTTCTGTAGCTTTTACCAATTCTGAGCAGTCACCCCTCCATACCAGACGGTGATGTAACTAGCTAGAATGCTCTCCATGGTGCATCTACAGAAACTTGCAAGTGTCTTTGGTGACATACCAAGTCTCCTTAAACTCCTAATGAGATCTAGTTACTGTCATGCCTTCTTTGTAATTGCATCAGTAAGTTGGGCCCAGGATAGATCTTCAGAGATCTTAACACCCAAGAACTTGAAACTGGTCACCTTTCCACTGCCTGAAGTGCAGTCACTGATGTTAGATAGAAAGTCGTTAGACCTTAATAATTCTCAGTAAAAGTCCCACAAATGGCCAACACCTGCTGAGTTCCTCCAACCCAACTCCCGGAAGGTGATTGATTTTGATTGTAAAAGGTTATTTGGAACTTACTGAAGAGACTTCTCAAAAAGCACGTTGGGTTCAAAGAGCACCAACGTAGTGGTAATATAGTGGTTAGCAGGATGCTATTACAACTCAGGGCGTTGGAGTTCAGAGTTCAATTCCGGCATCCCCTGTAAGGAAGTTTGTACGTCATTCCATAAGTACGTGGGTTTCCTTCAGGTTCTCCGAATTCCTCACATAGCGATGTGAGGAACCGATTGGTAGGTTAATTGGTTATTGTAAATTGTCCTGCGATTATGCTCGGGTTGAGACTGTGGGTTGCTGGGTGGTGCTGTTCATTACGCTGCACAGTTCTGTTCCGCTCTGTATCCCTAAATAACTAAATAAGTAAAACTGTGGAATAGAAACAGGTAAAATCACAAACACTACAATTGGACAAGAAGCTCATTAAACAGCTTTCTTTACTTTCCCCATCTCTGCTGTGTTGGCCTCGTCTCAGTGCATGTGTGTTTTCTTTTTATTATATGTCTCCTTTCACTGATTTTTTTTCCTCCTGTCTCATAATCTTTATTTCTGTTATTCCCTGTATGAGACACGGTGTGTGTCCACCTGGGTCTCTCTTCTTCTAGTTCCCTCTTTCTGCTCTATTACCTTCTATCTATTATTCAACATTCTGTGTCCATTGTCAGATCAAATCACTGAGCACGCTTGGGCAGCTTGTAGCTGTCACCACACTTCTGGCACCAACGTAGCGTGCCCACAACTTACTACCCCTAACCACAACGATTCTGTGCAGCCCCTTATTTTTATAAGTAATTATAATTTACTTAGAGTAACTTTTACGTCTTGCACTGGTCTGCTGCCGAAAAACAACAAGCTTCATGACATACACAGTGATAATAAACCTGACTGGTTCTGAGATTCTCTCTTCGTTTCTGTCCTCGCTAGGTGAACAAAGCACTAAAGCAGAAATCGGACATTGAGCACTATCGGAACAAGCTCCGCCTGAAGGCGAAGAGGAAAGGCTATTACGACTTCCCCGAGGTGGAGAATGGTCAGCCCAGCCTGGAGCAGCAGAGGAAAGTCTACGAGAAGGGGCAGATGGAAGTCAGTCGCGCCTTGGAGACCGAGATACGGGCATCATCCACGTACTCTGAAGCCCGAAACAGGTGAGGACAGTGGAAGATGAGGAATCCGGGACCAGGGTGGGGAAATTTAATGACCTTAGAATCAGAATCAGGTTTAATATCTCTGGTATACTGAATGTCATGAAATTTGTTGTTATACATTGTAATACATAATAATAAAAACAAATTACAATAAGAAGTATATATAAATTTTCATATATTCATTTATATGAATATATTATTTTTTAATTAAACTAAGTAGTGTGAAAAGAGAGGGGAAAAAATCTAATGTAGTATTCATGGGTTATTCATCCATTCAGAAATCAGATGGCAGAAAGGAAGAGGCTGCTCCTGAGATGTTGAGGCTCCCTGATGATAGCGATGAGAAGAGGGCATGTACTGAGTGATGGGGGTCCTTAATGATGTTGCCTTTTTGAAGAATCACCTTTTGAAAATATTCTAGATGCTGGGCACAAATATCTTTAGTGCCCATGATGGAGCTGGCAGAGTTTGTAACTTTCTGCAGCTTTTTCTGATCCCGTGCAGTGGCCCCTCCATTCCGGATGGTGATGCGATCAGTTTAAGTGCTCTGCACGTAGAAATTGAGAGTGTCTGTGGTGACACACTGATTCTCCTCAAGCTCCTAATGAAATATAGCTACTGTTGTGTAATTGCATCAAAATGTTGGGTCCAGGATAGATCCTCAGAGGTGTTGACACCCAGGAACTTGCAAATGTTCACTCTTTCCACTGCTGATCCCTCAATGAGGACTGGAGTGTGATCCCTCGACTTCCCCTTCCTGAAGTTCAAAATGAATTCCTTGATCTTACTGACACTGAGTGCAATGTTGTTGCTGTAACATCACTCTACCCAATGATCTGTCTCACTCCTGTACGCCTCCTCATCACCATCTGAAATTCTACCAACAGTAATTTGTCATTGGCAAATTTATAGAAGGTGTTTGAGCTGTGCCAAGACACACCTTAAGTTATTTTGAACTTAACTGCTGTCAGAGAAGAGAGAAAAGAGTGCAGGTGGTGGAATCTGGAGCAACAGAAAAATGCTGGGGGAACTCAGCAGATTGCTGGAATCCAATTCAATTAGCTTAGCATATATAAATCAAAGTTGAGTTTATTGTTATATGTAGAAGTATATATATGCACAGGTACGACAAAAACTTACTTGCAGCCAACTAACTGGCACATAGGATTGGAGACACAAGATTGACAAGAACAATGTAAACATAAATTATACAAGAAAGAGCATGATTAGAACAGAAAAATACAAAGTCCATGGTAGTGCAAAGCAGTCATGGTGTTGCTATTAGCAATTAGAGTTGTGCAGGTTGGATTAAGAACCAAATACCTGAAGGGAAGGACAGTACTGTACCAAAGCCTGAGGCTAGGGTGCCTAAGACTTTTGCACAGTACTGTGGTAATTTTATGTATTGCACTGTACTGCTGCCACACAAAAAATCATAACATATATGAGTGATGATAAACCCAATTCTGATATGGGTCTCTATTGTAGACTGAGAGTGGGAAGGGGGCAGGGAGAGGGGAATCATGGTTGGGAAAAGGGGAGGGAGAGGGGAGGGAGCAGGAAGCACCAGAGAGACATTCCGTAATGATCAATAAACCAATTGTTTGGAATTAAATGACCTTGCCTGGTGTCTCAGGGCTGAATGTGTCTGCATCTGTGCCACCCACCCTCCACCCCTGGCACTCCTTCTCTGTACCTGTCCCACACCCCTCCCGCAGCGCTCCATAATCACCATTCCCAACATCCTTTTCCCGCACCAAATTTACAAACTTGCTCTCCGCTCCACATTGACAAATGTACCGTGCAATAGTGTGTTAGGCACTGTGTGTGTTAGGCAGTGTTTCTCGTACTGAAGCTTTGAAGCTGTACTTTGCACTTTCCTCCAGCCCGAGCAACAACCTTCCAAACCTCTCTGTTTCCCCTTGCTTTGCCAATTATTCAACCAAGATCTTCATTGTTGATGCTTGGCTATTGCACGGAGAGGGATCTGGAGGTCCACTGTGTAGGCACTAAAGATGGCCAGGACTGTGAAAGAGGTTCTGCTGAGGGAATATATATTTATCTATCTATCTATCTAGTATTTAGAGATACTGAACAGTAACAAGCCTTTCTGGCCCAATGGACTCACAATGACCAGCTACACCCATGTAACCAGTTAACCTACTGACCTGTATGTGTTCGGAATGTGGGAGGAGGCCCATGCAGTCACAGGGAGGATGTATAAACTCCTTACAGACAGCAGCGGGAAACTGCTACTTTACATTGCTGCCTAACTTAAGAAATATAATCTAAATTAAGAAATAGAGCCACCAAACACATGATCTCTGGATTGCTCTTTGACCCATGTGCTTGGGTCATAGAGTGATAGAGAAGTACAACACTAAAACAGGCCTTTCTGTCTATCTAGTCCATACTGAGCTATTTCAACTGCCTACTTCCATCCACCTACACCGGGACCCATACCCCTCCATACCCCTACCATCCATGTACCTATCCAAACCTCATTTAAACATTTAAATTGGGCTGGTGTGCACCACATGCTCTGGCAGCTTGTTTCACACTTACACCAACCTCTGAGTGAAGAGGTTTCGTGTCATTTTCCCCTTAAACTTTTCACCTTTGACCTCTAGTCCCACCCAACCTCAGTGGAAAAAGACTGCTTGTATTTACCTGATCTGTATCCCTCATTTTGTATATCTCTATCAAATCACCCAACCTTCTACATTCCAAGGAATAAAATCCTAACCTATTCAACCTTTCCATATAACTCAAGTCCTCCAGACCTGACAACATCCTTGTAAATTTTCTCTGTACTCTTTCAACCTTATTTATATCTTTCCTGTAGGTAGGTGACCAAAACTGACACAATAATCCAAATTAGGCCTCACCAACACCTTATATAACTTCAACATAGCATCCCATCTCCTGTACTCAATACTTTGATTTATGAGAGGCAGCGAGCCAAAAGATTTCTTTATGACTCTATCAACCTGTGATACCATTTTCAATGAATTATGGACCTGTATTCCCAGATCCCTTTGTTCTACCGCACTCCTCACTGCCCTACCGTTCACTGGTTGGCCCTACTGAAGTGCAACACTTCCCACTTGTCAAGCCAAAGAGAGAGGCAAGGAGCATGTCAGTCCTTAGACATTGCCCTTGTCCAGATCCTTAGTGAGCACGTGACTCACAACATGTTTTGTTGAAGTTCTCGGAATCAGAATCAGGTTTAGTATCACTGACGTACATTGTGAAATTTGTTGCTTCATGGCAGCTGTACAGGACATAAACTATGTTACAAAACTAAGTAAATGGTGCAACAGACAGATAGTAAGGTAGTATTCATGGGTTCAAAGACCATTCAGAAATAAGATGGTGGAGGGTAAGAATCAGAAAGTGTGAGTTTTCAGGCTTCTGTTTCTCCTCTCTGATGGTAGCAATGAGAAGAAGGTATAGCCTAGGTGGTGAGGCACCTTAATGATGGATGCCAGCTTCCTGAGGCACTAACTCTTGAAGATATTGTCGATGTTGGGCAGGATTGTGGCCAGATGGAACTGGCTGAATCTATAACCCTCTGCAGTCTCTTTCCATCTTCTGCATTAGAACCTCCCAACCAGGCTCTGATGCAACCAGTCAGAATGCTCTTCACCATACCTCCATAGAAACTGGGTAGAGTCTTTGGTGACACATCAAATCCCCTCAAACTCATGAAGTATAGTCGCTGGCATGCAGAAACCAGTTGCAAGTGATTCTTCATTCCAGATAACAACATCCCTCCTGTGTTTATTCTGCTCTGATTTTAATTTTGTTAAAAGGCATTTGGACAGGTGCATGGATAGGAAAGGTGAAGAGGGATATGTGCCAAATGCAGGCAAAAGGGAGCAGCTTGGATGGGTGACTTGTCTGGCATAGACTAGTTGTGTTGAAGAGTCTGTTTCCTTGCTGTATGACACTGTGACTCTAATTCTTTATTTTTTTGGAATGATTGGGGAACCTGTGTAGGCAATCCCAGGTGAAGAACACAGTGTACAGGAGTAGGCAGTCTCTGAACAGCCCGAGTCCGGGAGGGACTGAGATGGACCTGCTAGTCACCAGGGAGAAGTCACGTCGAGGGATTCGCAACAACGGATATGATGTAAGTCAAAATAGATGAATTCTTTTTACACCAGCTTATGTGCCACATACTCCAACCTCCCAATGGAAGCATCTCGCTTGTTAGATTGAGTTTGAAAAAAGGCATTTAGCATGCTTGCTCTCCCTGGTTGGGGCATTGAATATAAGCGTCAGGAAGGCATAATACAACTTTATAGAACTTGAGTTAGGCTGCACTAGCATTATGGTGTGCAGTTCTGGCTGTCCCGTTGCAGGAAGGGTTTGGAGGACAGGGCAGAGAAGAGGTGTACAAGATGTCGCCTGGATTAGAGGCATGAACTATAAGGAGAGGTTTGACATACTGGGGTTGTTTTCTCTGGAGTGTCGGAGACTCAGGGGAGACCTGATACAAGTTTATAATATTATGAGAGGCATAGATGTCTTTTTCCTTGGGGTGGAAATATCAAATACTAGAGGACATATATTTAAGGTGAGAGGGAGAAAGTCTCAAGAATATGTGTGAGGCAGGGTTTTTATACAGATAGCAGTGGTGGTGGAATCAGAGGTGTTTAAGAGACTTTTAGATAGGCACATGATTGGACAGGGAATGGAGGGATATGGACCTTGTGCAGGCAGGGAAGATTTAGATCAGTTTCGCGTCATGTTCAGCGTAGACATCACAGGTGGAAGGGCCTTTTCCTGTGTTGTATTGTACTTTGTTCTATTATGCAAGTTTAATCGTAATTCATTCATTCGTTATGTGCCGTGTTGTCTGACATGGGCAATCATGTCTTTCTATGACCATGATCGTTCTTGGGAATTTTTTCTACAGAAGTGGTTTGCCATTGCTCTCTTCTGGGCAGTGTCTTTACAAGATGGGTGATCCCAGCCATTATCAGCACTCTTCAGAGATTGTCTACCTGGTGTCAGTGGTCACATTACCAGGACTTATGATATGCACCAGTTGCTCATATAACCATCCGCCACCTGCTCCCATGGCTTCACGTAACCCTGATCGCTGGGGTAATCAGGTGCTACACCTTGCCTAAGGGTGATCTGCCGGTTAGTGGAGGGCAGGATCGCCTTACACCTCCTTTGGTAGAGATGTATCTCTACCCCACCTCCCAATAGCAATAGTACTGAGTCCTATTTGGATCCTAGACCATCAGAGGTACACAGGAGGCTTGTGCCAAGAGAAAAGAGCTCTCCCATGAGGTCCCTTCCACCCTTTGAGTAGAGCACGGTGCTAAGATTAATGAGTGTACATTAATGACAAACAAGAGAAAATCTGCGGATGCTGGAAATCCAAGCGGCACATGCAAAATGCTGGAGGAACTCAGCAGGCCAGGCAGCATCTATGGAAAAGAGTACAGCTGATGTTTTGGGCCGAAACCCACGCATTAAGGCTCCTAATTCCAGTCCTGCCGAAGGGTCTTGGCCCAAAGTGGCGACTGTACTCGTTTCCATAGATGCTGCCTGGCCTGTGGAGTTCCTCCAGCATTTTGTGTCTGTTGTGTGTACATTAATGAGTTTGGTACATGGGAGCAGGAGGGTCTATGGAGCCTCCTGAGAACTTCTGCCACCTTTGGATACCGTTGGGGGGGGATTGACCTAACAGAGGAAAGTCACAGTGGTCAGGTCTCTGGCACTGAGTCTGCCTCTGTAACTCAGAAGGGAACGGGGGAGAAGAGGTACGCTGAGGTGATATAGGATTCATTGGGGAACAGACAAGGGGTTCTGTGAGCAAGAACAAGATTCCCGGATGGTATGTTGCCTCCTGGGTGCCAGGGTCCGGGATGTCTTGGATCGAGTCCTCAGCATTCTTAGGTGGGAGGTGAACAGCCAGAAGTTGTGGTCCATGTAGCTACCAATGACATGGGTAGGACAAGTGGACAAGTCTGCACAGAGAGTTCAGGGAGTTAGGTCCTCAGTTAAAGGGCAGGAGCTCCAGGGTTGTGATCTCTGGATTGCTACCTGTGCCATGTGCTAGTGAGGCCAGAACTAGGAGGCTTATACCTGGCTAAGGAGTTGATATTGGAGGGAGGGTATAAGATTTTTGAATCATTGAGCTCTCTTCCAAGGAAAGTGGGACCTGTACAGAAGGGATGGTTTGCACCTGAACAGGAGGGGGACTAATATCCTACTGGGAAGGTTTGTTAATGCGACATGGCGGGGTTTAAACTGCAGTTGCAGGGTGATGAGAAGCAGAGTGCCAGAACATTTAGTGGGGAGGAATCAAAAGGTTGAGCTTGGACGCCTAGTGTTCTGAGCAGCGTATGTTTCAATGCAAGAAGTATCGTAGGAAAGGTGGATGATAGTGCTGAAGATGAGGTAGTTGGTTTACGAATAGAGATAATGTGTACTGAAGATAGGCTGTTGGTAGGGCAAAATTGCAGTCAACAGGATGAGTTGCAATTTAAAAGGCGGACTAAATCAAAAAGGGAGAATACAGAACTGAAGGTGTTATATTTGAATGTGCTCAGTATACAGAAAAAGGTCGATGAACATGCAGCACAGTTGCAGATTGGCAGGTATGATGTTGTAGGTGTTACTGAATCATGGCTGAAAGAAGATTATAGCAGAGAGCTTAATATCCAAGGATACACAGTGTGTTGAAAGGACAGGCAGGAAGGCAGAGGGGTTGGCATTGCTCTGTTGGTAAAAAATGAAATCAAATTATTAGAAAGAAGTTGGTGAATCATTGTGGATAGAGCTAAGGACCTGCAAGGGTAAAAAGACCCTGATGGGAGCTGTATACAGACCCCCAAACTGTAGTATGGATGTGGCCTACAAATTATAATGAGATACAGAAGATGCATGCCAAAACGATAATGTTACGATAGTCATGGGGGATTTTGATATGCAGGTAGATTAGAAAACTAAGGTTGGTGCTGGATCCAAAGAGGGGGAATTTCCAGAGTGCCAACGAGATGGCTTTTTAGTGCAGCTTGTGGTTGAGCCCACTAGGGGATCAGCTCTTCTGGATTGGGTGTTGTGCAATGAACCAGAATTGTTTAGAGACCTTAAGGTGAAAGAACTCTTAGGCAAGTGATCATAATATAATCGAATTCACTGTGAAATTTGAGAAGGAGAAGCTAACATCAGATGTATCACTATTAAAATGGAGCAAAGGGAATTGCAGAGGCATGAGAGAGGAGTTGGCCAGAAATGATTGGAAAAGAACACTGGCAAGGATGACGGTAGAGCAGCGGAAAGGCACAGGATATATACATCACAAAGAGAATATATATTCTTAAAATATATTCTTAAGGAACAATGACTCAACTGTGGCTAACAAGATAAGTCAAAGCCAACATAAAAACCAAAGAGAGGGCATATAATAGAGCTAAAATTAATGGGAAGTTAGAGGAATGGGAAGCTTTTGAAAACCAATAGAAGGCAACGAAAAAAGTCCTTAAGAAGGTAAAGATGGAATACGAAAGTAAGTTAGCCAGTAATATAAAAAGAAAGTTTATTCAGATACATTATTCAGTTATTATTCAGATGATAAAGAGAGGCAAGAGTGCATATAAGAAAATGATGCTGGAGAGGGAGTAATGATGGACAAGGAAATGGCAGATGAACTGAATAAGTATTTTGCATCAGTCTTCACTGTGGAAGGCACTAGCAGTATGGTGGAAGTTCCAGGTGTCAGCGATCAAGAAGAGTGTTAATTACTATTACTAGGGAGAAGGTTCTTGGGAAACTACAAAGTCCAAAGGTAGATAAGTTGCCTGGACTAGATGGTGTACACCCCAAGTTCTGAAAGAGATGGCTGAAGAGTTTGTGGAGGCATTAGTAATGATTTTTCAAGAATTACTAGATTCTTGAATGATTCCAGAAGTCTGGAAAAATGAAAATGTCACTCTACTCTTCAAGAAGCAGAGAAGCAGAAGAAAGGAAACTATAGACCAATTAGTGTGACCTCAGTGGTTGGGAAGATGTTGGAGATAATTGTCAAGGATGGGGTCTCAGTGTTCTTTGGTGGCATGTGATAAAATAGGCCATAGTCAGCATTAGTTTCTCAAAATCTTGCCCGAAAAATCTGTTGGAATTTTTTGAAGTAACAACAAGCAGTTTGGACAAAGGAGAATCGGTTGATGTTGTGCACTTGGATATTCAGAAGACCTTTAACAAGGTGCTACACATGAGACTGTAAGAAGCCATGAGCCCCTGGAATTACAAGAAAGATTCTAGCATGGATTGGCAGGAGGCAAAGAGGGGGACTAAATTGGAGACTTTTCTGGATGGCTGCCAGTGACTAGTGGTGTTCCACAAGAGTCTGTGCTGGGTCCGATTCTTTTTATGGTTACGTGTTAATGATTTGGATGATGGAATTGGTGGCTTTCTTGCCAAAGATTGTAGACGATATGAAGATAGGTAGAAGAGCCGGTAGTTTTGAGGAAGTAGAGAGGCTACAGAAGGACTTAGACAGATTAGGAGAATGGGCAAAGAAATGGCAGATGAAATACAGTGTCAGGAAGTGTATGATATTGCATGTTGGTGGAAGAAATGAAAGAGTTGACTATTTTCTAAATGGAGAGAAAATACAAAATCTGAGGTAGAAAGGGACCTGGAAGTCCTTGTGCAGGATTCCTTTAAGGTTAATTTTCAGGTTGAGTCTGTGGTGAGGAAGGCAAATGCAATGTTAGCATTCATTTCAAGAGGACTAGAACATAAAAGAAAAGATGTAGTGTTGTGACTTTATAAATGATTCCAGAATTGAATATGTTGTCATATAAGAATGTCTGATGGCTCTGGGCCTGTATCCACTAGAATTCAGAAGAATGAGGGGTGACCTCATTGAAACCTATTGAATGGTGAAAGGCCTTGACAGAGTGAATGTGAATAGGATGTTTCCTATTATGGGAGAGTCTAAGACGCCAGAGGACACAACCTCAGAATAGAGGGCGTCCTTTTCAAACGGATGTGAGAGGGATTTCTTTAGCCAGAGAGTGGTGACTCTGTGGAATTATTTGTCACAAGTAGCTGTGGAGGCCAAGCCTTTATGTACATTTAAGATAGAGGTTAATAGATTCTTGATTGGTCAGGGTATGAAGGGATACGGGGAGAAGGTAGAAGATTGGGGCTGAGAGGGAAGTTGGATCAGCTATGATGAAATGGCAGAGCAGGTTCGATGGGCAAAATGACCTAATTCTCCTTGTATATCTTATGGTCTTAATGACTTTATTTCCAGGAGCATAGGAAAATTTGTAGGAGCTTTGATAGAGGTGTACAAAATAGTGAGGGTTATAGATAGGGTAAATGCAAGCAGGCTTTTTCCACTGAGGTTAGGCGAAACTAGAACTAGAGGTCATAGGTTAGGGGTGAAAGGTGAAATATTTGAGGGTCACCTGAGGGGGATCTTCATCATTCAGAAGGTGATGCGAGTGTGGAATGAGCAGCGAACAGAAGTAGTGGATGAGGATTCATTTTCAAAATTTATGAGAAATTTGGATAAGTACATGGAAGGGTGCAGTATATAGGGCTGAGGTCCAAGTGCGGATCGATAGAACTAGGCAGAAGACCAGGTAGGCAAGGACTAGATGGGCTGATGGGCTTGTTTCTGTGCTGTAGTGTTCTATGACTCTATGAATTTATAAAACCAATGTAGCAAAGTGACATTTTAGTGGATGGTTGTAGGAATGTCTTGTACTGGGTGTAATCAAAGTCCGCAGCAGCGGTCTTGAACTTCAGGAAGGTGATTGAAGTTTCTGTCATGTTTCCTGAGGGACGATGTATGTGCCAGGCTAATACAATACACATAAATTCCATCATCTTAGTTGAGATGCACAGTTTGTGTCTGGGTTTGTGCCTGAAAACCAAATACACTGTTAGCATTTGTTTTGAGAGGACTGGAATACAAGAGCAGGGATGTAATGTTAAGGGTTTATAAGGCATTAGACTGCACTTGGAGTATCGTGAGCAGGTTTGGGCCCTTTATATAAGAAATGATATGCTGGCATTGGAGAGGGTCCAGAGGACGTTCACAGGAGTGAAAGGGTGAACATATTAGGAGCTTTTGTTGGGCCTGTACTTGCTAGAGTATAGAGGAATGGGGGGGGGGGGGTTATCTAATTGAAACCTATCAAATGTTGAAAGACCTAGATAGAGTGTTCATGGAGAGGATGTTTCCTGTCGTGGGGGAGTCTAAGACCAGAGCACACAGCCTCAGAATAGAAGGATGTCCATTTTGAACAATGATGAGGAGGAATTTCTTTAGCTGCAGTGTGGTGAATCTCTGGAATTTGTTGCCTAAGACAGCTGTGGTGGTCAAGTCACTGTATATATTTAAAGTGGACCTTAATAGATTCTTCATTAGTCAGAGTGTCAAAGGAATAAGGTGGATGATCTTGTTTTACAGTGACAGATTGACAGGTATGATATTGTGGCCATCACTGAGATGTGGCTAAAGGATGCATGTCTCTGGGAGATGAACATCCAAGGATACACGGTGTATCGGAAGGATAGGCAGGTAGGCAGAGGGGGAGGTGTGGCTTTATTGGTAAGAAATGATATTAAATCATTAGATAGAGGTGACATAGGATTGGAAGGTGCAGAATCTTTACGGGTTGAGCTAAGAAATTGCAGGGGTAAAAGGACCCTGATGGCAGTTATTTATAGGCCTCCAAACAGCTGCAGTGATGTGGACTACAAATGCAAACAGAAAATAGAAAAGGCTTGTCAGAAGGGCAGTGTTATGATAATTGTGGGGGATTTTAACATGCGAGTGGATTGGAAAAATCAGGTTGGCCCTAGATCTCAAGAGAGAGAATTTGTAGAATGTCTATGAGATGACTTTTTAGAACAGTTTGTGTTGAGCCCACTAGGGGATCGGCTGTACTGGATTGGGTATTGTGTAATGAACCAGAGGTGATTAGAGATATTGAGGTGAAGGAACCCTTAGGAGGCAGTGATCATAACATGATTGAGTTCACTGTGAAATTTGAGAAAGAGAATCCGAAATCCGATGTATCGGTATTTCAGTGGAGAAAAAGAAATTACAGTGGCATGAGAGAGGAACTGGCCAAAGTTGACTGGAAAGGGACACTAACCGGAAGGACGGCAGAGCAGCAGTGGCTGGATTTTATGCAAGAAGTGAGGAAGGTGCAAGACAGATATATTCCAAAAAAGAGGAAATTTTCAAATGGAAAAAGGATGCAACCGTGGCTGACGAGAAGTCAAAGCCGAAGTTAAAGCAAAGGAGAGGGCATACAAGGAAGCAAAAATTAGTGGGAAAACAGAGGATTGGGAAGTTTTTAAAAGCTTACAAAAGGAAACTAAGAAGGTCATTAAGAGGGAAAAGATTAACTATGAAAGGAAGCTAGCAAATAATATCAAAGAGGATACTAAAAGCTTTTTCAAGTATATAAAGAGTAAAAGACAGGTGACAGTAGATATAGAGCTGATAGAAAATGATGCTGGAGAAATTGTAATGGGAGATAAGGAGATGATGGAGGAACTGAACGAGTATTTTGCATCAGTCTTCACTGAAGAAGACATCAGCAGTATACCGGACACTCAAGGGTGGCAGAGAAGAGAAGTGTGCGCAGTCACAATTACGACAGAGAAAGTACTCAGGAAGCTGAATAGTCTAAGGGTAGATAAATCTCCCGGACCAGATGGAATGCACCCACGTGTTCTGAAGGAAGTAGCTATGGAGATTGCAGAGGCATTAGCAATGATCTTTCAAAAGTCGATAGGTTCTTCATGGTTCCGGAGGACTGGAAGATTGCAAATGTCACTCCGCTATTTAAGAAGGGGGCAAGGAAACAAAAAGGAAATCATAGACCTGTTAGCTTGACATAGGTGGTTGGGAAGTTGTTGGAGTCAATTGTCAAGGATGAGGTTACGGAGTACCTGGAGGCATATGACAAGATAAGCAGAACTCAGCATGGTTTCCTTAAAGGAAAATCCTGCCTGACAAACCTATTGCAGTTTTTTGAGGAAATTACAAGTAGGCTAGACAAGGGAGATGCTGTGGATGTTGTGTATTTTGATTTTCAGAAGGCCTTTGACAAGGTGCCACACATGAGGCTGCTAAACAAGATAAGAGCCCATGGAATTACGGGAAAGTTACATACGTGGATAGAGCGTTGGCTGATTGGCAGGAAACAGAGAGTGGGAATAAAGGGATCCCATTCTGGTTGGCAGCCGATTACTAGTGGTGTTCCACAGGGGTCCGTGTTGGGGCCGCTTCTTTTTACGCTGTACATCAACGAATTGGATTATGGAATAGATGGCTTTGTGGCTAAGTTTGTGATGATACAAAGATAGGTGGAGAGGCCGGTAGTGCTGAGAAAACAGAGAGTCTGCAGAGACACTGGGATAGATTGGGAGAATGAACAGAGAAGTGGCAAATGAAATACAGTGTTGGAAAGTGTATGGTTATGCACTTTGATAGAAGAAATAATGGGCAGACTATTATTTAAATGGGGAGAGAACTCAAAGTTCTGAGATGCAACGAGACTTGGGAGTCCTCGTGCAGGATACCCTTAAGGTTAACCTCCAGGTTGAGTCGGTGGTGAAGAAGGAGAATGCAATGTTGGCATTCATTTCTAGAGGAACAGAGTGTAGGAGCAGGGATGTGATGTTGAGGCTCTATAAGGCACTGGTAAGACCTCACTTGGAGTACTGTGTGCAGTTTTGGGCTCCTTATTTAAGAAAGGATGTGCTGACATTGGAGAGGGTTCAGCGAAGATTCACTAGAATGATCCCAGGAGTGAGAGGGTTAACATATGAGGAACGTTTGACCGCTCTTGGACTGTACTCCTTGGCTTTTAGAAGAATGGGGGGGGACATCATAGAAACATTTCGAATGTTGAAGGGCATGGATAGAGTGGATGTGGCAAAATTGTTCCCTGTGATGGGGGAGTCTAGTACGAGAGGGCATGACTTAAGGATTGAAGGGCGCCCATTCAGAACAGGGATACAAAGAAATTTTTTTAGTCAGAGAGTGGTGAATCTGTGGAATTTGTTGCCATGGGCAGCAGTGGAGGACAAGTCATTGGGTGTATTTAAGGCAGAGATTGATAGGTATCTGAGTAGCCAGGGCATCAAAGGTTATGGTGAGAAGGCGGACTAAATGGGAGAATGGATCAACTCAGGATAAAATGGCAGAGCAGACTTGATGGGCTGAATGGCCGACTTCTGCTCCTTTGTCTTGTGGTCTTATGGTTATGGGGAGAAGATTGAAGAATGGGTTTGAGAGGGATAATAAATCCGGCATGATGGAATGGCAGAGCAAACTTAATAGGCTGAATGGCCTAATTCTTCTCCTCTGTCTTATGGTCTTGTAGCCTTATAGTATTAGCTCTATAAGTCTGCTGTTGAATGATCATCACTATCGATCATGCCAGGTGCTGATAGACATTCAATGTCTAACCGGTAGCCACGGAAAAGCTAAATACTATCCGATGAACATTCCTGTCCTGTTCGACAGAGGGAAATAATTTCCGGTGATGAAGCACCTTGCGATATTCCAAACTGATTTGCTAGAGATTGATGATTCCAAATTATGTCAGTTCTTGGTGTGCAGCCAGACAGCAACAGCTAGTTTGCACTCAGCAGACATAATGGCACATAAGCAAGTAAGATGGATAGTTCAGTTAAACTGTTATAGGGCCTGTCCGATGATGGAATAGTGTTAGAGAGTTGTAAACCATTACAGCATGGAAAATGGTCCTTATGCTCAGCTGGTTCAAGGTGTGTTCTATTTGCCTGGATTTGGCACATGTCCCACTAAACCCCTCCTATCCATGTCCTCATCCGAATTTCTTTTAACTGTTGTTATTGTAAACATAGATGCTAGAAATGCAGAGTAACACAGTCCCAGCAACACTGGACAACATAGATTTTGCTGAGTTTCTCCAGTAGTTTGTGTGTGTTGTCATTGTACCCGTCTCAACCACTCTCTCTCAAAGATTCAAAGTGCATTTGTTATCAAAGTATGTATCCTGTATCCAGCCCTCATCTTCCACACAGCTGTGAGACAAAGAGCCATGGAACCAACCCGTTCAAAGAAAAATATCAAACATCAAACCCACCCTCCACCTTCCCCCCAAAAATCGCGCAAACGGCAGCGAAAAACATGAGTGAAAGCACTGAATATAAAACACAAGATCAAAAGACATACCTCAGTCCAGTTTGTTTCATACACTTACCACCCCCTGTGTGAAGAAGTTGCTCCTTATGTCACCAGGTTTGGATGTGGCGCAAGTGCGGCGTGAGAGACACTGAACTGGGTCGATAATTCACAGACTTCAATGTGAGCAGAGTTAGAGGGAAAAGAAAACAATTAACACTAGGCCAAACAGGGCCGTTAGCTAAAACACTCAAATGGAAAATGAAGCCTACACTGCGGCTGAAAGGAATAACTAAATATTAAACGAATACCGCTAGTCTTCAGAGTCAGTTGACTTGACAGTCTAATTCTTCAGGTAGGGCCAAATGCAAGCAGGCAGCGAAGCATTGCTGTGCTGTGTTCAAGTCTAGACAAGCACTACGACGGAAAGAATGGAGTTAAATACTATCACAATGAAATAATAATTAGCTAGTATGTGCCTATTCCCAAGCACAATTGCCGTATCAGCTGCACTGCTGAATCCGTGGTTGTGACACCTTAACTCTCTCCCCCTCACTTTGAACCTGTGTATCCTAGTTTTGAACTCCATTCCCCTGGGAAAAAGTCAAAAACTTCCTCCCATGGTAGGGATAGCAAAGCAAGAGGGCGTAGGTTTGAGCGGAAAGAAAGGAGTTTTAGAGGGGTTTGAGGGGAGATGATTTTGCACAGAGAGTGGTTGTTATGTAGAACGTGCTGCCAGAGGAGGTGGTGGAATCAGATGCAATGGCTATATCTAAGAGGGATTTAGACATGCACTTAAATAGGCAAGGCACAGATGAACCTAATGCAGGCAAATGAGATGAGTGTAGACAGACCAAAAAGTCAGCATGTACATGATGAGCCAGATGGCCTGTTTCTCTGTTATATGACTCTAATTTCCAATCACTAGATTCTATCGCTCACCTGGATCCTAGGGGTAATTTACAGCAGCCAATTAATCTATAAACTCGAGTACTTTTGTGATGTGGGAGGAACCGGAACAAACTCACCCATTCACAGACAGAACGTACAAACTCCACATAGAAAGCAACATAGGTTGGTATTGAACCTATACCCCTGGAATCATGGAGCAGCAGCTCTACTAGCTGTGCCAGCCCTCAAAACGTTGTCCACGGTGGGCGAGGCACAAGACTGCAGATGCTGGAAACTCAAGCAACACTCTAGTGTCACCAAAGACTCTAAACAATTTCTTCTGCTGTACCGTGGAGAGTGTTCCAACCGGTTGCATTACTGCCCGGTATGGATGGGCTGCCGCCCAGGAAAGTAAAAAGCTGCAGAAAGTTGCAAATTCAGCTAGCTTCATCATGAGCAAGTACCTCCCCAGCATTGATAACACCTTTGAAAGGTGATGCCTCAAGAAGGTGCCATCCATCATTACGGACCCTCACCACCCATGACGTACTGTTTTCTCATTGCTATCATCAAGGAGGAGGTACAGGAGTGCGAAGACACACACTCAACATTTTAGGAACAGCTTCGTCCCCTCCACCATCAGATTTCTGAATGGTCTTGGACGCTACCTCACTATTTGTCTATCGCACCATTTACTTAGTTTTGTAGCATAGTATTTTTTTCTGTCTTGCACTGTACTGCTGCCATGAAGAATAAATTTCACAATTGACAGTAGTATGCCAGTGATACTAAATCTGATTTGGATTCGGATTCTGAAAAATTAATTCCTTTCCGCCCACCCATTGAATTTTTCCAGCAAAACCGATTGAATATTGAAAGGATTAGATGAAGTGTATGTGGAAAGGATGTATACTCTAGTGGGGAGTCTCAGACCAGAGGGCACTGCCTCAGAATACAAGAAATTCCCTTTAGAACGGAAATGAGGCACAATTTCTTTAGCCAGAGGATGGTGAATCTGTGGAATTCATTGCCACATATGGCTGTGGATGCTAAGTCACTGAGTACATTTAAAGTGAAGATTAATAGATTCTTGGTTAGTCAGGGTGTCAAAGGATACGGGGAGAAGGGAGGAGAATGGGATTGAGACGGATAATTGATCAGCCATGATGGAATGGCAGAGCAGACACAATGGTTTCATGGTTAGATTGTTAAGTATGTGGTCTTGTTGGGGGTGCCATAGTAGCACAGCGGTTAGCACAACGCTATTGCAGCTTGGGGCATTGTAGTTCGGAGTACAATTCCAGTGTCCTTTGTAAGCTCGTTTTTACGTTCCTTCCCACGTCTGCTTGGTTTCTCTGGGTGCTCCAGTTTCCTTTGACAAGCGAAAGAAGTTCCGATTGCAAGGTTAATTCATCATTATAAATTGTCCTGTAACGAGGCTGAGGTTAAATCGATGGGTTGCTGAGTGGTGTGGCTCAAAGGGCCAGAAGGGCCTATTCTGAGGGTATCTCTAAATAAATAAAGTGTTCCGGCTAATCATTGTTAGAAATCCCAGTTTCAACATGTTCTAGAGCCCTGAAGGCAAGAGATCTGTGTATAAGACATTATCCCTTTGAATTCATTGTAATCATGCCATTGACGGAATGGGATCAGTTAAGAGGTAATTACAGATATCAATGGGCTTTCAAAATGCAAAACGTTCCAGGCTTTTGTTAATCAAATATTGATGGAGGCGCTTTGTAATTGAAATCTGCACTGTTGAGGCAAGTAATAATGATTTGAGTTCCGATGTGGCATTGCAAGGTGCATTTACATTTGCAGTATAGATAGAGCAATACACAAAAACCTGCAGGAGCTCAGAGAGCGAGGCAGCATCCATGGAGGGACAAATCATAAACACAAGGGGTTCTGTAGGTGCCAGATAACCAGACAACACACTCAAAAGACTGCGGGAGCTCAGCGGGTCAGGCAGCATCCATGGAGGAAGATGGACAGTTGACATTTCCATAAGACATAGAAGCAGAATTAGGCCATCTGGATTATCGAGTCTGGTCTGCTCCACCATTCAATCATAGCTGATTTATTTTCCTTCTCCCTGGCACAGGATCAAAATAAGCTGCAGAAAGCTGTGAATTCAGTCAGCTCCATCATGGGCACTAGTCTACACAGCATCCAGGGCATCTTCAAGGAGCAGTGCCTCAGAAAGGCAGCATCCATCATTCAGAACACTTATCAACCAGGGCATTTCCTCTTCTCATTGCTACCATCAGGAAGGAGGTACAGGAGTCTGAAGACACAGGAATAGCTTCTTCCACTCAGGTTTCTGAATGGGCATTGAATCCATGAACACGACCACACTACATTTTTTCTCTCTTTTTGCAACACCTATTTAATTTAACTTAAATATATATATGTTTACTGTAATTTACAGATTTATTAGTATGTATTGCAATGTACTGCGGCTGCAAAACAACAAATTTCACGACATAAGCCAATGATATTAAACCTGATTCTGATAACCTTTAACACCCTTAATAATCTTGAGCCTATCAACTTCCACTTAAATATGACTTGGCCCCCACAGCCATGTATGCTGTGGCAATGAATTCCACATATTCACCACCCTTCAGCAAAAGAAATTCCTCCCCATCTCTATTCAAAAGGGATGTATTCTGAGGCCGTGCCATAAGACTTCTGAGTGGTGCATGAACCCATGAACAGTACTTCATTAAGACAAGAAATGCTGCAGAAGCTGGAAATCTAGAGCAACACAAACAAAATGCTGGAGGAACTCAGCAGGTCAGGCTGCATCTGTGGACGTGTATAAACAGTTCTGATGAAGGATCTCAGCCAAATCATTGACTGTTTATTCATTTCCATAGATACTGCCCAACCTGCTGAGTTCCTCCAGCATTTTGTGTGTGTTACCTAACTTCATTATTCTATTTTTATTCCACTATTTATTTATTTTCATAATTCATATTAATTCTACGTCTTTGCAGAAAATTACTAGAAATTTATGATAGCAGTAATTTATAGTAATTTTATTTTCAAGGACAGAAATTTACAATAAATTACTGCTGCAACAAAACAAAACAAAATCATATCATGTAAGTTAGTGATAATAAGTTTGATTTTGATCCTATTTCTGATTCTGACTGCAGGATTGAAATCACAATGATCCTGTTTAGAGGCAGAACAAGTTTAAGGGACCACGTGGCCCTGACCATCACAAGAAAAGCCCTCCCCACCGTTGAGCACATCTACAAGGAGGTCTGCCACAAGAAAGCAGCTTCCATCATCAAGGACCCCCCACCACCCAGGCCATGCTCTCTTCTCACGGTTTCCATTGGGGAGGAGGTACAGAAGCTTCAGGGCCCTCACCTCCATGTTCAGGAACAGTTATTGCCCTAAAGCCAACAGGTCCTGAACCAGCACAGATATCTTCACTCACCTCAACTCTGAACTGACTCCACAACCTGTGGACTCACTTTCAGTGACTCAACAACTCATGTTCTGAGTAGATTTCATTTATTTATCGCTTCTGTTATTTGTTTTTTTAAATTTGCACATCAGTTGCCTGTCAGTTTTTGTGTTTACTTTATTGTTGATTCTAGTGTAAGACAGGAGACAGAGGAGCAAAGTTAAGCCATTTGGCCCATCAAGTCATTCATTCATGGCTGACTTATTATCCCTTTCAAACTCATTCTCCTGTAATCCTTGACACCCTTACTAATCAACAACCCATCAACCTCCGCCTTGAATATACTCATGACTTGTCTTCCTCTGCTGTCTGTGGCAACCCTCACCTCTGATTTTGGAATTTTCTCCCCATTTAGAAAATAATCTTCTCCTTTATTCCTTCTACCAAGCAAAGTGCATGACCATGCATTTCGCTACAATATATTCCACCTGCCACTTCTTTGCCCATACTCCCAATCTGTCTAAGTCCTTCTGCAGACACCATGCTTCCTATAGTCATAGTCATACTTTATTGATCCCGGGGGAAATTGGTTTTCGTTACAGTTGCACCATAAATAATAAATAGTAATAAAACCATAAATAATTAAATAGGAATATGTAAATTATGCCAGGAAATAAGTCCAGGACCAGCCTATTGGCTCAGGGTGTCTGACCCTCCAAGGGAGGAGTTGTAAAGTTTGATGGCCACAGGCAGGAATGACACTCAGTGTTGCATCTTGGTGGAATGAGTCTCTGGCTGAATGTGTCTCCTCAACACTACCTGCCCCTCCACCTATCTTAGTGTTGTCCTCAGACTTGGCCACAAAGCCATCAATTCCGTCTTCCAAATCATTGATATATAACATAAAAAGAAATGGTCCCAACACCAACCCATGTGGAATATTACTAGTCATTAGCAGCCAATCAGGCTGCTTATTCACTTTCATATATGCTGCCTGTCCTGCTGAGTTCCAGCATTTTTGTGTGTGTTACACTACTTCATTATTCCATTTTTATTCCACTGTTTTCATAATTCATATTAATTCTCTCTGCATAAAATTATTATAAATTAATGGCAGCATCCTCTGCCTCCTGCTAGTCAGCCAATATTCTATCAGCCTCATGTGTGGCAGCTTGTCAAAGCCCTTCTGAAAATCCAAGTAAACAATATCCACCGACTCTGCTTTTTCTATCCTGCCTGTTATTTCCTAAAAGAATTCCAGGAGATTTGTCAGACCAGATTTTCCCTTAAAGAAACCATGCTGATTTTGGTCTATTTATCGTGTGCCTGCAAGTACCCCCAAAACTTCATCCTTAATAATGGACTCCAATATCTTCCCAAGCATTGAGTTCAGTCTAACTAGCCTATACTTCCCTTTCTTCTGCATCCCCCCCTTCTTAAGGACTGAAGTGACATTTGCAATTTTCCAGTGCCTCTGGAACTATTCCAGAATCTAGTGATTCGTGAATGATCATTTTCTTCAGCTACCTCTTTCATAACCCTAGGGTGTAGTCCATCTGGTCCTGGTGACTTATCCAGCTTCAGACATTTCAGCTTTCCCAAGCACCTTCTCCTAGGTATTAGCAATGGCACTCAATTCTTCTCCCTGACATCTCTCGAATTTCTGGCATACTGTTAGAGTCTCCCACAGTGATGACTGATGCAAAATACATTTCAGTTCCTCCACCATTCTTTGTCCTCTATTACTACCACTCCAGCGTCATTTTCCAGCAGTCTAATATATACTTTTGCTTCTTGTTTACTGTTGACATATCTGTAAAAAACCTTTTGGCATCTTTTTTGATATTATTGGCTAGCTTTCCTTCATATTTAATCTTTTCCCTCCTTATGGCTTTTTAGTTGCCTTCTGTTGGTTTTTAAAAGTTTCCCAATCCTCTAATTTTTCACTAATTTTTGCTCTATTATTTGCTCTTTCGTTTGCTTTTATGTTGGCTTTGGCTTGCCTTGTCAGCCACAGTGACTCATCCTCCCTTTAGAATATTTCTTCATCTTTGGGATGTATCTATCCTGCCCCTTCCGAATTGCCTGCAGAAACTTCAGCCATTGCTGTTCTGCTGTCTTCCCTGCTAGTGTTTCCTTCAAATCAACTCTGGCCAGCTCCTCTCCCATGCCTCTGTAATAGCCTTTACTCCACAGTAATACTGATACATCTGTTTCAGCATCTCCGTTTTAAACTGCAGGGTGATTTCTAACATAACATGATCACTAGCTCCTAAGGGTTCTTTGACCCTAAGCTTTCTGCTCAATTCTGGTTCATTGAACAATACCCTGACCAATCCTCTGGTGGGCTCAACCATGAGCTGCTCTAAAAAATCATCTCTTTCTAGAAATTTGCTCTCCTGGGATCCAGCGTTAACCTGATTTTCCCAATCTGCCTGCATATTGAAATCCCCTATCACTGCCCTTTTGATATGCCTTTTCTATCTCCTGTTGTAATGTATGTCCCACATCCTAACCACTGTTCAGAGGCCGGTATATAACTTTAATCGGGTCTTTTTACGCTTGCTATTTCTTAACTCTACCCACAAGGATTCTACATCTTCTGATCCTATGTCACGTCTTTCTAAGGATCTGATTTAATTTTTTACCAACATTGCCAGCCCACCCCCTCTGCCTGTGCTTTCAATGCAATGTGTATCCTTGGGCTGTAGGCTCCCAACTCTGATCTTCTTTCAGCTATTACTCCGTGATGCCCACAATGTCATGCTTGCCAATCTCTAACTGCACTACATGATCATCTACTGCATCCTGTATATTGTGCGCATTTAAATATAACACCTTCTGTCCTGTATTCGTCACCCTTTTTGATTTTGCCCCCATGCTGCACTTTAACATCCCTCTCTTTCTCTGCAATATTGCCCTATCATCTGCCTGCCCTTCTAACCAGTGTCACTACACACTGCATCTAGTAGTATACCGACAGCCCCATCTTCAGTCTTCCCCAGAAAAGATCCCAATGGTCCAGAAACCTGAACCCCTGCCTCTCTGCACCAATTCCTCAGCCAGACATTCTGCCTAATCACCCTACTTTTACTCTCACTGGCTCATGGCACTGCCAGTAATCAGATTGCTACCCTGGAGGTCCTGCTATTTCAGCTTTCTACCTCGATCCCTAAATTCTCTTGTCAGGTTCACTTTCTCTCTGCATGTCTTTGGTACCAATATGTATCATGACTTCTGGCTGCTTGCCCTCGCCTGTTAGAATTCTGTGGACCTGATCCAAGACAACCTTGACCCTGGCACCTGGGAGGAAAATACCATCTGTGTGTCTTTTTCACATCCACAGAATCTCCTGTCTGTTCCTCTAAATATGGAATCCCTTACACACGAGTGCACTCCTTTTTCACCTCCTTCCCTTCTGAGCCACAGAACCAGACACAGTATATATATTGTATTTCTTTGTTCTACTGTGATTGGCCGTAATAAAACAAATTTCAAGGTTGTATATGGTGATGTCCTTCGATGATAAATTTACCTTGAACATTGAATATTGGATTGGACCAGGGTAGAGTTGGTGGCATCTGTATGGCTGAATTGTCAGTCTCTGTTGATCCAGAGTCAGAGAACTGTTTTCCCTGACGAAAAGGAGGCTGAATGGCATCCTTATCAACCTTACATGAACAGGAATGGTTTAGAAGTGTATGAGCCAAACACAGGCAAGTGGGACCAGCTCAGACAGGCGACCAGAAATCTGTGAGGTGTATAATCCCATGAAAGGTCAAAGTTTTTTTTTAACCCATGGTGATAGAGTCTAAAACTTGAGGGCAAAGGTTCAAAGTGAGAGGGCGAAATTTAAAGGTGACCCAAGGAAGAGGTTTTAAACAAGGTGGGATGTGTGGGATGAGTTGTTAGAGGAAGTGGTAGAGGCAACTTTATAAAATATTATGGCAGATTCCTGGATAGGGAAGAACACTCCTATCCCCACTACCTCACCATCCCTCTAGTGCACTGTTAATTAATTTTTGTAAATTATGGTTATTTTTCTCTTGTACTGCACTGCCACTGCAAAACAACAAATTTCACCACATTTGTCAGTGCCAATAAACCTGTTTCTATTTCTGAAGTTTTAGCTCGGCACCTTCTCTCAATCTGGTCACTTCATACTCAGCACTGAGAAGACACTTAGACAAGTGCTTGTGATAGGAAAGGTTTAGAGGGATAAAGCTGGCCCCATTTAGTTAGCGGGCTAGAATTAAAACCATAGGACATAGGAGCAGAATTAGGCCATTTGGCCCATTGAGTTTTCTCCACCATTCCATCATGGCTGATTTATTTTTCCTCTCGACCCCATTCTCCTGCATTCTTGTAACCTTTGTTGCCCAGTCTGATCAAGAACCTGTTACTATTAAATATACTAATGACTTTGCTTCTACACTCATCTGTGGTAATGAATTCCACAGATTCACCACTTTCTGGCTAAAGAAATTCCTTCTCATCTCTGTCCTAAATTAATGTCCCTCTATTATGAGGCTGTACCCTCTGGTCCTAGACTCCCCCTCAAAACTAATAAATAAACTTCAAAACCTTGTCCCCAATACCTCCTTGTGCAATTGGAGCCTTGATTTCCTCACTTGCAGACAATACAGTAATCGGTTTGGATTGGCAACAACATCTTCCCCACGAGCTCCATCAGCACAGTAGACCCCCTGCTCTACTTGCTTTGTACTTACGACTGAGCACAATTCCAATGCCATATTTAAGTTTGCTGATGACACCACTGTTGTTGGCTGAATCAGCGGCAGGAATGAATCAGCATATATGAGGGAGATTGAAACTCTGGCTGAATGGTGCCACAACAACAACCATTTAGTTAAGAACATAATGTCAAGAACACCAAGGAGTTTATTGTTGACTTTGGGACGAGGAAACCAGATGTCTATGTGTCAATCCTTATCAAAGGATCAGATGTGGAGAGGGTCAGCAACAAAGTTCCTTGGTGCTATCATTTCAGGGGATTTGTCCTGAGCCTAGCACGTAAGTCAAAATCATAATCAGGTTTAATATCACAGGCATATGTCTTGAAATTTATTATTTTTGCGGCCACAGTACATTGCAATACATAATAATAGAAAACCGTTTTTATGTAGTTAAGTTTAAAAAGTGGTTCAAAAAAGTGCAATTACAAAGAAAGCATGGCAGCAACTCTATTTCTTTAGAAGTTTGCAAAGATTTGGAATGACATCTAAAACTTTGACAAACTTTTATAAATGTGTGGTGGAGAGTATATTGACTGATTGCATTACAGGCTGGCATGGAAATACCAATGCCCTTGAATGGAAAACTCTACAAAATGTAATGGATACAGCCTGGTCCATCATGGGTAAAGTCCTCCCCACCAATGAGCACATCTACATGGAGAATTGTCACGGGAAAGCAGCATCCATCATCAGAGACCCCCACCACCCAGGACATATCCTCTTCCTGCTGCTGCCATCAGGAAGAAGTTTCAGGAGCCTCAGGACTCACGTTATCAGATTCAGGAACAGTTATTCCCCCTCAACCATCAGGATCTTGAACCGAGGGGATAATTTCACTCAATTTAACTCGCCCTGTTACTGAACTGTTCACACAAGCTCTCTTCAAGCTTACCTTCAAGCCCTCTTCATCTCATGCCCTCGGTACTTACTGCTTATTTATTTATAATTATGATTTTGCTTGTTTTTTTGTTTCTTCGCACTTTCTGTGAAGGTCTGCAATAAATTGAATCTCAGGGTTGTATCTAGTGACATATATGTACTTCGATAATAAATATACTATGCACAGGAGGGACATGGGCCAATCACAGGCTCAGAGAGGCCCCTTGGCCGGCATGGATGAGTTGGGCCAAAGGCCCTGTTTCCCTGCTGTAGAATTCTATGAGTTAAGTTGCATACCAGAAACTCAATCCAACTATCAAGGTTGACTTCCTCTGCGATATGTGGGCTCAACACACTTACAACGGTGCATATTCCAGATGTTAATGTGAATCAGATCCAAATATGCACAGATTGGAGACTTTTCTGCCCATCTTGACCATGCTAGCATTGCTTTTCATGGCTCTGGATCTATAGCCTTACACATTACCACTCTTCGACTCCTCCTCAACGGGGATGAAGGATTAACTTTATTCAGTAGACGTACTCGATGGTGACTTTATTAGGTACTTCCTGCTCCTCATAAAGTGGCCACTGAGTGTATGTTCATGGCCTTTTGCTGCTGTACTTCATCCACTTCAAGGTTCAATGTGTTGTGCATTCAGAGATGCTTTTCTGCACACCACTGTTGTAACACGTGGTTATTTGAGTTACAGTCGCCTTCCTGTCAGCTTGAACCAGACTTTTCATTCTCTCTGACTTCTCTCATTAACAAGGTGTTTCTCCCTCAGAACTGCTAACAACTGGATGTTTTTTTTTGTTTTTTGCACTATTTTCTGTAAACTCTGGAGACCGGTGTGCATGAAAATCTCGGACATTCCAACCAGCCTGTCTCACACCAATATTCATTCCACAGTAAAAGTCACTTGGATCACATTTCTTCCTCATTCTGATGTTTGGTCTGAACAACAACTGAATTTCTTGACCATGAGAAGTGCATTGAGTTGCTGCCACATGATTGGCTGATTAGGTATTTGCAGGTGTGCAGGTGTACCTAATAAAGTGGCCTCTGAATGTACATGTATTAGGAAATTCCTGTAGTGTCTTAGTCAGGGCACAACATGCAGCAAGAAACAACAACATTCAACATTTATAAAGAATTATATAAAATAAAGTTAGATATTAAAGTATGGATATGGAATAAAGTGTACATAATTACACAAATACCAGCATGCATTTACACCATAAGGCCATAAGATGTAGGAGCAGAATTAAGCAATTCAGTCCATCAAGTCTGCTCAATAGTTTCCATCCTGGCTGAATGTATCAGCATTATAAAAAGTGGTTTAGAGTATTTACAGTGCAGTGACTTGGTTAAAGATTGAGGAGGGTGGGGGTATTATTACAATGGTTCATCAGAATGACTGCCTGGGGGAAAAATACATTTAAGATGGTGGGAAGTATTTGTTTTAATAGCCCTATTGTGCTTTCCAGCAGGGAGTTATTGGAAAAGGCAGTTTGCAGGATGGGTACTGTCCACAATGATTGTTTTCCTGCCCACTTCTTTGTCCCGGCCACATACAATTCCTGGAGTGATGGTAGACTGCAGTAATGTTCATGGATTTATAGATTGTTCAGAAATCTGATAGCAGAGGGGAAGAAGCTGTCCTTAAAAATGTGGATCTTCAAGCTCCTGTACTCCTTGCCTGAAAAGAGGGCTTTGAAATTTCCTAGAGATTCCTGAAAGCTATTGTTGTTGGGTTCATGGACCATTAAGTAACATGATGATGGAGAGGAAGGAGCTGTTCCTAAAATGCTGAGTGGTTTCTGTCCTTCCTCCCTGATGGCAATAAATGAGAAGAGGACATGTCCTCGGTGATGGGTGTCTTTCATGATGGATGATGCTTTTTTTTGAGGCATTGCCTTTTGAAGATGTTTTTGATGGTGGGGAGGCTGGTGCCCATCACTGGGTTAGGAGAGTCGACACTTTCTGCAGAATTGTTTTTATTTTATTGAGTGTTCTGAAGGTTAAAAAAAAACTATTATCAGTGAGTGCGTTGACATTTTTTCTGCCTCGGTATTTTCTCTGTTAAAAGACGGAGCCGGAGCTGATAGAAGAGACCAACGTGGACCGGGTAACAGAGCCTCGGAATGCAGCCCGGGTGAGGCAGGCCAAGGGACACTCGGAATCCTCGACCCTCAGCTCCCAGCCGTCCATTGACGAGGTCCGGCAGCACATGCACCAGTTGCTAGAGGAGGCGTTCAGCCTGGCATCGACAGGAAGGGTCTCTCACAGCCGGCACCAGGTCCACTGTGCCATGGGGCAACCGTTACCCTATACCGAGCTGGTCACCAGTGCCCCGGGCACTATGAGTAGATCCAGAGCCGGACTTCAGTGGGTTCCTACGCACGGCCAGGAGGTGTGTCAGTACAGTCTACCACGACCTGTGAGTATCCCATCCACACTCTCACCATCAGAAAGCACTATAGTGCAGAAATAGGCCTTCCAGCCCATCTAGTCCATGCCAATCTGTTTTTCTTCCAAGTCACATCAACCTGCATCAGGACCATATTCCTCTGATCCATGTACCTATCTAAACTTTTCTTAAATATTACAATTGAAACCACATCCACCACTTATGCTGGCAGCTCGTTCCTGCCTCTCGGGTGGCGAAGACAGTTACTGTAACAAGGTAACACTTGTGCCAGAGACCCTGGTTTAATTCCTGCCCATCTGAAAGGAGTTTGTACTCTCTCCCCGTGACTGCGCGGGTTCCCTCGGGTTGCCCTGGTTTCCTCTTACGTTCCACAGTCTTGCTGGTTGGTGGTCACGTGGGTGTAATTGAGCAGTGTGGGGTCTTTGGGCTGGAAGGACCAGGAACCATGCTGAATAAAAAAAATAATAAATAAAGAAAAAGAAGATCCCCCTAAGATTCCCCCAAATATTTCACCTTTCACCCTAAACCAATGACCTCTATTTCTAGACTCACCCAACCCGAGGGATATACAGCGACTCACACAAAATGCCGGAGGAACTCAGCAGGTCAGGCAGCATCGATGGACTGGAGTTAACAGTTGGCGCTTTGGACCGAGACCCTTCATCAGGAGTGATGAAAGGGGGTGGGGTGGAATAGCAATGCTCTGAAATCTGGCATAGAGTCGATGGGCTGAAGGGCAGAAGGAACTATGGTATTGGTTTACTATTGTCACATGTACGGAGATACAGTGAAAAGTTTGTCTTGCACACCGTCCATACGGATCAGATCATCCCACAGTGCATTGAGGTAAAGCAAGGTAAAACAATAACAATGCAGAATAAAGTGTAACAGCTACAGAGGAGGAGAACCATTATAATAGAATGAGCTTGCAACAGTTTGCAACACTCCTGCCTAATTATTCATACAGCATCGTCCTCACTTTCAACCGGCTGTCACACTGAACGCACAGGGTAAAACTGTGTCCAAGCGAGTTAGTTTCTTTTGTCATATTTTCATTAATGAGGTAGTCAGCAACTAGGTCCCAGCCTGGGGGCATTACACAGTCTATCGTATTTCCAAGGTAAAACAATAACAATGCAGAATAAAGTTACAGAGAGGGTGCGGTGCAGATAATCCACAAGGTGCAAACTCACAACAAGGTAGGTGTTGAGGTCAAGAGTCCATCTCATTGTACTAAAGAACTATTCAATCGTCTTCAATAACAGTGGGACAGAACCTATCCTTGAGTCTGATGGTACGTGCGATCATGCTTTTCTATCTTCTGCCCAGTGGGAGAACGTCTGGGGTGGGTGGGATCGTTGATTATGCTGGATGAGAAGTGGGTAGTGTACACAGGGTCCATAGAGAGGAGGCTGGTCCCTGTGATGTGCTGAGCTGCGTCCGCAGTTCACTGCAGTTTCTTGTGGTCACGGGCAGAGCAGTTGCTGTGAAGTGTGTCTGGCCAGGATGCCTTCAGTAGTCATCGATAAAAATTGGTAAAGGTTCGCAGGAACTTGGATTCTTAATGAGCTGTTTCAAACGTACAGTGAGGAATATCCTTCCTCGGTGATGGAGCAAAGCACATGAAGGTGGAATCTTAGAATTCATGCCGCCATTCATCAGTTTCAGGTTTAATAGCTCTGGCATATGTTGTTTTGTAGCAGCAGTACTTTGCAATACATAATAAAAAACTATAGATTACAACATCACATTACATTATGTATACATCATAATACAGTATAATTAAATTAAATAAGTAATGCCAAAAAAGCAAAATAAAAGAAATAAAATAGTGAGGTAGTGTACATGGGTTCATTGTCCATTCAGAAATCTGACGGCTGAGGGGAAGAGGCTGTTCCTAAACACTGATTGTGTGTCTTCAGGCTCCCGTATCTCCTCTCCCACTCTTCCCTCTAAGCTGGGTGGGTGCACGGCCATACAGTAACTGAAATGCTCCCACACAGCCGGTCTTTTCTTTCATATCATATTAATATAATTTTGAAATTATGCTAACATAATTGTGAAATTTATAGAAATAGAAAATCTACAGCACAATACAGGCCCTTCGGCCCACAAAGTTGTCCCGAACATGTCCTTACCTTAGAAATTACCTAGGGTTACCCATACCCCTCTATTTTTCTGAGCTCCATGTACCTATCCAGGAGTCTCTTAAAAGACCCTATCGTACTAGTGCCCCTCCTGTAGCCATTAGTGAAACTTGGCCACAGGAGGGGCAGGACTGGCAGCTTAATGTTCCAGGGTTCTGATGTTTCAGACGTGATAGAGGCAGAGGAATGAAGGGTGGAGGGGTGGCGTTGCTAGTCAGGGAAAATGTTACAGCAGTGCTCAGGCAGGACAGATTAGAGGGCTTGTCTACCAAGGCTATATGGGTGGAGCTGGGAAACAGGAAAGGTATGGCCACATTAATGGGGTTGTATTATAGACCGTCCAACAGTAGCGAGAATTGGAGGAGCAAATCTGCAGAGAGATAGCAGACAACTGCAGGAAACATAAAGTTGTGATAGTAGGGAATTTTAATTTTCCTCATATTGATTGGGATTCCCATACTGTTAAAGATCTAGATGGGTTAGAGTTTGTAAAATGTGTTCAGGAAAGTTTTCTAAATCAACATATGGAGGTACCTATTAGAGAGGATGCAATATTAGATCTCCTATTAGGAAGCGAGTTAGGACAGGTGACAGAAGTGTGTGTAGGGGCACACTTTGGTTCCAGTGATCATAACACCATTAGTTTCAACTTGATCATGGATAAAGATAGATCTGGTCCTCAGGTTGAGGTTCTAAACTGGAAAAAGGCCAAATTTGAAGAAGTGAGAAAGGATCTAAAAAGCGTGGACTAGGACAGGTTGTTCTCTGGCAAGGATGTGATTGGTAAGTGGGAGGCCTTCAAAGGAGAAATTTTGAGAGTGCGGAGTTTGTATATTCCTGTCAGGATTAAAGGCAAAGTGAATAAGAATAAGGAACCTTGGTTCTCAAGGGATATTGGAACTCTGATAAAGAAGAAAAGAGAGTTGTATGACATGTATAGGAAATAGAGCAAGTAAGGTATTTGAGGAGTATAAAAAGTGCAAAAAAATACTTAAGAAAGAAATCAGGAGGGCAAAAGAAGACATGAGGTTGCCTTGGCAGTCAAAGTGAAGGATAATCCAAAGAGTTTCAACAGGTATATTAAGAGCAAAAGGATAGTAAGGAATAAAATTCATCCTCTTGACGATCAGAGTGGTCGGCTATGTATGGAACCAAAAGAAATGGGAGGAGATCTTAAATGGTTTTTTTGCGTCTGTATTTACTAAGAAAACTGGCACGGAGTCATTGGCAATAATGCAAACAAGTAGTGAGGTCATGGAACCTACACAGATTGAAGAGGAGGAGGTACTTGCTATCTTGAGGCAAATCAGAGTAGATAAATTCCCAGGACCTGACAGGGTACTCCCTTGGACCTTGAAGGAGCTCGAAGAATCGTACGGCCAGATTTAGGAACAGCTTCTTTCCAACTGTGATAAGACTGCTGAACGGATCCTGACCTGGATCTGGGCCGTACCCTCCAAATATCCGGACCTGCCTCTCGGTTTTTTTTTGCACTACCTTACTTTCCCTTTTCTATTTTCTATTTATGATTTATAATTCAAATTTTTAATACTTACTATCGATTTGTACTTCAGGGAGCGGGAAGCGCAGAATCAAATATCGCTGTGTTGATTGTATGCTCTAGTAACAATTGTTTGGTGACAATAAAGTAAGGTAAGGTAAAGACTAGTGTTGAAATTGCAGGGGCCCTGGCAGATATATTTAAAATGTTGGTGTCTACGGGTGAAGTGCCGGAGGATTGGAGAGTGGCTCATGTTGTTCTGTTATTTGAAAAAGGCTCTAAAAGTAATCCGGGAAATTATAGGCCGGTAAGTTTGACGTCGGAAGTAAGTAAATTATTGGAAGGAGTACTAAGAGATAGGATCTACAAGTATTTGGATAGACAGGGACTTATTAGGGAGAGTCAACATGGCTTTGTGCATGGTAGGTCATGTTTAACAAATCTATTAGAGTTTTTTGAGGTGGTTACCAGGAAAGTGGATGAAGGGAAGGCAGTGGATGTTGTCTACATGGACTTCAGTAAGGCCTTTCACAAGGTCCCGCATGGGAGGTTAGTTAGGAAGATTCATTGGCTAGGTATACGTGGTGAGGTAGTAAATTGGATTAGACGTTGGCTCGATAGAAGAAGCCAGAGAGTGGTGGTAGAGAATTGCTTCTCTGAGTGGAGGCCTGTGACTAGTGGTGTGCCACAGGGATCAGTGCTGAGTCCATTGTTATTTGTCATCTATATCAATGATCTGGATGATAATGTGGTAAATTGGATCAGCAAGTTTGCTGATGATACAAAGATTGGAGGTGTAGTGGACAGTGAGGAAGGTTTTCAAAGCTTGCAGAGGGATTTGGACCAGCTGTAAAAATGGGCTGAAAAATGGCAGATGGAGTTTAATACAGACAAGTGTGAGGTATTGCACTTTGGAAGGACAAACCAAGGTAGAACATACAGGGTAAATGGTAGGGCACTGAGGAGTGCAGTGGAACAGAGGGATCTGGGAATACAGAAACAAAATTCCCTAAAAGTGGTGTCACAGGTCATAAAGAGAGCTTTTGGTACATTGGCCTTTTTATTGAGTATAAGAGCTGGAATGTTATGATGAGGTTGTATAAGGCATTGGTGAGGCCGAATTTGGAGTATTGTGTGCAGTTTTGGTCACCAAATTATAGGAAGGATATTAATAAGGTTGAAAGAGTGCAGAGAAGGTTTACAAGGATGTTGAAATGAAATGAATGAAATATCTTTATTGTCATTGCATAGTACAATTTGTCATGCACCAATACAGCGAAAATGAGTTTGCAACTCTCATACTCAATGCTATAAAACAACAAATAAAATAAATAAACAATAAATAAAATCAAGTAACCAGCCAGTACAAGCGATGTCCAGTGGTACAAAAGCACAACTCATGACGACCATAAAACCAGTATTAAAGTAGCAATATAACAAATTTATGGATGATGCCTGATCGATTGGTTCAGAACAATTATAGCTCTGGGGAGAAAACTATTTTTCAGTCTGGAAGTGCAGGCATAGAAAATCTTATAACGTCTGCCAGATGGAAGAAGTTCAAACAGATGATTGCATGGGTGTGTATTGTCCTTACAGATGCTTGTAGCTTTCCTTAGGCAGCGGGAGCTGTAGGTGTCCTCCAGGGATGGGAGCTGTGTCCCGATGATCTTCTGTGCGCCAGAGATGACCCGCTGAAGTGCTTTCCTATCAGCTGCTGTACAACTGGGATACCACACAGAGATGCAGTATGTTAAGATGCTCTCTATGGTACAGCGGTAAAGGGTCACCAGCATCTGTTCAGGTAGACCAGCTCCCTTCAGCGTCCTGAGGAAAAACAAGCGTTGCTGTGCTTTCTTAACTATTGTTGTGGTGTTAGTGGGCCATGTAAGGTCTTCTGAGATGTGTATTCCCAGAAACCTGAAACTGGACACTCTCTCCACTATGTCTCCGTTAATGTAGACTGGAGCGTACTCATCATCCTGTGACTTTACAAAGTTGATAATTAGCTCCTTAGTCTTTGCTGTATTAAGAGACAGGTTGTTCTCTGAGCACCAGCTCACTAAGTTCTGTACCTCCGCCTTGCACACTGATTCATCTCTGCCGGAGATCAACCCGATCACTGTTGTGTTGTCTACGAATTTGACAATGGTATTGGTGTTAAATGCAGGTACACAGTCGTAAGTGAAGAGGGAGTAGAGTATGGGACTCAATACACAACCTTGTGGTGTACCAGTGTTCAGGATAGTAGTGGAGGACAGGTGAGGGACCAGCCTCACTGCCTGTGAACGCTCTGACAAGAAATTCAGGACCCAGTTGCAGAGTGATGAGCTGAGGCCTAGCTGGTGGAGTTTGGAGATGAGCTTGCTGGGGATGACAGTATTAAAAGCAGAGCTATAATCAACAAACAACATCCCCACGTATGTGCCCTTTCCCTCCAGGTGTGTCAGGACAGTGTGAAGAGCTATTGAGATGGCATCCTCCGCGGACCTGTTTGCTTTATGGGCAAACTGGTGTGAGACCAGTGTAGCAGGAGTAGTGCCGGGACTTGAGAAAGTGAGTTACAGAGAAAGGTTGAATAGGTTAGGACTTTATTCCCTGGAGCGTAGAAGAATGAGGGGAGATTTGATAGAGGTATATAAAATTATGATGGGTATAGATAGAGTGAATGCAAGCAGGCTTTTTTCACTGAAGCTAGGGGAGAAAAAAAACCAGAGGACATGGGTTAAGGGTGAAGGGGGAAAATTTTAAAAGGAATATTCGGGGGGGGGCTTCTTCACACAGAAAGTGGTGGGAGTGTGGAATGAGCTGCCAGATGTAGTGGTAAATGCGGGCTCACTTTTAACATTTAAGAAAAACTTGGACAGGTACATGGATGAGGTGTATGGAGGAATATGGTCCAGGTGCAGGTCAGTGGGACTAGGCAGAAAAATGGTTTGGCACAGCCAGGAAGGGCCAAAAGGCCTGTTTCTGTGCTGTAATATTCTATGGTTCTATGGTATCCGCCTCCACCACCGTCGCCGGCAGCCCATTCCACGCACTCACCACTCTCTGCGTAAAAAACTTACCCCTGACATCTCCTCTGTATCTATCTCCAAGCAGCTTAAAACTGTGCCCTCTCGTGCTAGCCATTTCAGCCCTGGGAAAAAGCCTCTGACTATCCACACGATCAATGCCTCTCATCATCTTATACAACCCTATCAGGTCACCTCTCATCCTCCGTCGATCCAAGGAAAAAAGGCCGAGTTCACTCAACCAATTCTCATAAGGCATGCTCCCCAATCCAGACAACATCCTTGTAAATCTCCTCTGCACCCTTTCTATGGTTTCCACATCCTTCCTATAGTGAGGCATAATAATATATGTTAATATATAACATAATAATGTGTTAATATTATTGTGAAATACCCTGTAATTAATTACGTTAATAAATATGATCCATAACTTTTCTAAATAAAAATGCACCACAAATTTTACTTCAAAACATTTTAGAGCTTCCAATATATAGTAGTTACATTGTCAGTGTTTCAAGTTACAACACTGTTAAAGTCAAAGTAAATTTTTATTAACAGAGTATATATAAAGGCATCCGTTAGTCTTGCGAGACCATGGATCTGTGCCTGGAAAGTCTTCACTCTCCAGGGCGCAGGTCTGGGCAAGGTTGTATGGAAGACCAGCAGTTGCCCATGCTGCAAGTCTCCCCTCTCCACAACACTGACATTGTCCAAGGGAAGGGCATTAGGACCCATACAGCTTTGCACCAGTGTCGTCACCAGTGTCATATATATATGTCACCACATATAACCCTGACATTCATTTTCCTGCAGGCATTCTCAGTGTATCTACAGAATAGTAACTATAAACAGGATCAATAAAAGATCATTCAGAGTACAGAAGAAAACAAACTGTGCAAACACAAATATAAATAAATAATAATAAATAATGAGAGCCTGAAATAACAAAATAAAGAGCCCTTAAAGTGAGATCATTGGTTGTGGGAACATCTCAATAGGTGAGAGAGTGAGTGCAGTTATCCCTTTTTGTTCAAGAACCTGATGGTTGTGGGGTAGTAATTATTCTTGAACATAGAGGTCCAAGTTCCAAATTGTAACAATAAACACAGAATGGAAGTGGGCGCTCATTGTTAATAAACTGCTGGCCCAATGAATGCCAATGCCATCAAAGTTTAAATGATTACGAAACATGAAAAATGTTCCTTTTTCACTGTATTTCATTATACCCTGCAATTAATAAGTAAAATCAAAAATATTTCATTCTAAATATTCATAATATGCATATTACAAAAAAAACACATTTAAATTACTACACACTTTTTCAGGCTGTGTAAAAATTTCCTGTTCAGAGCAATGGGTGGTCCATGGGGCTGTAAAAAAACTAGAGGGAACTTTGTTCCTCCTTGATGGTAGCAATGAGAAAAGGGTGATAAGGAGACAGGCCCTTTAGCCTGATGTCATAACACCCACTACTGAGCTCCCATTTACAGCAATCCCATTTAATTTTCCCCACATTCCCATCCACTCCCCTGGGATACCACCCCTCTTCCAAACACTGGGGGCAGTTTACAGTGGCCAGTATCCCACTGATCTGAATGCTTTTGGTATGTGGGGTGGGGGTGGGAACCGGGACACCTAGAGGAATCTCACATGGTCACAGGGAGAACATGCAAACTCCATACAGACAGTACCAGCCCTCAGAATTGACAGGAGTCTCTAGAGCTTTGAGGCAGCTGCCCCCTTGCACAGAAGTGCAAAAATCTGAAATCTTCCCAAAACAATTGAGCTGTTAAGGTTGAAGGTGATCTGAATAGGTCTATTATTCAAGAATATTGAGAAGATTCAAGATCCAAGTTTATTAGTTAAATTGTACATCATGAACCTTTAGGGCAGTTACCATGAATAAAGACCCCACAAAATTAAAGACCCCATCCACCCCAGGCATTCTCGCTTCCTCTCTCTCCCATCGGGCAGAAGATACAAAAGCCTGAAAGCATATATCACAGGCTCGAAGGCATCTTCTACTCCGCTGATAAAAGATTACTGATTGCCCCCTGGTGCGATAAAATGGACTCCTGATCTCATTGTGACTCACACTGCTTATCTGCACTATACTTTCTATGCAAATTTATTCTGCATTGTTATTGTTTGACCTTGTTCTACAATACTGTGCAAAAGTCTTAGGCTCAAATATATAGCTAGGGTGCTGAAGACTTTTGCGCAGTACTGTGGTAATTTTATATATTGCACTGTATTCCTGTCGCAAAAAAAGAAACAAATTTCATGACATGTGTGAGTGATGATAAACCTGATTCTGATATGGGTCTCTGTTGTGGACTGAGAGTGGGAAGGGGACAGGGAGAGGGGAATCATATATGGGTAAAGGGGAAGGGAGAGGGGAGGGAGGGGGAAACACCAGAGAGACATTCTGTAATGATCCATAAACCAATTGTTTGGAATCTCATTTCAGCCTGCCTGGTGTCTCAGGGCTGGTTGTGCCTGCAACCGCACCACCTCCCTCCCCTGGGACTCCCCTGCCACCTGTCTCACACCCCTCTCGTGGTGCTCCCCCTTTCTATTGCCAACATGCTTTGCTCCCGCCACATTGACAAGTGCAGAATAGTGAAAATGCCCTAGGCACATATATACAGTCAGGGTACATAAGACTCTTACACAGTACTGTACCTCAATACAATGTTGTAATGATCTGATTATACTGAACTGTGTACAAGACAAACTTTTCACTGTATCACAGTACATGTGACAATAATAAACCGATTCCAGTTGTATTTCCAATTTTCCTTATGCCCTTCAGCCTATTAGACATACCTCCAGCACATACCCCAGCCCCCAGAGCAATGCTGTTCCCCCACATTTTCACCAACACTGATGAAGAGTCCCAGGCTGGAACGTTGACTCTGTAATTCCCTCCATAGCTGCTGCCTGACCCACTGAGTTCCCCCAGCATTTTGTGTGTGTAGCCCTGGGTTTCCAGCGTCTCTTGTGTTTAAGGTCTTGTTAGAGTTTTGCATGAGTATAAATATTTGCTGAGGTAGGAAGCGAGGTGGGGAGGTGGGGGTATTGTTTGGAAGATGGAATAAGAATGGCTTAATTTTGATTTTCTTCTCAAATTCTTCCAGGCGTACAGATATTCCCAGCTTCCTGAAATGTCTGTTGGCTCTCCGCCCCCTGTTCCTCCCAGGAATGCCCCGATGCCAGCGCCATCCCTCAGACGGTAAGGCGTCACTGCAGCAACGTGCAGTACAGTACTGTCGAAGTGGCAGGAGATCACCCTTCTCCTTACAGGAGCAGCTTCCATGTTAAACTTGTTTCTCTGCAGAATGGTCATTGAATGTGTCCAGGCCAAAGAAGCAGGTTGGAAAGATCATTGCAGATACCACCCAACCTGCTAACTGTTTCTTCCCCCATGCAGTTAATCTGATCAACCATCTCGTTAGGCTCCCCATTCTCCTCAATCTATTGCCCCCATCAATGTACTGCACTGTAAGTGTCTTTAACCACTTTGTTTAGTAAAGATCTGTTGTAAATTGCTTCATTGAATACCTCCACTCCATCCACTAAAAGCTGAACATCCCAGTGGCCAAATATTTTAATTCCCATTCCCATTCCCATTCTGACATGATGGTCCACAATGCCAAGTTGAGGCCACACTCAGGATGGAGGACCAACACCTTATATTCCAACCTGATTGCATGAATATCAATTTCTCCTTCTAGTTAAAAAAAAAACTCCCTCCCTCTCCCCCTCTTCTTCTATTCGCTACTCTGGCCTCTTACTTCTTCTTCTCACCTGCCTATCACCTCCACCAGATCCCCTCCTCCTTCCCTTTCTCCTGTGGTCCACTCTCCTCTCCCATCAGATTCCTTCCTCTCCAGCCCTTCACCTTGCCTGCCCACCTGGCTTCACCCATCACCTTCCAGCTGTCCTCCTACTTGTCACCCCACCTTTTTATTAAGGTGCCTTCCCCATTCCTTTCCAGTCTGGAAGAAGAACCTTGGCCTGAAATGTTAACTGTTCACTCTTTTCCACAGATGCTGCCTGATCTGACGAATTCCTCCAGTATTTTGTGTGTGTCCCTGTTTATTATGCTGGTTACATTGTAAATACATGCTGGTATTTTTTATATATTTATGTATTTATGCACTTTTTAATCCATACCTGAACTTTAACTCTAATTGTATTTTTATATAATTCTTTATTCATATAAATGTTCAATTTTTTTTGTTGCATGCCATGCCCCAACCTACACCACAGCAAATACCTAATATATGGAAATGTGTATGGCGAATAAATTTGATTCCTGATTATTGATCAGTTGGTAATGAAGGCATATCACATGATGAATGGTCTCAGCCCGAAACGTCGTCGATTTATTTCTCTCCATAGTTGCTGCCTGACCTGCTGAGTTCCTGCAGCGTTTTGTGTGTGTTGCTCTGGGTTTCCAGCATCTGCAGAATCTCCTGTGACTCCACACGAGGGCTGACTTTATAGAGATTTATGAGATCATGAGGGGGGCAGAGATAAGATAGAAGATCACGGTCTTCTTCTCAGGATCATCATTATCATCATCAGGTGCTGTGCCCAGTTTGAGCTTTGACTGCCATGGCCCACACACTCCTGTTTCGGGTCAAGTGGTATTCATTTCCAGTTCTCTGGCTGCTGTCTCCATCATTATTTGTCTTTGTCTTCCTCTTGCTTTCTTCCCTTCAATCTTTCCCATAATTACCGTGCATTCTAACTCCTCTTTCCTAATCACATGTCCAATGAAGTTATGCTGCCTTTTCATGATCTCATACATTATTTCTCTTTTTGTGTTTGCTCTGTTCATGACATCCTCGTTAGATATTCCTTTCATCCATGATATTCTTTGTATCCTCCTCAAAAACCACATCTCTGCTGCTTCAATTCGTTTCCTCATGTTACTAAATATTGTCCAACATTCTGAGCCATATAACATAACCGGATAAACGTAACATTTCAGTACTCTGAGGCGGATTGTCATGCCTAGTTTGGTATTGGTCAGTATACTCTTCATTCTCATAAAGGTGTCTCTCACCATCCCTATTCTTCTTTTGATGTCTACGTCGCACCTGCCATCTGATGTAACACAAGGGGGAACACGAGGTGGGGTAACACGAGGGGGAACTTCTTTACTCGGAGAGTGGTAGCTCTGTGGAACGAGCTTCCAGCAGAAGTGGTAGAGGCAGGTTCGATTTTGTCATTTAAAAAAAAATTGGGTAGGTATATGTACAGGAAAGGCATGGAGGGTTATGGGCTGAGTGCAGGTAGATGGGACAAGGTGAGAGTAAGCATTCAGCACAGACTAGAAGGGCTGAGATGGCCTGTTTCTGTGCTGTAATTGTTATATGTTGTATGGTTATATGATGTCACCCAGCTTCCTAAGTAGCAAAAGTTCTGTGTTTGTTTTATGTCTTCCCCATTTATTCTCAGCCTGCAAATAGGATTCTCCTTCTTTTTGGATATCACCATACATTCTGTCTTTTTGCAATTGATAGATAGACACATTGTTGCACTTTCTTCAACAACTATATCAATTAAGTTTTGTAGTTCTTCCTCTGTACTTGCAATTAACACAGTGTCATCTGCATATCTGAAATTATTGATGCTTTCACCGCCTTCTCGGGTTAGAGGAGTCTAAAACTAGAGGGCACACGTTTGAGGTGAGAAGGGAAAGATTTTAAGGTGACCTGAGGGGCAAGGTTTTCATGGAGAGGGTGCTGGAGAAATGGAGTGAATGGTGGAGGCAGGTACAATTACAACATCTGGACAGGTACATGGACAGGAAAGGTTCAGAGCAGGGGTTTCCATCTTGGGGTCCATGGCCCCTTCTTTAATGGTATCTGTCCATGGCATAAAGAAAGGTTGGGAACCGCTGGTTTAGAGGATGTGGGCCAAATGTGGGCAAATGGGACTAGCTCAGGTAGGTTGGCATGGACAAGTTGGGCCGAATGGCCTGTTTCCTTTGCTGTCTGACCTATCAGCCTTCACATGGTCTATATCCCTCCATTCCCTGCCTGTACATGTGCCTATCTAAATGCCTCTTAAAATTTGTTATTGTGTCTGCTTCTAACTCCATTACCCCTGGCTGTATGTTGCAAGCACCTGCCAATTGTGTAATAAACTTACATAAGAATATAAGAAATAGGAGCAGGAGTCGGCCATCTGGCCCGTCGAGCCTGCTCTGCCGTTAAATAGGATCATGGCTGCTCTAGCTATGGACTCCTCTCCACCTACCCGCCTTCTCCCCATTACCCTTAATTCCCCTACTATGCAAAAATCTATCCAACCTTAAATATATTTAATGAGTAGCCTACACTGCTTCATTAGCCAGAGAATTCCACAGATTCACCGTTCTTTGGGAAAAACAGTTCTTCCTCATTTCTGTCCTAAATTTACTCCTCCGAATCTTGAGACTTGTTCCATACATCTTCTTTAATCTTCCCTCTCTGACTTTCAATGTATGTCCTCAACTATTTGTACCACGGGAAAATCTCTGACTGTCTACTCTATCTGTGTCCTGCATAATGTTATAAACTTCTCTTGAGTCCCAAACACAAGCAAATCTGCAGCTGCTGGAAATCGAGAGCAACACAGCCGAAATGCTAGAGGAACTCAGCAGGTCAGGCAGCATCAGTGGAAATTAATAAATAGCTGATGTTTTGGGCTGAGACCCTTCATCAGGACTGGAAAGGAATAGGGGAAGACACCAAAATATAAAGGTTGGGGGAGGGAGTGGAGGCTAACTGGAGGTGATAGGTGAAGCCAGGCAGGTGGAAAAAGTAAAGGGCTGGAGAAGAAGGAATCTGATAGCAAAGGAGAGTGGACCATGAGAGAAAGTGAAGGAGGAAGGTCACCAGGGGAGGTGAAAGGTAGGTAATGAGAGAAGGTAAGAGCCCTGAGTGGGAAATAGAAGAAGATAGAAGGGAGAGGGATTTTTTTTTAACCAGAAGGGGAAATCAAATTTGATGCCATCAGGTTGGAAGCTACCCAGATGGAATATAAGGTGTTGCTCCCCCACCCTGAGGGTGGGCTCATCGTGGCCCAGGAGGCGGCCATGGACTGACATGTTGGAGCAGGAATGGGGACAGGAATTAAAAATGATTGGCTATTAAGTCTTCCCTCAGCCTCCGACACTCCAAAGATCACCCAAGTTTGTTCAACTTCTTCTTGTAACTAATACTCCCTAATCCTGGCAGCACTCTCTGCAAAGCCTTCACATCCATCTTGTAATCAGGTGACCAGACTGCATAGAGTACTCCAGGTCGGCACTGACCAAAGTTTTATACATCTGCAATATGACCTGCCAACTTTTATATTGGTATTGGTATTGGTATTGGTTTAATTGCTGTCACATATGCCAGTCATAGTCATAGTCATAGTCATACTTTATTGATCCCGGGGAAAATTGGTTTTCATTACAGTTGCACCATAAATAATTAACTAGTAATAAAACCATAAATAATTAAATAGTAATATGTAATTTATGCCAGGAAATAAGTCCAGGACCAGCCTATTGGCTCAGGGTGTCTGACCCTCCAAGGGAGGAGTTGTAAAGTTTGATGGCCACAGGCAGGAATGACTTCCTATGACGCTCAGTGTTGCATCTTGGTGGAATGAGTCTCTGGCTGAATGTACTCCCGTGCCCAACCTGTACATTATGTAGTGGATGGGAGACATTGTCCAAGATGGCATGCAACTTGGACAGCATCCTCTTTTCAGACACCACCGACAGAGAGTCCAGTTCCATCCCCACAACATCACTGGCCTTACGGATGAGTTTGTTGATTCTGTTGGTGTCTGCTACCCTCAGTCCGCTGCCCCAGCACACAACAGCAAACATGATTGCACTGGCCACCACAGACTCGTAGACCATCCTCAGCATCATCCGGAAGATGTTAAAGGACCTCAGTCTCCTCATGAAATAGAGACGGCTCAGACCCTTCTTGTAGACAGCCTCAGTGTTCTTAGACCAGTCCAGTTTATTGTCAATTCGAATCCCCAGGTATTTGTAATCCTCCACCATGTCCACACTGACCCCCTGGATGGAAACAGGGGTTGCCAGTGCCTTAGCCCTCCTCAGGTCCACCATCAGCTCCTTAGTCTTTTCACATTAAGCTGCAGATAATTCTGCTCACACCATGTGACGAAGTTTCTTGCATACTGTTCATACAGATCAAATCATTGTACAGTGCACTAATGTAGAACAATAACAGAATGGAGAATAAAGTGTAACAGCTACAGAAGCTCAGTACCCTGACTGATGAGGACAAGTATGCCATACACCTTCTTTACCGCCCCAGTTAATGGTTACTTGTTGCTTGATTAGTCAGGGCTTCAAATGTTGCAGCGAGAAGGCAGGGGAATAGGCTTCAGAGGGATAATAAGTCAACCAATGGCAGAGCAGACTCAGTGGGTCAAATAGCCTAATTATGCTCCTGTCTTGTGGACTTACTCAGAATGCTGGAGGAACTCAGCACATCAGGCAGCATCTACAGAGAGGAATAAACAGTTGATATTTTGGGCCAAAACCCTTCATCAGCATCTGCAGAATTTCTTGTGCTTATTATTAGTGGTCTGCTTTACTTTGGAAAGTGTCCCTGTGTGCATTGTAGATGGAAGGATGGAAAGAATTCACCTTCGGAACAAACTTTCTCTTTATTACAAGCTGACATCAATAAGGGAGTCACTTGTCCCAGAATGAATGCTCCTCGATCCAAAGTTTTCATTATTTTTATACTATTTCTAATCTACTTTCCCTCCACTACCTCTACCCTACATGCACTGTGTATACACAGTTTTGTAAAAGTATTCAGCCCCACAACTACTCTCACTTTCTAAACTTAAATATATTGAAGAAGGATTTTTTGAGCTAATCTACAAAACATTGTGCATCACGTCAAATCAAAAGAAAAATTATGAAATCTGTCAACAATTTACTAAAAATTAAAAACCAAAATTGTGAGGCTGGAAAAGTATTCATCTGCTTTGTAATTGCTCTGCTAACTTTCCTCAAGGTGCAATATATAATAGATTACCTTTCCAACTCACCCAATTTGTTGATGTAGAAAACTGGAATTTTCTATGAACTTGTTAGAATAAATAAACCTTTCTCTGTAATGTCCAACAGTATGGTAGATTTTCAACAGACCAAACCAAAATGAACACTGAAGAGCACTCAAGACAAGTCAGGGAAATGATAATAGAGAAGCACAAATCTGGGGAAGGGTACAAGAGCATCTCAAACATATCTATTGAACATATCTTTTTGCTCAATGGAGTCCATCATGAAAATGTGGAAAAAATACAAAACTATAGCCACACTGCAAACTTAGTTGCCGGAGAAGAATGGCACTTGTAAGAGAGGCTACTGTGACCCCTGCTGTTGAGTGAGCTGCAGAGTGGGCTGCAACTGGAGATGAAGTGCATGGTCCCATAATCCCTAAAGCCTTGCACAAAAAGGGTATTTATGGAAGAGTGGTAAGGACTTGGCTAAAGAAAAAGGCATATTGTTCCATATGGACCTGTGCAAAGTGTCACTTAGAAGATATTGTAAAGATGTGGAAGAAGGTCCTGTGGTTGGATGAGACTAAAATAGAACTCATTGGCCTCGACGTGGGGCGTAAATCTGATACTGTGCATCTGCCAGGTAACACCATCCCTACTGTAAAGCATGGTGGAGGTAGCATCATGTTATAATACTTTTCAGCAGCAGGGTCTGGAAATCTGGTCAGGATTGATGGGAATATGAATGCTGCTAAATACAGAAGGATCCTGGATAAAAATCTTCTAGCCTCTGAATGAAAGTTTAACTGGAAAGGAAGTTTGTCTTCCAACAGAAAAAAGGCCCAAAGTACACTGCCAGAGTACCATAGAGTGGCTTCAAATGTACAAAGTTGATGTCCCAGAGTAGCCCAGTCAATATTCTGACTTTAATCCAGTCAAGAATCTCTGGGAAGACCTCAAGATTGCTGTGCACCACCATTCCCCAACCAACCTAGCATAGCTTGAGAACTTTTAGAGATTTATCCAAGAAGACTAAGCCATTAGACATAATGGAATTAGGTCATTTGGCCCATCAAGTCTGCTCCACTTTTCAATCATGACCGATCCTTTCTTCCCACTCCCTGGCCTTCTCCCCATAACATTTGATGAGTGGCCAATCAAGAACCATTCAATCTCTGCTTTGCATGCACCCAGTGACCTGGCCTCCACAGCTGTCTGTGGTAAGAAACTCCACAAATTCACCACCCTCTGCATCCCTGTTTTGAAAGGGCACCCTTCTATCTTGAGGCTGTGCCTTCTTGTCCTGGACTCCCCCACCATGGGAAACATCCTTTCCACATTTACTCTGTCTAGGCCTTTCAACATTCAAAAGGTTTCAATGAGATCCCCCCTCATCCTTCTGAATTCCAGCAAGTACAGGCCCAGAGCTCTCAAACAATCTTCGTATGATAACCCTTTCATTACCAGAACCTCTGAAAACTCTCCAATGCCAGCATATCTTTTCTTAGATGAGGAGCCAAAACTGTTCAGAGTACTCAGGGTGAGGCTTCACCAGTGCCTTTTAAAGCCTCAGCATCTCATCCCTGCGCTTGTATTCATTACTGACTCAACCTGCAAGTTAACCTTTAGGGTGGTCTGCACAAAGGCTCCCAAGTCCCTTTGCATCTCAGGTTTTTGGATTTTCTCCCTGTTTAGAAAATAGTCGACACATATATTTGGATTTTCAGAAGGCCTTTGACAAGGTGCCACACGTGAATCTGCTCACCAAGTTAAGAGCCCATGGTATTTCAGGGAAGTTACTAACATGGCTAGAGCATTGACTGATTGTTAGGAGGCAGTGAGTGGGAATAAAAGGATCCTTTTCTGGTTGGCTGCCAGTGACTACTGGTGTTCTGCAGAGGTCAGTGTTGGGACTGCTTCTTTTTATGCTGCATATCAATAATTTAGATGATGGAATAGAAAGCTTTGTTGCCAAGTTTGAAGATTGGTGGAGGAGCAGGTAGCGTTGAGGAAACACGAAGGCTTCAGAGGGAATTAGACAGATTAGGAGAATGGGCAAGAAAGTGGCAAATGAACTACAATGTTGGAAAATGCATGGTCATCCAGTTTGGTGGAAGAAATATATGTAGACAATGTCCAGTGCATCCCCTTTATCTATCCTATTGCAGTCTCCTCAAAGAATTCCAAAAAGTTCATCAGTCAAGATTTTCCTTTAAGGAAACCATGCTGACTTTGTAACTATCTTGTCCTGTGTCACCAAGTACTCCATAACCTCACCTTAACAATTGACTCCATCATCTTCCTTACCACTGAGGCCAGGCTAACTGGTCTATAATTTCCTTTCTTCTGCCTCCCTCCTTTCTTAAAGAGTGGAGTGACATTTGTAATTTTCCAGTCCTCTGGAACCATGACAGAGTCCAATGATTCTTGAAAGATCATTACTAATGCCTCCACAATCTCTACCGCTGCCTCTTTAAGAACCCTAGGGTGCAGTTTATCTTGTCTGGGTGACTTATGCACCTTTAGGTCTTTCAGCTTTTTCAGCACTGTCTCCCTTGTAATAGTAACTGCACTCACTTCTCTTCCCTCGCACCCTTCAACACCTGGCACATTGCTAGTGCCTTCCACAGTGAAGACTGATTCAAAATACTCATTTGGTTCACCTGCCATCCCCTTATTATTTCTTTGGCCTCATTTTCTAGCAGGCCTATATCCACTCTTATCTCCCTTTCGTTCTTTATATACTTGAAAAAGCTTTTTTCCATCCACCCTTATATTGTTTGTTAGCTTGCTTTCATATTTCTTTTTTCCCTCCTAATGATTCCTTTATTTGCTTCCTGTAGGTTTTTAAAAGCTTCCTAATCCCCTAATCTTCCCACTAATTTTTGCCTTGTTGTATGCCTTCTCCTTTGCTTTTACATTAGCTTTAGCTTCCCTTGTCAGCCATGGTTTTACTATTTTGTCATTTGAGAATTTCTTTGTTTTTGCGATATATATATACCGCATCTTCCTCATTTTTCCCAGAAACTCAAGCCACTGCTGCTGTGCTGTTATCCCTGCCAGCGTCTCCTTCCAATTTACTTCGGCCAATTCCTCTCTCATACCTAATTTCCTTTACTCTACTGAAATGCTGCTACATCAGTCTTTATTTTCTCCCTATCAAATTTTAAGTTGAACTCAAATCATATTGTGATCACTGGTTCCCAAGGGTTCCTTTGCCTTAAACTCCCTAATCGCCTCCAGTTCATTACATAATACCAGGTCCAGTATAGCTGACCCCCTAGTAGGCTCACCAACAAACTGCTCTAAAAAGCTATCTCATAGCATTCAACAAATTCACTCTCTTGCGATCCATTACTAACCTGATTTTCCCATTCTACCTGCATGTTAAAATCTCCCATGACTATCATAACATTGCCCTTTTCACATACCTTTTCGATCTCCTGTTGTAATCTATGGTCCACATCCCAGCTATTGTTTGGAGGCCTGTACGTAACTGCCATCAGGGTCCTTATGCCTTTGTGATTTCTTAACTCAACCCACAAGGGGGATGGCCGCAGGGGTGCTTTGTGCTAGCTGCCTATTCCCCTTCCCATTCCTACACCTGACGGTTACCCAGCTACCTGCTTCCTGCAACTTAGGGTGACTACTTCTTGTAAATCTGATCGATTATCTCCTTACCTCCCGTACAAGCTGAGGGTCATCCAGCTGCTGCTTCAGACCCCGAACACGGCCTTCAAGGAACTGCAGCCGGATGCACTGCACACAGTTGTAGTTTCCTGGGAGACTCTGGGTCTCCCAGGACTCCAACATCTGGCATGAAGAACACAAAATGGCCATTTCAACTACACTAAGTACCCCTGACACAGTAGAAAAACAGGAAACTTAACTGAAACTTACCTGGACAACTTACCCAGAGCCAATGCCTCTTCTGAGCTGCTGATTGGGCCACCAGAATGCCCAGCCTGACTACTGCTTGTAAAAGCTGTGAGAGGTGGTACTGAGCAAAAACCTGCTAACATTTCAGCTTTTGAATTTTTAGTTTCTCATGCTGAACAATTTTTCCTGTTTCTTGGGGCTCTGCTGTGTAAAAAAGGAGCATGTGATTCACAAATAAAAATCCTCAGTTGAATTGATCAAAATCACTTAAGTGAACAAAGGTTTGGGGGCTGAATACCTTTACAAGGCACTGTAGAGTGAGATATTTATTCATTTATTTAGAGATAGAGTGTGGAACAGGCTCTTCCAGCCCTGTGAGCTGCACCACCCAGCACCCACCTATTTAATCCTACCCTACTCACAGGGCAATTTACAAAGACCAATTAACCTACTAAGCAGTACGATTTTGGACTGTGGGAGGAAACTGGAGCACCCGAAGGAAACCCATGCGTTCACGGGGAGAGCACCCTAATGTGAGCTGTGTGCAGTTCCGCTTTCACCTCATGTGTATGACAGCGAGCTTCCCTCCTGGAGTTTTATGAAGCTGTTGCTAGGCTCGTAACAGGGCATGAGTTCGCTATAGTTTACTTTAGCCTACAACTTGCGGCTTGGGCCAGTCAGTTATGAAGTGATTCACTTTGAAGGTTCAAACGAAGAGTTACAAGGTTCACTGAGTTAATGACAGGATTCTTAACAGTGTGGAGGAACAGAAGGACCTTGGGGTCCACGTCCATAAATCCCTCAAAATTGCCGCATAAGTTGATAGGATGGTTCATGGCCTTCATTAGTCAGGAGATTGAGTTCAAGAGCTATGAGATAATGATGCAACTCTATAAAACTCTGGTTAGAGCACACTTCAGTTCTTGTTGCTTCTTTATAGGAAGGATGTGGAAACTTTAGAGAAGGTGCAGAGGAGATTTACCCTGAGACCATGTCTTATGAGGATAGGTTGAGTGAGCTAGGGCTTTTCTCTGGAGGGAAGGAGGATGAGAGGTGACCTGGGAGAGGTGTACAAAATGATAAGAGGCATTGCTCGAGTTGACAGTCAGAGACTTTTTCCCAGGGAGAAATGGCTAATACAAGGAGACATAACTTTAAGGTAATAGCTGGAAAGTCCAGGGAGGATGTCAGAGAAAGGTGAGCGCATGGTACACCTTGTCAGAGACAGATACATTAGGGACATTTAAGAGGCTCTTTGAGAGACACATAGATGAATGAAAAATGAAGGGCCACGTGGGAGAGAAGAGTTAGATTGATCTTAGAGTAGGTCAAGGGTTAGGCCCTACATCATGGGCTGAAGGGCCTGTACTGTGCGGTACTGTTCAAGGTTCTATGATCCCATTATAGACTTTTACGACTTGGTATCAATCCAGTAGCAGACCCCTTATCTCTCTGCTACCTGCTCATCTCCACATCTCTCTTTGCTGTGCCACAGAACCAACAATTCACTATTCCCCACACAAACACAAGAGATTCTGCAGATGCTTGGAAATCCATAGTAATACACACAAAATGCTGGAGGAGCTCAATAGGTCAGGCAGCATCTATGGAAAGTAATAAAGAATCGACATTTCGGACCGAGACTTGATAAGTCTTCTGTTTCCTACTACGTGGTTATGATGTATACTTTGATACTGACCGTTTTTCTTTCAATCTCTGCTCTCCTCTCCTGGTCTCCGTGTCCCACGTCGGCAGTTCCACTTCGGAAAGCAGCAACAACACCCGAGTCGCCGAGGGCCACGGCTCTGACCGGTCGCAACATGAAGCTCCCTACGTGCCAATTTCCAAGTCTGCTGCCCCCGCAGATCAGGCGACTAGTCACTACTCAGGTGAGGACTGGCAGTCCAACCACAGGCTGTGCCTCATTAATCCTGGAGCCTTCCTCATGTAGTACCTGTTTCAACCCTGGGGCTCTGAAAACTGCATGACGACAGATAAAATGTGGCTACAGATGTGGTTTAGTTATTTTTTTCCGGAGTGATGAAGGCTGAGGGGAGAGCTGATAGAAGGTTATGTGAGCAGATCACCAGTAACCCCCTCCTGCCTATTGGAGATATTTACTGGGAGCATTGCAGACGAAGGGTCCAAAGCATTATTGAGGATCCTTACCACCCATTCCACAAACTTTTTGACCCACTACCATCAGGACTAGAACTGCCAGACTGGGTCACAGCTTCTTTCCTCAGGCTGTGAGACTAATGAATACCCTGCCACCACCGAAGTCCCCTCACTAGTACAGTGAGATGTTCACTGTTTCTCTGCACTGCACATAACCTGCATTTTCAATTATATTTTATTAACTTGTTTGTGGTAATATTGCTGTGTGTGATATCTGTATTGTGGGTGCACCATGGTCTGGAGGAACGTTTTCTCGTTTGGTTGTATGTATGCTCAAGGCGTTCCGGAGTTTGGAGTTCAATTCTGTAAGGAGTCAGGAAGATGGTACAGGAGCTTCAGGACCCTCACCACCAGGTTCAAGCCCAGTCATTACCCCTCATCCATCAGGCTCTTGAACCAGAAGGGATAACTACACTCAACTTCACTTGCCCCATTATTGAACTGTTCCCACAACTAATGGACTCACATTCAAGGACTCTTCATCGCATGTTCTCGATGTTTAATGCTTGTTTTTTTCCTATTATTATTTTTTTCTTTTGTATTTGCATAATTTGTTGTCTCTTGCGTATTGGTTGTCTGTCCGTCCTGTTGAGTGTGGTGTTTCATTGATTCTATTGTGTCGTTTGGATTGACTGTGCATGCTCACATGGAAATGAATCTCAAGATTGTATATGGTGATGTATACATATGTTGATAATAAATTTACTTTGAACTTTAATCCTTGAAATTTCATTTTCACACTTTGTCTTTTTTTGCACATTGATTGTTTGTCAGTCTTTGTACAGTTTTTCATAAATTCTATTAAATGTCTTTACTTTCCTGTAAATGTCTCAAAGAAAATGAATCAGGGTAGTAGTATATGTTAACTCATGTACTTCGGAAATAAATTTATTTTGACTTTGACCATCCTGTCATAGTCACCTCTGGAATATTTCATATCCCCTGAGAGGGCAGGTAAGGGCCTCAGGGCCTGATCCCTGACCGCGGTGTTGCATTTGGAACAGCCATGATTCAGGAGCAGGGTGAGTCACCCAGGGGTGGGAGTGTCACACCAATAGCCCCATGATGGCGGAGAGACCCTCTTTAGGGGGAATAACATCGCCAGTCCCTTAGCTTTTTTCTGCGGCACAGTTGCAGTGGAATCGGCCTCACGCAGGTCGGGGAGCGAGAGATTTAAAAATAGGAGCTTTCGCAGGATTCCAGCTTTTTTCAGTGGCATAGTCGCGATTTATTAACAAGGGCAAATAGAAATAAGACAGGGAAAAATGGAGTGGCCTTTGTGTGAGTGGACCAGTGTTAGAGTGAGTGGCTTTAGCTTATCAGGGTTGGGCGAGTTACATAATCTGGTAAGTTTCTTCTTCTTAATTCTTCTTCGTTCTTCATTCTTCATCTGTTAGTACATCACTAGAGTAGTGAGCATGGCTCCAGGGGTTGTGTTGTGTTGTTTATGTCAGATGTGGAAATTCTGGGAGACCTCCGGCCTCCGGGAAAACCACATCCGCACCAGGTACACCGAGCTGCAGCTCCTCAGAGAACGTGTTGAGAGATTGGAGCTGCAGCTCGCTGTACCTTAACCACAAAATACTCTGCAGATGCTGGGGTCATCTGCTGAGTTCTCCGAGCTCGGTGCACCTGGTGCGGATGTGGTTTTCCCGGAGGCTGGAGGTGAATTGGAGCCGAATTTGGCTCTTATGGGGAACTGAGGAGTTGGTGGACAGGAGCTACAGGGAGGTAGCCACCCCTAAGCTGCAGGAGGCAGGTATTATGGGTGACCGTCAGGAGAAGGAAGGGCAATATTCAGTCAGTACAGAGTACCCCTGTGGACGTTCCCCTCAATGATAAGTATAACATTTTAGATGCTGTTGAGGGATACGGCCTGCTGGGGTGGAGCCTCAGTGACAGGGTCTCTGGCAATGAGTCTGGCACTGTGGCTCAGGAGGGAAGGGGGAAGAAGAGGACTGCAGTAGTGATAGGAGATTCCATAGTTAGAGGAGTAGACAGGAGATTTTGTGGACACAATAGAGACTCCCAGAAGGTAAGTTGCCTCCCAGGTGCCAGGGTCAGGGTCAGGGACATCATGGATCGGGTCCATGACGTTCTAAAGGGGAGGAGTGAGCAGCCAGAAGTCTTGGTATATATTGGCACCGATGACATGGGTAGGAAAAGCGAGAAGGTCCTGAAGAGTGAATTTTGGGAGCTCGGTAGAAAGCTTTAAAGCAGGACCTCCAGGGTAGTAATCTTTGGATTGCTGCCTGTGCCACACACCAGTGAGGTTAAGAATAGGATGTTTTGGCAGATGAACGTGTGGCTGAAGAACTGGTGCAGCAGGAAGAGTTTCAGATTTCTAAATCATTGGCCTCTCTTCCGGGGAAGGTATGGCCTTACAAAAGGGGTGGGTTGCACCTAAATCCCAGGGAGACCAATATGCTTGTGAGCAGGTTTGCCACAGCTGTGAGGGAGGGTTTAAAATAATTTGGCAGGAGGATGGGAACCAGAGTGATAGGGTTGAGGATAGGGCTGTTCATTTACAAGCAGAGGTAGTGTGTAGTCAGACTGTCAGGAAGGACAGGCAGATGCTAGGGCAAAAGTGCTGTCAGTGGGATGAGTTGTAGTACCAAAGACCATAAGGGCCATAAAATATAGGAGCAGAATTAGGCCATTTAGCCCGTTTCATCATGGCTGAACCATTTTTCCTCTCAGCCCCAATCTCCTGCCTTCTCTCCATATCCGTTCATGCCCTGATCTACCAAAAATCTATCAACCTCTGCCTTAAATATACATAAGGACTTGGCCTCCACAGCCACCTGTGGCAATGAATTCTACATATTCACTGCTCTGTGGCTAAAGAAATTCCTCCTCACCTCTGTTCTAAAAGGATGGCTGTCTATTCTGAGGCTGTGTCCTCTGATCTTAGACTCTCCCGCCATAGGAATCATCCTTTTCACATCCACTCTATCAAGGCCTTTCATTTAGATTTCAAATAGATCACTGCTCATTGTTCTGAATTCTAGTACATACAGGCCCAGGACCATCAGCCGCTCTTCATATGACAAGCTATTTAATCCTGCAGTCACCTTCCTGAACCTCATTTGAACCCTTTCCAGTGTCAGCACATCCTTTCTTATATAAGAAGCTCAAACCTACTCACAATACTCCAAGTGAGGCCTCACCAGTGCTTTATAAAGCCTCAACATTCCATCCTTGCTTTTATGTTGTAGTCCTCTTGAAATGAATGCTAACATTGCATTTGGCTTCCTCACCAAAGACTCAACCTGCAAATAAACCTTTAGGGAATCCTGCACAAGGACTCCCAAGTCAGGGGACAGAGGTAAGTGCAGTTGTTATTACTATGGAGAACGTGCCTGGGAAACTGAAAGCTCTGAAGGTAGATAACTCACCTGGACCAGATAGACTACATCTCAGGGAACAGAACGTGGTAGCTGAAGAGATTGTGGAGGCATTAGTAATGATCTTTCAAGAATCACTAGATTCTAGGATGGTTTTGGAGGACTGGAAAATTGCAAATATTACTCCATGTTTTATGAAGGGATGGAGGGATGGAGGCAGAAGAAAGAAAATGATAGGACAGATAGTCTGATGCCAGTGGTCGGGAACATGTTGGAGTTGATTGTTACGGATGAGGTTTCGGGGTACTTAGAGGCAACTGGTAAAATAGGCTGTAGTCAGCATGGTTTCCTCAAAGGAAAATCTTGCTTAACAAATCTTTTGGAATTCTTTGAGGAAATAACAAGCAGGATAGGCAATGGAGAATTGGTGGATGCTGTTTACTTGGATTTTTGGAAGGCCTTTGACAAGGTGCCGCTCATGAGGCTGCTTAATAAGAGAAGAGCCCATGGAATTACAGGAAAGATACTAGCATTGGCTGATTAGCGGGAGGCAAAGAGTGGGATAGAGGGAGGCTTTTCTGGTTGGGTGCAGTGACTAGTGGTGGTCCGCAGAGGTTGCTGTGGGGACTGCTTCTTTTTACATTATATGTCAATGATTTGGATGATGGAATTGATGGCTTTGTGGCCAAGTTTACAGACAATACAAAGATAGTGGGAAGGGCAGGTAGTTTTGAGGCAGAAGGAATAAAAGCTTAGACTATTTTCTAAGTGGGGAGAAAATTCAAAATTCCAAGTTGCAAAGGAACTTGGGAGTCCTCTTCCTGGAATCCCTAAAGATTAACTTGCGGGTTGAGTCTGTGGTGAGGAAGGCAAATGCAATGTTAGCATTAATTTCGAGAGGTGTAGAATATAAAAGCAAGGATGTAATGTTAAGGTTTTATAAGAGACTGGTGAGGCATCACTTTGATTATTGTCAGCAGTTTTGGGCCCCTTATCTGAGAAACACGTGCTGATATTGGAGAGGGTTCAGAGGAGGTTCACGAGATTGATTCCGGGAATGAAAGGCTTATCGTATGAAAAGCGATTGATGACTCTGGGCATGGGTATGGTGCGTAGGCTGGTTGACAGAGGGAGACGGAGGGAGTGAGTTTCCAATGTTCCAAAGTGGCTCCCCTGCATTGTTTTGTAACTTCAGAAATTAGTTGAAGGAGAAAGAGCCCGAATAACGTCTCTACTTCATTTAGCTTGAGTGAAATGTTCACACGTGTCGTGGTGGCATAATGACATTCCTCTACTTCTTACATATAATCCGTAGTGAATTATGTAAACAGAAAGTGCTTCATCAAACAATATATTTACAATATTACTCAAACATTAAATACATATCACTCCTCCCTGCTTAGCTGCAAACTCCGACTCAATATAGAATGCATGGCAAATTCCAGTATGTAACATATTGTTCTCTAGTCATCTTATACCGTGTGTGTGTGTATATGTATGGGTGTGTGTATGTGTGTGAGTGTGTGTGTATTGGTGTGTGTGTATACTTGCACGCGTGTGTGTGTATATATATATATATATAGAGAGAGAGAGAGAGAGAGAGAGAGAGAGAGAGAGAGGGAGATATGTGTATGTGTGCGTGTGTGTGTGTGTATATATATAGAGAGAGAGAGAGAGAGAGAGATATGAGTGTGTGTCTGTGTGAGTGTGAGTGTGTGTGTGTGTATGCGTGTGTGTGTGTATGGGTGTATGTGTATGTATATACACACACACACACACACACATGTACACACACACTTACACACACACACACACACACACACATATATATATATATATATGAGTGTGTGTCTGTGTGAGTGTGAGTGTGTGTATGTATGTGCTCATGTGACTGTGTGTGAGTGTGTAAGTATGTGTGTGTGTGTGTATATATAGAGAGATATATATGAGTGTGTGTCTGTGTGAGTGTGTGTATGTTTGTGCACATGTGAGTGTGTGTGTGTGTGTGCGTGCATGTGTGTATGGGTGTATGTGTATATATATATATGTGTGTGTGTGTGTCTGTGTGTGTGTAAGTGTGTGTGTGTATATATATATATATATATATGAGTGTGTGTCTGTGAGTGTGAGTGTGTGTATGTGTGTGCACATGTGAGTGTGTGTGAGTGTGTAAGTGTGTGTGTGTGTATATATAGAGATATATATGAGTGTGTGTCAGTGTGAGTGTGTGTATGTGTGTGTGTGTGTGTTTGGAGAGGCATTGCTCTTGGCATTCTCTGTACGTGTTGGCATCCTGAATAGTTTATGGCAACCTGCTCCATCTGCTGACCTACCCCAGGCCACCAGACAAAGCTTCCAGTCAACCCCTTCACTTTGACCTCACCTAGATGACTGGCACGTTACTCCTCCAACACTTTAGGTCTTAGCTTGGATACAACTCTCAATCCCCACATAAGGCACTCCCCCCTTCAAGGGCAAATGCATCCTGGCACTGGCAAAAATGGGGGAACTGGAATTCCTGCTGCATATTCCAACCATTTTGGGTTGCCATGTAGACCTGAGACAGTGTGGAGTCTTTTCTGGTTTCCCTTTGCATGATCTCTGCCGTAACAGGAAGACTTTCAATGTGTATTTACGAGAAAATGTCAAGAGGAGTGTCCTCTTTTGTAAGGTTTTTAGGTATTTCCTTTTCCAAGGGTAAACAAGACAATCCATCATTATTTCCATGATTAGTTGTCCTCTTGAATTTGATCTTGTAACTGTGTCCTCCAAGAAACAGAGCCCATCTCTACATTCCTGCCGCTGTTGATAGTGCAAATGGACACAGGTAGTTCATGATCAGTAATGCGGGTAGACTCGCTCCCACGCAGGCACTGGTTGAAACGTTTTACACCCCAAACCAGACTCCAGGTCTCTCTGTCGATCTATGAGCCAGTTTTCTCTGTAGCAGTAAGGAATCGTGATACAGATGCTATGGGGTGCTCACTTCCACCACGCACGTTGGTAGTAGAAATAAACATGCAGAATATTTTCTAAATGGGGAGAAAATCCAAAAATCCTGAGATACAAAAGGGACTTGGGAGTCCTTGTACGGAACACCCCGAAGGTTAACTTGCAGGTAGAGTCAGTGGTGAGGATGGCAAATGCAATGTTAGCATTCATTTCAAGAGGTCTAGAATACAAGAGCAGGGATGTGATGCTGAGGTTTTATAAGGCACTGGTGAGAGGTCTCACCTTGAGTATTGTGAACAGTTTTGGGTTCCTCATCTTAGAAAAGATGTGCTGGTGTTGGAGAGGGTCCAGAGCAGGTTCACAAGGATGATTCTGGGATTGAAAGGGTTATCATATGAGGAATGTTTGATGGCTCTGGGTCTGTACTCGCTGGAATTTAGAAGGCTGAGGGGGGGATCTTATCGAAACCTTTTGAATGTTGAATGACCTAGACAGAGTAGATGCGGGAAGGATGTTTCCCACGGTGAGGGAGACTAGAGGGCACAGCCTCAGGATAGAGGGACATTCATTTAAAACAGAGATGAGGAGAAATTTCTTCAGCCAGCGGGTTTTGAATTTGTGGAATTTATTACCACAGGCAGCTGTGGAGGCCAGGTCGTTGGGTGTATTTAAGGCAGAGGTTGATAGGTTCTTGATTGTACATGGCATCAACGGTAATGGGGAGTGGTGCTGAGAAGGAGAAAAATGGATTAGCTGTGATTGAATGGCAGAGCAGACTTGATGGGCCAAATGGCCAAATTCTGCTCTTATGTCTTATTTCTTATGTCTAACATGTGATGTGACTGCACTTATATCATAAGGCAAGGTGTCACAGACAAGTTTCACTGGATGATGTGAATCACAGTGTGTGAGTACAGTGTCTGATTGTGACCATTTCCTTTGCCTTTTGGAAAGCCACCTCACTCTGCCTTGCTGATTGCAATATCTTCCCGATCTCTGGAAATCAGTTCAAGGGGTGAGCACAGTAGCCTGATTTAGCAGGAACCTATTATAGTCATTGACAAATCCTAAAAAAGATTGGCCTTCGGGAATCCACCACTTCTCGAGTTTCCTCAGTACACTTGTGTGATCGTGCACCCATAGTGTGACCACGGTAAGTGTTGCTTGGTTTAAAGAATTCACACTTGTTGCGTTGTGCTCTGAGCTCATAGCCTTCTAATGTCTTTAACACTGCCTTGAGATTTTGGAGAGGTTCCTTGCTATCCTCACAGGTAGCAGTGTTGTCCAGGTAACACTGAGTGCCTGGTCAGCCTTGCATCTCCTGGTCCATAGGTTTATGCCAGAGTGCAGGTGCAAATGCTACCCCGACAGTAATCCTGTTAGAGCAATAAAGTCCTTTGTGAGTCTTTATAGTGAGAAACACTTCAGTCTCTTCTATCTCCGCCTGCAGGGAGGCCTCGCCAAGCCCACTTTGCTGAAGTGTTTCCCTCCAGAATGGTTTGCAAGGATATCCCCTATCCTGGGTAGAGGGTATTGATCTACTTTCAGTAATGGGTTGATGGTGACTTCAAAATCACCACAAATCCTGACAGACCCATTTTTCTTGACTACCGAGACCACTGACACTGCCCATGGGCTGCCGTTGGCATCCATGTGAACCAGCTCACTAGATACTTTATCACAGATAGTATAAGGAACCAGACGGGCTTTGTAAAATGTGGGTATGGCATTTTCATTTAACACTATTTTACCCTTGATATATTTGAGTTTTCTAATACCATCCTTGAACATTGCTGTGGTGCATGTCTTACTTCGCTTTCAGTTGACTCTGTTGCAGGAGATATGGCATGCAGATGCTGGAATGATCTCCAATCCAGTTGTAGTTGTCTCAGCCACTCAGGATTCCACAATGCTGACCCTCCTGATTTTACTACATACAAGCCCAAAGTGACTTGTTAGTTGTTAGATTTCACTGCTACACAAGTCATTCCCATAGGAGTTATCTTTTCTCCGGTGTGAGTTCCTAGTTAGATATCTGCAGGCTTCAGTTCAGAATCTTTGAAATGCCGTTCAAACTCATTTTTTGAAATGACTGAAACAGTGGAGCCAGTGCCCAATTCTATTTTAATTAATTTGCCATTCACTTCTGGTGTGAGCCACATTACATGTCTATTATTAGTTTTCACATGGTAAATCTCAAGGCTGCACAGTCCTGCCACTTTCATCATCATTGTCAGATTTTTCATCCACTGCATGCAGATTAGTGCTCTTTTTGAAACTGCAACTTAAGTTTTTATCTTCTTCTTTGCCATTTATTTTTGCCTGCCTGAATGCTCTTTGTACGTGTCCCACTTTTTTTTGCAAGTCTTGCCCTTAAATCTCACTGGTCTGACGTGGGTGAGCCCCTATCACAACAGTAACATGATTTGTTCAGCCAGGCTGGTTTCTGTTTAGATGTTATAGTTTTGTTCATGTTCGCTTTCATTCCAGACTACCTCAATTGTCTCTGTCTGTGGTTTACGTTGACACAGAGATTTCAGCTGCTCTTTTAAGTGTGAGCTGGGCTGTGCTTTAGTTAACAGCCGTTTATGCATCTATCTTAAAGTAGCCAACCATTTCTGCTTTTTTAAAAATGTATTATAATTATCACTGTTATGAGCCCATGAATTTCCTCCCATTCCTGATTTTTTTGTACTCTACCATCTCTCTTACCTTGTGAAGAAACACGGCAGCACTTCTTTTTAACTCGAACATCTCTCTTTCCCCTTTCTTAAAAAACAAGATGTGCTTCACTTCACCAGGTAGGTAGTTATCTCAGGTTCGTTTTAAGACTTCCTCGTTGCCAGTGTTATGTTCTGTAACTCCAGGAATTAACTGAATAAAAAATATGGGAGCCGGGATATCTTGTCTTCACTTAATTTCAGTGAGGCACTCACGTATGACGTAGCAGCATAATGACCTATGCCATTCATGTACTTCTTATGTATGAATTATGCTAACAAAGAAAGAATGCTCAATCAAATGATATATTTACAATAATATTCAAATATTGCTGAAATATTAAATACACTACAGCTCTCCTAGAGCAGCTCTGTTGCTTTGTTTACCTCGGTGTCTGCTGTGACCGCTCCAGTCTGTGTGTGTGTGTGTGTGTGTGTGTGTGTGTCTGTATGAGTGTGTGTGTGTGTGTGTGTGTGTGTGTGTGTGTGTGTGTGTGTGTGTGTGTGTGTGTGTGTGTGTGTGTGTGTGTGTGTGTGTGTAGGGGGATGGGGGAGGGAGAGGCTGTGCAACCTCGTATGTGCGACAGCCTCAGTTTCTGCTCAGAATGTGGTAGTTGCTGCCCTCTTGTGTGTAAACGGGGCAATGCTTCCCTCTGGTGGTCACACTGGGCAATGCTACCCTCTGCTGGTCACACTGTGCACTGCAGTGCCTTTTGCTTCGTGCAGTGAGCACTGCTGCCCTCTGGTGTGTACAGTGGGCACTGCTGCTCTCTACTGTGCTCTCTGGGCACTGCTGCTCTCTTGTACACTGCGCACTTCTGCCTGTTGGTGTGTACACTGGGCACTGCTGCCCCCTGGTATGCACACTGGGCACTGCTAGGTTAGTCAGCCCTGGCCTGACACCAGCCTGTGTTTGTGATTTGGCTGTGCGGCAGCAAATGCTTAGCGTGAGCTGCTGGCTGCTCCTCAGTGATGTTTCAGTCTGTTTAAAGCAACAGTTTTCTCCTCTCTGCTTGCCTGTAGGGTATTCAGGCACTGCTACTAATTGTTACATTAATTGGGTTGTTATTGCTCAGGTCTAGAGAACAAGAGTGTTTCAGAAGATTGTGGAGTTTTGAGTGAGTGACTTGCGAGCGGTGTTGTCTAACTGGTGGGCTGTTCTTTGTGATGACAGCTGGTCCCCAGGATGATCCTCTGATAGGATAACACTGAGGAGTTTAAAATTGCTGACCCTCTCTAATGAGGACTGGCCCATGGGCCTCCAGTTTCTTCCTCCTGCAGTCCATAATCAGCTCCTTGGTCTTGCTGACATTGGGTGAGAGATTGTTATGGTGGCACCATCAGTCAACCGTTCAATCCCCCTCTTATATGCTAATTTGTCACCACCTTTGAGTCAGCCTACGACAGTAGTGTCATCAGCAAACTTATATATATGGTGACCTATACATTGATAATAAATTTACTTTGAACTAGACAAAGGAGAGAAGGCATCACGGTAGTGTAGCGGTTCATGTGACGCTGTTACAGCTCCAGGAGTCCGAGTCTGGGGTTCAATTCCGGCGTCCTCCGCAAGAAGTTTGCACGTCCTTTCCGTGAAGTTGGGGGTGCTCTGTGTGCCCACTGTCCAGAGATGTACTAATCAGTAGGCCAATTGGTCATTGTAACTTGTCCCGTCATTAGGCCAGTGTTAAACCGGTGGGTTGCTGGGTGGTGAGGCTCGCTAGGCAGGAAAAGCTGGTCAATGCTGTATCTCTGAATAAAATAAATAAGAAATCTCTGGCTCTCTCCCCACCAGTTCCAGAAACTCACATTCATCAACTTCACAACTGATGGGCAATGATTCCATTACCCCTTTCTGTCACCATGTCACTTGATGCTCCTAGAACATAGAACAGTACAGCACAGTACAGGCCCTTTGGCCCACAAGGTAGTGCTAACCTATATAAACTACAATTTTAGGTGGCGGGTGGAGATATGTCTCTCCCAAAGGAGGTGTAAGGCACTCCTTTCCTCCATTAGCCTGCAGGTCACCCTTGGGCAAGGTGTAGCACCTGCTTAGCCCTGATCAGGGCCATGTGAAGCCATGGGAGCAGGAGGTGGATGGTCGTATGATCCGCTGGTGCATGTCACAAGTCCTGGTCATGCAACCACTGACGCCAGGCAGACAACCTTTGAGGAGTATTGATAATGGCTGGGGTCACCCGTCTTGTAAAGACTCTGTCCAGAAGAAGACAATGGCAAACCTCTTCTGCTAAAAAATTTGCCAAGAACAATCAAGGTTATGGAAAGACTATGATCATCTGCGTCATATGACACAGCACATAATGAACGAACCATTAATGTAACTGTTCCTCTCCACTCAGCCCATAGTCCTCCATTTTTCTTGCATTGATGTGTCTATCTAAGAGTTTTTTACAGGTCCATAACATGTCAGCCTCTCCCACCACCCACAGCTGTGTGTTTCAGACACCCATCACTCTCTGTGTTTAAAAAAAAAACCTGCCTGTGATATCTCCCCTATACTTTCCTCCGCTCACCTTAGACAGCTGTCCTCTGGTATTAGTCTTTGTCGTCCTGGGATTAAATGTCAGGGGCTGGTTGGAGAAAACTTAATTGCTGAGTTTGTCGGGACTTTGTTGCCAACCATGATAGAACTGAGAAAATACAAACTAATCCTGATTCAGAGTGTCAAGCAGTGTAGCAACAGGCCCTTCTGCCCATCGTGTCCATGCCACCCCTTTCTCCCATCTACAGTCGTCCCATTTACCCATATCAGCTCTGTGGGTTTGGCCTTCTATGCCTTGTTGATGTGGTTACTTGTCCAGTTGCTGTGAGAGTCTCTGTCTGCACCAGCCCCTTCTGTCTGTGTGTGCCAAATTCTGCCCATCCTCTCCTAGCTCAGACTAATGGCGTGCCACAGAGATTGGCGCCGGGTCCGTTTTTGCTTGCCATCTATGAAAAAAGGGACAGGAAAAGGGCCAGTAACATCATGAAGGATCCCACCCACCCTGCTCATGGACTTTTTGTCCCACTCCCGTAAGGGAGGAGGCTACGTAACATCCACTCCAGGACCACCAGACTCAAAACAGTTACTTTCCCCAAGCAGTAAGGCTGATCAACACATCTACCCAATAACCCACCCCTCCACACCAACCATCACTACTTTATCATTTCCTGTCAGTCTCCTTGTGTATAGACACTCCTGTGCCTAGTGTAGAGGAAGCAGGGGGTGTGCTGAAGGACTGATAAAAGATTGAGAAAATGGTCAAAGAGGTAGCAAATGGAACATACTGAAGGTAAGTGCGTGGTCATGCACTTTGGTAGTAGGAAGAAAGGCATAGACCATTTTCTAAATGGGGAGGAAATTCCAAAATCAGAGCTGCAAAGGGACTTGGACGTCCTTGTGCAGGATTCCCTAAAGGATAACTTGCAATTTGAGTCGGTGGTGAGGAAGGCAAATGCAATGTTAGCATTCATTTTGAGAGGACTAGAATACAAAAACAAGGATGTAATGCTGAGACTTTGTAAGGTACTGGTCAGACCACACTTGGAGCATTGTGAGCAGCTATGGGCCCCCTTACCTGACTAAAGATGCGCTGACATTGGAGAAGGTGCGGAAGAGGTTCACAAGAATGATTCTGGGAATGCAAGGGTACGAGTAGCATTTAATGGCTTTGGGACTGTACTCACTGCGGTTTAGTATGGGGTGGGTTGGGGCGGAGGAGCTCATTGAAAGCTATCGAATATTGAAATGCCTAGATAGAGTGGATGTGGAGAGAATGTTTCCTATAATTTGGGAGTCTGGGACCAGAGGGCACATTCATTGCCACAGACGGCTGTGGAGGCCAAGTCATTGAGTGTATTTAAAGCAGAGGTTGATAGCTTCTTGATTAGCCAGGGCATCAAATGTTACTGGGAGACAGCAGGAGAATGGGGTTGAGAAGGAAAATAAATCAGTCATAATGGAATGGTAGAACAGACTTGATGGGCTAAATGGCCTAATTTTGTTCTTGTGTCTTATAGTCAATAATATGGCAGCAACTTAATGCATAAAAGCATTCAAATGTGATCAAGAGGTTCAGTTGTTGTTCAGTCCAAACACCAGAATGACTGTAAGTGACTTTGATGATGGCATGAATGTGGGTACCAGACGGGATGCTGATCTCCTGGGATTTTGACGCACAACAGACTCCAGGTGAATAAACTCCTCTTGGATATCCAGCTGGGTACAAGTTTGATTTTAATCAATGTTTCGATGACAAACTCTGCCATCTTCATTGGGGATGATGCCTAGGCATCAATAATATGGTGGAATATATATACCCCACCGTCATCCGTCCCTCCTGATTGGTTCATCCTCATCCAATCAGATTTCTGTGGTCCCACCTCGTTTACAGTCGAATTCCAGTTCCTACTTGGAGCAAGACCTTTGTCTTTGTTAAAGTTCTTTTCCTCTAACTTTATTTCTACAAAACTACTGTGCCACGCCAATGGCTTTTGGGACTGCCTAGAGAAGGAAGCCATTGAAATAAAACTAGAGAAAAAGGATTTTAAGGAAGACGAAGATCTTGCTCCAAGTAAGATTTGGAATTTGGTTGTGAGCAAGGTGGGACAGTGGAAACCCTGAGCGGATGAGGAGTAAACAGTCCGGAGGGATGAATGACGGGGGTCTGATTACCACTGGACTAGACATGCTCAGGGTTCATCTCTGATGAAGATGGCTGAGTTGTCTTTGAAACGTTGGTTAAAGTTGATAATTATACTCGGCTGGAACCCAGGGAAGAATCTATTTGTCATATAAACTGGGAAAACACTAGATCCTTTTTCAACAGTCTCTAGAGTTTACGGAGAATGGTGTGAAAAAACGAAAAAAAAAATCCGGTGAGTGGTAGTTCTGTGGGAAAAAACACCTTGTTAATGAGAGAGGTCAAAAGAGAGTGGCCTGACTGGATCAAGCTGACAGGAAGGTGACAGTAGCTCAAATAACCGTGTGTTACAACAGTGATGTGCAGGAGAGCTTCTCTGAATACACAGCACATCAAACCTTGAACTAGATGAGCTTCAACAGCAGACGACCATGAACATAATTTCTGGACCTAATGAAGTGGCTACTAAGTATATAGTCTCTCTGCAATCTTTCAGTCAGAATGCCTGAGGTGTTGAAGGTTCTATTCTGTTTTGCTTCCCCTGCAGGTAGCTCAGTTCCGGCAGTTTACGCCATCCCAGCGAACAGGTCTGGGTACCCGAATTACTTCATCCCAGCCCCTGCATCTTACCGCAACCACGGCTGGGCCCCCTACGTCGGTGACGGAGAAGGACCAGGCCCCTGGGCAGAGAATGTATGTATACGTCGTCCTTTGCCAAGTGGTAGTTAATTCCCAGAGCAACACACTCACAATGCTGGAGGAACGCAGCAGGCCAGGCAGCATTGATGGAAATGAATAACCAGTCAGCGATTGAGGCTGAGACCGTTCAACAGGACTTGGGCCGAAGCATTGACTGTTTCTTCTTTTCTATAGATGCTGCCTGACATTCTGAGATCTCCCAGCATTCTCTGTGTGTGTGTGTGTTGCTCTGAATTTCCAGCAACTGCAGAACCTCTTTGGCTAATACTCACTTTTTCTTTCTTATGATCTGGAGAGGGGCCTCTCGGCCCCCGTGATGGAATAATCTGTATAGGTGGCATGCAAAAGAACACTTCTAAATGCATCTCAGTACGTGTGACAGTAATAAACTGATTACAATAATAATAATAATAATAATAATAATAATGTTTAAGAGAAATTTGGATGGGTATAGGGATGAGAAAGATTTCAAGGGATATAGGCCAAACACAGGAAAATGGTTGTTTCTGACCCTTACCTTGGTCAACTAGCTGATGTTCAGAAAGTAACTACACAGTAGACTATGAGATACTGGAGCAGAATTAGGCCATTCGGCCCATTGAGTCTGCTCCACCATTCCATCATGGATGATTTATTATCTCTCTCAACCCCATTCTCCTGCCTTCTCCCCATAATGTTTGTACCCTTACTAATCAAGAACCTCAGCTTTAAATATACTTAATGATAGCCTTGACAGCCATTTGTGGCAATGAATCACACAGATTCATCACCCTTTGGCTAAGGAAATTCCTCCTCATTTCTCTTCCAAAGAGCATCCTTGTATTTTGAGGCTGTGCCTTCTGTTCCTGGACTCCCCCATTATTGGAAAGATCCTCTCCACATCCACTCTATTGAGGCCTTTAATGAGATTCCTCCTCATTCTCCTAAACTCCAGTGAGAACAGGCCCAGAGCCATCAAACGCTCCTCATACATTAACTCCTGAATTCTCAGGCTCATTCTAGTGAACCTCCTCCAGACCATGTTCAATGTCTGCACATCCTTTCTTAGATAAGGTGCCCAAAACTGTTCACAATAGTCGAAGTGCATCATTAATTCAAACTACTTGCAACCTTATCATATCAACGTTATCAATGCAAACATCCAACTAAGTTATATCTACAATTTAATTATTGGGGATGGCATGATAGCGTAGTGGTTAGCTCAAAGTTTTATAGTACAGACGACCTGGGTTCAATTTCCGCCACTGCCTATAAGAAATCTGGACATTCTCCCCGTGACTGTGTTGGTTTCTTCTGGGTGTTCCAGTTTCTTCCCACAGTCCAAAGATGTATTATTTGGTAGGTTAATTGTCCCATGATTAGGCTAGGATTAAATCTGGGGATCTCTGGGTGACGCGGCTCAGAGGGCTGGAAGGGTCTATTCCACGCTGTAAATAATTAAATAAAAGTCAAGATTTCCTGAATGGTGTTGTTCCTTCCACACCGGGTACTGATCCAAACAACATCTCCCTCCTGCAACACCAGACAGGGATTTTCCCGTCGTTCCTTTCTCTCCTTGCCCTAGTAATGCGTTATTTAGTCTCCAGAGTTCTCACTGCTCCACCTCAAAACCTGTCATTACCTTTCTCCCCTTGTTAGTTCTGGACAGTTACACTTTGGTTCTGTTGGTTCCAATTTATTGGGATAGCCTGAAATATGGTATTGAAATTGGTGTATTAGTGTCACATGTACTGAGATGCAGTGAGAATCTTGTCTTGCATACTATTCATGAAGATCAGATCATTACACAGTGCATTGAAGTACAATTGAACAAGATAAGACAATAACAAAATGCAGAATAATTTGTCTTTTGCACTATATAAGTCACGAGGTGTGTTGGCAATATCGGAACCCAAGTGCAGAGTAAAGACATACTCTAAAGAAGAGGGTGACGAGACTTTATTCATAAAAATTCCAACCCGACATCGATAGCTCAGCTGAGCGGCTCTGCGAGAAGTAACATCCTCAAAACTAGGACCCCGTGATTATCACTAATCAGGCATCCACTTAAATAATACAAGTATCACAGAATCCCTGGGCCTGTCAAAGTAAACTTAACAAGTTTAAACAGAAAGCAACAGGAGACCATATTAGAAAAAGTGAGTCGCTCAAGAAAAACACAAGGAAATCTAAAACAATTAACAATTTTCGTTGAACAACGATTAACCACTTCAAGTGCTCTTATTTTTGTAACTCATGGTAATTTTTATGTACTATTGCCATAAAACAATAAACTTCATGACGTACGTCGATGATAATAAATCTGATTCTAATTCGGATTCTACCATCAGATTTCTGAATGGTCCATGAACTCATGAACACTAACTCATTATTCCTCTTTCACATTATCTATCGTTCTGTCTGTCTATCTATCTGTCTGTCTGTCTGTCTGCCTGTCTGCCTGTCTAACTATCTATCTATTTATTTATCAGTCTACCTGTCTATTGGTCTATCTTCCTCTCTAACTGTCTATCTGTCTATCTATGTATGTATCTAACTGTCTATAAACTGTGGTAGTTCTTATATCTTGCACTGTACTGCAGCCACAAAACAACAAATTTCACGAGGTATGTCGGTGATAACAAATCTGATTCTGAGTTGATCTGTCACGGTGTGCACTGACAGACAACTGAACCCAGATGGAAAGGAACAACAGACTCCTATGTTGAGACAGCAACCATATAACGATATAACAATTACAGCACGGAAGCAGGCCATCTCGGCCCTTCTAGTCCGTGCCGAACTCCTACTCTCACCTAGTCCCACCGACCTGCACTCAGCCCATAACCCTCCATTCCTTTCCTGTCCATATAGCTATCCAATTTAACTCTAAATGGCAATATCGAACCTGCCTCAACCACTTCTGCTGGAAGCTCGTTCCACACAGCTACCACTCTCTGAGTAAAGAGGTTTCCCCTCATGTTACCCCTAAACTTTTGTCCTTTAACTCTCAACTCATGTCCTCTTGTTTGAATCTCCCCCACTCTCAATGGAAAAAGCCTATCCATGTCAACTCTATCAATCCCCCTCATAATTTTAAATACCTCTATCAAGTCCTCCCTCAACCTTCTACGCTCCAAAGAATAAAGACCCAACTTGTTCAACCTTTCTCTGTAACTTAGGAGATGAAACCCAGGTAACATTCTAGTAAATCTTCTCTGTACTCTCTCAATTTTGTTGACATCTTTCCTATAATTCGGTGAGAGTTTATTCATCAGAACGCTAACTAAACTCCGGTGGCTTGACCGAGTGACAGTGCAAGATGAATCATTCTCGAAATGCGCGTGCACGCACACATGCAAACACGCATATACTGTGATAAGTGCTAATTGGGAGCCCACTCCCAATAGTAATCACAGTAGGTGAAAACCCATGCCAGTCACAATTAACTTGACAAGATTATACAGAAAACACAAGAGCTCAACGACTCTGGTTAAGAAAGCAATTAGTAAATGCAGGTGTTTGAGAAACCTCCCAGCCCAACGATCCATAGCTTGCTGCAGAGGCCCGCAGGGGCCAGGACACTGCCATTAGATTTTTGAGTAGTCCATTGACCCATGTAACGCTGTTTATTTATTTTGTAGCTAATTTATTTATTTTGCAACGTGTGGTTATTTTTATATTTTTGCACTGTACCTCTGCCGCCAAACGATAGATTTCACGAGGTGTGTTGGTGTTAATAAACCTGATTCTGATTCTGAATTCACTCTTCAGGTGACCCTGCCGGGTTACGTGGAGGCCTTCCCTCACACTCGGTATCCACACTGCTCCCCGCCTCGACAGTACAGCCAGACGCAGCCTGCCCACCTGCCTCGGCACGGGCCCTCCACCGCCGTCTCGCAGCAGAGCCTGGCGGACACGGAACCACCCGAGGCCCCCTACAACAACATCTCCACCACCGCCCTGGTGAAGGCCATCAGGGAGGAGGTCGCCAAGCTGGCCAAGAAGCAGACGTGCATGTTTGAATTCCAGGTGTAATGACGCTCTCCGGGGAAATGTCCCACCAAGAGAACCGCCAGACACTCTTCCTCCCGCAGCCATTGGGAACAGCCCACAGACCTCTGACCGGCTTGCCTTGGCCACTGTTAGAACAAAGGCTGAAATAACTCCGCTGTGGATTTGGGCCATTGTTTTTTACGGAGAGAGTAGACTATTGATCGGGTTGCTTTGGTTCATCCGGAGAACCTCCTCCAACTGACATTGTGTTTCATCTGGAAAACCGTAAGGCGCAGGAGCAGAATCAGGCCATTTGGCCCATCGAGTCTGCTCTGTCATTTTATCATGGCTGATTTACTATCCCTCTCAATTCCATTCTCCTGCCTTCTCTCCGTAATCTTTGATAATCTTACTAATCAGGGACCAATCAACCTTCGCTTTAAATATACCCAATGACCTGGCAATGAATTCCACAGATTTACCACCCACTGGCTAAAGAAATTCCTCCTCATCTCTGTTTTTTTTAAGGGGACGTCCTTGTGTTCTGAAGCTGTGCCCTCTGCTCCTAGCCTCTCCCAAGATGCTGTCATTTAGTATGAAGTTTAACCTAAGCCCACTGTGTTCCTAGAACCTGTGTTAACTCCAGTGAATACCCAGGAGGTGGTCTTTACTGTGATCAGATGCAAAAGTTTGAAATGTCAAGATGCCTGACCAGGTGATAGCTGTCACTCCGCCTGACTTCTGAACATGCCCGTGGGGGGTGGGTGAGATCAGCTTTCTGCAGATTCTACGTACTGTAAGTCATGGTTACCTGGTGTTTCCAGGAAGGCTGCCAATCTTCCCTCTAGCTAAACTGACATTCCAGCAGCTCTGATTGCGGATGAGAGCAAGCTGCTCTTGATGCCACAGTCTAGCGAGACGACCCCTCCCTGGTGACGGGAGTCGCTCGTCTGTCTGAGGCCTCAGTCAAGTTTGAGGTGGAGGTAAGAGATTAGTTTTCGAAACCTACGGTGAAATGTGTCAACGAGGATGTGCTGGGGGCAGCCCACAAGTGTTGCCCCGCTTCTGGTACCAACATGGCATTCCCACAACTCATTAACCGTAACTTGTACATCTTTGGAATGTGAGAGGAAACTGAAGTACCCAGAGGAAACCCACCAGATTATGGGGAGAACAAACAAATTGCTTACAGACAGCAGCAAGAGTTGAAGCCGGGTCATTGGCGCTGCAGTGATGTTACACTACGGGGCTACGCTAAGGGTCTATCTGTCAGACAGAGATGGTGGATGGTGTGATGGTGGATCTCTGGCGTTCCTTTGTAACGTGGCACGAGGGGGGCCCTGCAGGTAATGGACAACTGTTTCCAACGATCGATTCAATGCTCGTCACTGTAAATCCTGTCTCCTCTCATCATTAGAGGGCCTTGTACTCATACGAAGATTAAACCCTCCTGATCAAACATTGGCTTAGACATGAAGTGATGCATTAATGGTGACCTGTGCCACTGATTAAGAGTAATGTCGGGTCTCAAAGGCGAGGGAGAGGTTTGTACCAATGAATGACTATTAATATTGGGAACAGCGGATGATGTACTGAATCAGCACTTGACTGACAGGACAGGCTGGAGGAGGTGAATGGCTTTCAGCTGTTCCCTGACACTGGAGGTGAATTTACCTCACATGGTAAACATTCGTTACTTGACATATATTGAGCTCAAAGAGCTGAAGCATTAACAGTGAAAGATCAGATTATTTGTCACATGTACAGTGAAACATATAGTGAGACACACCATTTGTATCAACGACCATCACAGTCTGAGGATGTTCTGGGGGCAGCTTGAGAATGTCGCTGTGCTTGTAGTGCCAGCATAGCATGCCCACAATTTACTGACCCTAACTCGCATGTCTTTGGAATGTGGGAGGAAACCAGAGCACCTGGAGGAAATCCATATAGAACGTACAATGAACCAGGGTCACTGGCACTGTAAAGTATTGCAATACTACTGTACCCGCGTCTCACAGAGGTACTTTGTACAGAACGTGTCTTTTCATTGTAAGACTTGTTAAGCCACCATTCTTCGATGCCGGCGCGGACCAATAGTTGTTCTGTGACTCCCTGATGATCAGAAGAGTATAATTGTTCTGAGTTTTACAGTTGTATTCCTGCAGTCAGTACGATTGGTTACAGTTCAGTTTTTTTCATCGGTACAGCCTGATTGTATCATGCAGCGAATTCGGCTTTTAAGTAATCACCTTACTGAGATTTCTCTTGGGCCAAAGGGGAGTTGCCCCATTGCAGCGTTAATCTCCACTGTTTCATATTCTACTGACAAAGTGGTGTAGCAGAGAGTGCAGACACATTCAGTGGCCACTTAATATTAAATTTCTCCTATATCTAATAACGTGGCCACCGAGTGTATGTTCATGGTCTTCTGCTGCTGTAGCCCATTCACATCAAGATTTGACACATTGTTTGTTCAGAGATGCTCTTCTGCACACCACTGTTGTAGCGTGTGGTTATTTGAGTTACGGTTGCCTTCCTATCAGCTTGAATGAATCTGGCCATTCTCCGTGGATCTCTCCCATTAACAAGGTGTTTTCACCCACAGAACTGCCTCTCACTGCATGCGTTTTTTTTTCTTCCTTGCACCATTCTCTGTAAACTGTTGTGCATGAAAATCCCAGGAGATCAGCAGTTTCTGAGATGCTCAAACCACCCCATCTGGCACCAACAATCATTCCACAGTCAAAGTCACTTAGATCACATTTCATCCCCATTCTGATGTTTGGTCTGAACAACAACTGAACCTCTTGACCATGCCTGCATGCTTTTACGCATTGAGTTGCTGTCACATGTTTGGCTGATTAGATATTTGCATTAACGAGCAGGTGTACAGGTGTAAAATGGCTACTGAGTGTAATTACCCACAGTGGCGTCAATGTAAAGGATGGTGTTAAAGTTGATTTATGAAGAAGGTGGCATGTACCGGTAGTCTGTGCTTCCCAGTAGATGGCGACGTGGTCTGAAATCTTTAGCTTGGACCAATATTCAGAGATGCATGTTGGGGATAGACATGGAGAAATATCAGCTACCATTTATAGTGGAGTTTGGTCATGAGACCACACAGGATTTACCGAATCATATGGTATACATGGAGTATTTGGTCCATTGTGTCCCTGTTACCCAGAAGGATTGGTGTCGGTTTATTATTGTCGCTTGTACTGAGATACGGTGAAAAGCTTGTCTTGCTTATGTCCATACAGATCAGATCATTACACAGTGCACTGAGGCAGAACAAGATAAAACAATAACAGAACGCAGAATAAAGTGTAACAGCTACAGAGAAAGTGAAGTCCATAGAACATAGTACATTACAACACCTTTGGCACACAATATTGAGCTGACCTTTTAATCTACTCTAAGGTCAGTCTAACCTCCTGCCTAGATAGCCTTCCATTTTTCTATCAGCTATGTGTCTATTTAACAGTTTCTTAAATGTCCCTGCTGTCTATGTGTCTGCCATCACCCCCGACATAGGTTCCACACACCCACTGCTCCCTTTGTAAAAGATTTACCTCTGACACCCTCCCGAGACCTTCCTCCAATAATCTTAAAATTGTGCCTTCTTGGATTACGATTTCCACCCTGGGAAAAGATCTCTGGCTTGTCCACTCCATCTACAGCAAAAGTCTTAGGCGCATATATATCTCTAGGGTGACAAAGAATTTTGTATAGTATATCATTCCTATTCTCTTCCGCCTCCAGGTTCTCTTGGTAGGTTGTGTCTTCACCAGTCTTGCCTTTAAAGCCAACACCTGCTTTCACTGTCTGTCAGGACTGGGAATGGTGGTGAACCAGCCAAATGTAGAGACCGCTGTAGTTCAGCTCAACCCGTCCCAGTCTAGCAATAAATGGCAGGAACCCAGTAAACACCCAACATGTCTCAGATAGACCACAGAGCACTAGTGCTGGACTAATCAGTAATCACATGTCCAACTAACTAAAGCAATGCACACAAAAAAATACTTGAGGAACTCAGCAGGTCAGGAGAGGAATCTAAGGAGAGCAGTATCTATGGAGAGGAATAATGAGATGACATTTCGGACCGAGACCCTTCATTAAGACTGGAAAGGAAAGGGGAAGATGCCAGAACAGGAGGGTGGAGGAGGGAAGAGGAGGACAAGCTAGCAGGTGATAGGTAAAGCCAGCTGGGCGGGGGAGTGGTTGAACTAAAAGCTGGGAGGTGATTGGTGGAATCTCTTCTGGTGGTGATTGGTGGAATTTCTTCTGGTGGTGTTTGGTGGAATCTCTTCTGGTGGTGATTGGTGGAATCTCTTCTGGTGGTGATTGGTGGAATTTATTCTGGTAGTGATTGGTGGAATCTCTTCTGGTGGGGATTGGTGGAATCTCTTCTGGTGGTGATTGGTGGAATCTCTTCGGGTGGTGATTGGTGGAATCTCTTCGGGTGGTGATTGGTGGAATCTCTTCTGGTGGTGATTGGTGGAATCTCTTCGTGTGGTGATTGGTGGGATCTTTCCTGTCTACACATTGTCCATATTCTTCTAATTCCTACACATTCACGTGCCTGTCTAAGAGCCTCTTAAATGCACCTTTACCTCTTCCATCTATTATCTCCCACCTTTTTACTTCATTGCCCCTCTCCCCCATCACCACCCCTGGCATCGACCACTGTCTCTATAAAAAACGTGCCCCGCACATCTCCTTTGAACTTTACCCCTCTTACCTTTAAATGCATGTGCTCTGATATTAGACATTTTGACCCTAGGATAAAGATACTGGCTGTCTACTCTATCTATGCCTCTTAGAAACATCTGTCAGATCTCCCCTCAGTTTCTGTTGCCCCAGAGAAAAGAACCCAAGTTTGTCCAACACCCCCTAATCCAGGCAGCATCCCAGTAAACCTCTGCACTCTCTCCGAACCTCAACATTCTGTTGGAATGGGGTGGCCAGAATCATATGCAACACTCCAGATGCCGCCTGGAGTTTTATAAAACTGCAACATAACTTCCAGACTGCTGAACACAATTTTTCAGCTAATAAAGGTGATCATGCTGTGTGCCTTCTTCACCACAGTAACAACCTGTACGAGCAGAATGGTCGCCAACCAGAACAAGTCATATGTCCTGGTTCATTATGACTCGGTGGTCTGTCCCACGGGTGTTTGGTTTTGATGCGGCTGTAAGCGTGAGCAGGGGCAACCACTTTTGACTCTTAACAGGGCATATAACTTTCCACTGTTTTCTCCACATCCACCTACCGGTCCATACGTCTGCAACTCTTGAAGCTGTCTGCTCTCTCCATCTGAAACGGGTTGGGTGGGGATTCATTTGAAGGTGCTTCAGAAGGCAGATCCACTCTGGTAGATAGTAGGCCCCCACCCCTCCAACCCCCTACCCACCACCAGCTTCATCATCTGAGGGAGCATGAAGCTCTAAAAGTTGCAAATGGCTGAAAATACCAGCAACACCACCTATTGCTGCCTGACCTGCTAAGTGCTTCTGGCATTTTCTGATTTTATTCTGGAGAAAGATTTCAAGAAACAAAACCTAATGGAAAAGCGTCCTTCAATTTTTGGTATTACACAGATCAATGTATTAATCCCCCCCATTCCCGCTCCCTGCTCTTCCCTCTCTCCTTCTCTCTTTTTCCATTCCTCGTTCTCACTCCTTCTCCTCACCAGCCTATCACCTCCTTCTGGTTTCTACCCATCCTTTCCTCTCTCCCATGGTACACCCTTCCTCTCCTATCAGATTCCTGCTTCTTCAGCCCTTTCCCTTTTCTACCTATCACCTCACAGCTTCTTACTTTGTCTCCACCCACCCACCTTCCCACCCTTCACCCACTTATCACCTATCACCTGCCAGTTTGTACTCTTTCCCCTCCCCTCTCCCTCTTATTCTGGCTTCTTCACCTTCCTGATGAAGGGTCTCCGCCTAAAACTTTTCCTCTTTCCCCCCGCCAGTCAGGCAGAAGATGTAAGAGCTTGAGAATATGTACCACCAGGTTGAAGGGTCTTAGCCCAAAACATTGACTGTTTAATCATCTCCACAGATGCTGCCTGACTTGCTGGGTTTTTCCAGTATTTCGTGCGTGTTGCTCAAGATTTGCAACATCTGCAAAACCTCTTGTGTTTATCATGGATTACTCACGTCTCAGAAAGGGTGTAAGGTAAGAGGAGAAGGTCTAAAGGAGATTTGCAGTGCAAGTTTCTTACACAGAGAGCAGTAGGTAGGTGCCTGGAACATGCTGAAGTTCCATTTGTGATGTTTAAGAAGCTTTTAGTCAGACACATAAGCAGACAGGGAATGGAGGATATGGATCATGTGCAGACAGATGGGATAAATTGAAATTGGTTTCATAATCAGTATGGACATTGTAAGCTGAACAGACTGTTCCAGTGTTGTAATGTACAATGTCCTTAAAGTATATTGTGTTGGCATAACTTCCTGTTGAAAAACTTTTCAGAGAATCAATTCCAAAGGATGATTAATTCAGATAATTTGTTCAGGGAACTGGTCTGATCAGTGGTCCAACTACCCCTTCACATTTCAAACAGGTCATTCTGCAGCTAACTGAGGATCCTAGATGATTAGGCTCCATTAAGTAGTAGTTGTGGGTGTAAAGACCCCCATGGTTTGTGTCCAGCACAGAGCTTTTCCTGTACAATACCCCAGTATTTTAGATTGGGGGGAAAGATCGTGGAAAAGATTGGGGGAGAAAAGACCGGACTTTTACCCTGGGGAAAAGACTGTGAACATAGAAAAGTACCTCGCAAAACAAAACCTGGAAGAAGACAGCAAGTGAAAGACAATTAGATTTACAAACCAGCAGATTGATATGACGAATAAAACTCATCAGAAAATTACAGTGTGGTCACTCAAAGGTTTTTACTTTATATTTTAAACTTCACCCCATCCAGGTGAAGCATAGAGTATCCCAGAACATGTTTCAAAAGGCAAGAAATCTCCCCCCAAGGCATTGTTTGTCATCTGGTCAGCTTCCTAACGGAGCAAGTTTTCTGGTCATTGTCACATTAAGCTGGTGGGATCTTGCCGTGTGCTGCCATTAAATTCCATTCCTATATCATTGTCTTTGGGAGATTCTGACATTGTGACAAACATGTCTCTTTCATGTTTTTATCAATAGAATGTGATTTAAAGATTGTATTGGGATTTCAGGACAATGTGAGCAGTTCCAGTCAACACTTATCGTGAAGGATTTGGGAGGAATAAGGACCGGGTGCAGGTAGACAGGACTAGGCAGAAAATCATGGACTGGATGGGGTGGGTGGTGGGGGGAAGGTCTGTTTCTATCCTATTGTACTCTATAACTCTATGGATTGTTCTCTTAACTTATAATCAAGAAGACAACAAGTATTGATTTACCAGCACTTATGGTGGCAGGACTGCTATTCCATCTGACTCCAGCAAGGACATGTGACCAGTCTCCTGATTCAAGAGTTATGGAGTTTCTTGGCCTCTAGACTTTTACCTCAAGCTCCAACTTCACAGAGAGTCATATGGAATGGAAACAGGTCCACGTCAACTCAGTTGACAATCTGAGCTTGTCCCATTTGGTCCATAAACCTTTACTGTCCACATACATGTCCAAATGTCTCCTGAAACATTGTAATTGTACCAACCTCTACCACTTCCCCTGACATCTCATTCCACCTCTCCACCATTCTTCTCTGTGGAAAAAGTTGCCCCATAGGTCACTTGTAAATCTTACCCCTCTCACACTAAACCTATATCCCTTGGTTTAAGATTCCCCAACCTGGGGAAAAGACTGTGACCACAGAAAAGTACCTCAGAAAATAAAACCTGGAATGAAGCAGCAAGCGAATTACAATTGGTCTTGCAAAATGATAGTTTGGTAGGACCAAACAAAACTTCCATCAGAAAATCACTTCGCTATGAATGAATTCACTCAATTTTTTAACTTTATGCTTTAAAAGTACTTGGAGTACTGCGTACAGTTTAGGTCATCCTGTTTTAGGAAAGATGTGGTTAAACTGAAAAAAATTCACAAGGATGTCGCCAGGACTAGAGGGCCTAAGTTATAGGTGGAGGTTAGTGAGGCTTATTCAAAGATTTGAAGTACACTTATTATCAACGTGTATGCAGTATTCAACCCTGAGATTTGTTGTTCTGCAGACAGCCACAAAATAACGAAACACCAGAGAGCCTGTTCAAAGAAACGTCACACACCCAATGTGCAAAAAAAGGGCAAATTGCGCAAACTGCAAAAACCACAGAATTTTAAGCATCAAATTTACTCCTTGGAGTGTAGGAGAATCAAGGGCAACCTGCAAGAAATGTTTAAAATTATGAGAGTCTTAGATAAGGTGGATGGTAACAGTCTTTTCCCCAGGGTAGGGGCATCCAACATATGGGGGCATTGGTTTAAGGTGAGAAGGGAAAGATTTAGAAGAGCCTAGAGGGGCAACATTTTCACACAGAGGGTGGTGAGTCTATGGAATGAGCTGCCAGAGGAAGTGGTTGAGGAAGGTACAGTAGTCATTGGATAGGTACATAGAGGGTGAGGCTTGGAGAGATATGGGCCAAAGGCAGGAAATTGGGACTGGCTGGGAGGGCACTGTGGTCAGTATGGACTGGTTGGACCAAAGGGCCTGTAATCCATGCTGTATTGCTTCAGGACTCTAAAGACTAAAGAATGCCAGAAGTGTTCATTAGGCCCACCGGCATCTGTGGAGAACCAACAGTTCAGGTCATTGCTGTACTCTTGCGTCTGAGGAAAGATGAAAGGTTAACCCTGTTTCCCTCTCCGCAGATGCTGTCTGACTCATTGAGTATCCCCAATTTTTTGAATTGAGATTTCCAGCAAAAAAGTATAATTCTTTTTTTTTGTTTTAATGTTTTGCTCTGCCACCAAGATTTGTAGGTGAGGGACTATCTCACAAACCAATCAGGAGTCTGTCATTTTGAAAACAGTACTTTCCAGCTCTTTGTGACGACAGATATCTGTGATTTAATAACGTGCTGTTTTGGAAGGTAGACAGCCCAGACTAAGGTGCATCTTTATGAACACCTTCCAGAGCCAGTTCTTGTTGTGGCTGAAATCACGCAGCTTATTTTCTTTAAATTTCTCCTGTATATATTTAAAACCCCAGTTGACACTTTTAAACACCAGTTCAAAACCTATTTATTTAACCCTGCTTTTAACTAACATCTTTTTGTCTTTTATTTTCATGTTTGCACTTTATCCCGTTGTAATGCACTTTGAACTACATTGTATCGATGAAACTTGCTCTGTAAATAAGTTATTATTACTGTTACTATTAAATTTGATTCCTGGATACTGGCGTCAAAGTGGGAAAATGGTCATAAACATCAACAAATGCCTGGGATTTTGGAATCTGTTTATGGCTCTGCAAGTTAAAGGCTTTCTGGGAACCAGGACTCTCTCTGGAACACCCAGAGAGAAGCTGTGCAACACCGATGCTTTATACTCAACTATGGACCTGTTTTAAACTCCACAATAATTCTGTGTGGTTGTTTGTCAGTTTTTCGCATTCTCCAAGTGAACCGTTAATAATGAAAATATAATTCTGTTGTTTCAAAACAAGAGCCAAATAAATAATATTGTCTAAAGATTGAATTTTGAAAATGTCTGTGTGTGTTGTGTGTGTGTGTGTGTGTGTGTGTGTGTGTGTGGCTGTTGTTAGTTCTTCATTTATTTTCTGTTCCCTAGGGTTTTCCAGGAGTCAGGGATGAAGAGCAGTTTTAATTCCTAGGTTTCAGTTTATTTTAGAGTACAAACAAACATACGAATACTAAGGAAGCTAAATAAAGAGCTGAGAAACAATAGTAAGGTGTATACTGTAGATGTGAAGACAAAGGAATAAGGAAGCCTAGATGGCACCTCTGAAAAATACCTCACTTTTATGGATAAGACATTCCTTAGATAGGAATAAACTAGTTAGTAAGCTCCATAATTAAACAAATACAGTAGCTATGCTTCAATAGGAGTTTGAAGAGATTTGGCACGTCAACAAATACACTCAAAAACTTATATAGATGTATCGTGGAGAGCATTCTGACAGGCTGCATCACTGTCTGGTATGAAGGGGCTACTGCACGGGACTGAAAGAAGCTGCAGAAGGTTGTAAATCTAGTCAGCTCCATCTTGGGTACTAGCCTACAAAGTACCCAGGACATCTTCAGGGAGCGGTGTCTCAGAAAGGCAGCATCGATTATTAAGGACCTCCAGCACCCAGGGCATGCCCTTTTCTCACTGCTACCATCAGGTAGGAGATACAGAAGCCTGAAGCCACACACTCAGTGATTCAGGAACAGCTTCTTCCCCTCTGCCATCGGATTCCTAAATGGACATTGAACTCTTGGACACTACCTCACTTTTTTAATATACACTGTTTCTGTTTTTTTGCATGTTTTTAATCTATTCGATATACATATCCTATAACTATTTATTTATTATTATTATTTTTATTTTATTTTTTTTTCTTCTATATTATGTATTGCATTGAACTGCTTGCTGCTAAGTTAACGAATTTCACGTCACATGCCGGTGATAATAAACCTGATTCTGATTCTGAAATACATCATGTGGGTGATGTGTTATAATGTAGCCAATGAAAAATGAGAAAGGTGATAAACTGTTAGTTTAGCTGCTATTCTGCTTTCTGCCAGTGAGTGGGGATGATCCACCACATACTATGAGAAATACATGAGTTTGTTAAAATCTTACAAAAAATATTATTAAACAACAGTGGTTTCTAATAGTGTACATGTGTGTTTGCATTAACATGCCATATGTGTGCATGTGTTTGTGTGTGTGGCTGTATATATGTGTACACAAATGCATCTGTGTGAATGTAGGTAAATTTCCATGTATGTGTGCAGTACGCATGTGTATGCACACTTGTGTGGGTGTACATGTGTGTATATATGTACATGTACTTTGTGTGTGTCCGTAACTGGGTTAGTCACAGATTCCGGCTGACGCTCCCGGTACTGTGTCACTGACCCGTTCCATTCCCATTTCCATCCACTTGGCTTCAAGCGGAGTTAACATCTTACTCTCATGGGTAGAGAATTCCAGCGATTCACACCTTTTTATTCTGGTGTCTTCCCTTTCCTTTCAATCCCGAAGAAGAGTCTCGCCCTGAAACATTGACTGTTTATTCATTTCCAATAATGCAGCCTGATCTGCTGAGTTCCTCCAGCATTATATTCCCCATAGACTCTCCTTCCTGATTTCCTCCAGGAGATCGTTTATTAGCATTTTGAGAAAGTGGGGTAAACTGTAAAATTAACCCACTCCCCATTTGAAAAGAATAGAGAGAATTATTTTGAAATACTTGAATCATTTACAGTATTGTGAACATATAAACATGATGGCAGACTGTGAAGGTGAGAAGTGTGCTTAAGTGCTGGAGAGAAGGGACACACACCTGGAACATTGTGTTCATTTCTGGTTGCCTTATTATAGGAAGGATGTGGAAGCTTTCGAGCGGGTGCAGAGGAGATTTACCAGGATGCTGCCTGGATTTGTCAGGCCAGCGAGGTGCACTAGGTAGCAGCAGGTCTCAACGCACCAGAACGTTATTTATTTGAATTGTTTAATGACTACTTTTATTATTAAGCTGCCACTGTGTTTTTTGAATGAGAATAGGGCTTTCTTTTGCTTGATCTTAAGCGATTAGTTTTTGATTTTCAATTTGCACGGGTTTCTTGTGTTTGACATTCTATTTAAGTTTATTCTGGGTCAGCGCTCATCGGTAGGTCCTGTATTCGAGTTCTGTGTGAACCATCGTTCTGTGTGCTCAAATAGGTGACCTCTTAGTCCAATCATTCCCTGTGTAATTCGCCGAATAAATCTTCATTACTAGTTTCCACTCTCGAGTCCTGAGTTTATTTCACACCTGGGTCCACTCATCTGAAGACCCTTACAGGGTTACAGAGCGGGCCTTAAGACGATAGGTTGAGTGAGTTTAAACGCAAACAACAGGAATTCTGCAGACGCTGGAAATTCAAGCAACACACATCAAAGTTGCTGGTGAACGCAGCAGGCCAGGTAGCATCTGTTGGAAGAGGTGCAGTCGACGTTTCAGGCCGAGAGTTAGGGGTTTTCACTTTGGAGTAAAGGAGGATGAGAGGTGACTTGAAAGAGGTGTACAAGATGAAGAGGCAAGATCTAATGGACAATCAGAGACTTTTTCACAGGGCAGAAATGGCTAATACAAGGCAGCATAATTTTAAGGTGATCAGAGGAAAGTATAGGGGGATGTCAGAAGTAGGTTTTTTTGACACGGAGAGTGGTGGGTGTGTGTGGAACGTGCTGCCAGGGATGGTGGTAGAGGCAGATACATTAGGGATATTTAAGAAACTCTTAGATAGATGCATCGATGATAGGAAAATGGAGGGCCATGTGGGAGGGAAGGGTTAGATTGATCTTAGAGTAGGTTAAAACATGGGCATGATATCATGGGTCGAGGTGTTGGTACTGTGCTGTACAGTATGTTCTGTGTTCCATCAGGAGACACAGGAGATGCTGGAATCCAGAGAAACTAAACAAGATGCTGAAGGAGGGAAGTGTGCAGTTGACGTTTTGGGTCGAGACGCTTCATCGAGACTGTAACAGTGACTAGTGTAGTGGCTACTTGAAAACAAACTAAAAGTCACTCAGAGGCTAAGTGAGGGAGTATCACACTGTATGACGACCTTTCAACTATCTGAACTCTAAGTCCAAAAAGTATGTTTAATCTTTTATTACAAACCAACATTCCAAAATCGTTCAACTCTTCCATGATTCCTGTGAAACAAAAGGGAGTGAGACAAGTGGATCAAATTCAAACAAGGATGAGTGGTCAATGAAAAAATATGTGCTCGCTACACACCTCCTCTCTATGCCGCCATGCAGGTGAACAGGTGACTATTTTCAGTTGTTTCTACCGCCACCCAAACCCATGTGATTAATTACCTTAACCCAGACTGAGGATACACAACACAACCCAGAATCAGAATTGGGTTTACTATCACTGGCACAGATTGTGAAATTTGGTAACTTTGCAGTAGCAGTTCAATGCAATTCATGATGATAGGGAAAAAACAATGAATTACAGTAAGTGTGTGTGTATACATAGATTAAGTAGTTAAGTTAAATAAGTAGGGGAAAAACAGAAATTTCAAAAAAGTAGCGAGGTAATGTTCAAAGTCCATTGGGAAATTGGATGGATTCAATACAACCAGACAACAAATAGATACGTGCTCCTACAATTGGAAAGCCAGTACATAGATGTAAGGGGAAAGGGTTGGACAAGAGATGTGAAGTGATAGGTAGAACCAGGGTAGGGTCTGTGATAGGCAGATGGAGGAAATTAAAGATTAAAGATTAGCTTTACTTCTGACATGTACGTCAAAACATACAGTGAAATATATTGTTTGCTAAAGCAACTGATGCTGCCCAAAGATATGATGGGGACAGCACACAGGTGGTGCCACACTTCTGGTGCCAACAAAACAGGCCCACAGTTCACTTACCCTAATCCGTACATCTTTGGAATGTGTGGGGAAACCAGAATACCCGGAGAAAGCCCAGACATACGGAGGAGAATGTGCAAACTCCCAACAGAAAACGGTATGAATTGAACCCTGAAAGTGTCAGGTGAATCAGAATTAGAAACAGATTTATACTCACTGATAAATATTGTGAAATTTGTTGTTTTGTGGCAGAAGTCGAACTGAGTTCCCTTTCACACCTTGTTTGGTACATCAGGCAGCATTCTTGCCGTTTCTTTAACATTTGTGTGTGTTTTTACAAGGCCGAGTTGCTAGCTCGACACTCAACCCAGCCTGAATGGAAATCATGCATGGAGCCGGCCGGATTCAAACCCCACTCACCTAAAAGTCCGGTCCAGATGTCACTCTACCACTGGCCAGCCAGCAGCAGTTGAGTGCAAAACATCAATAATTACTAAAAGTGACAACTATAACGAAGAAATTGTGTGAAAGAGGAATAGCAAAGTAGTGTTCATGGGTTCATCTGATGGCGGACAGGAAGCAGTTGTTCCAATATCATTGAATGTGGGTCTTCAGGCTCCTGTGTCTCCTCGCTGATGGTAGTAAAGAGAAGTGGTCATGTCTCAGATGTGAATGGTGATAGAGAGTGGAGATGGGGCCTGAAGCTGGGAGGTGACGGATAAGGGCTGCAGATAGTGGAATCTGATGGAAGAGGAAGGTGGACTGTGGAACCGATAAGGAAAGTGGCGAGGACAGACGAGAACAGTGGAGGAGAGGAACCCAGTAGGGTGGGGTTTGTGGACGATCAACAGAGAGCGAGGGTGGCGGAGAGTAAAGGAACAGGGTGCTGGGGGCTGAGATGGGTTTTGGAGGAACTGGGTAGGTCAGGAGAAGAGAGAACAGGGACGGCAGAGGCAACTGCGGTGTGACATGTTTACACAGGCAGCTTCCACCTTCAGCAGCATCACTGAAACTTGGAAGGGAAAAAGGAGGAAATGTGCAATAAAAAGAAGTAAGATTTCTCCAGGGTAGAATAGAGCATGGGTTTCTTTTAGCCGTATAAAAAATGAATAAGATGAAACAAAAAAAGTTCTCTCAGCTGTAAGATCCCAAGAAAACCTCTGGGGGAGTTTGTGTTCTATGCTGTCTGTGCACACTATATGAAATTTCAGTAATAACATACAACATAGAAACACAGAAAGCCTACAGATCAATACAGGCCCGTCAGCCCACAATGCTGTGCCGAACATGTACCTACTTTAGAAATTACCTAGGGTTACCCATAGCCCTCTATTTTCCTAAGCTCCATGTACCTGTCCAGGAGCCTCTTAAAAGACCCTATCGTATCCGTCTCCACCACCATCGCTGGCAGCCCATTCCACGCACTCAACACTCTCTGCGTAAAAAACCTACCCCTATCGATGTCCCGCTGTAACCTCTGACTCCCCTCCACACTATCCACAACACCACCAACCTTTGTGTTATCAGCAAATTTACTAACCCATCCCTCCACTTCCTCATCCATGTCATTTATAAAAATCATGAAGAGTAGGGGTCCCAGAACAGATCCCTGAGACACACGCAACACACACAAAAAATGCTGGTGAACGCAGCAGGCCAGGCAATATCTATAGGAAGAGGTACAATCGATGTTTCGGGCCGAGACGTTAACTGTACCTCTTCCTATAGATGCTGCCTGACCTGCTGTGTTCACCAGCATTTTTTGTGTGTGTTGCTTGAATTTCCAGCATCTGTAGATTTCCTCATGTTTACCTCAGACACACCACAGGTCACCTACTTCCGTGCAGGATATGACCTGTCTACAACCACTCTTTTCCTTCTGTGCGCAAGCCAGTTCTGGATCCACAAAGCAATGTCCCCTTTGATTCCATGCCTCCTTACTTTCTCAATAAGCCTTGCATGGGGTACCTTATCAAATGCCTTGCTGAAATCCATATACACTACATCTACTGCTCTACCTTCATCAATGTGTTTAGTCACATCCTCAAAAAATTCAATCAGGCTTGTAAGGCACGACCTGCCATTGACAAAGCTATGCTCATTATTCCTATTCATAATCATATTATATCTCTCCAAATGTTCATAAATCCTTCCTCTCAGGATCTTCTCCATCAACTTACCAACCACTGAAGTACGACTCACTGGTCTATAATTTCCAAGGCTATCCCTATTCCCTTTCTTGAATAAGAGAATAACTTCTGCAACTCTCCAATCCTCCAGAACCTCTCCCGTTCCCATTGATGATGCAAAGATAGTTGCCAGAGGCTCAGCAATCTCCTCCCTTGCCTCCCACAGTAGCCCAGGGTATATCTCATCTGTTCCCGGTGACTTGTCCAACTTGATGTTTTCCAAAAACTTCAGCACATCCTCTTTCTTAATATCTACATTCTCAAGCTTTTCAGTCTGCTGTAAGTCATCCCTACAATTGTAAGGTCCTTTTCCGTAGTGAATACTGAAGCAAAGTATTCAGTAAGTACCTACGCTACCTCCTCCAGTTCCATACACATTTTCCCACTGTCACACTTGATTAGTCCTATTCTCTCACATTTTATCTTCTTGCTCTTCACGTACTTGTAGAATGCCTTGGGGTTTTCCTTAATCCTGCTCACCAAGGTCTTCTCATGGCCCCTTCTGTCTCCCCTAATTTCATTCTTAAACTCCTTCCTGCTAGCCTTATAATTTTCTAGATTTTTATCATTATCTAGTTTTTTGAACCTTTTGTAAGCTTTTCTTTTCTTCTTGACTAGATTTTCTACAGCCGTTGTACATCATGGTTCCTGAACCGTACCGTCCTTTCCCTCTCTCATTGGAACGTACCTATGCAGAACACCACGCATTTGCCACATTTCTGCTGCACATTTCCCTGAGAACATCTGCTCCCAATTTATGCTTCCAAGTTCCTGCCTGATAGCTTCATTTTTCCACTTACTCCAATTAAACGTTTTCCTGACTTGTCTGCTCTTATCCCTCTCAAATGCTGTAGTAAAGTAGATAGAATTGTGATCACTATCTCCAAAATGCTCTCCCACTGAGAGACCTGACATCTGACCAGGTTCATTTCCCAAAAATCTTAACACTAGTAATATTCTATTCTGATGCAATTATAAGCCCACCCCTGTCTCCTGCTGCTGCAGCTCATCCGCTTCGTTTGACACGTTATTATGCTTTGCATTCATTTATATTCTTCTACACACCACTGTTGTAACGTGTGGTTATTTGAGTTACTGTTGCCTTCCTATCAGCTTAAACCAGTCTGGCCATTCTCCTCTAACCTAACCTCATTAATATGGACACGAGGAATTCTGCAGATGCTGGAAATTCAAACAACACACTTCAAAGTTGCTGGTGAACGCAGCAGGCCAGGCAGCATCTCTAGGAAGAGGTACAGTCGACGTCTCGGCCTGAAACGTCGACTGTACCTCTTCCTAGAGATGATCATTAACATGGCACTTTCACCCACAGAATCGCCACTCACTGGATGTTATTTGTTTTTCACACCATTCCCTGTAAACTGTTGAGACTGTTGTATGTGAAAATCCCAGGCAGGGGTTGCTAACCTGGGTTTCAGGGACCCCTTGGTTAATGGTAGGGGTCCTGGCATAAAATCGGTTGGGAACTCCAGATCCCAGGAGATCAGCAATTTCTGAGATACTCAAACCACCCCATCTGGCACCAACAATCATTCCACAGTCAAAGTGACTTAGATCACATTTGTTCCCCATTCTGGTGTTTGGTCTGAACAACAACTGAACATCTTGACTGTGTCTGCATGCTTCATGCTTTTATGCACTCAGTTGCTTTGCTGTCACAGAATTGGATGGTTAGATATTTGCGTTAATGAGCAGGTGTATGAGTGGCCAGTGAGCATAGATCTCCTGTCAGAGTCACCTTACGTACAGACACTCCTGTGCCTAGTGTCACTATATATATATATATATATATATACACACACAGAATCAGTCTGTGTATATGAGCTAATCTTATGTATTTATACTTATTGTGCTTTTTTATTGTGTTCTTCATGTTTATCGTGGGTTTTTTTTATGCTGCATTGGATCCGGAGTAAAAATCATTTTGTTCTCCTTTACATTTGTGAACTGAGGAATGACAGTAAACAATTTTGAATCTTGAATTTTTATTTAATATTCTGTCATGAATTTATCCACGGGCGTTGAGAAATAATCCTCTCATATTTCCAAGCATAGACATTTTACGTTATTTTTTATGTTGAATATTCCAATGATACACAGTTTCAATTGCTCCATGCATTTGCTGACACAGACCCCTTTTTCAGTGTTTTCTACATCTGTTAACAGATCTCACCCATTAAATGCAACACCGATCAAATTGTCTTTCTTTTTCATGTTATGATGAAATGCTTTTTGCCTTGTTATCAAGAGAAATATAAACACATAATTCTAATTGAAGCCTCAGAATTTTTACTTGTATCAATCTTGGGTCACAGCAATTATTCACAAGGATCTGATATATTAACTTTTACCCTGTTTGTTACTTTGATTGTGTGGCAGCCAATCTTTAAAAACATGTTGATTATTACTGGAAAACAGCTTGAATGATATCACATCTGTGTGGGAAAATTGGCTATCAGAATGATTTTTTATTTACTTATAATTCACAGGACACAGTTGTATTTAGTCATGCCAGCATTAATGGCTCCTGATCTGGTTAATAATCTATCTTATCGGTCGGTTAGTTAGTTAGATAAATCAGAAAAGAACTGTAGATGTCCTTCCTTAAACAACATAAAGAAGCTACGTTGGTTGGTTAACACATCTGCACCAACGTTTTCTGATTTTTGGCTTTTCAATTCATAGATTAATTTAATTAATTGAATTTAAAATGCCTAGCTCCTGTGAAGGGACTGGAATTCACATGTCCAGATGTTAGCACATTAATGTAATCACTAGTAACTGTTTTGCTATAATCTGAGGAAGGATGCAAGGAGCCAAGTCCAACAAGCCTCCAGTATTCACACATGTGAAATCACAGGATAGCTTTCTTCCCCTGTTGTGCCCAGCTGTGACCACACCCCTCCCCCTCCCCCTCCCCCTCCACCTCCCGTGAACAAACATTGCATTGCACTCCAATTAAGATGGCCCAGTGCATTCCATGACCCTGCAGTGATGCGATTAGAACTTTTCATCCCCATCTGTATCATTTCTGGCAGTGGAAGAGATGGCTGAAATGCTTAAACAACATACCTGAGAGCCGGGGACGTGGGGATATCATAATGAATAAGTAGACCTTTCAACACATACTCAAGGTGAGCATCACAGAAAGCCATTAGTTGAAACCAATATACTTGATTCAATCAGTGTTAAGTATTCACGGGCATCCAAAGGCAATGATCCCTGGGGGAGAATCCTTTCAAAGGAAATAGGACTGGCTTTCAATTGCATATGGTGAAAATATGAGGAAATGATTTAATCTTTTATTGCACAGTCAGAACAAAGTTTGCCTCATTGAAATAATGGAGATCTAAACCTTCTCCTATCATTCCTCCAAGTATTTCCTCGGTCAATCGATGTCCAGCGAGGGTCTCAAGCAGAGGATGAGGAAATGGGAAATGGAAGAGAGAACAGCTTCCATGGAGTGGAATTGAGTAATGGATTAAGTAATTGTGCAGGATAACTATCCCCATGGCGCCCTCCCCTCCTGTCACCTGCCATATAGGTCCTACCAAAGTGTCCTGTCACAGCAAAGGGTTTTACCACAGATCACGTTCGTTCAGACCATCTTGCATCTAGACACCCTGCTAACTTTACACTGTTATCATAGAATTTTCCAAATTTTCAGAAATTTAATACTAATCCTTTAGACAACGACATAGCTAAGAGGAAAAGAAAGAAGATTTTCCTTTAATGCTCTTCTTTGACGCAATTACCATAAATATTTAATAAAATGGAATTAATGAAGGTGGGGCAAGATATCGTGAACTAGACCTTCACAAGAGTTGATCATTCTTGGTCTGTGAAAGAAATCAGATACTGGTGGATCAAGTTAGCCGATGATTTGGTCTGAACATACGTGATCTGTGGTAAAACCGTTTGCTGTAACATTCTGTCTGGGGGATATGCACTGTGTGTTCAAGAATAGCCCCATACGAGATTCAAAGAATACAGTAAAATAACACCTAACTCAATTCAGCTCAAGTTGAGTAATTATACTGAAATATCTTATTTAGTGAATTGATGATTTATAGTTACAAATATGGAAAAAAAATAATCCTAGTAGTAGTCTGATTTAATATTTTATATATTAGCCCCTACATTTAATGTCTTTGCAGATTGGTCAACAAATGGGGCTGAGGTCTCCTCAATGGGAAGGCTACCATTTTTTTGCCTTATCCTTTATGACCTGAAGGTTCTTTTCCTTGGCTGTCTTGATATCTTGCATCTTCTCATCTTTCAGCATCTTTAGGAATTTATCTGTCAACAGACACATGGTCATAAGAGTTGAAATCAGTACAATGATGAGCAACAGAATTAGGCCATTCAGCCCATCAAGTCTATTCTGCCATTCCATCATGGCTGATTTATTATCCCTTTCATCCACATTCTCCTGCCTTTTCCCTGTAACCTTTGGCACCCTGACTAATCAAGAACCTATCAACCTCCGCTTTAAATATACCCATTGACTTGGCCTCCACAGCTGTCTGTCTGTAACAGTGAATTCCACAGATTCACCACCCTCTGGCTAAAGAAATTCCTCCTCATCTTTGTTCTAAAGGGATATCTGTCTGTTCTGTGACTGTGCCCTCTGGTCCTAGACTCACCCTATACAGGACACATCCACTCCATGTCCACTCCACCTATACCTTTCAACATTCGATAGGTCTCACTGAGATTCCCCTCATCCTTCTAAACTCCAGTGAATACAGGCCCAGAGCCATCAAACTCTCCTCATACATCAACATAGTCATAGTTATAGTCATACTTTATTGATCCCGAGGGAAACTGGGTTTCGTTACAGTTGCACCAACCAAGAATAGAGTATAGAGCAGAATTATCTGCAGCTTAATGTGAAAAAGACTAAGGAGCTGGTGGTAGACCTGAGGAGAGCTAAGGTACCGGTGACCCCTGTTTCCATCCGGGGGGTCAGTGTGGACATGGTGGAGGATTACAAATACCTGGGGATACGAACTGACAATAAACTGGACTGGTCTAAAAACACTGAGGCTGTCTACAAGAAGGGTCAGAGCCGTCTCTATTACCTGAGGAGACTGAGGTCCTTTAACATCTGCCGGACGATGCTGAGGATGTCCTACGGGTCTGTGGTGGCCAGTGCTATCCTGTTTGCTGTTGTGTGCTGGGGCAGCAGGCTGAGGGTAGCAGACACCAACAGAATCAACAAACTCATTCGTAAGGCCAGTGATGTTGTGGGGATGGAACTGGACTCTCTGACGGTGGTGTCTGAAAAGAGGATGCTGTCTAAGTTACATGCCATCTTGGTCAATGTCTCCCATCTACTACATAATGTACTGGTTGGGCACAGGAGTACATTCAGCCAGAGACTCACTTCACCGAGATGCAACACAGAGCGTCATAGGAAGTCATTCCTGCCTGTGGCCATCAAACTTTACAACTCCTCCCTTGGAGGGTCAGACACCCTGAGCCAATAGGCTGGTCCTGGACTTATTTCATAATTTACTGGCATAATTTACATATTAGTATTTAACTATTTATTATGATTTTTCTGTTACTAGTTATTATTTCCATGACTATTACTATTTACTATTTACTAATAGTAGTATTACTATTACTATTTCTATTACTATTTATGGTGCAACTGTAACAAAAAACAATTTCTCCCGGGATCAATAAAGTATGACTATGACTATGACTATATAGCAATACAAAACTATAAATAATTAAATAATATGTAAATTATGCCAGATGGAAATAAGTCCAGGACCAGCCTATCGGCTCAGGGTGTCTGACCCTCCAAGGGAGGAGTTGTAAAGTTTGATGGCCACAGGCAGGAATGACTTCCTATGACACTCTGTGTTGCATCTCGGTGGAATGAGTCTGTGGCTGAATGTACTCCTGTGCCCAACCAGTACATTATGTAGTGGATGGGAGACATTGTCGAAGATGGCATGCAACTTGGACAGCATCCTCTTTTCAGACACCACCGTCAGAGAGTCCAGTTCCATCCCCACAACATCACTGGCCTTACGAATGAATTTGTTGATTCTGTTGGTGTCTGCTACCCTCAGCCTGCTGCCCTAGCACACAACAGCAAACATGATAGCACTGGCCACCACAGACTCGTAGAACATCCTCAGCATCGTCCGACAGATGTTAAAGGACCTCAGTCTCCTCATGAAATAGAAACGGCTCTGAACCTTCTTGTAGACAGTCTCAGTGTGCTTTGACCAGTCCAGTTCATTGTCAATTAACCCTTTCGTTCCCAGAATAATTCTTGTGACCCTCCTCCAGACACTCTCCAATGCCAGTACATCTTTTCTTCAGGTCTAAGATGGTTAATACGGTGAGAGTGTGGGGAACACTGTGGCAAAGAGTGGTTGACATACTTGGCACTCACGGGTTTAATGGAATTGAGAGACAGATGGTTAAGTGATGGGGAGGAGGGGAGGTGGCTGCTGGTGGATATCTCAAAGGTAAATATTTCTTTCCCTAAGTAAGGGAGAGATTATTTAGAAACATTTAAGTATTTCAAAAAAATTGACAGCTGGAAAAACTGCAGCAATACAAACAAATTCCTGGAGGAATTCTGCAAGTCAGGCAGCATCTGCGGAGAGAAATAAACGGTCGATGTTTCAGGCTGAGACCTTTCATCAGGACCTTTTCTCCAGCATTTTGTGTTTATTAATCTGGATTTGATGAAATATGAAAGCCAACTAGCAAATAATATCAGTGGACAGTAAGAGCTTTCTCAAGTATATAAAAAATAAAAGAGATGAGAGTGGATATAGGACTGCTAGAAAATGAGGCAGGAGGCACTGTGGAAGATTGTAGCAGTGTGGTAGATGTTGTAGTGTGTGAGGGAAGAGAAGTGGGTGCAGTTACCATTACAGGGGAGAAGGTGCTCAAAAAGCTGAAAGACGTAAAAGCACAATCCTGATTTGATGGAGACGGACGTAAGAAGCACGGAGGAACATCTGGAGAAACTTCTGAAATGCCCGGATCGCTGCCGCTGCTACTGTGTGATCAAGAATCTCTGGAGGGGAAGGCCCCAAATCCTCAGCTTTGCCTGTTGCCGGTGGCCGGGGCCGGGGTCGAAGTGCTTGGCAGAGATGGTGCTTGGTGCTCAGTGTTGGAGGGCTGGTTGGAGGCTCGAAGTTTTCGGACGGACGGAGAGTCGGACTGTGGTCGGGTGCTTCCAGGATGCTGCATCAGCAAGTTTGCGGGGCTGGAAGCTCACGGCAGGGAGAGTTTTCTTCCTTCTATCGTCTACGTGAGATGTTGGGATTTTCGAGAGACTTTGAGACTTTTTTTTACCGTGCCCATGGTCTGTTCTTCTATCAAGTTATGGTATTGCTTGCACTGTTGTAACTATATGTTATAATTATGTGTTTTTTGACAGCTTTAGTCTTGGTCTGTCTTGTGTTTCTGTGATATCACACTGGAGGAACATTGTATCATTTCTTAATGCATGCATTACTAAACCACAATAAAAGAGGACTGTGTGTCCTCATAATCATTATAATGATATTTGTAAGAACTTGTTCATAAGCGGTTTTTACATGGAAGCTGTGCTTTTACAACCATGGCCCTGCCACTTGTGGTCCCTGCCCTGTCGAGGACCTCAAGGTTTGTGACTTGGTCCTGCTAACGGATGCCGAGGATGTGGAAGCACAGCTTTGGCGGACAGGCCATGTCATCCACATGAAGGATTACTGAATCCCCAGGCAGCCATGGTGAGCTGTCACCGGGCAAGAGGTTCAATGCCTGCATGAAAGCTAACACTGCACACGCTGAGCTTGTACCAAAATGGCAGGAATCGCTGCCCGACAAAGAAGGAAAGCAGTGGCAGCGGCTCCACCTCCAGACCCAGCACAGTTTTCATGTCCCTATTGTGGACGTCCATGTTGTTCACAACTTGGACTCAGCAGCCACCTACAAACACATGACTCTTCCCCTCATGTTCTCGATATTTATAGCTTATTTAATATTATTATTATTTTCTCTTGTATATTTGGCTGTCTATATATATTGTATATAGAGAGCTTGTTGTCTCTTGCACCCTGATTGTTTGTCCAGCTTGTTGGTGTGGTCTTTCATGGATTTTATTACAGTTCTTGGATTTGCTGAGTATGCCCAGAAGAAAATGAACCTCAGGGTTGTATATGGTGACATTGATGTAATTTGATAATAAATTGACTTTGATATTGGAACTTGGAACTTCGAAATACAAATGTTGTAATAGAACATAGAACATTATGGCACAGTACAAAGCTTTTCAAGATTCAAAGAGTCAAAGCATGTTTATTATCAAAGAATGTATAAATTAAAGCATTCCAGGATGTATATTGTGTACATCTCTGACATTAAAATGGACCTTTTGAACCTTTGAAATTATACACCTTGAAATTTGTCTGCTTACAGGCAACACGGGACCCGATGAAGCCAATAAAAAAAAGATCAAATACAACTGCGGAGAGAGAGGGAGGAGGGGAAGCACACATCAAGCAAACAATAGAAGCAAGCCAACAGCATTCTGAATCAGACTGAGTCCCAGATTGGCTCCCAAAGCAGCTGCACTAGACCCAATCTTTGGACCCCAGTTCATCACACTAATGGGCAGAAACACACAGAAGCTGGATTTGTTCACAGCCTCGGTGCGGCAGAGAAAAGAATATATATTTGTGGAAGAATGAGTGAAATCAGCCCGACCCTTGCCTCTGTTCCTGCCACTTGGGCTTCCAAGCTATCTGTGCCAACATTTAAATTGTCAAATCACCGAGTAGTGCTGTGTTCTAGGAATCGGATTCCTGCGCCCCGATACGCCCAGGCTATACTGCCTGAAGCCATTCTCGATCTCACCGAATTGGCTCGGCACTTGGAGTGATCCAACCTCACACCTGGGATAGGTGGACAGGCACCAAAACTCTTCTGCATCGACTCCTCTCCAAATCGCTCACTCCGTCTCCGGAACACATGAAGAAGGTGGAGCTTAGGAGGGATAATGACGCCTAACGGTGACTCCTTTGCTCGCATCTTTGGAAACAGCTCTATTTCCATCTTTAATACCTCTATTTTTCCTTTTCAGGGTTCTTTTGAAGACCCTGACCTGGAGTTACACGTTGACTACGGTTCTTTGCAGGAACGGGACCCGCTCGCGGGGTTTCACAATTGGCCGTTGTTCGACACGCCAAGAACTCGGCCTAAGAGCTCTGCTCGGCTTCGGAGGACCAAGTTTTCATGGCTCTGGAGACAGAAGGATTATAGGTTGGTGTCCAAACAGAAAACCGGTATGTCGTGACAGATGGAAGATCTAAGGCTGTGTGCCCAGAGACCCGAGATCTTTGGGCACAGAGCTCGCAAAAAGCGACACAATGGACTTCTAACATCATAAACCAGCGAGGTGTTCATTATGTCTTCCCTCTCGCTGTGAAATGGAAACATCTCTTTCTCCCTTATTAGGGAGAGAGAGAGAAAAAATTTGTGGTATGTTGAATACTGGGTGAACAAGTATTCTTTAGAGTACTACAAGTCTGTATCTCTACTGTTGCTTTTCTCACATTATGAGAGCTCGGTGGTGGGTGCCGATGATTTTTTTTGCCGGTGGGGGAAGCGGGGGGGATTGTTGCTCGCTGCCGCTTATGCATGGGAGGGAGGGAAGCTGGAGGGGGACTTTGGGGGCACTCCTCTGTTTTCGGTTGTGATGGAAAAGCTTCTCAGGATGTATATTGTATGCATTTCTCCAACATCCTCCGACAGGGTCAGACACCCTGAGCCAATAGGCTGGTCCTGGACTTACTTCCTGACACAATATACATACTACTATTTAACTACTTATGGTTTTATTACTATTTAATTATTTATGGTGCAACTGTAACGAAAACCAGTTTCTCCCGGGATCAATAAAGTATGACTATGACTATGACTATGACTATTAAATGTACCTTTGAAACCTTTGAAAGCGATGCGAACCCCACCTGCGACTCTGGCTCCAAAACATTGCGCCTCACAATGCCCCAGCACGCTCATGCCCTGAGCCACCCTTGCCTCCACCTGCCTCCCCACTGTCTGTGGTGATAGTTCACCACAATTTGCTTCAGAAAAGAAGCTGTAAGTCATGTCTTTAGGTTAAACCTCTTGCCTTATTATTCTCTAGTATGCTGCTGCACACCTTTGGTAGCACCATCTTAAACTACCATGTTGTGCTGACCTACTCTAAGATCAAGTTAACCCTTCTTTTTCTCTTGGCCATAAATTTTCCTATCATCCATGTGTCTAACTAAGAATTTCTTAAATGTCCCTAATGTTTGCCTTTACCAACACCTCAGCAACACATTCCATGCACCCACTACTCTCTGTGTGAAAGACATACATCTGACATCCACCAATACTTTCTTTCAAACACCCTAAAATTAAACGCCTCAAATGTGCCATTTTCATCCTGGGAAAAAAGCACCTGGCCATCTGCTCGATCTATGCCTCTTATAATCTTGTACACCTCTGTCAAGTCTCTCACCATCCTTTGCTCCAAACAGGAAACCCTGAGCTTGCTGAACCTACCCTCATATGACACACTCTCTAATCCAGGCAGTATCCTGGTAAATCCCCTCTGCATCCTCTCTAAAACGTTCACATCCTTCCTATAATGAGGCAAACAGAACTGAACATGATATTCCAAGTGTGGTCCAACCAGGGCTTTTAGAGCTGCAACATTAATTACCCCGTGGCTCTTGGACTCAAATAAATCTGCAATACTAGCTAGCGGCTCTTGAGTTTGATAAAGACCAGTAAGTGAAGGTTAAAGCTAGAACTCACATCGCCGCAAATCAAAGCCATCTCCTGTCAGTGTAAGAAGCTCCATCTCCTTCAGCCTGATGTCCAGCTCACATATCTCATCTAGCTCACTCCAGGAGGAATCCCCTCCCGCTGGGGGGGAGAAGAACTTGAGGGGCTCGTAGGGGTTCTCGGCCAGCCCCTGCGGCCACAGCGGAGCACTGGCAGCCTTGTTCTCTGTGATCTCCTCGGCCGGGAACAAGTTCTTCCAGATGTTGAAATTGCTGAGCGAGGAGAAGATGCTGTTGGAGTCGTAAAGCGAGGGGAAGTACTTGGGGGCTTTCTTGCTCATCCTTTCTGGATGGTGTGGAGCTGCTCTGCTTATATCTCTGATGTCCCTTTTGCTGCTCTCTCCAAGGGTGTCATTATCCCTTTGCATCATTGCATTCCATGTGAGGTTATCTTTAAATTGAAAAGATGCACATGGAAACTCTGGAACTCAGTGATGGATCCCGGACTCAACATTCCAAGAAACAATCACCCCCCCCCCCCACAGCTCCTGGGCTCTGATTGGCTGGAGGCTCTTGCTAGCCCCCCCATTGGTTGAGTCACAATGTTGCTGTGCTGTCAGTAGGTTAAGCATTTGTACAGGTGAGGAGTGGTTTCAAAGTTCAAAGCAAATTTATTATCAAAGAACATATATGTCACCATATACAACTCTGAGATTCATTTTCTTATGGGCATTCGCAGTAAATGCAAGAAACACAACATGAGGCCCTCTGTTGGTTGAGGTTGACCATTGGATATTGTGTCTTAGCTGTCTGTGTGATATGCAAGCCAGGCCAGTACGATATGAAGAGCAAGCTGTTGCCCACGCAGAAGGATACCCCTCTCCGTGCAGCTGATGAATCCAGAGGAATACCAGAGACCGAGACAGTTTGGCATCCGCAGTGTCGCAGGAGTTGCCAGTCAGTGTTGAGCTCAGCGTAGGGTTGCTTCAGAGACTCTGGGAAACACAACAGAATCAATGAAAGACTGCATGAACCAGGACAACAAGTGTGCAAAAAACAACAAGTTATGCAAAGAAAAAAAATATTATGAATAATAAATAAACAAGCAATACATTTCGATAGCTCTACATGAAAAGTCCTTGACAGTGAGTCCATAGGTTGTGGGAACAGTTCAGTGATGGGGCAAGTGAAGTTGAGTGAAGATATCCCATACACTATATTCATGTGTATGGATGAATGACAATTAAACTTGAATTTGAACTTGATTGGGCCAATGACTGATAGGCTGTCCACCTGGACTGTCACTTTCCACCTTTGCCTCTAGAGAGTGTCCTTGGACCATGCTTTTTTTCTATCTCTATTCCTCTATTTCTATTTCTATCTAGCTTACTATTTCTCTATCTCTCTCATTTACCTTCAGTCTGCCTGTCTTTCTCCCTCTCCTTGTCTCCCCCATCTCACTCTCACTTTCTGTGGTGAAATGTATGGGAATGCACTTGTAGAGCAACCCGCCAGCAGAAGTGGTGGATAGGGGTTTGATTTCAGCATCTCAGAGAAGTTTGGATAAGTACGTGGATGGGAGGGGTAGAAGGGAATAAAAGCGTAGACTTTAGAATGTAGAACTGCTGTTTTGAACACTTTTCATAACTTTTTTGGTGGGCACATCACAGTAAGGATGTAGACTGATTGGGGAAGGTGCAGAAGACTTACCTGGACGGGAGCTGGAATAAAGAGCATTAGTTGTAAGAAGAGGCTGGAGAAACTTGTTTTCTCTCAAGTGTCAGAGACTGAGAGAAGATCTGGTAGAAGTTTATAGCTTTATGAGAAGTATAGATAGGACAGACAGATAGTCTTTCACCCAGGATAGAAATGTCAAGTACCAGAGAGCATGCATTTAAAGTGAGATGAAAAGGAAGGTTCTTTACGCAGTACAGTAGATACTTGGAAAATGCTACCAGAGTTAGTGGTGGAATCAGATATGGCAGAGGTGTTTAAGAAGTATTTAGGCAGACACATGAACAGGTGAGGAATGGCGCGATATATGCCATCTGCAGGCAGATGTGTAATTTAAATTGGCATCATAGTCAGCACGGTGATTGTGGGCTGAAGGGTCGGCCCACAGAGTCATAGATCATGACAACACAGAAACAGACCCTTCAGCCCATCTAGTCTGTGCCAAACTGTTATTCTGTCCTGTCCCCTGAAACCATGCCCAGACCATATCCCTCCATACCCCTCCCATCCATGTAATTACCCAAACTTCTTTTAAATGGTGAAATCAAACCCTCATCCACCACTTCTGCTGGCAGGTTCCTCTACACTTGCACCAATCTCTGAGTGAACAAATTTCCCTCTCAAGTTCCCCTTAATTATTTCACCTTTCACCCTTAATACATCAGTGATGAAAGGTGAAATATTTAAGGGAAACCTGAGGGGGAGCTTCTGTTTAAATTGGCGTTGTGGTCAGCATGGGCGTCTTGGGCTGAATGGTCTGCCCCTGTCCTGTACTGTTCTGTGTTCCATGTTTAACTCTTTCGGTAGCACGGGCACTTTGACCATGTTGGATCCACTGAAACTAAACTCACTCACGACGGAATCCTCCCTCTTTAGTGGCACTGACGTATGAATTGTTTGCACAGGTCACTGGGGAGGATGGCCCTGCTTTTGAAGGAGGCAAGTGATGCGAGGTGGTGAAGGCTTGACGGAAGCTCTACTTAATTAGGAGTTAGAGGAGTATGTCACCAAAGACTTCCAATTTTTGACACAAGTAGCGTGGAGAGCATTCCGACTGGTTGCATCACCCCCTGGTATGGAGACTCCAATGCCAGGGTCAGAAAAAGTTGCAGATAGTTGTAAACTCAGCCAGCTCCATCGCAAGCACCAGTCTCCCATGATCGAGGACATCTTCAAAAGGCGACGTCTCAAGATGGACCCTACACGCAAGATGTCTTCTTCTCGTTACTAACATTGGAGGAGGTACAGGAACCTGAAGACCCACACTCAACATCTTAGGAAAAGTTTCTTCCCCTCCATCATCATGAATGATCAGATAAGCAACGACTCATTATTCCTTTATTGTTGCAACATATATTTTGGTTAATTGATAAATTTTTATTATTGTCATAGTGTTAGTCCTACACTAGTTTGACTTTACAAAATGCATCACTTTACACTTAGCTGCATTGAAATCCATTTGTCCCTCCTTGGCCCACTTCCCTATCTGATCAAGATCTTCTGTAATCTTCTTGATTTCTGTCCTCATTACAGAACTGCTCTCTTCCAGACAACATCTTGCTGAACCTCCTCTCCAGCCCTCTGACAGTGAGGTAAACCTGGGTTACCAGGTTCGATTTGCCAGCGATCAGACTTCAATTCCCGCTGCTGTCTCTAATGCGTTTACACATTCTCCCTGTGACTAGTCCACGTTCAAGTTTAATTGTCATTCAAGTTGAAAATTAATTTGTTCTCAAAGTACATATATGTCACCGTATACAACCCTGAGATTCATTTCTTGTGAGAATACTCAGTAAATCCAGGAACCATAATAGAATCAAGGAAAGATAACTCTCAACAGCACTGACAAACAACCAATATGCAAAATACAACAAACTGCCAATACAAAATAAATTAATAATAATAAATAATCAATAGAAGGGGAACCTGAGGGGAAACTTCTTCGCTCAGAGAGTCGCGGGGGTGTGGAATGAGCTGGCGGCGCAGGTGGTGCATGCAAGCTCGATTTCAATGTTTAAGAGAAGTTTGGGTAGGTACGCAGATAGTAGGGGCGTGGAGGGCTATGGTTCCGGTGCAGGTTGATGGGAGTAGGCAGTTTAAATGCTTCGGCATAGACTAGATGAGCTGAAGGGCCTGTTTCTATGTTGTACTTTTCTATGACTCTAAAATATCGAGAACATGAGATGAAAAGTCCTTGAGAGTGAGTCCATAGGTTGTAGGAACAATTCAGTGTTGAGGTGAATGAAGTTATCCTCTCTGGTTCAAGGGCCTGATGGTTGAGGGGTAATAACTGTCCCTGAACCTGGTGGTGTGGGTCCTAAGACTCCTAAACCTCCTTCCTGTACCATACATAAGAACACAGCCACACAAGACAGTGTTCCTCCAGGGCCACGGCGCAAAACACAGTAACAACAGTCACACACACAATGTACACAAATGCTGGAGGAACTCAGCAGGCCAGACAGCATCTATGGAATAAAGTAAACAGTTGATGCTTCAGCAGATTTTCTCATGTTTGTGAACCAACAGTCAAACATTGCACAAGGCACAGATTAGCACATAACATTTCGACAGCAGTAGAACATACAATCACTGAAAGAATTATAATAACAGAGCCCAAGAGCCTGAGTGTCATGTCCTGTAGATTGATGGTGTACGAATGTTGTCCTGGAGCCATGCTTCTGCAAGAACAGGCACGCAACTGTCCAATCATCATGTGCTATATGAATGCAATCCAGTTTGTCTTCAGCAGAGCAAACACTGGAGAACAGTGCCAACCTTGCCCAAATACTGGCAGTACCACACCACCTCCAGCATCTCCTCCTCTGGGCACTCACAGCGGGCGACCCTGTGAAATGAGTACCTGGTCCACGGATCAACTAAGGCCACGCGGCTTCCTCGCCATCAGTTCCACCAATAAACCAGTGAACCAGACTTGCAGTATTTTACATTATCAACGTCCAGCAGGGTCTTGTGATCATAAGAAAAATATCCAAGACAATCCTTTGTATCCTTTGTTGGACCGTTCACCACCGCTGACACCTTTCTCCTTGGGTGGCCTTTGCAGGCAGAAATAGAGTGCTCACCAAGTCCAGCTCCGCTGCTATCGAGCAACTCGCTGATGGGGTAGACCTGCTGTATTTGCTGTTCTTAATATCTGGCTGGGTCTTGCAATCAAAAAAAGATGTAAAGGATGAACAATTACAAGAAGTAGTGGCTACAGCCCAGTCCATCACAGGTAAAGCCTTCCCCAGCATTGAGCACATCTACATGAAATGCTGTCATGGGAAAGCAGCAGCCATCATCAGGGACCCCCACCAGCCAGTATGCCCACAAGAAAATAAATCTTATGGTTGCATCTGGTGACATATATGTACCTTGATGATAAATTTACTTTGAGCTTCGAACTTTAAAGAACGTTGAAGCAGATGGGGACCTCAGACTACCAAAGCAAGAGGTTAAATATGTCAGTTAACACCCCAGCCAATTGACTATCACAGGTCTTCGGTAATCTGCCAGGTACTCTGTCTAGGCCAGATGCTTTCCATGGGTTCACCCTCATGAAGGATGCCAACACATCGGCCTCAGAGACTGAAATCACAAGGTCATCTGGGGCAATGGGAGTTCATGAAGTTGCCTTCGTGTTTTGATGGTCAAAGCAAGCATAAGAAGCATTGAGCTCATCTGGAAGCGAAACGTTATTGTTGTTTATGTTGCTCTGTTTTACTTTGTAGGAGGTGATGGCACTCAAGCCCTCCCACAGCTGTCGAGCATCCTTCAGTGATTCAGGTTGGTCTGGAATTGCCGTTTCGCGTGTGAGGTGGCTCTTTGGCAATTGTACTTGGACTTTTTGGACTTTTTTGTGTTGCTAGTCCTGAATGCCACTGATCTAGCCCTCAGCAGATTGCAAATCTCTTGGTTCAACCAGTGCTTCTAGTTGAGGAAGATGCTGAATGATTTTTTGGGGACAGACTGGTCCTTGACTTTCTCTATAATGTCTGTAATAGAACCGTAGTGTATTCGTTTAGATCCTCTGATGAGAGTTCTTGAACTTGACCCAGTCCACCAACTTGAAGAAATCTTGTAGCCGATCCTCTGCCTCCCATTCCCACTTCCTTGTCCTTTTCTCTAGAGCCTTGCTCATTAGTCTCTGCCTGTATGTAAGCAGGAGATTTCCTGAACAGATTTCCTGAAATGCGGTCTAGCAATGAAACGGTAGGCATTCTTGATGGTAGTAGAGCAGTGGACAAGTGTGCTCAGTCCTCTGGTGATGCGGATGATATATTGCTGATAATTGGGCAGATATTTCTTCAAGCTAGCTTGACTGAAGTCCCTGGCAAGACATGAAAGGTGTGGAGGTTGGTTGTTTCTTGTTGGTAATCATGGCACTTAATTCATTGAGTGTTTGCTTGACACCTGCCTTGGGAGGTATGTAAACAGCCGTCGTGATTATGAAGGAATACTCTCTTGGTAAGTCGAATGGTCAGCACTTAATCATTAGATTTTCAAGATTGGGAAAACAAGAGTGAGACAAGACCGTGACGTCCAAGTACCCTGACCAGTTTATCATGAAGCAGACAGTCTTGCCTCTACCCACCAGGACCATTCCCTTTTCTCTCTTCTATCTTCAGGGAGAAGATACAGGAGCTTGAAAACCCAGACGACCAGACTCAAGAACAGCGTCTCCCAGCTGCTGCCAGACCCTTGAGCGGTCATGTCTGTCATATCTCCCTCCCCAGTGGTGTTGCCTCGTTCTCCAGCCCTCAAAAATCTACCTCTTCCATTATTCTCACTTCACGATTTCTTTTCGCACTAACTCAGTTTGCACGGCTATAATATTCTGACATTCCCCCCCACCCCTTCCTTTCCAGGCCCCTCCATAGTTACTGTCTGACCTGCTGAGTTCCTCCAGCACGTTGTGTGTGTCGCTCTGGATTTCCAGTATCTGCAGAATCTCTTGTGTTTATGATTTGCTCCACTCTGTAGCTTTGCACTTCTCTGTGTATTTGTTATTGTACTGATTATTACGAAGCCAAATGTTTACTCTGTGAGCTTCATACAAACAACGAATTCGATTGCACCCTGGTGTAAATAACAATACAGAAATCTGAATCAGAACCTAAATGAGCTAGAGTTGCCACTAGAGGGCACTCTCTCCCTCTTCTCGGCACCAAATCTGAGACTACCTGATTATTTTATTTTCCGCTGTTAAAAGTTCTGGGAAAGAAATTAAGTTGGACCAGCCTTTTAAAGTGGTGATTAACTCTCTGTCTCAAAACCTAGGTTGTACTCAATGCTGCAGCTCATAAGCCAATGGAATATTTTCATTGTTTGGGCCATCGGTGTTCAGATTTCAATTCCAGTGGCGTCTGTAGAGGTTTGTACCTCCTTCTGCTGAGTGTGTGGATTCCCTCCGGGTGCTCTGGTTTCCTCCCACACTCCACAGTCCAAAGTCATACCGGTTAGTAGGTTAATTGGCCATTGTAAAGTGTCCTATGATTAGGATAGAGTTAACTAGATGGGTTGCTGGGCAGTGTTACTTGTTGGGCTGGAAGGGCCTGTTCTTCGCTGGAGAGAAAATACTTTTTCTAAGAATATCTGCAGTCTTTTTTCCAGGGTTGAGGAATCAGATCAGAATCAGGTTTAATATCACCGGCATATCTCATGAAATCTGTTGTCTTTGTGGCAGCAGTACAATGCAGTACGTGATAACAGAGGAAAAAGACTGTGTATATATTAAATAACTAAATTAAATAAGTAGTGCAAAAATGGAAATCATGGGTCCATTCAGAAATCTGATGGCAGAGGGGAAGAAGCCCTTTTGGAATCGCTGAGTGTGTGCCTTCAGGCTCTGTATCTCCTTCCTGATGGTAGCAATGAGAACAAGGCATGACCTGGGTGATGGGGATGCTTAGTGACGGATGCTTTTTTGAGACATCACTCCTTGAAGATGTTCTGGATACTGCGGAGTTCAGTGCTCTTGACGGACCTGACTAAGTTTAAATCTCTCTGCGGCTAACTTCGATCCTGCGCAGTAGCCCCAACACAACACTCCCCCCACCCACCCCCATACCAGACGGTGATGCAACCAGTTAGAATGCACCCCAGGGTACATCTGTAGAAAATTTCAAGTGTTTTTAGAGACATACCAAATCTTCTCAAGCTCCTAATGAAATATAGCGCTGTCGTGTCTTTGTAACTGCATTGATATGTTGGGTCCAGGTTTGACCCTCAGAGATATTGACACCCAGGAATTTGAAATTGCTCACTCTTTCCACTTCTGATTCCCCTATGAGGACTGGTGTGTGTTCCTTCGTCTTACCCTTTCTGAAGTCCACAATCAGTTCTTTCATCTTACTGACGTTGAGTGCCAGGTTGTTGCTACGACGCCGCTCCACTAGCTGATATATCTAACTCCTGCACACCCTCTCCTCACTGTCTGAAATCCTACCAAAAATGGTTGTGTCATATGCAAATTTATAGGTGGCATTTGAACTCTGTCTAATCATGTAATCGTGGGTGTAGAGAGAGTAGAGCAGTGGCGAAGCACACATCCCTGAGGTGTACCAGTGCTGGTTGTCACGAGGTGTTGTTTCTGATTGGCACAGATTGTGGTCTACTGGTTAGGAAACTGAGGATTCATCGCAGAGGGAGGTACAGAGGCCCAACTCCTGGAGCTTTTCAGTCAGAACCGCAGGAATGATTGTGGGGAGCGAGAATAAGAGGCTGCAGGTGTAAGGTGAGAGGGGAGAGGTTTAGTAGGAAGAGGAGGGCAATGTCTTCACCTAGAGGGTTGTAAATATATGGGATGAACAGCCAGAAGAAGTAGTTGAGGCTGATACATTAACGACATGAAGAGTCACAGAGTTCTGGAGCCGCAGCACAGAAACAGGTCCTTTGGCCTGTCTAATCCATGCCGAACTGTTTTTCTTCTCAGTCCCATTGACCCGCACCTGGACCAAAGCCCCCTATTTGCCTCCCATCCATGTACCTATCCAGATTTCTCTTGAATGTTGAAATCAAATCCACCATTTCTGCTGGCAGCTCATTCCACATTCTCACCACCTCCGAGTGAAGAAGTTCCCCCTCATGTTCCCCTTAAACATTCACCTTTCACCCTTAACCCATGGCCTCTAGTTCTAGGCCCACCCAACCTGAGGGGCCAAAAGCTTGCTTGCATTTATCCTGTTTATACCCCTTATAATTTTGTATATTTCGCTTTACTATGCTTCAGGGAATAAATTCCTAACCTATTCAACAAATCCGTATAATTCTGGTTCTCCACTCCTGGCAATCCCTTGGAAATTTTCAAGCTTTTGATATCTTTCCTGCAGGTAAGTCACCAGAATTGCACACAATATTCCAAATTCTGCTCCATCAACTACTTATGCAACTTCAATGTGGCCAGCTAGTGGCGCAGTGAGATCAGCGGCGGACTCTGGAGCGAAGGTTGCCGAGTTCGAATCCAGGTCGGGCCACCCCTGAGCACGCTTTCCATCCGTACTGGGTTGAGTGTCGAGCTAGCCACTCGGCCTCGTAAAAAAATACAAGGGTTGAGTCAGGAACGTTCATAACGTGACCCGGTTAATCCTGACACCACGTGCCAGACAAGAATGGCTGAATGTCTGGTATGATAAGCTAAAAAAAACTTCAATGTAACATCGCAACTCCCCTTCTCATTTGGACATATGTCTGGATAGGAAGGGTTTAGGGAGACATGGGCCAAACTTGAGCAAGTGAGACTACCTTATATGAACATCACTGGTGTCATAACCAGGACTTGTGATCTCATTTGACCACTCACCACCTGCTCCCATGGCTTCACATGTCCCTGATCCGGGGTGGGGATGGGGGGTGCGGTAAGAAAGTGCTACACCTTACCCAAGGGTGACCTGCAGGCCAGCAGACAGAAGAACGAATTCTGTAGCTGTGGGTTTTTATGAGATGGGATTGCTAACCGAGTTCATAGCGGGTTTGGTACTGCCCATGGCGGAGTTAAATCTGCTTGTGGAAGCATTATTTCAGTGAGCGGCTGTTCAGTGAGGCGTTGGAGTTCTTCAGGTGAACTTGGAGATGGTTTCCTCTGCTGACCCCACTGGGGGTTTCTGGTCTGGCATTTTGGGTTTATTGGTGTCTCTTTCACAGAGGGAGTTCAGAGCTTAATCAGGTCTTTAGTTCACCAACAGTTACCATAGAACCATAGAAACTACAGCACAGAAACAGGCCCTTTGGCCCTTCTTGGCTGTGTCGAACCATTTTCTGCCTAGTCCCACTGACCTGCACACGGACCATATCCCTCCATACACCTCCCATCCATGTATCTGTCCAATTTATTCTTAAATGTTAAAAAAGAACCCGCATTTACCACCTTGTCTGGTAGCTCATTCCATACTCCCACCACTCTCTGTGTGAAGAAGCCCCCCCTAATGTTCCCTTTAAACTTTTCCCCCTTCACCCTTAACCCATGTCCTCTGGTTTTTTTCTCCCCTTGCCTCAGTGGAAAAAGCCTGCTTGCATTCACTCTATCTATACCCATCATAATTTTATATACCTCTATCAAATCTCCCCTCATTCTTCTACGCTCCAGGGAATAAAGTCCTAACCTATTCAATCTTTCTCTGTAACTGAGTTTCTCAAGTCCCGGCAACATCCTTGTAAACCTTCTCTGCACTCTTTCAACCTTATTTATATCCTTCCTGTAATTTGGTGACCAAAACTGAACACAATACTCCAGATTCGGCCTCACCAATGCCTTATACAACCTCATCATAACATTCCAGCTCTTATACTCAATACTTCAATTAATAAAGACCAATGTACCAAAAGCTCTCTTTACGACCCTATCTACCTGTGACGACACTTTTAGGGAATTTTGTATCTGTATTCCCAGATCCCTCTGTTCCACTGCACTCCTCAGTGCCTTACAATTAACCATGTATGCTCTACGTTGGTTTGTCCTTCCAAAGTGCAATACCTCACACTTGTCAGTATTAAACTCCACCTGCCATTTTTCAGCCCATTTTTCCAGCTGGTCCAAGTCCCTCTGCAGGCTCTGAAAACCTTCCTCACTGTCTACTACACCTCCAATCTTTGTATCATCAGCAAACTTGCTGATCCAATTTACCACATTATCATCCAGATCATTGATATAGATGACAAATAACAATGGACCCAGCACTGATCCCTGTGGCACACCACTAGTCACAGGCCTCCACTCGGAGAAGCAATTTTCTACCACCACTCTCTGGCTTCTTCCATCGAGCCAATGTCCGATCCAATTTACCACCTCTCCATGTATACCTAGCGACTGAATTTTCCTAACTAACCTCACATGCGGGACCTTGTCAAAGGCCTTACTGAAGTCCATGTAGACAATATCCACTGCCTTCCCTTCATCCACTTTCCTGGTAACCTCCTCGAAAAACTCCAACAGATTGGTCAAACGTGACCTACCACGCACAAAGCCATGTTGACTCTCCCTAATAAGCCCCTGTCTATCCAAATGCTTGTAGATTCTGTCTCTTAGTACTCCCTCCAATAACTTACCTACTACTGACGTTAAACTCACCGGCCTATAATTTCCCGGATTACTTTTCGATCCTTTTTTAAGCAACAGAACAACATGAGCCACTCTCCAGTTCTCCAGCACATCACCCGTAGACAGCGACATTTTAAATATTTCTGCCAGGGCCCCTGCAATTTCAACACTAGTCTCCTTCAAGGTCCGAGGGAACACCCTGTCAGGTCCCGGGGATTTATCCACTTTAATTTTCCTCAAGACAGCAAGCACCTCCTCCTTTTCAATCTGTACAGTTGCCATGGTCTCACTACTTGATTCCCTCAATTCCATAGATTTCATGCCAGCTTCCTTAGTAAATACAGACGCAAAAAACCTATTTAAGATCTCCCCCATTTCCTTTGGTTCCGCACAAAGCCGACCACTCTGATCTTCAAGAGGATGAATTTTATCCCTTACAATCCTTTTGCTCTTAATATACTTGTAAAAGCTCTTTGGATTATCTTTCACTTTGACTGCCAAGGCAACCTCATGTCTTCTTTTTGCCCTCCTGATTTCTTTCTTAAGTATTTTCTTGCACTTCTTATACTCCTCAAGCACCTGATTTACCCCCTGTTTCCTATACATTTCATACAACTCCCTCTTCTTCTTTATCAGAGTTGCAATATCCCTTGAGAACCAAGGTTCCTTATTCCTATTCAATTTGCCTTTAATCCTGACAGGAACATACAAACTCTGCACTCTCAAAATTTCCCCTTTGAAGGCTTCCCACCTACCAATCACATCTTTGCCAGAGAACAACCTGTCCCAAACCACGCTTTTTAGATCCTTTCTCATTTCTTCAAATTTGGCCTTCTTCCAGTTCAGAACCTCAACCCTAGGACCAGATCTATCCTTGTCCATGATCAAATTGAAACTAATGGCGTTATGATCACTGGAACCAAAGTGCTCCCCTACACAGACTTCCGTCACTTGCCCTAATTCGTTTCCTAACAGGAGATCCAATATTGCATCCCCTCTAGTTGGTCCCTCTATATACTGATTTAGAAAACTTTCCTGAACACATTTTACAAACTGTAAACCATCTAGACCCCTAACAGTATGGGAGTCCCAATCAATGTATGGAAAATTAAAATCCCCTACCACCACAACTTTATGTTTCCTGCAGTTGTCTGCTATCTCTCTGCAGATTTGCTCTTCCAAGTCTCGTTGACTATTGGGTGGTCTGTAATACAATCCTACTAATGTGGCCATACCTTTCCTGTTTCTCAGCTCCACCCATAAGGACTCAGTAGACAAGCCCTCTAATCTGTCCTGCCTGAGCACTGCTGTAATATTTTCCCTAACAAGCAATGCTACTCCCCTACCTTTCATTCCTCTGCCTTGATCACATCTGAAACATCGGAACCCTGGAATATTAAGCTGCCAGTCCTGCCCCTCCTGTAGCCAAGTTTCACTAATTGCTACAACATCATAATTCCACGTGTCAATCCACGCCCTCAACTCATCCGCCTTCCCCGCAATACTCCTAGCATTGAAATATATACACCTCAGAAGATTTTTACCACCACTCACAACCTTTCTATCAGCGGATTTGCTTAAACTTTCAATATCATTTATTTTCACCGCAGCCACACTGTCAGCTCTGGCACTCTGGTTCCCATCCCCCTGCAAATCTAGTTTAAAGCCTCCCCAATAGCACTAACAAACCTCCCTGAAAGGATATTGGTCCCCCTGTGGTTCAAGTGTAACCCGTCTCTCTTGTACAGGTCCCACCTGCCCCAGAAGAGGTCCCAATGATCCTGAAATCTGAAACCCTGCCCCCTACACCAGTTCCTCAGCCACTTGTTCCTCCTCCAGAGCATCCTATTCCTACCCTCACTGGCACCTAGCACAGGTAGCAATCCTGAGATTACCACCCTTGAGGTCCTGCTTTTCAACTTCCTACCAAGCTCTCTATACTCACTGTCCAGGACCTCTTCACTCTTCCTTGCTATGTCATTGGTACCGATGTGCACCACGACATCTGGCTGGTCACCCTCCCACTTCAGAATGTCATACAATCGATCAGAGACATCCTTGACCCTGGCACCTGGGAGGCAACCAACCATCCTGGATTCTCTGTCACGACCACAGAACCTCCTATCTGCACCTCTAATTATCGAGTCCCCTATCACTACCACTCTCCTCTTTTTCCCCCCTCCCTTCTGCACTGCAGAGCCAGACTCAGTGCCAGAGATCCGGCTACTGCAGCTAGTCCCAGGTAAGTCATCCCCCCCAACAGTATCCAATGCGGTATACTTGTTGCTGAGGGGAATGGCCACAGGGGAACCCTGCTCTGCCTGTCCTTTCCTCTTCCCTTGCCTGACAGTGACCCAATTTCCTGTCCTCTGCTCCTTTGGCGTAACTACCTCCCTGTAGCTACGATCTATAATCTCCTCATTCTCCTGACTGATCCGCAGGTCATCCAGCTCCTGCTCCAGTTCCCTAACGCGGTTTGTTAGGAGCTGCAGCTGGATGCACTTCTTGCAGATGTCGTTGTCAGGGACACCGGAGGGCTCCCTGACTTCCCACATCCTGCAAGAGGAGCATTCCAACATCCTGCCTGGCATTCTCTCTGCGCTAGACAATCTGAACAAAAAAGCTTACCAGAACCTATCCTGGCCTTTACCTGTTCTCACTGAAGCCTGTTGAGCCAAAGCCGTCCCACTCTGACTCAGTCCACTCTGACGATGGTCGCTACAACGATGGCCGCTGTATATGGTGGTCTGCTTTTTAAACCTTGGCGCGCTATGTCACGCGCCTGCGCAGTGCAGACCCTTCTCCCCGAGCAGTTCTTTAAAAAAAAAACGACTTTTTCGACCTGAAATTCTTCCGCTCACTTCTTCAGCTACTTGCTTCGACTGAAACAGTTGGTAAAGAAGGCATATGATTGCTTGCTTTCATTAGTAGGGGGGCTGAGTTGCAGAGTTAGGAAGCCATGCTACAGCTTCAGTCAGACTTACTGGGAATTGTGTGCATTTCAGATCGTCCCATTGCAGGAGGGATGGGTGAGTGCCAGGGTAGCGTGGTTGGATTATGAAGACACGCAGTCCTCTTTTATTGTCATTTAGTAATGCATGCATTAAGTAATGATACAATACTCCTCCGGTGTGATATCACAAAACACAGGACAGACCAAGACTGAAAACTAACAAAACCACATAATTATAACATATAGTTACAACAGTGCAACAATACCATAACTTGATGAAGAACAGTCCATGAGCACAGTAAAAAGTTCAAAGTCTCTTAAATGTCCCACATCTCACGCAGATGGGAGAAGGAAGAAAAACTCTCCCTGCCATGCCCGACCACAGTCCGACTCTGAGTCGTCCGAAAACTTCGAGCCTCTGATCAGATCTCTGACACCGAGTACTGAGCACCATCTCTGTCCAAACGATTTGATCTCAATCTTGGTCGCCAACAGCAGGCAAAGCTGGGGATTTGAGGCCTCCCCTCCGGAAGATTCTCGATCGCGCAGTAACAACAGCAGCGAACGGGTGTTTCAGAAATTTCTCCAGATGTTCCTCTGTGCTTTCGCGACTGTCTCCACCAAATCAGAATTGTCCACGGCCCCTATTTAACGGATACGATATCATTTTCACCGGAGGGCTGCGCACGTGCGGCGCGCTGCTCTCTCTCCTCCTGCCAGATTTAGCGTGGCACTATTTCAGCTGAGGGTGGTGGAGTTTGGAGCTCAATCGTGCCATCCTCTATCGGGAGTTTGTTCCACTTTCCTCCTGCAATTCAAAGATGTACTGGTTAGTAGGTAATTGGTCATTGACAATTGTCCTGCGATTAGTCTCTGGTTCAAATTGGAAGTTGCTGGTGGCTCGGTTCAAAGGGCTGGAAGGGCTTGTTCTGTGCTGTATCTCAATAAATAAAATAAAATAACTGTGGAGATTGTGGAGAAGGTTACCGGGATGTGCCTGGATCACAGAGTTTGTGCTATAATGAAATGTCGAACAAACTTGGGTTGCCCTTAGAGCATCAAAGGCCAGGAAGAGACCCGATAGAGGTTTCTAAAACTAAGTGAGGCAGGAATAGTGAAGACAGTCAGAATCTTTTGTTCAGGATAGAAATGTCAAACAAGAGTGCACAATTTTCAAGTGATTGGAGGAAAGTATAGGGGGGAATGTTAGAGATAACAAGCCTGATAGAGTTCTTTGAGGAGGTGACCAGGCATATAGATGAGGGTAGTGCAGTGGATGTGATCTATATGGATTTTAGTAAGGCATTTGACAAGGTTCCACATGGTAGGCTTATTCAGAAAGTTAGAAGGCATGGGATCCAGGGAAGTTTGGCCAGGTGGATTCAGAATTGGCTTGCCTGCAGAAGGCAGAGGGTGGTGGTGGAGGGAGTACATTCAGGTTGGAGGATTGTGACTAGTGGTGTCCCACAAGGATCTGTTCTGGGACCTCTACTTTTCGTGATTTTTATTAACGACCTGGATGTGGGGGTAGAAGGTGGGTTGGCAAGTTTGCAGATGACACAAAGGTTGGTGGTGTTGTAGATAGTGTAGAGGATTGTCAAAGATTGCAGAGAGACATTGATAGGATGCAGAAATGGGCTGAGAAGTGGCAGATGGAGTTCAACCCGGAGAAGTGTGAGGTGGTACACTTTGGAAGGACAAACTCCAAGGCAGAGTACAAAGTAAATGGCAGGATACTTGGTAGTGTGGAGGAGCAGAGGGATCTCGGGGTACATGTCCACAGATCCCCGAAAGTTGCCTCACAGGTGGATAAGGTAGTTAAGAAAGCTTATGGGGTGTTAGCTTTCATAAGTTGAGGGATAGAGTTTAAGAGTCGCGATGTAATGATGCAGCTCTATAAAACTCTGGTTAGGCCACACTTGGAGTACTGTGTCCAGTTCTGGTTGCCTCACTATAGGAAGGATGTAGAAGCATTGGAAAGGGTACAGAGGAGATTTACCAGGATGCTGCCTGGCTTAGAAAGTATGCATTATGATCAGAGATTAAGGGAGCTAGGGCTTTACTCTTTGGAGAGAAGGAGGATGAGAGGAGACATGATAGAGGTGTACAAGATAATAAGAGGAATAGATAGAGTGGATAGCCAGCGCCTCTTCCCCAGGGCACCACTGCTCAATACAAGAGGACATGACTTTAAGGTAAGGGGTGGGAAGTTCAAGGGGGATATTAGAGGAAGGTTTTTTACTCAGAGAGTGGTTGGTGCGTGGAATGCACTGCCTGAGTCAGTGGTGGAGGCAGATACACTAGTGAAGTTTAAGAGACTACTAGACAGGTATATGGAGGAATCTAAGGCGGGGGTTTATATGGGAGGCAGGGTTTGAGGGTTGGCACAACATTGTGGGCCGAAGGGCCTGTACTGTGCTGTACTATTCTATGTTCTATGTCCTATGTTCTATAGGTTTCTTATACAGAGAGTGGTGGCAAGTGGAACACCCTGCCAGGGATGGTGGTAGAAGTAGATACATTAGGGACATTTAAGAGACTCTTGGGCATGTGGATGAAATATAAATGGGAGGGAAGGGTTAGAATAGTCTTGGTGTAGGTTAAAGGGTCGGCACGATATTGTGGGCTGAAAGGCCTGAACTTTGCTATACTGTTCTGTTAGCTCCAGGGCCATTTGATCCTGAGAACACCTTGACAAAACAACAGAGTTGACGTTATCTGAAATAAAACCAGAAAATATTGGCACTAACCAGCAAACCAGTGTGAAGAATTAATAAAGTTAATGTTCCAGTTAATATTCCTTCATTATTACATTATTGTATTATGTGGCCATGATTATGTGGCCCCTTCTAAAGCTGGAATTAATTGTCCATCTTGAATGGAATATTAATTGAGTCACTTTTTCGACCATTTCAGTAATTAACCCCCTCATATCACTGGAGTTATATAGAGGTGGCAGTCAGTAACACAGGGTACAGCAATTGGTCCATCCCCACCTTGGGTGCCGGCGGTAAGAAGATTCCATGTTCTTCCTGTGGCCACATGCTTTCCAAAATTCAAAGTAAATTAATTATAAAAAGTATGTATACCATATACAACCTTGAGATTCATTTTCTTGCAGGCACCCACAGGAAATCAAAGCAGTATAATAGGGACACATGAAAAACCACACACGACTGACCATAGGACTATGAGATATAGGAGCGGAATTAGTCCACTTCGAACATCGAGTCTGCTCTGCCATTTTATCATGGCCGGTCCACTTTCCCTTTCAACCCCAGTATCCTGCCTTCTCCCTGTATCCCTTCGTGCTCTGACTAACCAAGAATCTATCAGCCTTTGCCTTAAATATATCCAATGACTTGGCCTCCAGAGCCACCTGTGGCAATGAATTCCACAGATTCACCACTGACAGGCTAAAGAAATTCCTCCTCATTTCCAGTCTAGACGGACACTCCTCAATTCAGAGGCTGTGTCCTCTGGTCTTAGACTCTCCCACTACATCCACTCTTCCAGCAGAGTATTACTGCACAAGTGACCAGGTTCAAATCCTGCTGCGATCTGTTAGGAAGTTGTAACTTCTCCCTGTGACAGTGTGGAATTCCCCCGGGTGCTCTAGATTCTTCTCACGTTCCAAAGATGTACGGGTTAGTCGATTAATTGGTCACATGGGTGTAACTGGGTGGCCGAGCTCATAGTCATAGTCATAATCATACTTTATTGATCTCGGGGGAAATTGGTTTTCGTTACAGTTGCACCATAAATAATAAATAGTAATAAAACCATAAATAGTTAAATAGTAATATGTAAATTATGCCAGGAAATAAGTCCAGGACCAACCTATTGGCTCAGGGTGTCTGACCCTTCAAGGGAGGGGTTGTAAAGTTTGATGGCCACAGGCAGGAATGACTTCCTATGACGCTCTGTGTTGCATCTTGGTGGAATGAGTCTCTGGCTGAATGTACTCCTGTGCCCAACCAGTCCATTATGTAGTGGATGGGAGACATTGTCCAAGATGGCATGCAACTTGGACAGCATCCTCTTTTCAGATACCACCGTCAGAGAGTCCAGTTCCATCCCCACAACATCACTGGCCTTACGAATGAGTTTGTTGATTCTGTTGGTGTCTGCTACCCTCAGCCTGCTGCCCCAGTACACAACAGCAAACATGATAGCACTGGCCACCACAGACTCGTAGAAGATTCTCAGCATCCTCTGGCAGATGTTAAAGGACCTCAGTTTCCTCAGGAAATAGAGATGGCTCTGACCCATCTTGTAGACAGCCTCAGTGTTCTTTGACCAGTCCAGTTTATCATCAATTCGTATCCCCAGGTATTTGTAATCCTCCACCATGTCCACACTGACCCACTGGATGGAAACAGGGGTCACCAGTGCCTTAGCCCTCCTCAAGTCTACCGCCAGCTCCTTAGTCTTTTTCACATTAAGCTGCAGATAATTCTGCTCACACCATGTGACAAGGTTTCCTGCTGTAGCCCTGTACTCAGCCTCATCTCCCTTGCTGATGCATCCAACTATGGCAGAGTCATCAGAAAACTTCTGAAGATGACAAGACTCTGTGCAGTAGTTGAAGTCCGAGGTGTAAATGGTGAAGAGAAAGGGAGACAAGACAGTCCCCTGTGGAGCCCCAGTGCTGCTGATCACTCTGTCGGACACACAGTGTTGCAAGCACACGTACTGTGGTCTGCCAGTCAGGTAATCAAGAATCCACGACACCAGGAAAGCATCCACCTGCATCACAGTCAGCTTCTCCCCCAGCAGAGCAGGGCAGATGGTGTTGAACGCACTGGAGAAGTCAAAAAACATGACCCTCACAGTGCTCGCTGGCTTGTCCAGGTGGGCGTAGACACAGTTCAGCAGGTAGACGATGGCATCCTCAACTCCTAGTCGGGGCTGGTAGGCAGACTGGAGGGGATCTAAGTGTGGCCTGACCATAGGCCGAAGCAGCTCCAGAACAAGTCTCTCCAGGGTCTTCATGATGTGGGAGGTCAATGTCACCGGTCTGTAGGCATTGAGGCCGCTGGGGCGCGGCGTCTTCGGCACAGGGACGGGGCAGGATGTCTTCCACAGTACAGGAACCCTCCGAAGCCTCAGGCTCAGGTTGAGTACATGGCGAAGTACTCCACATAGCTGAGGGGCACAGGCTTTGAGCACTCTGGTACTGACACCATCCGGTCCTGCAGCCTTGCTTGTGTTGAGATGTTTCAGCTGTCTTCTCACCTGTTCAGCTGTGAAGCCCACTGTGGTGGTTTCATGTGGGGAAGGGGTATAGTCATGAGAGCAGGGTGGGGGACTGTGAGGAGGGGTAGGAGGGGAGAGTGGAATATGTGTTGGTTGGGGGCCGACAACAGATGGCTCATGTGGGGGATGGGCAGGGGCCACAATGTCAAATCTGTTAAAGAACGGGTTAAGTTCGTTGGCCCTGTCCACATAGCCTTCAGCTCCTCTGTTGCTAGTTTGCCGGAACCCAATGATGGTCCTCATCCCCCTCCAGACCTCTCTCATGTTGTTCTGCTGGAGTTCCCATTCAAGCTTCCTCTTGTACCTGTCTTTAGCCTCTCTGATCCTGGCTTTCAGGTCCCTCTGTATTGCCCTCAGCTCCTCCCTATTTCCATCTCTAAACGACCTCTTTTTAGCGTTCAGGATGTCCTTAATGTCCTTTGTCACCCATGGCTTGTTATTTGAACAGCAAAGGACAGTTCTTGTCGGAACATTGCAGTCCACACAGAAGTTGATGTGGTCAGTGATGCATTCTGTGAGCCCATCAATATCCTCTCCATATGGCTCACAGAGTGCCTGCCAGTCTGTCACCTCAAAACAACCCTGGATCGCCTCATAAGCCTCCTCCGACCATTTCCTCACTGTCCTCGAGGTTGCAGGTTTACTCTTCACCAGAGGCACGTAGCAGGGTTTTAGATGCACCAGGTTGTGATCTGACCTTCCCAGTGGGGGGGAGGGGAGAGGAGCTGTATGCATCCTTAACGTTAGCGTACATCAAATCCAGAGTCCTCTCCCCTCTGGTTGTACAGCTCACATACTGCGTGAAGTTGGGCAGTGTCCTAGCCATGGTAACCTGGTTGAAGTCACCCGAGATGGTAACGAGGGCACTCGGGTGCTGGGTTTGTAATCATGGCCCGGAAGGAACCTGTTACCATGCTGTCTCTCTAAATAAAATTAAAATAAGTAAAACCAGCAAAGACCAACAAACTTCCAATGTGCAAGAAGGGGACAAACTGTGAAATCACTAACAAGTAAACAAATAATACATAGAACATGAAATGTAGAGGGGGAGTGGAGGAGCAACGTTTTATATTCTGTCTGGGTAGCCTCCAACCTAATGGCATGAACAACAATTTCTCCTTCCGGTTAAAAATAACTTCCCTTCCCCTCCTGTCCTCTATTTCCCACACTGGCCCCTTACCTGTTCACACCTGCTTATCACCTCCCCAGGTGCCTTCCTCCTTCCCTTTTTCCTGTGGTCTCCTCTCCTCTCCTCTCCTCTCCTATCAGATTCTTTCCTCTCCAGCCCTTTACCTTTCCCACCCACTTGGCTTCACCTATTCTTTATACTTTATTGTCGCCAAACAATTGATACTAGAACGTACAATCATCACAGCGATATTTGATTCTGCGCTTCCCGCTCCCTGGATTACAAATCGATAGTAAATATTAAAAAATTAAATTATAAATCATAAATAGAAAATAGAAAAATGGAAAGTAAGGTAGTGCAAAAAAACCGAGAGGCAGGTCCAGATATTTGGAGGGTATGGCCCAGATCCGGATCAGGATCTGTTCAGCTATGCTCCTGTCCCTCCCCCACTGAGATCTTTGCTTGTGTCTTTCTATAGATGTACAGTAGAGAGCATCCAACCACGCAGTTTCATTGCGTAGTACGGAAACCACACTGTGGTGGACAGGAAGGCGCTACAACGGGTATTTAAAACTGCCCAACACATCCTGGGCACTAGCCTAGCAACGGTCGAGGACATATATACAAAAAGATGCTGTGAAAGGGTCAGTAACAACATGAAAGATCCCCTCCCCCACCCCGCTCACGGACCGTTTGTCCCACTCCCATCAGGGAGGAGGCTACGTAGCATCCACACCAGGACCACCAGACTCAAAAACAGTTACTTACCCAAGCAGTGACTCTGATCAACACCCCCACCCACTAACCCACCCCTCCACACCCCCAACCACCACTGCTTTATCATTCCCTGTCAGAGTCACCTTATGCACAGACACCAGTGTGCCCCGAGTCACTTTATCGACATACAATCAGTCTGTGTACAGTACATAAGCTATCTTACGTATTTATATTTATTGTGTTCTTTATCTTATGGGTTTTTTTTTGTGCTGGATTTGGTCCGGAGTAATAATTATTTCCTTCTCCTTTACAATTGTGTCCAGGAAATGACATTGAACCATCAACACAACAATCACCTGTTGATATTGAGTTGCTATGTAAGCAGCGAGAGGACTTTTATAGAGGGATTGTATTCACAGCGTGCCAGTGGGTGAGAAAACGAATGTCACATTTTTGAATCACAGCAGTGGTGCTGATGAAGGCCCTCCTGCCTTGCTGGGTGGGGAGTTTCATGTTTAGACCCAGTGGCGTGACAAATTGTTGATATCTTTCCAAGACAGAATGATGTGTTTCTTGAAGGGGAACCTGTATGATGAAGTTCCTCTGCAATAACTTCCAGAATCAGATTTATTATCACTGACTTAGATGTCATAAAATCTGTTGTTTTAGAGCTGCAGAGACATAAAAATTATTATAAATTGCAGAAGCAAATACAGAATAGAAAAAAGAATAGTGAGGAACTGGTCGTGGCTTCCATACCTGATTGGTTTCATGGGGCAGGATGGCAAGGTAACCAGCAGTAAGATTAGGGTTCAGTCTCAACCGCTGACTGTAAGGAGTTTATATGTTCTCCCCGTGCCGTTGTGAATTTGGTATTTCAATAATATTTGCGTAATCTTTTATTTATAAATAAGATCACGCAAATATTATTGAAATATATATGTTAATTGCATATGTCATCACACTACCATGTGATGAGTGCGTGCCTTGCTTGAGGTAAATATGAACTACACCCATGTTTTTGGATTCCCGTAAGTTTCTTGGAATTAATTGAATGTTTTGAAGTTACAAAACATACCGCACCAGGTGGGTTTCCTTCAGGGTCTTTGGTTTCGTCCCACAAAGGCGTATGGTTAGTGTTGGTGAGTTGTAGGCCTGCTATGTTGGCTCCCAGAGCATGGGAGCTTCTCAGCACAACCGTCGCCGGATTGATTCGATGTAAACAACACATTTCATGGTATGTTTTGATGTACCTACGTACCTCGGCTCTCAGCTCCCAGTGAAGCATAGGCCACTGGTGACCTTCCATCTCATTGTCCAAGGTCGATGGAATGGTTGGAGTTCGCCAATGTTTCTGTCATCCGTTGTATCCAGTATAGAGCCTGGCCTATACAGTTTCACCATTGTTGGCTGACCTTACCCATTTCCACCCCTCACGATGGGGATGTAGGGTTGGACTTTGAGAGGCATTTTGAATAAAACTGATCTTTTTTCATAAGATCATTAGATGTAGGAGCAGAATTAGGCCACTCAGCCCATTGAATCTGTTCTTCCAGTCCATCGCTGCCCATTTATTTCCCCTCTCAAACCCATTCTCCCGCCTTCTCTCCATAACCTCTGACACAGTTACTAATCAAGAACCTATCAGCCTCTGCTGTAAATAAACCGAATGACTTGTCCTCCACAGCTGTCTATGGAATGAGTTCCACAGATTCACCACCTTCTTGCTGAGCAGCGGTGTGGAGCTCTCTGGCACATTTTCAGTCTGAGTCTCAGCCTGGAAAGGGTCCCCAACTGTGTGGAAAACATCATGTGTGGTCTCAGTACCCAAAAAGGGCCAACCAAAAGCCTTGAATGACTACCATCCAGTGGTCCTGACCTCGTTCATCACGAAGACCCTAGAGGGGCTGGTCCTGACTCGTCTCCAACCCCTGGTCAGATCAGCCCTCAATCCCCTGCAGTTTGCCTACCAGGAGCACGTCGGAGTCGATGATGCTGTCATCTACCTGCTGAACAGAGCCTACTCCAATCTGGATAAGCAGGACAGCACTGTGAGGGTCATGTTTTATGATTTCTCAAGTGCCTTCAATAACGTACAGCCCTCAGTGCTGGGGGAAAGCTCCGTTCAATGCAGGTTGGCACTACAATGGACTACCTGACGGGCAGACCGCAGTTTGTGTGGCTTCACAGCTGTGTGCCAATCACTGCTGTAAGCAGTACTGGGGCCTCAACACATCCACCGCTCGGGACTGTGTTGGCTCCCTTCCTGTTTACGCTGTATACGTCGGACTTTAGATACAACATTGAGTCATGTCATCTGCAAAACTTCTCTGGTGACTCTGCAATAGTTGGGTGTATAAAGAGAGGACTGGGCTGGGGGAGGGGGATGAATACCGGGCCCTGGTGGAGGACTTTGTCAAACGGTGCAAGCAGAATCATCTGCAGCTCAACATCAGTAAGACAAAGGAGATGGTGATGGGCTTTCGGCAGACTAAGCCTACACTGCTCCCTGTTACTACTGATGGTGAGGACGTGGATGTGTTGAGGATCTACAAGCTCCTGGGGGTGCAGCTGGATGACAGACTTGTGTGGAGCACCAACCCAGAGGCTGTGTACAAGAAGGGCCAGAGTCACCTCTACTTCCCGAGGAGACAGGACCTTTGGAGTTTGCAGGCCTCTCCTTCATCCGTTTTATCAGTCTGTTGTCACCATTATAATCTGCTGTGTGGTGGTGTGCCGGGGCAATGACATTAACATGGGTAATACCAACATGCTCAACAAAGTGATTAGAAAGGCTGGCTCTGTTATAGGAGTCAAACTGGACACAGTGGGGCTGTGGTAGAACAAAGGACCCTCGGGAAATCTTGGCAATTCTGGACGATGTTTCTCACCCTCTCCATGCCACCTTGGCTGAACAGGGGAGCACTTTTAATAATAGACTAAGACAACTGCACTGCTCCAAAGTGTGCTATATGAGGTCATTCTTACCCTTGGCCATTAGGCTCTATAATGAGTCAACCGATATCCGGGGAAGTGATGACCCCCCCCCGTTAGACTGTTTGAGGTAACTTATTTTTTATTCTTTCTTATCTCCCTTCTAATATCTGTATATCTGTGCACTTGTAATTCTACTGTGACACTGTAATTTCCTTTGGGATCAATAAAGTATCCATCTATTTAATGAAATTCCTCCTCATCTCTGTATTCAGTTCCGTCTGGTCCTCTACTCTCCCACTATTGGCAACATCAAATAGTTCATGGACCATTCAGGAATCTGATGGTGGAGGGGAAGAAGCTGTTCCTAAAACACCGTGTGTGGGTCTTCAGGCTCCTGTACCTCCTCCCTGGTGGTAGTAATGAGAAGGGAGCCTGTCCTGAGTGGTGAGAGTCCTTCACGATAGATGCTACCTTCCTGAGCACCACCTTTGGAAGATGTCCTCGATGGTGGGGAGGGTTGTGGCCGTGTTGGAGATGGCTGAGCCTCTTGCCATCCTGTGCGTCCGAGCCTCCACACCAGACTGTGATGCAACCATGCAGGATGCTCTCCACCACACGTCAATAGGAATTTGCAAGGTCTTTGTTGAGATACAGAACCTCTACAAAACCCAAATGAAATAGAGTTGCTGCCACGTCTTCAGTGACCAGATATCCCTGACATTGTTTCTGTGGGCTTTGCTGGTAAGGCCAACGTTAGGATCAAGAATCGAAGATCAAGGATCAGTTTTATTCGCCATATACAGTTACACGTGTTAGGGATTTGCCGTGGTGTGTTGGTGCGACATTCAACAAAATCAACCTTCAACAATGATAAAGAATTATCTAAAAATAAGTTAGAGGTTAAAGAGTGGATATGGAATAAAATGTGCATAAATACATAGATGCCAGCATTTATTTACAGTGTAAACAACATTATAAACAGTGGTTTCAAGTGTTTACAGTGCAGTGACAGGGTAATAGATAGAGGTGGGGGTGGGGCAAACTAGAAATTTGATCAGATTCACTGCCTGGGTGAAGAAGCTTTAAGATGGTGTGAAGGTTTTGTTTCAATAGCCCTATGGGACATTTGAGAAGGGAGCTTTTGGAAAAGGCAGTCTGCAGGGGGTACAATATTTTCTCACATCTGCTCCTTCATCCCAGACATGTAGAAGTCCTGAAGTGATGGTAGATCGCAGCCGGTAAACTTTTCCACTGTCCTGACAGTTCATTGTAGTTTTCATATTGTAACCTATCTCTAGTGGTTCTGAGGCAGTGGGAAGCTGGTGTTGTTGTGGAAGTTCGCAGCAGCTGAGTGTCATATTTGCTCCCTTAGAGGCCACTTAGCTTTCAACCACTTAGATGCTGGATTCTGATGGCTCTAATGCAGCTTTCTATCAGAAATCAGAAAAGCCACAAAACGTGTTGCTTCATAATCTCTTTAGTTAACATTACCAGAACAAAAAAAGTCTAAAGATATCAGTAACAGGATCAGAGACTAGTAGCAGAAGGCAGAAAAAAAGACTAAAAGAAAAAGACAAAAGAAAGATGATGCCTAACATGAAACATCTTCTCATACTACATAGATAGTACTCTCTTACTCACTCTTCCTTCAGTTAGTTCCGACGAAGAGTCTCGGCCTGAAACGTCGACTGTACCGCCTCCTAGAGATGCTGCCTGGCCTGCTGAGTTCACCAGCAACTTTTATGTGTGTTGCTTGAACAATTACATATACAATCCATACTCTGACCACCAGGGGACACACTGAACAATTGCATATACACACTGTCACCACTAGGGGACACATGGAACAATTGCATATACACACTGTCACCACTAGGGGACACACTGAACAATTGCATATACACACTGTCACCACTAGGGGACACATGGAACAATTGCATATACACACTGTGACCACTAGAGGACACACTGAACAATGGCATATACACACTGTCACCACTAGGGGACACACTGAACAACTGCATAGACACACTGTAACCACTAGGGGACACACTGAACAACTGTATATACACACTGTGACCATTAGGGGACACACTGAACAAGTGCATATACACACTGTCACCACTAGGGGACACACTGAACAATTGCATATACACACTGTCACCACTAGGGGACACACTGAACAACTGCATAGACACACTGTAACCACTAGGGGACACACTGAACAATTGCATATACACACTGTCACCACTAGGGGACACACTGAACAATTGCATATACACACTGTGACCACTAGGGGACACATGGAACAATTGCATATACACACTGTGACCACTAGAGGACACACTGAACAATGGCATATACACACTGTCACCACTAGGGGACACACTGAACAACTGCATACACACACTGTCACCACTAGGGGACACACTGAACAACTGCATATACACATTGTGACCACTAGGGGACACACTGAACAATTGTATATACACACTGTGACCACTAGGGGACACATGGAACAATTGCATATACACACTGTCACCACTAGGGGACACACTGAACAACTGCATATACACACTGTAACCACTAGGGGACACACTGAACAACTGCATATACACATTGTGACCACTAGGGGACACACTGAACAACGACATATACATATTGTGATGACTAGGTGAGATACTGAATATTTACATATACATACTATGACCACAAGAAGGCATATTACATAGTTACTTGAATATAAGTCATAATGTAAAATGCAAGCAGATAATTAATTGTTAAACTGCCAAGAAATTAGCAATTAAACAGTTGAATCCAACGTGGGGCCTGGAATCATGTGCTGACAAGGACAAACAGAATGTTCCCATCTCTGAAGGACATTTGTGAGAATGGACAAGTGATAATAAAATGAATCTCTTAATGTTTTGCCATAAATTAAAGAATAAATCTAATCAGATGTGGAAGTCAATTCTCTCTATTGTCTCCAGAGAATGGATTCCACTATTCAATCTCTTAGAGCTATTCTGGTGCTCTCTCTTTCTCTTCTCACTTGCACTCTCTCTACCTCTCTAAATCATTTATTTTCCTTTCTTCTTCTCTCTTCCCCATTCTCATTATTTATTTATGTATATATTTATTATTAATACCTTTATTATTTATATTTGCATAGTTTGACTTGTTTTGTACGTTAGTTGTTAGTCAGTTTTTGTGTGTAGTTTCCTTCCATCGGTTCTGTTGAATTTCTGTGTCCTACTGTGAATGCCCACAAGAAAATGAATCTCAGAGTTGCATATGGTGACATATATGCATTTTGATAATAATTTACTTTGAACTTTCCATCCCTTTCAATTCATTGTCATTTTTCATTTTTTTCCTTATACATTTTCTCTCTCTCTCTCTTGCTTTTTATCTTCTCAATTTTCTTACCTCACCCACAGATTCACCACTCTCTGGTTAAAGAAATCCCTCTCATCTTCATACTCTTTACTGCCACCCTTTCGGGGCCAACACCCCCATTGTTACCTGCTCCCACATGTTCAAGACTTTTTTGGCACGTTTAGCCGGGAAGATATTTTTTTTCTCTAAAATGGACCTAGTCGGGGGCTACCCTCGGGTTCCTGTGTGTGCTGAGGGTATTCCAAAACTAATGTTATAACCCCATCGGCTTATTTGAGTTTCTGCACATGCTGTTTGGGCTGAAAAATGCAGCACAGATTTTCTAGCAACTCTTGGACTCTATTAAAAGACACAGATTTTCATTTTACATGTATTTACCTGGATAACATACTTATCACCAGCGCATCCAAAACTGAACACTTTTCACATCTCCGCACACTTTTCAAACTCTTCAGCCAACATGAGCTGATTATTACCCACACTAACTGCCATTTCGGGTGTCCACTATTGATTTTCTTGGCTACTGCATCTCTGCAGAAGGTGTGACACCCCTGCCGTCAAAAGTCACTGCTATTATGGACTTCCTACTGCCCCGCACTACCAAAGCACAGCAAGAGTTTTTAGGTATGGTGAATTTCTATCACCGTTTCATTCCACGACCTGCTGAACTCATGCTTCCTTTGTATAATGCCCTTAAAGGCAGTGCCCCTAATCGCATGTTTGAGTGGTCAGCAGACCTGACCAGTGGATTTGATTGCACCAAACCAGCTCTTTTGAACGTGACCTTGTTGGTGCTCCCCTCCCGCTCTCCAACGTGCCTATAGCCATCACTGCTGACACCTCAGACTACTGTGCACAAGCAGTTGGAGGCACGTGGCAGCCACTTGACTCAGCTCTGCGTACCCACCCGCCCTCCCCTCACCACCACCGAGAGGAAACCGAGTGCGTTTGACCGCGAGCAACTCAGTCTCTATCTGACCGCTCACCATTTTCGTTTTCTACTGAAGCATCAGCATTTCAAAGGGTTTGTTGACCACAAACCCCTCAGGCACACGATGGCCAAAGTGACAGACCCTTGGTCTGAACGGCAGCAACGTCATCTGGGCTATCTTTCAGAATTTGCGACTGAGATATTATTGAAGGAAAAAATAATGCCATGGCTGATTGCCTGTCAGGGCCCGCTGTTGAAGCCATACACACCGGGGTTGACTATGCCAGCATGACAGCCAGTCAAGCTACTGACTCAGAGGTCCAGGCTTACTGGATAGCAGACACAGGCCCGTGGTCGGCTGACGTCAAGTCTGGGGATGCAGGAGTTTCTCTCCTGTGCGATGTCTCAGCTGGTCACCCTTTCCCCAGAGTGCCCGTAAATTGGAGGTATACCGTGTTTAACCCCATTCACGGCCTCTTGCATCTGGGCAGGAAGGCTTCACAGAAAATGGTTGCTTTATATTTCGTGCAGCATGCCCTCAGAAAAGACGTGTATGACGAGTGCAGCCTGTGTTGTGTGTCAGCGGGCGAAACTTAACTGTCACATTCGTGCATCTTTCGAGGTTCCTGAGTGACGGTTTGACCATGTCAATGTGGGCCTAGTTGCTCCCCTCCCACCACTCCCTGTGGTTTCGCGCACCCTTGCATGGCGGACCGTACCAGCGGGTGGGCAGAGGTTGTCTGTCCCTCCAACGGCGACGTGACTCAAGTGTATATCATCACCTGAGTCGCTCGGTTCAGCACCGCAAACGGCTCAGAACCCCAGCGTTACACCATCGTGTGTTGCCCGCAGCCCAGCGGCCTGTATGAATAGCTTCACCGATCATTAAAGGCTGCTCGGAGGGAAGAGTGTTGGCATGATCATCTCCTGTGAGTCCCTCTGGGGGTCAGAATGGCTCCAAATGAGGACATGCATTCCTCCACTGCAGAGCTGGTGTATGGGCAGCCGCCACGGCTGCCGGGTGATTTTATTCCTGACACCATGACCGCCTGGTCAGTGTCTCAGCAACATTCCGCCCTCCCCAGTAAACAATTCTTTTATACCTATTCCTACCTCCCATCATGGCGTACAGCACTCTTGGGTTCTAGTTGACCTACGTTCTACCTAGTTCATTTTTGTCTGCCCTGTTGCACATCAGCATCCCCTTAAGCCCCCTTATAATGACCCGTTCCACGTTTTGTAACCTGGCAAAAAGACTTTTATTGTAGACAGGAATGATAACCCTGAATCTATTTCTGTAGGTCGCCTTAAACTGGCCCTCCAAGACCTGGATGGTTTCATTCCCCATACCCTCTGCATCACAACATGCTGAATGTATTGTGTATATTGCCTTAAGCTGGCCCACCGAGGCTTGGACAGTTCCATTCCCATACCGCCCGCCTCACGACACCCCTGGGCGAGCCAGAGGAACCTGTTATATTCCAACTAAGGCACAAAGGACCAGAGCGCCAGTTAGAGTCAGAATGCCGGTTTTGGTGAATTCTGGGAGATCCTATGTAGGACAATGTAATGGGTGACATGACACATATTGTTCATTAGAAGCTGTTCTACATAATTCACAAATACCGTCATTGAGTTGTTGTGTTCACTTTAAGAGACAGTATCTGACATAACTATGTCAGAATAAGACGACTGCTTTTATTTTGTTGGTAATGGAAGTAAGTGGGCATGTGGCCAAGTGGTTAAGGCATTAGACTAGCAACCTGAAGGTCATGAGTTCGAGCCCCAGCCAAGGGAACGTGTTGTGTCCTTGAGCAAGGCACTTAATCACACACTGCCGGTCTTCCATACAACCTTGCCCAGGCCTGCGCCCTGGAGAGTGAAGACTTTCCAGGCGCAGATCCATGGTCTCGCAAGACTAACGGATGCCTTTAGTTTAATTTAATGGAAGTAAAGGGCTGCGGCTTTTATTAAGCACATAAAATGACTCCCGCATGTCTTATTCACAAAATCATACAGGAGCATACTGGATGGGCTGAATGGCCTAATTTTGTTGAGTGGTGGAGTGGTTGTGAGGAGGTTGAGGAGTTTACTCATCTTCCTAACTCTGTTCTAAAGCCATGAAGTGTTTAGATAATGGAGAAGGTTTGTCTTCCAGCATTTGCTTCAGACCATGATTATGTGAACACAGCACTGTAGTAGTCTTTTAACTGAAAACAGCATTTTGTTCTTTCTGTTATCCGAAACTCTGAATGTGACTCCAGGACGGTAATCTTTATTAAACTAAATAATAAATTTTCCCTTCTGCTTCATGCTGACTGGGTTAAAGATTGATGTTATCTTATCGGGGGATCTTTTCCTCACTCTGTTCCAGTCAGACAACTTTCACACCTCGTTTTGTCTCATCCCGCCCCCTCCCCCCGCCCCCCCCCCGGCCCGGAAAGAGAGACAGACTGACAGAGACATAGAGAGAGGGACAGAGACAGAAAGATAGAGAGAGACAGAGGCAAAGGCAGAGAGACAATGACAGTGAAAGATAATAAACAGAGCGAGGGACCAAGAGAGTGAGAGACAGCAAGAGAGGCAGGCGCAGAAACAGAGAGGGAGTGAAAAGGGCACAGAGAGGCAAAGAAAGACAGTGACGTAATGTGGCAGACAGAGAGAGTGACATATATATATACTTATAGAGAGAGAGAGAGAGAGACAGAGAGAGAGAGTGAGAGAGAGAGATAGAGAGATAGATAGAGAGAGAGAGAGATAGAGAGAGAGAGAGAGAGAGATGGGAAGACATAAATAGAAAATAAGGGAAAGGAAGGAAGATAACAAATGAGGAAGAAAAGTAGAGAGATAAGAAAGAAGGAACATAAGGGAAAGAGATAAAATACAAAAGTGAGAGGGAAGAATGATGTATAAAGCAGTCAGAGGAGAGAGAGGTGTACGCGAAATGATAAACATGAGGCTGACAAAGAAAGAGGGAAAAAACCTTGAAAAAAAACGTGGAATTCGTTGCCACAGGCAGTTGTGGAGGCCAAATCTTTACGTATATTTAAGGCAGAGGTTGAGAGATTCTTGGTTGGTCAGGGCGTGAAGGGATGTGAGAAGGCAGGAGATTGGGGCTGAGGGGAAAATTGGATCAGCCATGATAGAATTGCAGAGCAGACTTAATGGGCCAAATGGCCTAACTCTGGTCTTACAGTAATTGCTGGATGGATAGCAACCACTACTAAGCTTTGGGTCTAATGGAGGGGTGAAGCCCAAGGGCTATTCGACCTGTATACAATGGCAAGAATTTCCATGTCAACAAGCTCAGCTTTCACACTGGCTAGCTGTTCTGAGTTTAGTCTATGCACATGGGCGTACACTGGTGAACCAGTTGTGGAAATGTGGTGGTCAGCCCCAGTGCTTTGTGACGATAGTGAAAACGTGGGCTTGGTGAAGGTTGGGTATTCCAGCCTGGGAGTAAATTTGCACGTGGTGGTGCATGCACTAGTCGGAGTAGTTGTGGCAAACATTTTATTTATGGTTTATTTACTCATTTATGGTATGTGGGCATTGCCAGCTAAGCCAATATTTATTGTCCATCCATAGTTGCCCTTGAGATGGTGATGAGGAGCTGCCTTCTTGAACTGCTGCAGTCCCTGAGGTGCAGGTACACTCACAGTGCTGTTAGGGAGTGAATTCCATGATTTTGACCCAGTGACAATGAAGGAACAGTGATATGTTTCCAAGTCAGGATGGTGAGTGACTTGGAGGGGTATTTGCAAGTGGTGGTGTTCCCAGGTATCTGCTGTTCTCGTCCTTCTAGATGGTAGTGGTTGTGGGTCTGGAAGGTGCTGCCTTAGGAACTTTGGTGTGTCTTGTAGAGCATCTTATAGATAGTACACACTGCTGCGAATGTTCGTCGATGGTGGATGGATTGGATGCTTGTGGAAGGGGTACCAATCAAGTGGGCTGCCTTGTACTGGATGGTGTCGAGCTTCTTGAGTGCTGATGGAGCTGCACTCGTCCAGGCGAGTGGAGAGTATTCCATTACACTCCTGACCTGAGCCTTGTAGATGGCTAACAGGCTTTGGGGAGGCAGGAGGTGAGTCACACACCACAGGATTCCTGGCCTTTGACCTGCTCTGGTAGCCATGGTGTTTATATGGCTAGACCAGTTCAGCTTCCTGTCAATGATAACCTCCAGGATGTTGATAGTAGGGGATTCAGTGATGTTGATGCCACTGAATGTCAATGGACAATGGTTAGAGCCTCTCTTGTTGGAGATAGTCATTGCCTGGCACTTGCGTGGTCGAATATTACTTGCCACTTCCTGGGGGTACAGGGAATAAACCAAAGTCCTTTGCATTCACAAGCCGACAGTTTAAGATTTACTAACAATTCTTTGGCACCCAGGAGATCTGTGCCGAGCAGAGGTCTAGCAACTTTAACCAAGACAAAGTCCCATGTGTAGTGTCGTCCGCTGAAACGGAGATGGTAAGAGGCTTAGACAGAATGGACAGCCAGAGACTTTTCCTCAGGGTGTTTGTTCGTTATGTGCCACGTTGTATGACATGAGTGATCATGGTCTTTCTATGATTGTTCCTGGCAGCTTTTTCTACAGAATTGGTTTGCCATTGCCTTCTTCTGGGCAGTGTCTTTACAAGATGGGTGACCCGAGTCATTACTTTATACTTTATACCTTATTGTCACCAAACAATTGATACTAGAACGTACAATCATCACAGCGATATTTGATTCTGCGCTTCCCGCTCCCTGGATTACAAATATTAAATATTTAAAATAGTAAAAAATAGTAAATATTAAAAACTTAAATTATAAATCATAAATAGAAAATAGAAAAATGGGAAGTAAGGTAGTGCAAAAAACCCGAGAGGCAGTTCTGGATATTTGGAGGGTACGGCCCAGATCCGGGTCAGGATCCGTTCAGCAGTCTTATCACAGTTGGAAAGAAGCTGTTCCCCAATCTGGCCGTAGGAGTCTTCAACACTTCAATTATCAATACTCTTCAGAGATTGTCTGCTTGGCACCAGTGGTCGCATAACCAGGACTTGTGATATGCACCAACTGATCATACAGCCATCCACCACCTGCTCCCGTGTCTTCACATGACCCTGATTGGGGGGCTGAGCAGGTTAGGTAGATAAGGCGAAGCAGGTGCTACACCTTGCCCAAGGGTGACTTGCAGGCTAGCAGAGGGAAGAAATCTCCTTTGATAGGGAAATATCTCCAAACCACCATCCATTTTAAGGGCAGAAATGACTAATACAGGGGAACAAAATTTTAAGGTGTTTGGAGGAAAGTATGAGTGGGGGGGATGTCAGGGGGAAGTTCTATACACAGAGAGTAGTGGGTGCATGGAATGCCCTGCTGAGGGTGGTGGTACAGGCAGGTACATTAGGGACATTAAAGAAATTCCAATATAGATCTGAAGATGGAAGAAAAATGGACCATTATGTGAGAGGGAAGGAGCAACACACACAAAATACTAAGCAGATCAGGCAGCGTGTATGGAGAGAAATAAAGAGTCAATATTAGGGCTTAGATTCTTTGTCAGGACTGGAAAGAAAGGGGAGAAGCCAGAACAAGAAGGCGGGAAAAGGGGAAAGAGAACAAGCTGGCAGTGATCGGTGAGACCCGGTGAGGGTGAAGGTTGGTGAGTGGGAGACGGAGAATGAAGTAAGAAGCTGAGAGGTGATTGGTGGAAAAGGTAAAGGGCTGAAGAAGAGTGAATCTGATAGGAGAGAAAAGAGTGGACCATTGGAGAAAGGGAAGCAGGTGAGGCACCGGGGGAGGTGATGGGCAGGTGGGAGGAAAGGGTTAGTTTGATCTTGAAATAGGTTGAAGTGTCAGCACAACATAGTGGGCCAAATGGCCTACACTGTGCTAAAGAAATCTAAGTTCTATATTCTACGTCTTAAGCACCATTCTGCTGGAATGGTGTTTATTGTTGTGTTTATGTACACTGTTCATTCCGTGAGCTTCATGCAAGCAAAGGATTTCATTACACGCTGGTGTATATGACAATAGACTCATTTAATCAGATTGAGCTACTGAGGAGTTGAGAAGGGGGCAGATTTACAATTGTTTCATTTGATGATTAATCCAAAGGAGGAGAGAGTGAGCTCTAGCTGTGAAATGTTCTGCAGGAGAGTTACTGCACTTCAGTAATGGGTCAGAGCCTTCAGGAGGTGACCAGATTCAGCTGGAATTTGAAAGGGACGGTGATATAATTGAAAGGTAAATGAACTGGGACTAAGATTGTAACTCAGGCAACTGAACTGATTACATGAGTAACTCCTGTTAAAAATATCAATTACCAGAGTGTCTTCCCCGTTTAAGTATCAAAAAACCCAAGCACATCTTGCTGAATATGCATTCCTGCAAATGGTATTATAATGAGCAACACACGTTAGTAATTATTTCGAGATACTAAATATTCCCATGTGCACTGTGGCCCTTTCAGCACACTTTGTTATAATTGTTGGTGTGCACTGTTTATGGAGTGCTTAATGGCCCGTCATGTGCTGTTCATGAGGTTCCAGTTATTTATAATATCCAGAGGTGACAACCCACTGTGTGATTGGATTGTTACAGCTGGGAATCAGAGAATGCGCCATGGGTAGATGCTCGTAAACCTCATCGGAAGCGGGAGTTTAAGTGCACAGTACTTTAGGAACGTCATAGTAGGATATATCTAGCTAGGGTGCCTAAGACTTTTGCTTCGGGCTGTATTTGTCAACGTGGAGCGGAAAGCGAGCTTGTTCATCTGTGGGAGCAAAGGATGTTGCGAATGGCGAGGATGGAGTTCCGCGGGAGGGGTGTGGGCAGTTGGCAGAGAAGGATGGCCAGGGGCTGGGAGAGGGGAGGTGGTGTGGATGCAGACACACCCAGCCCCAAGACATCAAGTGAAGTCATTTGATTCCAAAAATTGGTTTATTGATCATTACAGAATGTCTCCCTGGTGCTTCCCACTCCCCCCTCCCCTTCCCCTTTTCCCAACCATGATTTCCCCTCTCCCTGTCCCTTTTCTGCTGTCAGCCCACAAAAGAGACCCATATCAGAATCAGGTTCATGATCACTTACATATGTCATGAAGTCTGTTTTTTCAGCGGAAGTACAGTGCAATACATAAAATTACTACGATACCGTGCAGAAGTCTTGGGCACCCTAGGTACCATATATATATGTGCCTAAGATGTTTATACATTACTGTAAATTTTTGCTGGGAAAGGGTCTACTACAGTGAAGCACACCACAGTGCGTACTCAATCAGAATCAGGTTTAATATCACTGGCATTTGTCGAGAAATTTGTTAACTTTGCGGCGCCATTACAATGCAATACATGATAATATAGAAAAAAGCTGTGAATTACTTTAAGTATATATGTATATTAAATTGCTAAATTAAATAAGTACAGCAAAAGCTGAAATTAAAAAAGTAGTGAGGTAGTATTCATAGGTTCTGTGTCCATTCAGGAATAATAGGGCAGAGGGGACGAAGATGTTCCTGAATCACTGAGTGTGTGCCTTCAGGCCCCTGTACCTCCTTCCTGATGGTAACAGTGAGAAGAGGACGTGCCCTGGATGGTGGGGACCCTTAATAATATGAAGATGCTCACGATGGATCTGACTAATTTTATATCTCTCTGCAGCTTATTTCGATCTTGTGCAGTAGTCCCTCTTCTCACCCCACCCATACCTAACAGTGATGCAGCTGTGTCAGAATGCTCTCTGTGGTACATCTGTGGAAATTTTTGAGTGTTTTATGTGACATGCCAAATCTCCTTAAACTCCTAATGAAATGTCACCACTCTCTTGCCTTCTTTATAGCTATATCAATATGTTGGGACCAGGTTAGGTCCTCAGAGATATTAAAACTTAGGAACTTGAAGTTAGTCATTCTCTCTTTTTCTGATCCTTTGTGTGTTCCCTCATTTTATCCTTCCTGAAGTTCACAATCAGCTCTTTAGTCTTACTGATGTTGAGTGCAAGGTATTGCTGTGACACCACTCAACTAACTGGTATATCTTGCTCCTGTACACCCTGATCTGAGATTCTGCTAACAATACTTGTATCATCAGTAATTTATAGATGTAATTTGAGCTGTGCCAAGCCACACAGTGTAGAGTGCCCTCCTGCTTCAAATAATCCACCATTGTCCCTGTACCAAAAAAGACCAAGGTAACATGCCTGAACGACTGGCGTCCTGTCGCACTCACCTCAATAATAAGCAAATGCTTTGACAGGCCAGTCAAGGATTACATCTGCAGCTTGCTATCACCCAAACTGGACCCCCTACAATTTGCCTCCCGACACAACTGATCGACAGATGACGTAATGGAATCACTGCCTGGTATGGGAACTTTACTTCCCTTAATCATAGGATTCTTCAGAGAGTGGTGCGGACAGCCTAGCGCATCTGTAGTTGTGAACTTCCCATGATTCAGGTCATTTACAAGGACAGGCGTGTAAAAAGGGCCCGTAGGATCATTGGGGACCCAAGTCATCCCAACCACAAACTATTCCAGCTGTGGTACCGCAGCATAAAAGCCAGGACCAATAGTCTCCGGGACAGCTTCTTCCACCAGGCCATCGGACTGTTGAACTCACACTGATTTGAGTGTACTCTATATTACAGTGACTGTTCTATTTGTTATAAATTATTATAGATTACAATGATTGCACATGACACATTTAGATGGAGATTTAATAAAGATTTTTACTCCTCATGTATGTGAAGGATGTAAGAGATAAAGTCAATTCAATTCAATACAATACAGCCGTGGGTGTAGAGAGAGTAGAACAGTAGGCTCTGCTCACTTCCCTGAGGTTCTGAAATAAAAGCTGAGAGCGGTGTTGGAATTATTCCTGGTTTATTATTGTTACCTACACTCAGTGGCCACTTTATTAGGTACACCTGTACACCTACTCATTAATGCAAACGTCTAATCATCTCAATGGATAAAAGCATGCAGACATGGTCTACAGCAGGGGTCCCTAACCTGGGTCCATGGGTCCATTGTTTCATGGCATTGGTCCATGGGCCCCTTGCTCTATGGCATTGGTCCATGGGCCCCTTGCTCTATGGCATTGGTCCATGGGCCCCTTGCTTTATGGCATTGGTCCATGGCTCTCTTGCTTTATGGCATTGGTCCATGGCTCTCTTGCTTTATGGTATTGGTCCATGGGATCCTTGCTTTATGCCATTGGTCCATGGGTCACTTGCTTTATGGCAATGATCCATGGCATAAGAAGTTTTGGGATCCCCTGCTGCAGAGGTTTGATTGCACAATACTGTAAGAAGCTGAGAAGTGACCCGATAGGGGTATATAAGATCACAAAGTGCAGGAATCCACCCTCTTTTTACCCCTTGTGATCTCATATACTTCTATCAGGTCACCCCCTCAATCTCTTATGTTCCAGGGAATAAAGTTGTGACCTACTCAACCTCTTCTTGTAACTCAGCCCACACCCCTCCAATTCCGGGCAACATCTGCTAAATATTTTCTGCATTTTTTCTAGTTTGATAACACCTTTCGTATAACAAGGTGTTCAATGCTGCCTGTATTAGAAAACGTGTCATGTAGAAAGGCGGAGCAAGTTGAGGATTTGAGGATTCCTCTTTGGAGCAAAGAAGGAAGAGAGATGAATTGATAGAGGTGTATAAGATGATAAGAGGCAATGATAGAATGGACAGCCAGATACTTTTTCCCAGGGCAGAACTTGCTACGACAAGGGAGCATAATTTTAAGGTGATTGGAGGAAGGTATAGGAGGGATGTGAGAGGCAGGTTTTTACACAGAGGGTGGTGGGTATGTGGAACGCGATGTCAGGGCTATGGTAGAGGCAGAGACATTAGGGGCATCTCATTGATAGACACATGGATGAAAAGAAATGGAGGGATACAGTATGTGAGAGGGAAGGGTTAGTTTGATCTTCATTAGATTGTTCTAATGAAGAGTTTGAGCCCAAAATATTGACTGTTATTCCTCTCCGTAGATGCTGTCTGACCTGCTGAGTTCCTCCAGCATATTGTGTATGTTGCTCTTGAATTCCAGAATCCGCAGAATCTCTTGTGGTTAGGTTGATCTTAGAGCATGTAGGTTAAAAGGTCAGCACACTATTATGGGCTGGAGAACCTGTCTGTACCGTACTGTCCTATGTTCTAACCCTGTAAACAACACTTCAATTGTCTCTCACCACATTGTATACAATTACGCCATTACTTCCCAGCTCCTATACACAGTGCTCTGCCTAATGAAGGCGAGCATGCAAATGCCTTCTTCAGCAGTTTATCTATCTGTAACACTGCTCTCAGCAACTACACGTTTTCACTCCTAGGTCCCCCTGTTCCACAGCAGATTTTTAAATTGGCTGCACTATATCCTGGAACGGAATGTGCTTGTGAAAAGCATAGTTGTTCTTGCTTCTGCTACCGCTCAGTAAGTGCCAAAGCACTTCGCAGACTACCAGTCAGAGACGTGCTCTCACAAACAACAAATAGTTATCACGCACATTGAGGGAAGTGTGATGTATGTGGAGAGAGCTGTACTGGCCTGGAAGCACTTCAAGATTCCCAACTGTTCCTGCTTCTCCTACTGCCTTGGCCGAGATTCCTTCTGTTAAAAAAAACACCTCCCAAGCAACGAGCTGTTGACTTCTCTTTCATATTCTGGACATTGGAAAGCATGGATAGAATGTATGTGGAGAGGATGTTTCCTATAGGACCACAGGGCACAGCCTCAGAAAAGAGGGACATTCCTCGAGAACAGAAATGAGGAGGAATTTCTTTAGTCAGAGGGTGATGAATCTGTGGAATTCATAGTCACAGATGGATGTAGACGTCAAGGCACTGAGTATATTTAAAGCAGTGTTTGATAGGTTCTTGATTAGTCAGGGTGTCAAAGAGTATAGGGAGAAGGCAGGAGAATGGGGTTGAGAGGAAAATAAATCAGCCATGATCAGATGGTTGAGCAGACTTGATGGATCAAATGACCTAATTTTGCTCTTATGGCTTATGGAGCTATGACTGTCCATGGGTCATCAAGAGGTGTTGTTAGGTGGCAGCCCTTCAACAGTGAGTGAGCATTAAATCAGTAGTTTCTTGTTGGGTGAAAATGCTTCAGTACTCAGATGATGAAATGAAGTTCTACTTAAACCTAGTTGTTTGTGCATGACATCGAAAGACTGAAGGAAGAGAATTGGGCCATTGGGTCCACTGAGCCTGTTTCATCACCATCATCATGGCTGATTTATTATCCCTCTCAATCTCATTTTTCTGCCTTCTCCCTGTAACCTCTGATGGCCCCTGCTAATCAAGAATCTATCAACCTCCACCTTAAATATACTCAATAATATGGCTTCCATAGCCATCCATGGCAATGAATTCCACAGGTTCCCCATTCTCTGGCTAAAGAAATTCCTCCTCAGTTCTGTTCTAAAGAGGTGACGTTCTATTCTGAAGCTGAACCCTCCGGTCTTAGGCTCTCCCACTACTGGAAACATCCTCTCTATGTACATGCTCTCAAGGCCCTTCCTTATTTGGTATGTTTCAGTGAGTATCCCCTCACTTTTCTAAACTCCAGCGAATACAATCCTAGAGCCATTAAATGTTCCTTATACACTAACCACTTATACGCTAACCATTTCTACGTTAACCATTTCTACGCTAACCTTTTCTAAGCTAACCATTTATACGCTAACGCTCCTTATACTATACGCTAACCATTTCATTGTTGGTGCCATCTTTGTTAATCTTCTCTAGACCTTCTCCTACGCTGGCGCATCCGTTCTTAGGTATGGGGCTCACAACCGTTCACAGTACTCTAAGTGTGGTCTGACCAATGCCTTATAAATCCTCAGCTACAGTCCAACACAAGGTTGACAGTAACAACAATTACAATAGTTTACAGACAGACTTTAGTTCCTTGCCCAGCTCAGGAATTGGTTTTAAAACTTCCTATAATTTATCCCCTTCAGCGCGTAGAATGATTGCATCCCCTACTTTAATGGCGAAAAGATGTATGCTACAACATTGGAAGGAGATTAATGCCCCAACTATGTTTTTTTGGTTTTCTCAAACGATACTATGTTTAAATTTGGAAAAAATCAGAAGTAATCTTTATGATGCTTCAGTTAAATTTGAACAGACTTGGAGATCTTTTATTCAACATTTTCATTTAATGTAACTATTTTTTTCCTCTCTGATCATATATATAATCCCTTCGTGGATTTTATCTGCTATTAGTGGAGGTTGGGATTGAGGACGTGATTGTTTAAGCTGTTTAAGTCTACTTTGTACCTAGTTAGCCCATTGCTTTGCTTTGCTTTGTAGGTTAGTTGAATGGTGTTTTTTTTTGGGGCGGGGGGTTTTCTGTTTTTTTTCCTTATCAATATATATGGAAAATTAGTATATAACTATATTACCTTGTTATTTTATAACTAACTTACATGGCCTGCATTTTTTTTGTTTTAATATTACTTGTATATTTATGTCGAAACAATGTATTGATTGTTATATGTTTTACCTTTTAAAATTTAAAAAAAGGAATTGATTTTAAGATCAAGAGCAACTTCTGATAGTGAGGCCGCAGAGAAGGTGCAAAGCGAGTGGCTGCAATTATATCATAACTGAACAGTAGTGCAATGTGCTTCTGCTAACTACAGACCCAAGCTGTTCCTTATCTGGCCAGGCAGCATCTCTAGGAAGAGGTACAGTCGACGTTTCGGGCCGAGACCCTTCGTCAGGACAGTACCTCTTCCTATAGATGCTGCCTGGCCTGCTGCGTTCACCAGCAACTTTGATGTGTGTTGCTTGAACTTCCAGCATCTGCAGAATTCCTAGTGGTTACTGTCCCTTATCTCATTTCTCTCTCATGAATCCCACTGGTCCTCATCACCCTATCTGTTTCCCCTCCCTCACTCTCTCCATCTACCTACCACCCACACACTCCTCCCACTGGGTCCTGTCCTCACCTCCCTCCCCTTATTCCATGATCTTTGAACCTCTGCTAACAGACTCCATCCTTCAGCCCTTTGTCACTTCTCCTATTGACTCCCAGCTTCTGATGCCATTTCCACTCTCTCCCCTCCTCCATCTGCCTATCACCGCTTGTGTGAATTTCAGCTCCCTGTCTCTGTCGCTATTCCCACTCTCCCTTTCTCCATCTGCCTGCCTTTCACCCCTCCTCACCTGGATCCACCCATCACCTCTCAGCTTGTGTCACTATTCCTACTTTTCCCTCTCCATCTGCTTATCTTCACTCTTTACCTGGATCCACCCATCAACTCCCAGCCTCTGCCAATACTTCCACTCTCACCCCATTCCCATCTGCCTAACACCACACTTCCCCTGGATCCATCCATCTCCTCCCAGCTCTTGCTTCACCCCTTCTCCCCACCTCTTTATACTGGCTATCTTCCATCTTTCTATCTCGCCCAGGTGAAGGTCTTGAACCAAAACGTTGGCTATCCATTTGCCTCTACAGAGCTGCTTGATGTATAGGGTTCCACCAGTGTTCTGTGTGTCAAGTAGTAGCAAGGTTGAGATGAGGTTGCGGCAAGTAAGCAAAAATCATGAAAAAGTTTGAGAGGCTTTGTGGGAGGGAAGGGTTAGATTGACCTTAAAGTAGGTTAAATGGATGGTACAACATTGTGGGCCGAAGGGCTAGTACTGTGTTGTATGGTTCAATGTTCATACTGCTGGAGGAACTCAGCAGTCCAGGCAGTATTTGTGGAGGGAAATGGACAGTTGATGTTTGATATATACTTGTGAATCTGCTAGGGTGGTCTATTGTATCCGTTTTTCCTGATGCAGCCTTCTCTGCCTTGGTGAAACTGATCATAAATTTGGGGATCACTTTGTCATACACATCCATTCATCTGCCAAGACCAAAACTTCCTGGGAGGTAAAAGTTTTAATTCCAATTCCCGTTCTCATTTTGACATGCTGGTCCATGACTTCCTCAAGATGAGGCCAATCATCTGAGTAGCCTCCAAACTGATGGCATGAACATCGATTTCACATTTCGGTTAAAAAAATTAACCAAAACTAGTCTCAAAAATAGTCACTTTCCTCAAGCAGTAAGGCTGACCAACACCTCCACCCACTAACCTGTCCCTCCTCTCCCCCATCATGGCTGATTCTGGATCCCATTCCTATGTCTTCCTTTGAATTAGTCTAATGTTTTGAAGTAACAAAGCTCAACAAAATGATAAAATATTGGTGGTCGGGGGGAGGAGGGGCGGGTTAGTGGGCGGAGGTGTTGGTCAGCCTTACTGCTTGGGGAAAGTAACTATTTTTGAGACAGGTGATTCTGGTGTGGATGCTACCTAGCCTCCATGAGCAGGGTGGGTGGGATCCTTCATGATGTTACTAGCTCTTTTCTGACACCTTTCTATGTCCTTAACAGCAGGTAGTTTGGAGCTAGAGATGCATTGGACGGTTTTGACTACCCATTGTACAGCTTTCTTCTCTCACTAATAGGAACATTAGACTCGATGGGCTGAATGGCCTAATTCTACTCCTATGTCATATGGTCTTATTGTCTTCTGAAATGCAGGTCTAATTTTGAGTTACTATAAGCTGGACGTGCACGTAACACTTGGCAGCATGGTAATGTATGCAATACACATCTTTAGACAATTAACCCGTAATGAATTATTTAAAAGAACAAGGCTGCTTAATCAACCAACCGTTGTGACATGAACAAAGTCACCCGAGACACCCTGAAGCTAATGGATATAGAAGTGTTTTTTTCAGCAAAAACATGCAATGGACGTCATATTGAGACGCTCTTGGAAGAAGAGGCCACTTGACCCAAAATTACATGACATTTTTATATGCTAAAGGTCAAAGGCAACAGCAGGACAACTCTATAGTTACAATGTAGCTATAATGTTTCCTTCGAATTACATACAGTTTTCAAACACATCCGTCTTCATACCCATACTGTAGACACCAAAATGAATATTAATCCCCACTGACTCTCTCTGGATTCATGGCATCAAGTGAATGGACGTTTTCTGGTTTGTAATCAACCCAGAAAATATATATATACACCCAAGACTACTCAAATATTACTAAAATATTAAATACTTAATAATTTCCTGTCAGAGTCACCTTGTGTACAGACACTCCTGTACCTAACGTCACTTTATGATCTCACAATCAATCTACGTTATATATAGAAGCGATCTTATGTATTTATATTTATTGTATTTTTTTATTGTAATGTTCTTTATCTTATTATGTTTTTTTTTGTGCCACATCAGATCTGGAGCAACAATTATTTCATTCTCCTTTACACTTGTGTCCTGGAAATGACATTAAACAATCTGAAAGAATGAGTTGTATTTGCTATGAAGGGGATTTGTCATAAACCTAAGCAAGCAATTTGTATTAATGGCCCCTAAATCAAATCTCCTCCAGCACAATAGGAGCAGCCTCGCTTATCTTCCACCAATGATTGGAATGCCTACAGCCAGAACTACAGGTTGCTGCCTATTGTCTGGTGGCAGGTTTGTTTTTTCCACCCCCAAACCAATTAAGTAGCAGAACCTGACAAGTGTGAATGTGTTCCAGGGAGCAGATGTCCTCTGAGCTGCGGAATGGGACTGTTGAAATGATGGGGTGATTTTTCATCCGGACTTGTTCGTCTCTCATGGTTCCAGTGAGATGGTTATCAGTAATGGTAAACAAATCCATTCTGTGCCTGTGTTGTGACTCATTGCTTCATGCACAAGGTCTGGCCTGATGGATTTATGCCATGATTTCGCGTCGGCATTTGTCATGATTGTCTGCAAAACTAGAGATGTGTATAGCATGGATGGAGAAGCACCACCTCATATTCCATCGGGACCTCTGGTTTCCTCCTCCTGACCAACCTGATGGCATGAGCATTAATCTCTCTAATTTATGTAGATTCTTCCCCTTTTCTCTACTTATCTTCCCCGTTCTGGCACCCCCTTACCCTTTCTCTTCTCCTCACCCGCCTTCAACTCTCCCTGGTGCCCCTCCACCTTCCATTTCTCCCATGGTCCACTCTCCTCTCCTATCAGGTTCCTCCTTCTTCAGTCCTTCACCTTTTCCACCTATCACCTTCCAGCTTCTTACTTCAATGTCCTTTCCCCACCTACCCCTTTTCACCCTCACCTGGCTTCACCAATCACCTGCAGCCTTGTACTCCTTCCTTCTTATTCTGGCTTCTCTCCCTTCCTTTCCAATTCAATGAAAGGCCTCGAGCCGAAACGTCAACAGATTATTCCTCTCCATAGATGCTGCCTGACCTGATGAGTTCCTCCAGCATTTTGTGTGTGTGTTACTGTGGATGGAGGTATTTAGCCCTGCCTTTCCCTGCCCCTTGGCAGTGTGAGTCAATACCGCCCTTAAAATTGAAGACTTTTCTTCTTTTAGCTGGGGTGGGAGAGGGACCATCACACATTGACAAAGCTGAAGGCGCTTTGCGTTCCTTATCAGAGCCAGGAGTCGCATGAGACTGCTGAAGCTTTTCAGAACTTTGGTTAGGCCATTTCCCCCAGATCATCAGGCTAATCAACACCTCCAACTTTAACCCATCCACCAACTCCAACCACCACTAAATATACATCACCTAGCATCACATTATGTAAATACAATCAGTCTATCTATATAACAGTTACTTGAACATAGTGTTTTACAGACACAAGAGATTCTCCAGATGCTGGAAATCCAGAGCAACACACACACAAAATGCTGGAGGAACTCAGCAGGCCAAGCAGCATCGATGGAGAGGAGCACCTTCAGTCCATCCACCAAAGGTGGAATTTCCCAGTGGCCAAAAATTTTTATTCCGGTTTCCGTTCCTGTTCGACATGTCAGTCTATGGCCTCCTCTTTGCTGCAATGAGGCCACCTTCAGGGTGAAGGAGTAACATCTTATATTCTGTCTGGGTAGACTCCAGGCTGATGGCATGAATATCAATTTCTCCTTCTGGTAAAACAAAATGTAGGCAAGAGAAAAAGAGCTTGGTCAGGAGGAGGATACCAGAGGTCCATGAGCCAATCCTCATTGGAGGATCAGAAGTGGAGAGGGTCAGCAAATTTAAATTCCTTGGTCTTGTTATTTGGGGGGACCTACCCTGGGCCCAGCAAGTAAGTGCAATTAAAAAGTAAGGTGTGACAGTGCCTCTATTACCTTAGGAGGTTGCACAGATCTCGCATGATATCTAAAACCTGACAATCTTCAATAGATGTGCAGTGGAGAGCATATTGACTGGCTGCATCACGGGTCTGGCATGGAAACACCTCTGCCCTTGTATGGAAAATCCTACAAAAGGTAGTGATATGGCACAGCCCATCGAGGGTAAAGCCTTCCCCAACAGTGAACATATCTACATGAAGCATTGTTGCAGGAAAGCAGCATCCATTATCAGGGACCCCACTGCCCAGGACATGCTCTCTTCTCACTGTCGTCATCAGGAAGAAGTACAGGAGCCTCAGGATTCACACCACTGGGTCCAGGGACAGCTATTACCTCTCGACTATCAGGCTTTCGAACCGAATGGGATAACTTCACTCAACTTCACTTGCCCCAATGTTCCCACAACCCATGGACTCACTTTCAGGAATCTTCATCTCATGTTCTTGGTATTTATTGCTTACTCATTTACTATTTTCTTGTAGTTACACAATTTGTTGTCTTTTGCACAACGGTTGAATGCCCAAGTTGGTGCAATTTTTTATTGATTCTATTATGGTTATTATTCTATAATATGGTTATTATTGGGTATGCCTGCAGGAAAACTGTCCACATTGCTTCAGAAAGGAAAGCAGGGAACCAGTGAACTGGAGTTTTGAAAGATACTTATAAAATGATAAATATGAGGGTGTTTTCACAAAATTGATGTACAAAAAATAATATATTGCAGATTGGTTAAGAGATAAAAGAAATAGAAGAGAGGGGTATAGATAGGGTAAACGGGGACAGCTATTTTTCCCTTATTAGGGAGTGAAAGAACTACGTCGAACTACTGGGTGAATGAGTAGTCTTTGGAGTACTGCAAGTCTGTGTCTTTATTGATGTTTTGCTGCACACGAGTGCTCGGTGAAGGACGCAGATGCTCTTTTGCTGCGCTTACGTGTGGGGGGAGCTGGGGGGGTGCTTTGGGGTTCTAACATTTAACTGTCATTCATTCTTTATGGCACTCTTCTGTTTTCATGGATAGTTATGAAGAAAAAGAATTTCAGGATGTATATTGTATACATTTCTCTGACATTAAATTTGACCTTTGAAACCTTTGAAATACAAGCAGGCCATTCCCACTGATGTTGGGTGAGAATAAAACTAGAGGTCATAAGTTTAAGATGAAAGGTGAAACATTTAAGGTGAACCTGCAGGGAACTTAGTCACTCAGAGCGTGGTGAGAGTGTGGGATGAACTACCAGAGGAAGCGACGGATTTCGATTTCAATATTTAAGAGAAATTTGGATAGGTACATGGATGGGAGGGGTATGGAGGTCTATGGCCCAGGACGAGGTCAATAGGAGAAGCAGAATAGCAGTCCGGTATGGGTGAGATGGGCTGAAGGGTCTGTTTCAGTACTGTAGTGCTCTATGACTCTATCACTGTGACAGAGCGCAGGTATAAATCGGTCATATCCAACTTAGCAGGCAGTTTCTCTTGGGGTTCTGCAATGATCTATTATATTTGTGATCTCGATTAATGCCTGATTTGAGAATGTGCACTTATTCAACTTTGCTAATAGTACTCTTACCAGGAATGAATGAGTGTAATGTGGTGAAGCTATTAACATAATGCTTACAGCGTCAGTGACACAGGTTCAACTCCCGCATGGTCTCTAAGGAGTTCTTGTTCAACACATGACTGCTTGGATTTGCTCTCAGTTTCCTTCCCTATTCCAAAATGTTCCGATATTTTGATGTACAGTACATGTGTTTATGCCTCTCATAATTTGTATGGTAGTGTAATGCTTTACAGTGTCAGCGACTGGGGTTCAGTTCCCAGAGCGGTCTGTAGAGAGTTTGAACGTGTGGCTTTCCTCTGGGTGATCTGGTTTCCTCCCATATTCCAAAGACATACGCATTAGTAAGAGTGTCCCCAGCACATCCTTAGACTGTGCTGGTTGTTGATGCAAACGATGCCTTTCGCTGTATATTTCAATGTGTATATGACAAAGCTCATCTTTAATTTTAGCTGTCCCTGACAAAAAGCAATAACATTTTGCCATTAATTGTGTTGACAGGCAAGCTCCTTGCTTGTGTTATCTTGGAGGGGTTTATATCAGTAATGTGCCACAGAGAAATGTGATTTTCTTTGTGTGTGAAAGAATTTGTTGTTTCTGGCAAATCAGCACAGCATAAAAAAGCATTGCCTTAAACCATGACTGATCTCGGAAACTGATACTCTCTGATATCGGTGCCATTGCCTGAGAGTTGTCTGTGGTTCAGCATTTTTTATCAACACCTGAGAGTAATTGAATATAACACCTAAAAGATGAATTGGCTGGAAATAGAAGACTTTGCACATTATTTTAATAGGTCTGTGAATTGCTGGTTTGATTTGTTTAATAACAGAATCTGGCTTCGAAACACTGAGCAAATCTCTCACATTTCTGCTTAGCTTACTGAAGCTTTTTTGCTTTCGAATTGTCTCCTTTGACAGGGCTTTCAGTCCATCAAATCTCAAATTGCTGTTAATGCATTTTCCTATTGTTTTGTCTCTCGCCCAGAGGATTAAATGAAGTCTAGCTTCTAGAACTTGGATTTCTCCTCATTTCTGTCCTACTAAAAGTCACTTTGTATAGAGTTTACATCTAATTTTGAGGTATTAAATGAAAAATGAGATTGGTACGTCGCAGCTTTAGGAATCTAATTTTAGTCGATGCACCACAGAGAGCATTCTATCCAGATGTATTGTACTTATTTAGCTATACAGTGCAGAGTAATCCCTTCCGGCCCAACGAGTCACAGCACACTAGCAACCCCACTACCCCGATTAGCCCTAACCTAATCACAGGATAACTTACAATGAGCAAGCCTACTCTGTACATCATTGGAGTGGGAGAGGAACCTGGATCAGCTGAAGAAAACCCATGAACATACAGAGTCTCAATACAGAATGGTGCCGGAACTGAACTCTGAACTTCAGTAGGCCCGAGCTATATTAACGTCGTGCAAACCGCTACAATACTTTGGTGCCCAATTTTGAATTATGGTTTATTGATTTATTTGTGGTAATATTTTGTTTTATGTGCTGTGTGTGATATAGGTTTTGTGGGTGTACCATGGTCTGGAGGAACATTGTTTCATTTGTTTGTATATGTGTACAGTCAGATGTCAATGAACTTGAACTTTCCTTGGTGTGGTATCTTCTCTGCCTGTGACTGCAAGAAACTACAGAGAGTTGTGGACACAGCTCAGCACATCTGGGAAACCAGCCTCCCCTCTATGGATTCTACCTGCACTTCCCTGGTAAAGCAGCTAACATAATCAAAGACCATAATCTGGACACTCTCTCTTCTCCCCTGTCCCATCAGGCTGAAGATCTAAAAGCCCGAAAACATAAACCAACAGGCTCAATGAAAATTTCTTCTCATTGGGCTTCCTGTTCTTTCTACCTTCCATTTGTTATTTAGATCATGACTTTCCTGCTGGGAATCTGCCTGCAAGTGTCCTCAGATCTATGTCTTTTCTTTTGAAGAATGGTGAAGCTTCCAAGCTTGGAACATCTCATGTTCGCTCACTGACTTTATTTATTTTTCTTCCTCTCAACTTCCACTAGTGTTGTTATGCTTGTTCTGTTGTGTAAATTGTGTACAATATACGTTAATTTAAGTTACGTTTGTCATGTTAGCAATGTACTGTGCTGATATCAAGTTTCGGAGAGTGCACACATAACGGGCGATCCCACCTGGTTCCTCAACACCATCAATACTCTTCAGAGATTGTCTGGTGCCAGTGTCTCCACTTCCTGGGGAGATTGAGGTGAGTGAGCCTCCCTCACCACCATTCTAACCAGTTTTTACAGGAGCACCATGGAGAGTGTCCTGACCAGCTGCATCATCGCCTGGTACAGGAATTGCAAGGCACATGACTGGAAGACCTTGCTGAGAGGATCATCAGGGTCTCTCAACCACCCACCTGAGGTATTTATTGGCAGTGCTGTGAAACAGGGCCCTTAGCATTGTTAAGGATCCCTCCCATTTGTCCAGCAATCTCTTTGACCCCCTTCCATCAAGCAGAAGGTACTATACCATGAGGACAAGGACTATTAAGATGGGAAGCCACCTCTTCTCCCTGGCTGTGAGACTACTAAACTCCCTGCCACCACTCCAGGTCTCATTACGTATGAAGTGCCAGTAGCATTATACTGCTTACTTTTTAACTTGTGTTGTAAATGTCCCTAATGCTAAATGTCAATCTTCTGGAATATATTTTATTTGTTAATTTATTTGTGGTAATATTACTTTGTGTTGTGTGGGAGTTTAATGCACTGCGTTATGCACCTTGATCTGAAGGAACGTTGTTTTGTTTGGTAGAATATATATATAACTAGTGAAGGCTGGGGCGGTGTTCTGAGTTGGATGATCAGCCATGATCATAATAAATGGCGGTGCAGGCTCGAAGGGCCGAATGGCCTACTCCTGCACCTATTTTCTATGTTTCTATGTTTCTATATGGTTGAATGACAGTAAACTGAACTTTAAATTGACTTTTCTGCAGTTGTATTTTTCCCCATTTCAACCTGAAATGGCCTGTCTCTTGTTCTTCAACTTTATCTCCTTGTCAAAACTTCTCCATCAGGGAATGATGATGAACTGAAGATGTATTTCATCATCATCATTATGTGCTGCGTTGTATGACGTGGGCCATCATGGTCTTTATGACCATGATTGTTCTTGGCAATTTATTTTACAGAAGTGATTTGTCACTGTCTCTTTCTGGGCAGCGACTTTACAAAATGGACGACCCCAACCATTATCAATACTCTTCAGAGATTGTCTGGTGCCAGTGGTCCGATAACCAGGACTTGTAATATGCACCTGTTGCTCATACAACCATCCATCATCTGCTTCCATGGCTTCACGTGACTCTGATCAGGGAATGGGGGAAGGGTGGCTAAGCAGGTGCTACACCTTGCCCAAGGGTGACCTACAGGCTAGCGGAGGGAAGGAGTGCCTTACACCTCCTTTGATACAAATGTATCTTTACTCCTCTATCCATAAGGAAAAAAACATAATGAAATAGAATGTTACCCCAACAGTCTTCAGAACAGATTTAGATTACAGTGACTGAACAGTTGGAATTCAGAATCCACATATCTGAATCATGGTGGGGAACCGGGATCCCTGTGAACACGGGGTATAAAATCTTTCCCATACTCAGAGAGAGAGTTTGTCCCAAAGTGCTGTCTACCAGTTCCCTCATCCACCAGCCCTCCTCCCTGTATACAGATACAGCACCTTTAAGCATTTGAAGGTATTGCTGGAAAAGAAGGAGGACAGCACTCCAAGTCATACTAAAATAGCGGGGTGTAAAAGTTCCTCTACCCAGTAAATTCAAAGTTCAAAGTAAATTTATTATCAAAGTACATATATGTCACCTTATACAACCCTGAGATTCAGGTTCTTGTGGCCATTCACAGTAAGTATAAAGAAACAAAATAGAATCAGTGAACGACTGTACATAACAGAATGGACAAAAACCCACGTGTAAAAGATAACAAACTATGCAAATACAAAAAGGAAAGTAAAATAATAATGATAAATGGAATGTGCTGTAAGGTTTCACTGTTAATGTAATGGGCTCTCTGTAATGTTTCACTGCTAAGGTAATGGTTTCTCTGTAGCAGCAATGTTTGGGTTATGACTAGAGATAATGGGGGCTTTGGAATGTATGCTAGCCAATGAGAGGCATGTTGTTCTTTCTTGTAGGTCTGGAAGCAGGGATTTTGCGTTCTTTTGTTGTCGAGAGATGAAGAGAGAAGATGTGAGTGGAGAGAGTTGGAAGACCGCTGGATGGAATGGACTAGGAGCGAGGGTCCGACAGTCAGCGATGCTCAGAGGAGGTCGATGGGGAACAACTGGACGAATCCGTGAGCTCCAACATGCACATTAAACTGTTATATTAAAATGGGCCCTTTTTCTTTTTCTTTTCCTTACAAACCCTATAGTCAGATTAAGATTTCTAAAGTTCAATTGTTTAATTGCATATGGTGCACTGTCTGATATTTTGTGGTTCGGATTTGTAACCGGGCAACACATCATGCAGCATCCACACAAACGAGATTTCTCAGTTTGGCTGGGCCAGAGGCTGTCTTCCCCTAGACACGGGCTGGCCAAACCTAAGGGTTACATCAACAAATAAACAACACATATCAAGAACATGAGATGAAGAGCCCTTGAAATTAAGTCCATAGGTTGTGGGGACAGTTAAGTGATGGGGCGAGTGAAGTTGAGTCTGGTTAGCAAATGTACTGGAGAACAAGACTGAGAACCTAAGGGCAAAATTGCTGTATCAGAGGGAAATGAGGGATTGCTGCGATCTGTGTTTCATGGAAATGTGGCTCATTGAAGACGTGATGGATATGGTGGTCCAGTCTGAGGGGTTCCTTTCTATTGGATGGATCAATCTGCATAACATTTGGGGAAGGCACAAGATGTGGGGTTTATGTTTCATGATAAACTCTTGGTGGTACTTGGATGCAGCTGTCTGGTCACTCTCTTATTCCCCTGACCTGGAACATTTAATAATAACCTTCTATTTTACTCCATGTACCTATCCAGGAGTCTTTTAAAAGACCCTATCGTATCTGCCTCCACCACCGTCGCCAGCAGCCCATTCCATGCACTCACCGCTCTCTGCGTAAAAAACTTACCCTTGACATCTCCTCTGTTCCAAGCACCATAAAACTGTGCCCCCTCAAGCTATCTAATTCAGCCCTGGAAAAACACCTCTGACTTTCCACACGATCAATGCTTCTCATCATCTTCAGGTCACCTCTCATCCTCAGTCACTCCAAGGACAAAAGGGCGAGTTCACTCAACCTATTCTCATAAGGAATGCTCCCCAATCCAGGCAACATCCTTGTAAATCTCCTCTGCACCCTTTCTGTGGTTTCCACATCCTCGCTATAGTGAGGTGACCAGAAATGAGCACAGTACTCCAAGAGGGCTCTGACTAGGGTCTTATATACCTGTAACGTTAACTCTTGGCTCCTAAACTCAATTCTGTGGTTGATGAAGGCCAATGTACCATATGCTTTCTTAACCACAGAGTCAACCTGTGCAGCAGTTTTGAGTGTCCTATGGACTCGGACCCCAAGATCCCTCTGATCCTCCACACTGCCAAGAGTCTTATCATTTATACTATGTCCTGTTATCATATTTTACCTACCAAATGAACCAGCTCACGCTTATCTGGGTTGAACTCCATCTGCCACTTCTCAGCCCAGTTTTTCATCTTATCAATGTCCTGCTTTAACCTCTGACAGCCCATCACACTATCCACAACATCTCCAACATTTGTGTCATCAGCAAATTTACTAACTCATCCCTCCACTTCCTCATCCAGGTCGTTTATAAAAATCACGAAGAGTATGGGTCCCAGAACAGGTCCCTGAGGCACACCATAGGTCACCGATCTCCATGCAGAATGTGACCTGTCTACAATCACTCCTTGCCTTCTGTGGGCAAACCAGTTCTGGATCCACAAAGCAATGTCTCCTTGGATCCTATGCCTCCTTATTTTCTCAATAAACTTTGCATGGGGTACCTTGTCAAATGCCTTGCTGAAATCCATATACACTACATCTACTGCTCTACCTTCATTCGTGTATTTAGTCACATCCTCAAAAAATTCAATCAGGATCGTAAGGCATGACCTGCCTTTTACAAAGCCATGCTGACTATTCCTAATCATATTATGCCTCTTCAAATGTTCATAAATCCTGCCTCTCAGGATCTTCTCCATCAACTTACCAACCACTGAAGTAAGACTCACTGGTCTATAATTTCCTAGGCTATCTCTACTCCATTTCTTGAATAATTGAACAACATCTGCAACCCTCCAATCCTATGGAACCTCTCAAAGATCATCGCTGGAGGCTCAGTAATCTGCTCCCTTGCCTCCCACAGTAGCCTGAGGCATATCTCGTCTGATCCCAGTGACTTATCCAATTTAATGCTTTCCAAAAGCATCGTCTTTCTTAATATCTCCATGCTCAAGCTTTTAATCCACTGTAAGTCATCCTTACAATCGCTAAGATCCTTTTTCGTAGTGAATACTGAAGCAAAGTACTCATTAAGTACCTCTGTTATCTCTTCCGGTTCCATACACACTTTTCCACTGTCACACTTGATTGGTCCTATTCTCTCACGTCTTATCCTCTTGCTCTTCACATACTTGTAGAATGCCTTGTAGTTTTCCTTAATCCTGTCCGCCAAGACCTTCTCCTGGCCCCTTCTGGCTCTCCTAATTTCATTTTAAGCCCCTTCCTGCTAGCCTTATAATCTTCCAGATCTCTATCATTACTTAGTTTTTTGAACCTTCCATAAGCTTTTCTTTTCTTCTTGACTAGATTTACAACAGCCTTTGAATACCATGATTCCTGTACCCTACCATCCTTTCCCTGTCTCATTGCAATGTACCTGTGCAGACCTCCGCACAAATATTTCCTGAACATTTGCCACATTTCTTCTGTACATTTCCCTGAGAACATCTGTTCCCAATTTATGCTTCCAAGTTCCTGCCTGATAGACTCGTATTTCCTCTTACTCCAATTAAACGCTTTCCTAACTTGCCTGTTCCTATCCCTCTCCAATGCTATGGTAAAGGAGATAGAGTTGTGATCACTATCTCCAAAATGCTCTCCTACTGAGAGATCTGACACCTGAGCAGGTTCACTTCCCAATACCAGATTGAGTACAGTCTCTCCTCTTGTAGGATTATCTACATATTGTGTCAAAAAACCTTCCTGAACACATCTAACAAACTCCACCCCATCTAAACCCCTCACTCTAGGGGCATGCCAATTGATATTTGGGAAATTAATATCTCCCACTACAACAATCCTGTTATTATTACACCTTTCCAGAATCTGTCTCCCTATCTGCTCCTCGATGTCCCTGTTACTATTGGGTGGTCTATAAAAAAACAGCCAGTAGAGTTATTGACCCCTTCCTGTTCCTAACTTCCACCCACAGAGACTCCGTAGACAACCCCTCCATGTCTTCCTCCTTTTCTGCAGCCGTGACACTATCTCAACAGTGCCATGCCACCACCTCTTTTGCCTCCCTCTCTGTCCTTTCTGAAACTTCTAAAGCCTGGTACTCGAAGTTACCATTCCTGCCCCTGAGCCATCCAAGTTTCTGTAATTGCCACAACATCATAGCTCCAAGTACTGATCTACGCACTAAGCTCACCCGCTTTGTTCATGATACTCCTTGCATTAAAATAGACACATCTTAAACCATCAGTCTGAGTGTTCCTTCTCTATCACCTGCCTATCCTCCCTCTTGCACTGTCTCCAAGCTTTCTCTGTTTGTGAGCCAACAGCCTCTTCCTCCATCTCTTCAGTTTGGTTCCCAACCCCCAGCGATCCTAGTTTAAACTCTCCCCAATAGCCTTAGCAAACCTCCCTGCCAGGATATTGGTCCCCCTGGGATTCGAGTGCAACGCGTCCTTTTTGTACAGGTCACTCCTGCCCCAAAAGAGGTCCCAATGATCCAGAAATTTGAATCTCTGCCCCCTGCTCCAGTCCCTCAGCCACGCATTTATCATCCACCTCACACTATTCCTATACTCACTGTCACGTGGCCCAGGCAGTAATCCCAAGATGACCACCTTTGCGGTCCTGCTTCTCAAGTTCCTTCCTAACTCCCCATTGTCTGCTTCCAGGACCTCCTCCCTTCCCCTACCTATGTCGTTGGTACCAATATGTACCACGACCTCTGGCTGTTCTCCTTCCCACTTCAGGATATCATGGATGCGATCAGAAAAATCCTGGACCCTGGCACCTGGGATGCAAACTACCATCTGTGCTTCTTTTCTGCGTCCACAGAATCGCCTGTCTGACCCACTAACTATAGAGTTCCTTATCACTACTGCCTTTCTCTTCCTTTCCCTACCCTTCTGAGCCACACGACCAGACTCTGTGCCAGAGGCACAGCCACTGTTGCTTTCCCCAGGTAGGCAGTCACCCCCAACAGTACTCAAACAGGAGTACTTATTGTCAAGGAGTACAGCCACAGGGATACTCTCTAACATCTGACTCTTGCCTTTCCCTCTCCTGACTGTTACCCACTTGTCTGTCTCCACAGGCCCCGGTGTGACCACCTGCCTATAGCTCCTCTCTACCACCTCCTCGCTCTCCCTGACCAGACGAAGGTTATCGAGCTGCATCTCCAGTTTCCTAACACGGTCCCTAAGGATCTGCAGCTCGACGCACCTGGTGCAAATGTGGCCATCCGGGAGGCTGGGAGACTCCAGAACTTCCCACATCTGACACCGAGCACAGAACATCGGCCTCACACATATTCTTCCTGTCTGTATTCTACACAGGCAACCTACCTCGCCTCTACCTGTTATTGCCGAAGCCCCGTTGAACCAAAGCCTTTCTACTAAGTCTCCCTCTACTCTATTGCCTGCTCCTCTGACACCCGCTCTATAAGATGTCTCCTTTTAAACTCTTCTTGCTGTTCGCACTGGCTGACGTCCACGTGCTTGCGCAGTCGTGCCCCAATCCGAGATTGGCATCTCCCCAGAGCAAGGGGTTTAGATGGGGTGGAGTTTGTTAGGTGTGTTCAGGAAGGTTTCCTGACATAGTATGTAGATAAGCCTACAAGAGGAAAGGCTGTACTTGATCTGGTATTGGGAAATTAACCTGGTCAGGTGTCAGGTCTCTCAGTGGGCCATCACAACTCTATCTCCTTTACTATAGCATTGGAGAGGGATAGGAACAGACAAGTTAGGAAAGCATTTAATTGGAGTAAGGGGAAATATGAAGCTATCAGGCTGGAACTTGGAAACATAAATTGGGAACAGATGTTCTCAAAGAAATGCACGGCAAAAATGTGGCAAATGTTCAGGGGATATTTGTGTGGTGTTCTGTATAGGTACGTTCCAATGAGACAGGGAAAGGATGGTAGGGTACAGGAACCGTGGTGTACAAAGGCTCTTGAAAATCTAGTCAAGAAGAAAAGAAGAGCTTATGAAAGTTCAAAAAACTTGATAATGACAGAGATCTGGAAAATTATAAGGCCAGCAGGAAGGAGGTTAAGAATGAAATTAGGAGAGCTGGAAGGGGCCATGAGAAGGCAGGATTAAGGAGAACCCCAAGGCATTCTACAAGTATGTGAAGAGCAGACGATAAGACGTGGGAGAATAGGACCAATCAAGTGTGACAGTGGAAGAGTTTGGAACCGGAGGAGATAGTGGAGGTATTTAATGAATACTTTGCTTCAGTATTCACCACGGAAAAGAACCTTGGCAATTGTAGGGATGACTTGCAGCAGACTGAAAAGCTTGAGCATACAGAAATTAAGAAAGAGGATGTGCTGGATAAGTCACCAGGACCAGATGAGATGTACCCCAGGCTGTGGGAGGTGAGGGAGGAGATTGCTGAGCCTCTGGCAATGATCTTTGCATCATCAATGGGGACGGGAGAAGTTCCGGAGGATTGGAGGGTTGCAGATGTTGTTCTCATATTCAAGAAAGGGAGTAGAGATAGCCCAGGAAATTATAGACCAGTGAGTCTTACTTCAGTGGTTGGTAAGTTGATGGAGCAGATCCTGAGAAGCAAGATTTATGATGTGACAAAACACACTGATGAAGGTAGAGCAGTAGATGCAGTGTATATGGATTTTAGCAAGGCATTTGATAAGGTACCCCGTGCAAAGCTTATTGAGAAAGTAAGGAGGCATGGGATCCAAGGAAACCTTTCTTTGTGGATCCAGAACTGGCTTGCACACAGAAGGCAAAGAGTGGTTGTAGATGGGTCATGACCCCATTTGGAGTACTGTATTCAGTTCTGGCCATCTTACTACAGGAAAGATGTGGAAACTATAGAAAGAGTGCAGAGGAGATTTACAAGGATGTTGCCTGGATTGTGAAGCATGCCTTATGAGAATAGGTTGAGTGAACTCGGCCTTTTCTCCTTGGAGCAACGGAGGATGAGAGGTGTATAAGATGATTAGAGGCATAGTTAGTAGCTGTTTCCCAGGGCTGAAATGGCTAACAGTTTAAGGTGCTTGGAAGCAGGTACAGAGGAGATGTCAGGGCTAAGTTTTTTATGCAGCGAGTTGTGGGTGCGTGGAATGGGCTTCCAGCGAAGGTGTTGGAGGCGGATACAATAGGGTCTTTTAAGAGACTCCTGGATAGGTACATGGAGATTAGAAAAATAGTGGGCTGTGGGTAACCCGAGGTAATTTCTTAAGTACATGTTCGGCACAGCATTGTGGGCTGAAGGGCCTGTATTGTGCTGTAGGTTTTCTATGTTTCTATAATGCAAGACCCCACCCACCCCATACATCCTCTCTTCTCTCCCCTCCCATCGAGCAGAAAGTACAGAAGTCTGAAAGCACATACCACCGGGCCTAAGGGCAGCTTCTACCCCGCTATTATCAGTCTCTTGAACAGACCTTCTGTAATCAGATGGACATTTGACCTCATATTCTACCCCGTTATGATCTTGCACTTTATCATTACCTGCACCACACTTTTTTGGTAGATCTTACACTTTATTCTGCGTAGTTATTGCTGTACCTCATTCTAGCAGCTTTTTAATGTTCCGGAGCATTATCATTAACTGAGGGGTCTGTGGGCCCTAGGCTGGGAACCCCTGTCCAGCTCAATGCAGTGTGCAGTGATCTGATCTCTATGATCAGTATGCAAGACAAGCTTTTCACTGTATCTCCGTACGGGTGATATTAATACATCCGAGGAGCTCCATCACATGTGGGTAGCTGTTCCGACTTGACTGCTGATGGTGTTGGATGATGATAGCGATATCCACTAACTCTGACGAGGCCCTCCACATATGTGTTTATTTCCCATAAGGTGGGCGGGATGAGACGCCTCAACTAGTGATTGATGTGGGACATTTGCAGACCGGCTAGGATATCCGGCTGGACATTGGGCTGGCTGACCGGAGTAGATAAGGGCTGTTAGCCCCTACCCATGGTCGGCATATTGTCAGTGGCTTCTGGGCTCAGAGTTCCATGTGGGCAGGAGGAGCAAGATCTGATAAATCCCTGGGTTCAGTGAGACCAGAGTTTAGTGTGCAAGGATTGAGATACAGCACGGAATAGGCCCCGCCAGCTCTTCAAGCCATGCTGCCCAGCTAACTTCTGATTTCTATCCTGGCCTAATCAGAGGACAATATAAAATGACCAATTAACCTATCAACCGGTACAACGTTGGACTGTGAACGTTGGACTGTGCAAGTAAACCGTCACTCCCAGAGGAAAGCCATGCGGTCACAGAAAGAACATAGCGACTCCTTATAGGCAGAGGCAGGATTGGCGGGTCTTGGGGTTGATGTCAAGTCAGGAGACTGGAACTCAAAACCCACAAGCTGGAACGTGAGTCTGCGAATCTCTGCAGGTCTGCTTGGGGAAGTCAAAGGCCCATTGCCGGTGAATCTGTGATGTTACATACCTCAAGGAGATCTTGTGATTTTTTTTTGTGAGAATGATGTAGTGGTCTTTTGGAGGTCACCTGATGTAATTTTCCTGCCGATGTGAGGTCACGTGAGGACATGTTCACTACGGGTATAAAGGGAAGACCCCAGATAACGCAGTTAGCTTTTAGTTTTTAGATTTCCAGCTCCAACGTTAGTGTGTCTTCGTTTCTGTTGCGTATTTATTTTATGATGCAGTTTCATTTTTGAAACGGAGTGTTACATTCTGTTGCAAGGTACAATAGTGCTGGATTGGCAATTTTTGCTAGATTTGTTGATGTACCTTTTTCCAGTAGTATGGGAGAGTGAAGACTTTATCGAAGTACAGGACCCAAAAGATTAAGAGAAGTTGGTATCGTTCGTCAATTTAACAAAGGATCGACCTTATTGAGTCTTGGTTGAAGAAGTAGCGACCTGCATCAAAGATAATTCTTGCCAAAAGAGACAGAAAGTTCATGCAAGGTTTGCTCTCTAGAAATTAAGGTCAGTTGTTTTAAGCCATTTACTTCCTTCATCGTGAATCCTTTGAACAGAACCAACAGGAAAGTCGCGTCTATGAAGAAATCCTTCTCCAGAGAAGTCTCTCCCAAATTGAATGTATAAATCTATTGGACTGTCGAATTTACCATTTTAAGAACTATATCTGACTTTACCGCTTTAAGAACTGTTTTCACATTTAACGCTTTAAGAACCAGTACTGAGCGACGATTTGTTGAACGGCCGCATAGTGGTTAACTTCCAGTTAAGGTTTTCATTTTTTTTATTGTTTATCTGTGTTTAATAAATGTTTGGTTGTTTTTATATAACCTGTCTCGATTGATATTAATTGTTGCTGGTTATGTAACAATGTCTACTGGAGGCAGGAGCTGGAGACCGGACCTGGGGTTAAAGAACTGTGTATGTACGTAGGTGAGAGGGAGGAGTGGTGCTTGTTTTTGCCGTGGTTTTGTTGTGTGTTGTGCTCTGTGTTGTCTTGCCCAGCGTTGTGGGTTTATTATATTGGCACTGGAATGTGTGGTGAACCGTACGGCCCTTGGATGTGTTGGTAGTTAACGCAAGTGACACATTTCACTGTACGTTTTGATAAATAAACTTAAGACTTGAACCTTGAATCGTGTACAGGGCTGGGGTTCTGAGTGAAGATGGAAGGGAAGTCATTAAGAAAGATAACTCAAAAAGAATGTCAGCTGACATGCATCAGTGCTTTATAAAGCAAGTTAGCCAATCCACCTAATCAAACACAACTAAGAACTCTCCAGAGATCCTACAAGAGGAACTAGTTCAGACAGGAAGACAGCAAGAGCAGTAAAAAAAAACATAGAAGATGAATAGGCGATGTACATAAGTGGTCTTGGCGGTCCCTTTACAGGAGGCTCTTGCACCTATTAACAAGCCTGTGATGCTCTACACTTTTAAAATCAATTCTTTTAATAACTGAGATGCAGCCAGTTACATAAAGTGCTTGCAGCTAGGATGGCTGAAGAAACCATTTACATCTGTGCTGTTGGGTTAGAGTGTAAAATCATTATTTTTCTCATAGTTTAACCTTTCCTATGCACGATTGTTATTTTAATAAAATCACCTACATGCAGATAATTTTCAGTGGATTTTCAGTAATTGTACTATAGCTGATTCTTAGTTTCACCTGTCGGATTGTGCTCCTTTCCTAATGCCCAGCTTCATATTTGCCCCCTTCCTTTCCAGTTCTGATGAAGTGTCTCGGCCTGAAATGTTGTCTGTTTATTCCTCTCCATAGATGCTGCCTGGCCTGCTGAGCTCCTCCAGCATTTGTGTGAGTTGCTCTGGACTTCCGGCACCTGCAGAATCTCTCGAGTTATAAGACCATAAGACCAAAAGATATAGGAGCAGAATTAGACCATTTAGCCTATCGATTACAGTATCTACTTTCCCTCTCAGTCCTAACCTCCTGCCTTCTCCCTTTATCCCTTCATGCCTTGACCAATCAAGGATCTATCAACCTCTGCCTTAAATATATGTGAAGACTTAGCCTCCACAGTTGTCTGTGGCAATGAATTCCACAGATTCATCATCTTCTGGTAAAAGAAATTCCACCTTATTTACATTCTAAAAGGGCGCCCCCAATTCTGAGGCTGTGTCCTCTGGTCCTATACTCTGCTGTCATAGGAAACATCCTCTCCACATCCACTCTATCAAGGCCTTCCCACATTCAATAGGTTTCAATTAGGTCACCCCTGAATCTTCTGAATTCCAGTGAAAATAGGACCAGAGCCATCAAACGCTCTTCATATGACAAGCCGTTCAATCCTGGAATCATTTTTGTGAACCTTCTTTGAACTCTCTCCAGTTTCAGCTCATCCTTTTTAAGATAAGGGGCCCAAACCGGCTCACAATACTCTAAGTGAGACCTCACCAGTGCTTCATAAAGCCTCAACATTACATCCCTGCTTTTATCTTCTAGTTCTCTTGAAATGAATGCTATCTGCCTTCCTCATCAATGAATCAACCTGCAAATTAATCTTTAGAGAATCCCGCACAAGGACTCCCAAGTCCTTTTGTGCCTCAGATCTTTGAATTTTCTCTCCATTTAGAAGATAGTCTACCTTTTTATTTCTTCTACCAAAGTGCATTACCATATACTTTTTAACACTGTACTCCATCTGCTAATTCTTTGCCCATTCTACTAACCTAAGTTCTTCTGTAGCCCCTCTAATTCCTCAAAACTATCTAGCTCTCCACTATCTTCATATTGTCTGCAAATTTTGCAAGAAATCCATCAATTCCATCATCCAAGTCATTGACATATAACGTAAAAAGAATCGGTCCCAACACAGACCCCTGTAGGACACCATTAGTCACCAGCAGCCAACCGGAAAAGGCTCCCCTTATTCCCACTCTTTGTCTCCTGCCAATCAGCCATTGCTTTGTCCATGTTAGAATCTTTCTTGTAATACCATGGGCTTGTAGCTTATTAATCAGCCTCATGTGTAGCACCTTGTCAAAGGCCTCCTGAAAATCCAAGTGCACATCAACCGATTCTCCTCTGTCTATTCTGCTTGTTATATCTTCAAAGAATTCCAAAAAATTTATCAGGCAAGATTTTCCCTTGAGGAAACCATGCTAACTACGGCCTATTTTGTCATGTCCCTCCATGTACCCCAAAACCACATCCTCAACAATCAACTCCAACATCTTCCCAACCACTGAGATCAGACTAACTGGCCTATGATTTCTTTTCTTCTGCCTCTCTCCTTTCTTGAAGAGTGGAGTGACATTTGCAATTTTCCAGTCTTCCAGAACCATTCCAAATCTGGTGATTCCTGAAAGATCATTACTAATTAGATTAGATTAGATTAGATTATGAGAACACTCAGTTCTCTTTTATTGTCATTTAGAAATGCATACATGCATTAAGAAATGATACAATGTTTCTCTGGAGTGATATCACAGAAAACAGGACGAACCAAAGACCAACACTGACAGAACCACATAATTATAACATATATTTACAGCAGTGCAAAGTAATACCATAATTTGATGAAGAACAAACCATGGGCATGGTAAAAATAGTCTCAAAGTCCCCGAATCGATCAACTCCCGAGTCCCCGATAGCAGCGGCAAAAGGGAGAAACTCCCTGCCATAAACCTCCAGGCACCGTCAACTTGCCGATGCCTTGGAAGCAGCCAACCACAGCCGACACTGAGTCTGTCTGTCTGAAAACTTTGAGCCTCCAACCAGCCCCTCCGATACAGCCTCCCGAGCGCCATCCTTTGCCGAGCGCCTTCGACCTCTCCCCGGCCGCTGAAACACACAAAGCTGAGGACTCGGGGTCTTCTCCTCTGGAGATTCTGGACCACACAGTAGCAGCGACAGCGAAGCGGGCATTTCAGAAGTGTTCCAGATGTTCTTCCGTACTCTCACATCTGTCTCCATCAAATCAGAATTGTGCATGGTCCCTTACTTGACAGACTACAGATATCATTCACCGGAGAGGCCGCGTGCACTGCCATTGCACCGCCATCTTCTCCTCCTCCGAATGCCTCCACAATCTCCTCAGCCACCTCTTTCAGAATCCTGGGGAGTAGTGCATCTGGTCAGGTGACGTATCTACCTTCAGACCTTCCAGTTTTTCTCATCATGGCAACTTCACTCACTTATGCCCCTTGACGCTCTCGAACTTACAGCATACTGCTAACGTTTTCCACAGTGAAGACTGATGCAAAATATTTATTCAGTTCATCCACCTTGTCCCATTGCTCCCTCTCTAGCACCAGTTTCCAGAAGTCCAATAGCCATTCCCGCCTCTCTTTTGCACTTTGTGTATTTATCTGAGGGGCTTTGTGGTTTTTCGGCAGCGCTGTCAGAACCTGGTTATTTAATTGGTTATTTGTTGTCAGTGAAGGTTTGTTATCTTTCAAATTTGTGCTTGTTTTCAAAGCTGAAAGATCAAAGTAAATTTGTTTTCAAAGTATATATATGCCAGCATATTCAATTCTGAGATTAATTTTCTTGTGGGCATTCACAAAGAAACACTATAGAACCAATGAAAAACTGTACAGAACAAGATGGACAAGAAAACCGTGCAAATGCAAAACATAAAAACAAATAAATAATAATAAATAAATATCAAAAACATGAGATGAAAGTCATCTTTTGTCAGTGGTGCATTACAGGTAAATTGGCACAGGAGGCCTTACACATGTTGGGGAGCAAGAGATTTTATAAACGAAGTTTCCACGGGATTTCGGCTTTATTAGCAAGGGCAAATAAAAATAAGGCAAGGACACGCGGAGTGGTCATTGTGTGAGGGGACCAGTATTAGATTGGGAAGGGTTTGGCGGGAACAGACTTAACAGGCTTGGGTGAGGTAAGTATTTGGTGAGTTTCTTCTTCTTCATTCTTCATTCCTCGTCTTTAGGAGCACAGTTAGTGCAGTGAGAATGGCTCCAGAGGCAGTATGTGAGATGTGGGAATTCTGTGTGTGAGATGTGGGAATTCTGGGCCTCCAGCCTTCTGGAAAACCACATTTGCACCAGGTGCACTGAGCTGCAGTTCCTCAGAGAGCATGTTTAGGAACTGGAGCTGCAGCTCGATGACCTTTGGCCCATATGGGCAACTGAAGAGGTGACTGATAGGAGCTACAGAGAGGTAATCACCCCTCAGTTGAAGGAGGCAGGTGGGTGACTTTCAGGAGAAGGAATGGGCAACCAGTGCAAAGTACCCCTGTGGACGTTCTCATCAATTATATGTATACTGTTTTGGACATTGTTTGGGAAAACCTACAGGGGGAGCTACAGTGACCTGTCTTTGACTCTGGGTCTGGCACTGTGGCTCAGAAGGAAAGGGGGGAGAAGAGGACTTTCGTAGTGATAGGGGATTCCATAGTTAGATGAGCAGACAGGAGGTTCTGTGGACACAATAGAGACACTTAGATGATAAGTTGCCTCCCAGGTGCCAGGGTCAGGGGCATCTTGAACTGGGTCCACAACATTCTAACGGGGGAGAGTGAGCAGTCAGAAGTCTTGGTACGTTGGCACCAATGACATGGGTAGGAAAAGTGGGAGGTGCTGAAATGAGAATTTAGGGAGCGAGGTAGAAAGCTAAAAAAGCAGGATTTTCAGGGTTTGCAGTCTTTGGATTACTGCCTGTGCCATGTGCCAGTGAGGGTAAGAATAGGATGAATGTGTTGCTGAGAAACTGGTGAAAGAGGCAGGGTTTCAGATTTCTGGATCACTGGGATCTCTTATGGGGAAGGTACGACCTGCACAAAAGGATGGGTTAGACCTCAACCTAAGTGGGTGCAGTATCCTGGCAGGCAGGTTTGCTAGAGCTGTTGGAGGGGAGGAGGGTGTTGAACTAATCTGGCAGGGGGATTGCAACCAGAGTGATAAGGCTGAGATAGGGCTGTTGGTATACAAAAGGCAGTGTGAAGCGAGACTGACGGGAAAGACAGGCAAATGATGGGACAAAATTGCAGTCAGTGGGTGAGTTGCAGTGTAACGGGGGACAAAGGGTGATGGATACAGGACTGAAGGTATTATATTTGAATACACACAGTGTACAGAATAAGGTAGATAATCTTGTGGCACTGTGAGAGATTGTCAGGTATGATGCTGTTGGCATCACTGATATGAGGCTGAAAGAGGATTACAGTTGGGAGCATAATGACTAATGGATACATATTGTATTGAAAGGGCAGGAAGGTAGGCAGAGGGATTGGCATCGCTGTGTTGGTAAATTGAAATCAAATCCTTAGAAAGGGGTGAAATGGGATCAGATGTAGAATCCTTACGGGTAGAGTTAATAAACTGCAAGGGTAAAAATACCCTGATGGGAGTTATACACAGTTAGGGGATTGGGAAACGTTTAAAATCTAATGGAAGACAACTAAAAAAAAATGTACAAGGGGAAAATGAACTTATGAAAGTAAGCTAGCCAACAATATCAAAAAGACTACTAAAAGTTTTTTTTCAGTTATGTAAAGAGTAAAGGAGAAGTGAGAGTAGATATTGGACTGCTGGAAAATGATGCTGGAGAGGTAGGAGTGGGGGAGAAGGAATGGCTGATGAACTGAATCTGTATGTTGCATCAGTTTTGACTGTGAAGACACTAACTGAGAAGAAACTTACAGTATGGTGGAAGTTCAAGAGTATCAGGGGGCAGATGTGAGTGTAGTTGCTACTACAAGGAAGAAGCTGCTTGGGAAACTGAAAGGTCTGAAGGTAGGTGTTGCCTGAACCAGATGGACTACACTGCAGGTTTCTGGAAGGGGTAGTTGAAGAGATTGTGGAGGCATTAATAATGATCTTTCAAAAATCACTAGGTTCTGGAATGATTCCTTTGGTTTGAAGTAGGTTAAAGGGTCAGCACAACACCAGGGGTACTGTAGTGCTCTGCGTTCCATGTTCCGTGCATGCTTTTGAGGCAGGGAGTCAAAATCCTCAGCACCGTTCTGAATCTTTCTTCTCTACTTTGAGCAATTGTGGGCCAGCACTCCCTAGGAGTTATTGAGGGTGCAGCATGGGCCACTGGTGAGATACGTATTGGTCAGCATGGAAAAATTAGGTTGAAGGGCATGTATCATTGCTGCATATCTCAATGAATCTCTGACCCGATACTATAGGAGTATGTTTACTATACTCCCCCATTGTAGGAAACATTCTCTCTATGTCCACTCTGTCGAGGCCTGTCAATATTCAATAGGTTTCAGTGAGATCTCGCAAATGATGTTGTACTTAAAAAGATAAGCTATCTCTACTGAATGTAATTTTGTATGATTTTTATTATGAATAAAGCATATTTTTGAAATGTAAGACATATAAGAAAAATATTTATTCATTGTTTATTCAGATAAAATAATCCTTTGAGCTGTATCACCCAGAGTTAACCCTAGCCTAATCATGGGACAATTTATAATGACCAATTAACCCTACGAACTGGTAGATCTTTTGTCTGTGAGAGAAAATCAGAGCACCCAGAGGAAACCAACGTGGACACAGGGAGAATGTGCATACTTCTTACAGACAGTGGCAGGAATTGAACCCAGGTCACTGGTACTGTAAAGCGTTGTGCCAACCACTATGCTACAGTGCCACACTGAAGCATTGCGATCACATTTCCTGAGGCAGCTCATTCCATATGCAAACCACACTCTGTGAGACTTTCCAGAACTTTTCCCAACTGAATTAAATCATAAACCTTTGCACATAGTTATATGAATTTAGGGTAAAATGATTCAACAAACTCATAAGTTCTTTGAATTCTTTATCAGCATGTCTTTCTGATCTCTGCAGTTTTCTCATTAAGCTATTGGTAGGGACTCTCACTGTATTAATTGGGATTAAAATTATCCGATTAACTGTGCAGTCAACCCTGCCTTTGTGGCCATTTTCCTTTCCTTATTTTGTTTAAACAGAAATTGTTAGATTTTCCTTCTCTCCATAATGTTTTTTTTTCCAAGCAGAAGTTTCAGGAACAAAAGCCCTGCTTGCCAGCGCGAGGAACAGACACAAAGTGCTGCAGGAACTCAGCAGGTCAGGCAGCATCCACGCAGGGGAACAAACAGTCAACGTTTCAGGCTGAGATCCTTCATCAGGGCTTTATGCCAGTATGTAATATCTTTAACATTTGAGAAAAAGGATGTTTTCTGGTTTAAGAAGTTTATTTATTAGCTTCAGACTTGCTGAGTGCACATGTCTACAACCGTAGTCCTTATGGAGATCAACTGAAAAGGCACAAGATATCTCCTAAAAGTAACGTTCAGCCCTACTGAGTTAGAGAAGAAAAACTACCGACTGTACATAGTAAGTTACGTCTGCTTTCACCACCAGTCCTGGCAGTGTATTACAGACAACCATACCTCTCCATGTAAAAACAGTGAAAAATTAGATTGGATTAGATTATGAGAACACTCAGTCCTCTCTTATAGTCATTTAGAAATGCATACATGCATTAAGAAATGATACAATGTTTCCCCGGGGTGATATCACAGAAAACAGGACAGACCAAAGACAGAACCACATAATTATAACATATAGTTACAGCAGTGCAAAGCAATACCATAATTTGATAAAGAACAGGACATAGGCACAGTAAAAAATAGTCTCAAAGTCTCGAGTCGATCGACTCCCGAGTCCCCGACAGCAGGCGGCAAAAGGGAGAAACTCCCTGCCATAAATCTCCAGGCACCATCAATTTGCTGATGCCTTGGAAGCAGCCGACCCTGAGTCCATCCATCCAAAAACTCTGAGCTTCCGACCAGCCCTCCGATACAGCCTCCCAAGCGCCATCCTCTGCCGAGCGCCTTCGACCTCTCCCTGGCTGCTGAAACACGCAAAGCCGAGGATTTCGGGGCCTTCAGCTCCGGAGATTCCGGTTACCACACAGTAGCAACGGCAGCAAAGCAGGCAGTTCAGAAGTTTTCCAGATGTTCCGCTGTGCTCTCACGTCTGTCTCCATCAAATCAGGATTGTGCACGGTCCCCTACTTAACAGTTAACAGATATTCATCTCCGGAGTGGCCGCGCGTGCTGTCGTCGCACTGCCATCTTCTCCCCCTTCCTGGGAGGATTGTCTGTTTATTGACTGTTTATTCATTTCCATAGATGCTGCCTGACCTGCTGAGTTCCTCCAGCATTTTGTGTGTGTTGCTCTGGATTTCCAACATCTGAAAACTTCTCTTGTGTTAGTGAAAATAGTGAAAAACTGTGCCTGGCACATCTTTTTTAAACACTCTCACCTATGCCCTCCAGTATCTGATGCTTCTACACGGGGTGGGGGGGGGGGGGGGTGGAGAAAGCACTCTATTTACTCTATCTGTTAACTTTTGTAACTTTAAAATTTTAAACTAATTCAAAGGAAAACACAGGAATCCAGCAATGCAGGTTTAACTTTGTCTTTACTTTAAGCAAGGCACGCATGTATCACGTAATGACGTACGCAATTAATATATTTTTACATATAACCTGTAATTAGATAGATGGATAGATAAATACTTTATTGATCCCAAAGGAAATTACAGTGTCAAAGTAGCATTACAAGTGCATAGATATACAAACATACAAATATTAGAAGAGAAGTCGGAAGAATGCAAAATAAGTTACCTCAAGCAGTCTAACAGGAGGGGGGTCATCACTTTCCCAGCTATAGGTTGACTCATTATAGCGCCTAATGAATGAGGGTAAGAACGACCTCATATAGTGCTCTTTGGAGCAGCACAGTCGTCTCAGCCTATTACTGAAAGTGCTCCTCTGTACAGCCAAGGTGGCACGCAGAGAGTGAGAAACATTGTCCAGCATTGCCAAGGTTTTCCGAGGGTCCCTTGTTCTACCACAGCCTCGAGTGTGTTAATTATTTACACAGACATGAATGATTAATCGAACAACTTATGCACAGGATTACTTAAATATTATGTAAATACACAACACTGTCCATGCCTCCCTTAACTTTATAAGCTTCTATCAGGTCTCCCTTCAGCCTCCAGCACATCTTATAATTCATGCGCTCTAATCCAGGCAGCATCCTGGTGAACTTCTTCAGAACCCTCTCCAAAGTTTTGATATCCTTCCTGTCACGGGGCAGCGCGAACTGTACACAATATTCCAAATTCAGCCTAAGCCTAGCTTGACTCCAAATGCAGTCTAATCCAATATTGAAACGCAAACACGAGGAAATCTGCAGGTGCTGGATATTCAAGCAACACACATAGAAGTTGCTGGTGGAACGCAGCAGGCCAGGCAGCATCTCTAGGAAGAGGTACAGTCGACGTTTTGGGCCGAGACCCTTCATCAGGACTAACTGAAAGAAGAGTTAGTAAGAGATTTGAAAGTGGGAGGGGGAGGGGGAGATCCAAAATGACAGGAGAAGACAGGAGGGGGAGGGATGGAGCCAAGACCTGGACAGGTGATTGGCAAAAGGGATATAAGAGGATCATGGAACAGGAGGCCTAGGGAGAAAGAAAGGGGGAGGGGGGAAGCCCAGAAACACAAACATACACACACACACACACACACACACACACACAGTAATAAATAAATAAATAACGGATGGGGCACGAGGGGGAGGTGGGGTATTAAAGGAAGTTTGAGAAGTCAATGTTCATGCCATCAGGTTGGAGGCTACCCAGACGGAATATAAGGTGTTGTTCCTCCAACCTGAGTGTGGCTTCATCTTTACAGTAGAGGAGGCCGTGGATAGACATATCAGAATGGGAATGGGATGTGGAATTAAAATGTGTGGCATGAACATTGACTTCTCAAACTTCTGTTAATGCCCCACCTCCCCCTCGTACCCCATCCCTTATTTATTTATTTATTATTGTGTGTGTGTGTGTGTGTGTGTGTGTGTGTGTGTGTTTCTGGGCTGTGCCTCCTGTCCCATGATCTTCTCGTACCCCTTTTGCCAATCACCTGTCCAGCTCTTGGCTTCATCCCTCCCCCTCCTGTCTTCTCCTATCATTTTGGATCTCCCCCTCCCCCTCCCACTTTCAAATCTTTTACTAGCTCTTCCTTTAGTTAGTCCTGACGAAGGATTTCGGCTCGAAATGTCGACTGTACCCCTTCCTAGAGATGCTGCCTGGCCTGCTGCGTTCACCAGCAACTGTTACGTGTGTTGCCCAATATTGAAACGACTGACTATGAATAAAGTCCACGTATAAGTAGTTATACATAGTATGTTGCTACATAACAAAGTCCTCTTGTGCTAACTCTGTTCAATTGGCCACTAGCTAAATTAAAGTAAATGCAGAGAAAATATGAGCATAGAAGCTAAATTCCTATTAAAACTTTTCCTTCAATTTCCTCCATCAACTCATACAGACACCAGGAAGCATAGTTTGTAAAGTGGTAACTTCATCATCATCATCATCACCATTATGAGCCATGATGTATGTCGAAGGTGACCATCGTCTTAGATCATGATTGCTCTCCGTAAATTTTCTACAGAAGTGGTTTGCCATTGCCTTTTTTTGGGCAGTGTCTTTACAAGATGGGTGACTCTAGCCATTATCAATACTCTTCAGAGATTGTCTGCCTAGTGTCAGTGTTCGCATAACCAGGACTTGTGATATGCACCAGCTGCTCATTGACCATCCACCACCTGCTCCCATGGATTCACATGACACTGACCGGGTGTGGGGGGTAAGCAGGTGCCACAGTTTGCCCAAGGGTTACCTGCAGGCTAGCAGAGGGAAAGAACATCTTACACCTCCTTTGGTGGAGATATATCTCCACCCTGCCTCCCAGATTTGGGAACAGCTTCTTTCCAACTGTGATAAGACTGCTGAATGGATCCTGACCCAGATCTGGGCCGTACCCTCCAAATATCCAGACCTGCCTCTCAGTTTTTTTGCACTACCTTACTTTCCCTTTTCTATTTTCTATTTATGATTTATAATTTAAATTTTTAATATTTACTATCGATTTGTACTCTAGGGAGCATGAAGAGCAGAATCAAATATCGCTGTGATGATTGTATGCTCTAGTATCAATTGTTTGGCGACAATAAAGTATAAAGTATAAAGTAAAAGTAAAACTGGTAGATTGTACCGAGATACCGTGAAAAGTTATGTTTTGCATGTTATCCATACAGAACAACGGTGCATTTAATTAATACAAGGAAAAACAATAACAGAATTCAGAATATAGTGTTACAGTTACAGTGAAAGTGCAGTGTAGGTGGGCAATAAGGTGTAAGACCAAAACTTATTTATTTTTTAAAATTTAGAGACACACAGCATGGTCACAAGTATTTCTGGATCAATGGCACCAATTACACTTTTGTGACCAATTAACCCACTAACCTGTACGTCTTTGGAGTGCGGGAGGAACATAGAACAGTACAGCACTGGAAAAGGCCCTTCAGCCCACAATGTTGTACTGAAACAGCTAAAGTAAATGAAAGAAACTCAAACACTAATCTCTCCTACCTACACAATGTCCATATCCCTCCATCTTCCTCACATTCACGTGTCTATCTAAACATCTCTTAAAAGCCTCTAATGTATTTGCTTCTACCACCATACCAGACGGTGCATCCAGGCATTCACTGCTCTCTGAGTGAAAACTTATCCCTCAGAACCCTCTTGAACCTACCCCTTCACCTTCTATGCATGCCCTCTGGTATTAGACTTTTCAACTCTGGGAAACAGATATTCCCTGTCTACTCCTTTGATACCTCTCATAATCTTATAAATCTCTATCAAATCTCCCCTTGGCCTCCACCGCACCACAGAAAACAACCCAAGCTTATCCAGCCTCTCATGATAGCACATGCCCTCCAAACCAGGTAGTATCCTGGTGAACCTCTTCTGCACCCTCTCCAAAGTCTCGACATCTTTCCTACAGTGGGGCGACCAGAACTGTATGTGAACTGTATGCAACCAGAACTCCAGATATGGCTTAACCAGAGTTTTATAAAGTTGCAACAGAACCTCTTGACTTTTGAACTCAAAGGAAATCCACGAGGTCAAAGGGAGAAAAAGAAAACTCATTACAGACAGCGGCTGGAATTAAGCCCAGGTTTCTGGCGTTGTAATAACGTTATGCTAATTGTTATGCTAACCTGAGATAGGCCGTGAGGTCAAGAGTCCATCTTAATGTACTAGGGGATGATGCAACAGCCTTGAATGACAAAAGCTTCCAGAAGGCAGTTGCAGGGAGGTAGTGATCTCCAAGATCAGCTTCATGATCCATCACATGCGCAAAGCATTCAATAGGGTGTGTGAGTTTGGTGTGATCTAAATGACAGAGATTAGTATTACTCTGGTCCTGGTTCTAAGCCTTAATTAGCATTTTCCCAGTGCAAATCACAGAGCTTTTAGTTGCATGTCAGCAGCATCAAAATTGATGATTAATTCAGTGGTATCAGTTGACGTCTCATTTACCATGTGATGCCTCCACTTCTACATTAAGATTAAGTGTGAATAATTACTATAACATTTCTGGAGTGTGCTTTTGCTGGAGAATATAATCCTTATTTCATATTGTTTTGCTTTTAACAAGGAGTTAATTAAAGTTTAGGGCATGACTTAAAAAAGTATAGGAGCCTGAAGATCCACACGCAAAGATTCAGAAACAGCTTCTTCCCCTCAGCCATCAGATTTGTGAACAGTTCGTGAATACTACCTCTCCTTTTGCTCTCCTTTTGGATATTTATTTATCTATCTATATATCAGTTTTCTATTTATTTCTTTATATGTTATTTATTTATTCTTATCTATGTAAATTTTTATGTCATGCGGTGCACTGTTGCTGCAAAGCAACAAATTTCATGATGCTCCCTAGCTTAATCACATCCTTCCTATGGTTTGTTCATCATTAGAAGGAGAAACAAGAATGGCCATATTAAGATAAAATACAGACCAGTCATAAGAACGATCTTGCACTTAACATCAGCAAGACCAAGTAACTCATTGTTGGCTTCAGGAAGGGGAAGCCAGGAGAACACACATCAGTCCACATTGAGGGGTCCGCCGTGGAAACAGTGAGAAGCTTCAAGTTCTTAGGTGTCAACATCACAGAGGTCTGGGTCCAACACGTTAATGCAATCATGAAGGAGGCATATGAGTGGCTGTATTCATTAGGAGTTTGAGGAGATTTGCTACGTCAGTGAAGACTCTAACAAATTTCTGCAGATGTCGGTGGAGAATATTCTAACTGGTTGCATCAGCATCTGGTACGGAGATTCCAATGCACAGGCTCACAGGATTGTAGACTCAGCCTGCAACATCACGGGCACAACCCTCCCCACTGTTGAGGGCATCTTGAAAATGCGATGCCTCAAGAAGGCAGCATCCATCATCTAGGATCCTCACCAACCAGCACATGCCTGCTCATAACTATCATTGGGAATAGGTACAAGAGACTGAAGACTCACACTCAACAGTTTAGAAACAGCTTTTTCCCCATTGCCGTTAGATTTGGGAACAGTCCATGAGCGCATGAACACTACCTCGCTGCATGTCTTTTAGCTTTTGTAACTTATAACAATCCTTACATCTTGCACTGTATTGTTGCCGCATGATCACACATTTCACAATGTACATTGATGATAATTAACCTGATTCTGACTCTGATGATCAACACATACACACGGGGCTATACGAATTGTTCATTCTTATGTTATTGACATAGCAGTTTGTTCCTCTGGCAGGAGTCTCAGACGTCCGTGATATTTTGACAGCATGATCCTTACAAAGTCAAGCTGTCTTCCATTGAATGGGAGCGCAGTAGGGAACCTTTGGCTCTTCACCATCCGTGCTGTGGGATGAGACATGGGGTCAGATGAAAATATCATCAACTGTGAGTAGTGGGAAATTAAATACACTTCCACATTTTCAAGAAACCACTGTGACTGATCTGACTGCCATTTCGAATATCCTTTCAGGCATCGTTTGCATTTCCAACTGGGAGATGGAATGAATTACATTCAGTTTCACCGCACCTGGAAGCAGTCATTATATATTCAGCAGGTGAGTGCAGATGTTTGTCTGTGGGGAATTTGAATTCATGCCCTGGACCAAGGGTGGCCTTTATTTCCCATCCATGATTCCTCTTGGGAGGGAGGCAGAGACTTTTTCTCTTCACCTGCTATAGTGTTATGGAGGCATAGAGAAATACAGTAAGTACAGGCACAGGCCCTTCAGCCCATCTAGTCCATGTTAACCTGGTCCTTTGCCCAGTCCCATCGACCCATCATATCCTGTCTTGGAGTTGGACAGTCTGTGTGGGTGGGTGGGTGGGAGGGAGGAAAGGGGCTTGTTTTTATGCCGTTGTTTTGTTGTTTGGTGTGTTCTGTCTTGTTATTTATTTATTTTTTATATAGAGATATAATGTGGAACTGGCCCTTCTAGCCCAACGAGCCACATCACTCAGCAACCTGTCCATTTAACCCTAGCCTAGCCATAGAACAGGGTGTATGGGGTGCCCAGGGAGGGGTAGACACTCTGGTGAAGGGACTTGTCGTGTCCATTCTGGGGCAACTCACTCAGCTTTGGTCCCCATCAGACACTCAGCTCTCACCTGTGGCTCCAAGTAGCTGTTTGCATGTGAGAGCAGCGACACTCCAGTACACTGCTTCGACAGGTGGGCTAAACCAGTTTGAGGGCAGCCGGCGGCACCACGCTTTTGTGAGATAGGGACTATTCTATCCATCCTGTCCTAGCATGCAAAGTCAGCTCTGGTGGACTGGGCAGATGAGATCTACTGTGAAATCCAACGGACAGGAAGGTGCTGCTGCATTGCCCCATGGAGATCAAAGGGCATGACAAGGAATTGAAGATGTCATGGTCATCCACTGCAACAAGACCCCAGCTTGTGATGCTTTTTTGTACCGCTAGACCTGGACTTCAGAGATCGAGAGAGTAGAACTGCCCCAATGCAATGGCTTTTCCACTAAAAACTCTCCTGCACAGGTTTCCCCTCATCGGTGGACAATTACTAAATCACAGGACAATTTACAATGACTAGTTAACGTACTAACTGGTACATGTTTGGAATGTGTTCAGTATTTTCAGCAGTTGCCGAGCGTTGGACCATGAGCACGTAACAATGAACATTATGTCTCTTTTTGCGCTACTTACGTAACTTTTAAAAGTATATGTATTTCTTATTTTGGGTGGCAGGGTCGAGATACGTCTTTACCACAAGACAAGGTGTAGCCCCTGCTTAGCAATACCCCTCCATCACCTGCTCCCCACCCCTCCACTGATCAGGGTCATGTGAAGCCACGGGAGCAGGCGGTAGATGGTCGTATGAGCAGCCGGTGCACATCACAAGTCCTGGTTATACAACCACTGGCACCAGGCAGACAATCTCTGAAGAGTATTGATAATGGCTGAGGTCACCCATCTTGTCAAGACCCTGCCCAGAAGAAGGTAACGGCAAACCACTTCTGTCAAAAAAATTGCCGAGAACAATTATGGTCATGGACAGTCTATGTCCACATGAAGAAGGCTATTAATTGCTGCAGTTTGAAGTTTGGTCTGCTGGAGGTGTCCTGAAAAAGTGTCTTGGCCTGAAATGTCGACCGTTTATTCATTTCCATAGATGCTGCCTGACCTGCTGAGTTCCTGCAGTATTGTGCGCGCGCTGGAGGTGTGAGCCACTGAAAGGAAAGCTTACTTTGCTTTCTCTTCCACAGGAGGCATTTAAACAACCAAGACCCCAGAGCTGAAAGTATCTAATTCATGTGTGCCCATGAGAGTCAGCTGGATTGGGAGAACTTCCATCCATGAATGAACTGGAAAGGATTCCAAAGTCTGTTCAACTACAGAAGGGAGCCATGGTAGTGTAATGAAAAGCACAATTGCTTTACAGTGCCAGAGATCACTCATCAGGCCAAAGAGAGGGACAGAGCAATGATGACAGGCAATGATAATGATAACAGATTGGAGAGAAAACAAGGAGGAATGAGAGAGAGAGAAAGAAAGAGACAGGCAAAGTGATAGTGTTTTCTCTCTTTATCTTTCTGTATGTGTCTCACTCTCTTCTCTCTCCTTCTCTCCCTCTCTCTCTTTCCCTTCTTTCTCCTCTATTTCTCTCTCTCTCAATCTCTCAATCTCTCTCAGCCCTGCCAGTTTTCCTTGACATCTTGAAGACTTCAATCAAATCATCTCAAATCCACCATAATTCTAGATATGGTGCCTAACTATAGAAGCAAACTAGTTCAAATTATTGTTTTCTGTGGTACTTAAGCACTAAAAGTGGAGTTAATAATGGATTGAAATGTTATATAAGCATGATAGCCCACAGTAATTGTTGTAAGATTGTTTTCTTATATATAATTCCATCAGCTTTGGCTTCCAAAACGTAACGCTCGGGTAATCGATTGAAAGTGACAGGTAGATCAATAATCATAGATTTAACATTAATTGGGAAAAGACCTTGAGAGAAGAGATAGAAAATGTTAATGAGAAAAAAAGAAAACCCAAGGCTTCAGTAAATCAAATATAGAAAACGTTGGAAATACTCAGGGGTGAGACAGCAAATGTGGAGAGAATTGAAATTGATTATTTATTTATTTAGAGATCCAGGCCCTTCCAGCCCACTCAGCCACACCGCCTGGCAACCCATCGTTTTAACCCTAACCTAATCACGGGTCTATTTACAGTGACCAATTAACCTACTAACTGGTACGTCTTTGGACTATGGGAGGAAACCAGAGCACCCGGAGGAAACCCACACATTCATGGGAAAGAATGTACAAACTTGCTTACAGAGGATGCTGGAATTGAACTGCGAACTCTGATGCCCTGAGCTGTAATAGCGCTGTACTGACCACTGTGCTACCATGGCCCCCAATTATTATTAATATAATTATAATTGTTATTGTTGTCACATGTACCGAGATACAGTGTAAAGCTTGTCTTATATACTGTTCATACAGATCAAGTCATTACACAGAGTACTGAGTTTGAACACGGTAAAACAGCAACAGAATGCAGAATAAAGTGTAACAACTACAGAGAAAGTGTAGTGTGGGTAAATAATAAGGTGCCAAAGTGCAAAGTTCAAAGTAAATTTATAATCAAAGTACATACATGTCACCATATACAACCCCGAGTCCTGAACAAGGGTTCCAGCCCAAAATGCCAACCGTACTTTTATCCATAGATGCTGCCTGATCTGCTGAGTTCCTCCAGCATCTTGTGTGTGCTGCTTGGATTTCCAGCATCTGCAGATTTTCTCTTGTTTGTGATTTGACAACCCTGAGATTTGTTTTATCGCAGGCATACTCAATAAATCCGATAACCATAAAAGAATCATATGATAATGAGGTAGATTGTGAGGCCAAGAATCCACTTTATTGTACAGGAGACGATAACAGTGGGATAGCAGCTGTCCTTGATTCTGGTGGTATGTGCGTTCAGTCTGCCGTGTCTTTGGCCCAGTGGGAGGGGGGAGAAGGGAGAACATCCAGGGGGACGTTCTTAGGAGTTTCTCGAAAGCCCCTATTTTATTTGCCTACACCATCATCCAAACTTGAGGGGCAACAATTTTGGTATTGGTTTACTATCATCACATGCATCAAAATACAGTGAAAAGCTTGTTTTGTATACTGTTCATATCAATCAGATCAGAATCAGGCTTATTATCACCAGAGTGTGCTGTGAAATTTGTTAACAGCAGCAGCAGTTCAATGCAATACATAATACAGAAGAAAAAAACCAAAATAAAATATTAATAATAATAATAAATAAGTAAATCAATTACAGTATACACATATTGAATAGATTAAAAATGGTGCAAAAAACAGAAATACTATATATTAAAAAAGTGAGGTAGTGTCCAAGGGTTCAATGTCTATTTAGGAATCGGGTGGCAGAGGAGAAGAAGCTGTTCCTGAATCGCTGAGTGTGTGCCTTCAGGCTTCTGTTCCTCCTACCGGATGGTAACAGTGAGAAAAGGGCATGCCCTGGGTGCTGGAGGTCCTTAATAATGGAAGAGAAGATGGCAGTATGATGCAGCTCACAGCGGCCACTCCAGTGGTGATGTCTGTTGTTTGTCAAGTAGGCTGCCGTGCACAATCCTGATTAGATGGAGATGGACATGAGAGCACGGAGGAACATCTGGAGAAACTTCTGAAATGCCTGCTTCGCTGCTGCTGCTACTGTGGGATCCAGAATCTCCGGAGGGGAAGGCCCCGAGTCCTCGGCTTTGCTTGTTGCTCGGCGGCCGGGGCGGGGTCGAAGCGCTCGGCAGAGGATGGTGCTCGGAGAGGCTGTATCGGAGGGGCTGGTCGGAGGCTCAAAGTTTTGGACGGACTCAGAGTCCGCTGCGGTCGGGTGCTTCCAATGCATTGGCAAATTGTCAGCGCTTGGAGGTTCGTGGCAGGGAGAGTTTCTCCCTTCTGCCGCCTGCGTGAGATGATGAGTTGATCGGGACTTTCAGACTTTTTTTTACTGTGCCCATGGTCTGCTCTTTATCAAATTATGGTATTGCTTTGCACTGTTGTAACTATATGTTATAATTATGTGGTTTTGTCAGTTTTAGTCTTGGTTTGTCCTGTTTCTTTAGTGATATCATTCTGGAGGAACATTGTATTATTTTTTAATACATGCATTTCTAATTGGTGGTAAACGAGGACTGAGTGTCCTCATAATCTAATCTAACGAGCGCTAGTAATGGATCGTTACACAGTGCGCTAAGGTAAGACAGTAACAATGCAGGATAAAGTGTAACAGCTCGTGAAGGAGTGCAATGCAGGTAAATGAAAAAGTGCAAGATCAGAATGAGGTAGATTGTGAGACCCAGTCCAATTTATCATACTGAAGAACTATTCAAGTGCCTGATAACAGTGGGATAGAAGCTCTCCTTGAGCCTGTTGGTACAAGCTTTCAGACTTATTTATATTCTGCCCGATGGGAGAGGGGAGAAGAGAGAATGTCTGAGGTGCATAATTCCAAATCCACATACTCGGGGGTCAAGTAGTATCGAGAGAGAAAGAATTAACATTTTAGATCAAACATTCTGTTACCTCTGTTCCTATTCCTACAGATATTTTTTGACTTGCTGAATATTAACTGTATTTTCTGTTATTTTTATTTTATGCAGAATATCTCAGAGTGTCTGGGATTTTGGATGCAGTCCCACAAGTTGATCCCATGATAATTTTAGAAGAAAGCAGAATAGAATTATTGAGTAATTTATTTTTATTACTTTATTTAGTGGTACAGCCCTTCTGCCCATGCTGACTAAGGTACTCTTTTAAACTTGTCCCATTGTTAGCAATTGGCCTGTATCACTCTAAACCTTTCCCATCCTTGTACCTGATCAAATAGTTTTTAGGTGTTGCTAATGTACCTGTCTCAACCACTTCCTCTGATAGCTTGTTCTATATAAGGATCAGACCCTGCGTTAAAAAAAATGTTGCCTCTCAAGCTCTGATCAATTCTTTCCACTCTCACCTTAAGCCGATGTCCTCCAGTTTTTCATTCTCCAACTCGAGATAAAAGACTGTGGTGGATTCACCCTTTCTATGCCCCTCATGATTTTATACACCTCCTCACGGTTACCCTTCAGTCTCCGATGCTCTAAGAATGAAGTGTTTGACAGCTGAACCTCTCCCTATAACTCAGGCCTTCAAGTTCTGGCCACATTTTCATGAATCTTCTTTTTGAGGACTTACTCACTTTACTCACTACTTTTGTTTCTGGCTTCTTCCCACTTCCTTTGAAGTCCTGATGAAGGTCTGAAACATCAGTGATACAAACCGACATATTCTGCAGATGCTGGAAATCCAGAGCAACACACACAAAATGCTGAAGGAACTCAGTAGGGCAGAGGCCACACAGCATCTCTGGTAATAAATAAACAGTTTATGTTTTAGACCAAAACCCTTCTTCAGGACCAAACTCAAACTTAAATATCAGCTGTTAATTCCTCTCCTTAGATTCTTCTTGCCTGCTGAATTCCTCCTGCATTTTGTGTGTGTTGCACTGAAACATTGACTGTTTATTCCTTTCAATGGATGCTGCCTGACCCACTGAATTCCTCCAGCAATTAGCGTGTGCAACTTATCTTTGCATTCTTTCCATCTTAATGTGGTTCGTTTGTAAGGTATACACCCAGTAGTCACTTTATTAGATACACCCGTACATTTACTCATTAATACAAATCTCTAATCAGCTAAGCACAAAGGAGCAACTCAATGCATAAAATGCATGTAGACATGGTTAAGAGATTCAGTTGTTGTTCAGACCAAACCTCAGAATGGGAAAGAAATGTGATCTAAGTGATTTTGACTGTGAAATGATTGATGGTGCCAGATGGGGAGGTTTGAGTATCTCAGAAACTTGCTGATTTCCTGGTATTTTCACACGCAACAGACTCGAGAGTTCACAGAGAATAGTGCAAAAGTCAAAAAAAAAAATCCAGTGAGTGTCAGTTCTGCGGGCGAAAACACCTTCTTAATGAGAAAGGTCAGAGGAGAATGGCCAGACTGGTGCAAACTGACAGTAAATCAAACAAAAGACATTATGACAGTGGTGTGCAGAAGAGCATCTCCGACTACACAACACGTTGAACCTTGAAGTGGATGGGTTACAGCAGCAGAAGACCACAAGCCTGCACGAAGTGTACAGTAAATGGCAAAACCATCTGGAGCATTGATGTACAGAGGGATCTTAGAGACCAAGTCCATAGTTCCGTGAAAGTGACAGCACAAGTAGATAGAATGGCAAAGAAGATGTATGATCTGCTTGCCTTTACTGGTGGGATCATTAAGTAGAAAAGTTGGGAATTCATGTTGCAGCTCTATAAAACTTTGGTTAACCTGTACTTGGAGTAATGTTCACAGTATTGGCTGTCCCATTAGAGGAAAGATGCGGAGGCTTTGGAAAGAATGTAGAAAAGGTTCACCAAAATGTTGCCTGGATTAGAGAGCACTAATTCTAAGGTGTGGATGGGCAAACTTGGATGTTTACTCTTGAAACTGAAGGAAGACCCTAATAGACATTTATCAAATTACGAGAGGCATTGATAGAGTAGACAGCCTTTTTCCAAGAATGGAAATGTCAGAACCAAAAGGGCATGGGGTTAAGGTAAGAGGGAAAAGTTTAAAGGAGATCCTTTAGCACAGAGATTGGTGGGTACCTGGAATGCACTGCCAGGGAAAGTGGTGGAGGCAGATACGATGGTGGTATTTAAGAAGTTGTTCGATGGACACATGAATATGCAGGGAATGCAGTGGAGGGGATCATGTGCAGGCAGAAAAATTTAGTTCAGTTTGGCATTGTGCTTTACACACACAGACACAATGAAGGATCTGTTCTGGTGCTGCGCTGCTCTATGTGCTATGTCAATTTCCAAAGTCCTTGGCAAGGAAGTAAAATCGATGAGATACAAAGTGGCTCAATGGATTAAGAGCTGCCTCGGTGACGTCTGCTGAGCTGACAGTGCAAGTAATTGAGTTAGGAACATTGTTTAAGAAGAACTTGGATAGATATAGAAAGGTGAGGCAGGAAATTGGGGCTAATTGGGCTGTCAGCTTGGATTAATTGGGCTGAATAGCCTGTATCCCTATTGTATTGTTCTATGTCTTTATGACCTACAGCAAAAGGGTTGTCCTATCACACAAGTGGTTAAAGAAATTAGATCTAAGTGCTTTGGACCTCAGCTGAACATAGAACATAGAAGAGTACAGCACAATACAGGCCTTTTGGCCCATGTTGCTGTGTTGTCCTTTTAACCTACTCTAAGATCAATCTAACCCTTCCGTCTGATATGACCTTCCATTTTTCTATCATCAATGTGCCTACCTAAGAGTTTCTTAAATGTTGCTAATGTATCTGTCTCTACCACCACCCTTGGCAGAGTGATCCATGTACTCCCACTCACTGTGTAAAAAAACTTACCTCTGACAGCCCCCTAGACTTTCCTCCAATAACCCCTCTCCACACCATCCACCACCATTACTTTATCATTACTTTATCATTACCTTATGTACAGACACTCCTGTACCTAGCGTCGCGTTATGAATCTATCAGTCTATGTAAATAAGATATCTTATGTATTTATATCGTATTTATTGAGTTTATTTAAATTATTGTGTTCTTTATCTTTTATTTGTTTTGGTGTTGCATTGGATCTGGAGTGACAATTATTTCATTCTACTTTACACCGGTGTGCTGGAAATGACATTAAAGTAATTTGGAATCTTACGAAGTGTGAAGTGGTTAATTTTGGTAGGTCATATTGGAAGACAGGATATAATATTAATGGTAAGACTTTTGGCAGTGTGGAGGATTGGTGAGATCTTGGGGTCCATGTCGATAGGACACTCAAAGCTGCTGCGTAGGTTGACAGTGTTCTTATGTGTATGGTGTAATGGCCTTCAACAATCGTGGGATTGAGTTCAAGAGCCGTGAGGTAACGTTAAAGCTTTTTAAGACCTTAGTTAGACCCCACCTGGAGTACTGCATTCAGTTCTGGTCACCTTGCTACAGGAAGGATGTGGATACTATTGGGAGAGTGCAGAGGAGATTTACAAGGATGTTGCCTGGATTGGAGAGCATGTCTTCTGAGAATAGGTTGAGTGAACTTGGCCTTTTCTTCTTGGAGCGATGGAGGATGAGAGGAGACCTGAGAGAGGTGTATACGATGATGAGAGGCATTGATCATATGGGTAACCAGAGACTTTTCCCCAGGGCTGAAATGACCAGCACGAGGTGGCATAGTTTTAAGGTGCTTGGAAGCAGGTATAAGGGGATGTCAGAAGTAAGTACTTCACACAGAGAGTGGTGGGTGCGTGGAATGCACTGCCAATGACGGTGGTAGAGATGGATACAAAAAGGTCTTTCAAGAGATTCTTACATAGGTACTTGGAGCTTACTCTAACCTACTCTAGAAACTTCTAGAATTTCCCTACTGCATAGCCCTCTATTTTTCTAAGCTCCAGAGGTGATCTTATTTTTACCAAATTTCTACTATTTGTTCATTATGTTGTATGACGTAGGCGATCATAGTCTTTTCATGATGATGGTTGTTCTTTACAAATTTTTCTGCAGAAGTGGTTTACCATTGCCTTCTTCTGAGGAATGTCTTTACAAGACCCTAGCCACTATCAATATTCTTCAGAGACTGTCTGCCTGGCATCAGTGGTCACATGACCAGGACTTGTGATCTGCACCGGCTGCTCATATGGCCATCCGCCACCTGCTCCCATGGCTTCATGTGACCCTGATTTGGGGCTAAGCAGGTGTTACACCTTGCCTGAGGGTGACCTGCAGGCTAGTGGAGAGAAGGAGTACTCTACTCCTCCTTTGGTAAATTTCTACCACTATGCATAGTAGAAGCACTCATATAACATAATTCACCAAAAACGGTCAAATGCTATAACTGCAGAATTAGTATTCTCATTCAGAGAGTGATCTTTCTTAAATATGTAAAGTTTGTAGAGGGCTAAGGGGTGGATGCTGAGATTCTTCTACGAGTGGGCATAATGAAGGCAAGCACGGACGTACTCCTTCACTTCCTTCATTGTATGTATGTGTGGAGGCTCTGGACCTGGAACCCAAGGTGTCTCTGTGCATCCACGCCATGTTAATATGATATATCTACCAGAGCACATGCATTGGAAGTGACTGTGGGTTAAGTTCGAGGAAATGTGTGGGATTAGAGTGTGATATAGAGTGGTGGGTGCGTGGAACGTGCTGCCGGGGTGGTGGTGAATGTAAATGCAATAGAAGTGTTCAAGAGACCCTTGCAAGGGCACATGAATGTGCAGGGCAGACGATGGGCATTGCGTGGGAGGAAGGGATTAATTTAGTTGGGCATTTGATTACTAATTTAACAAGATATTCTATGTGTTGTTTGCTCACTTTTTGTCATTTGCATCTACATCAGTGGTAAGCAGGTGGAACAGGTCAAAAGCTTTAAGTTCCTCAGGGTCAATATCACAACTGACCTGACTTGGTCCAACCAAGCAGAGTCCACTGCCAAGAAGGCCCACCAGCGCCTTTACTTCCTGAGAAAGCTAAAGAAATTTGGCCTGTCCCCTAAAACCCTCACTAATTTTTATAGATGCAACGTAGAAAGCATTCTTCTAGGGTGCATCACAACCTGGTATGGAAGTTGTCCTGTCCAAGACCGAAAGAAGTTGCAGAAGATCGTGAACACGGCACAGCACATCACACAAACCAATCTTCCGTCCGTGGACTCACTTTACACCGCACGCTGTCGGAACAGTGCTGCCAGGATAATCAAGGACACGACCCACCCAGCCAACACACTTTTCGTCCCTCTTCCCTCTGGGAGAAGGCTCAGGAGCTTGAAGACTTGTACGGCCAGATTTGGGAACAGCTTCTCTCCAACTGTGATAAGACTGCTGAACGGATCCTGACCCGGATCTGGGCCGTACCCTCCAAATATCCGGACCTGCCTCTCGGTTTTTTTGCACTACCTTACTTTCCCTTTTCTATTTTCTATTTACGATTTATGATTTAAATTTTTATTATATTTACTATCGATTTGTACTCCAGGGAGAACGAAGCGCAGAATCAAATATCGCTGTGATGACTGTACGCTTTAGTATCAATTGTTTGGCGACAATAAAGTAATAATAATAACAATAATAATTTGTGCAATTTGTTCCTTTTTGTATGTTGGGTATTTGATGTTTTCTTGAACGGGTTCCATGGTGTTTCTTTGTTTTGTGACTGCCTGCGGGAAGATGAATCTCAGAGTTGTGTTCTGTGTGCATACTTTGACAATAAATGTACTTAGAAAGCTTGAATCTTTGAACAAGTTTGGTACAGATATGATGGGCCAAAAAGCCTAATCCTGTGCTGTATGGAACAGGCAAAGAAGTGGCAGATGGAATACAGTGTAGGAAAGTGTATGGTCATCTACTTTGGTAGGAAGAATATGGGTGTAGGCTTTTATAAATGGGGAGCAAATTAAGAAATCTAGGTGGAAGGGGACGAGGGAGTCCTATTGCAGCATTTCCTAAAGGTTAACTTGAAGGTTGAGCCAGTGGTATAGAAGGAAAATCTAATATGAACATTCATTTTGAGTGAACTAGAACATTAAAGCAAGGATGTAATCCAGAGGCTTTATAAGTCAGTGGAGAGGCCTCACTTGGAGCATTGTGAGCTGTTTTCATCCCCTTATCTGAGAAGTGATGTGCTGACATGGGCAAGGGTTCTGAGGAGGTCCAAGAGAATGATCCTGGAATGAAAGGTTTAATGTATGGGAAGTGTCTGATGGCTCTGAGCCAGTACTAGCTGGAGTTTAGAAGAATGGGGGGTGGGGGGGGGGGGAATCTCATTGAAACCCTCCAAATATTGAAAGGCCAAGACAGTGGATGTGGAGAGGATGTTTCCAATAGTGGGGGAGTCCAGGACCAGACTGCACAGCCTCAGAGTAGAAGGACATCCCTTTAAAATATAGATGAGGATGAATTTCATTAGCCAGAAGGTGATGGATCTGTGGAACTATCACAGGTATCTGTGGAGGCGAAGTCGTTGGATATATTTAAAGCAGAGGCTGATAGTTTCTTGATTAGTAAGGCCATCAAGGGGTACGGGGAGAATAAGGTTTAGTAGGAAAATAAATAATATGATTTAGAAACAGCTTCTTCCCCTCCATCCTCAGATTTTTTATGGGGAGAAGGCAGGAGAATGGGATTGAGAGGGAAAACAAGTCAGGCCTGATTAATTACAGAGTAGAATTGACGGGCTGAATGGCCTAATTCTGCTCCTATGTCTGATGGTCTAATAAGACCATGTTTTATCCAATACATAAAATCCATATTGGTAGTATTGAATGTGCTGCCCTTGTTGATTCTTCATTTTAACTCTTCAAAGATCTCAGTCAGGTTAGCCCGTCGCAGCCTTGTTGTGGGATTTCGCACAACCTTCAAGATTCAAGATTGTTTAATGACATTTACAGTACACAAATGTAAAGTAGAATGAAATAATTGCTACTTTATATCCAATGCAGCACAAAAAACACAATATGATAAAGAACACAATAATTAGAAATATATAAGATAACTTATATACCAAGATTGGTTGTATGTCCATAAAGTGATGTTAGGCACAGGTGTATCTGTACATAAGGTGACTGACAGGAAGTGATAAAGTAGTGATAGTTGGAGGTGTGGAAGGGTGGGTTTTTGGGTGGAGGTGTTGATCAGCCTTACTGCTTGGGGAAAGTAACGGTTTTTGTGGTGAGGGTTGACCTGATAGAAGTATATATAAAATTATGAGAGGCATAGATAGAATAAACAATATTTTCTTCAGGGTGAAAATATCAAATGCAAGAAGGCATAGGTTTAAGGCGAGAGGGAGAAAGCTTAAAGGAGATTTAAGAGGCGGGTTTTTTCTTACAGCGTAATAGGTATCTAGAACATGTTGCCGGGGTGGGGGTGACCCCAGAGGCAATGGCAATACTTGAGCCATTTGGACTGGAAAAGTTGCAAGCAGGGAGTGGAGTGATGCAGAACATCTGCAGTCAGATAAGATTAACTTAATTTGGCATTGTGTTTGGCACAAACATCATTGTCTGAGGGGCCTGTTCCTGTCCTGTGCTGTTCCATGATCTATGTCCCATGCTCTATGTTCTTTGTCCTATACTTTATCTTCTATGTTTTATGTCTTTTGACGTATGTTGTATGTTCTATGTGCTATGTTCTATACTCTATGTTCTATGTTCTAAATGTTATAACCATATAACCATATAACAATTACAGCACGAAAACAGGCCATCTCGGCCCTTTTAGTCCGTGCCGAACTCTTACTCTCACCTAGTCCCACCGACCTGCACTCAGCCCATAAACCTCCATTCCTTTCCTGTCCATATAGCTGTCCAATTTAACTTTAAATGACAACATCGAATCTGCCTCAACCACTTCTGCTGGAAGCTCATAGAGCATGGGACATAGATCTATGTCCCATGCTCTATGTTCCATACTAAGTTTTATGTTCCATGTTCTCTACTCTGTTCACCCATTTCAATTGTACTTCCCATTCTCAATCTGATATGTCAGTCCATGACCTCCTGTACTGCAGCGATAGGCCACATTCAGGTTGGAGGAACAACACTTTATATCCCGTCTGGTTAGCCTCCAACCAGATGGCATGAAGATCGATTTCTTGAACTTTCAATAATTGCCCCCTCCCACCCACCCCCACCTTTCTCCAGCCCTTTTTCTCTTTCACCAATCAACTTCCCAGCTCTTTACTTCACCCATCCTCTTCTCCTGGTTTCAACCATCATCTACCACCTCGTACTTCTTCCTCTCCTCCCCCCACCTTCCTGCTCTAACTTCTTATCTTCACTTCCAGTCCTGATGAAGGGTCTCGGCCCGAATGTCGACTGTTCAATCTTTTCTGTAGATGCTGCCTGATCTTCAGCATTTTGTGTGTGTTCCGTAGGTCGTGGGAGCACTTCAGTGATGGGGCAAGTGAAGTTGTGTGAAGTTACTCCCTCTGGTTCAAGAGCCTGATGGTTGAGGGTTAGTAACTATTCCTGGACCTGGTGGTGTGAGTCCTGAGGCTCCTGTACCTCCTTTCTGACGGCAGAACTGAAAAGAGAGTATGTTCTGGGTGGTGGGGGGTGCTGATAATGGATGCTGCTTTCCTGCAACAGTGTTTCATGTAGATATGCTCGATGGTGGGGAGGGCTTTACCCAAGATGGACTGTGATCCATTACTTTTTGTAGGATTTTCCATTCAAGGGCATTGGTGTTTCCATACTAATGATTCTTGATATCCATGATTCTAATGCTTGCTTTATCAGAAACAAAAAACAAAGGTTAACAAATATTGCCTACACAGATTTACCATAAGTATGTGACGTTTAAAAATGTAATGGCTTTAAACAAAAGCCTTCAGGTGTATGAGGGCCCTGAACCTGATGTGTGATGTGTGGAAGGTAATCAATCAGCTGTGTTACACCAAAAGGGTCCTAATGTCTCTGTCTCTGGGGGACCAGCATCTGTAGGTTCAGACCAGGCAAGGAAAAAAGTCTGGGTAAATAGTTGCTGTTTAAATTAGAAAAGGCTTGAAGAAGCATAGCTAAAGAGTCAATGCCGAGGGCACATTCATTTGTGGTGTATATAAATCCTGACTGTCTCAGGGATATGAGAACACTATGTTCAAATGGATTATTAGTAGGAAGAATGCCAGAGATGATAATAATGAGAGAGAGTGAGTGAGTGAGGGGGGGGGGGAGAGAGAGACAGAGAAAGAGAGAGAGAGAGAGAGAGAAAGAGAGAGAGAGAGAAAGAGAGAGAGAGAGAGACTGACTAGAATCAGGAGGGGGCAGGGAGGGGGTACAGGACCCTGAAGGTGCACACTCAGGAACAGCTTCTTCCCCGTCGCCATCAGATTTCTGAATGGACATTGAACCCATAAACTATCTTGTTATTCCTTTTTATTTTGCACTATTTACTTATTTGGTAATTTTATAGTAAGTTTATCAGTTTGCTCTGTGCTGGCAGGCACCATAAAGAAAGGCAATGAAGTTATAACACTGATTCTAGAACTAATCCAATCAAAGGCAAGGTTGGAGAATGGGGTGATGGGTGTGGATAACAGACACAGACAGGTAAGTATGAAGGGACACACGATGAGACTGGCAAGCAGAAACAATAGCACATATGAAGGAACTAACAGAGGCTCCAATGATTATTTCCAATCCCCCTCTGCAAGATATAAACTACCTTATATATGGTATTTATGTTGATTATATTTTTATTATGATTGTGTTCCTTATCTTATTGTGCTGCATCATATCTGGAGTAATAATTATTTCATTCTCCTTTACACCAGTGTACTGGAAGTGACATTAATCTTCAATCTTCAACACTCTGTAATCCAGAGAGCACCTTGCTCAGCCTCTTCTTCACACTTTCCAATGCCTCTGCATCCTAACTGTAATGATGCGACCAGAGCTGTACACAATACTCCAAATATGGCTCAGTCACAGTTTTGTACATCTCCAGGGTGCTCAGTTGCTGAGTATGTGAAAGGCAGCAAGTGATAAAGTTTTAGATATTAGGGGTCTGGGGTTAACACAGGAGACAGGAGCTGAGGTAGAAGATAGAAATAAAATGAGACCTGTGAAGCTGAAAATGATTTATTTCTCTCTCTGCTCCTGCTGTTGTTTTGTTGGACAGATTTGTGATCTCACTCCAGCTATTCTTGTTTCAGTGTGAGGTATTCTATCGGTCAGGGTCGACCATGGATATTCCTTCCTCGCCGTCACACGCAGGCCAGGGCAGTACGATATGGAGAGTGGGCTATTGCCCAGAAAGACTTCCTATCTCCACGCAGCTGATGAATCCAAAGGAATGGCAGAGACCGATCCAATACAAAGGTTCAAAGGTTTATTTATTGTCAAAGTATACAACTCCAAAATTCTTCAATTCTCCCGGTAGCCATGAAACCAAGAAAGAAAAGAAAGGCGGCACAATCATCAAACCCCAAATCCTGCCTCCCAGCAAAAATAACAAACAGAAATGGAACAGGCACATCAACACCCAAATCCCTCCTCCCGCACAAGAACTGTGCAAACGGATCAGGCACATCGTCCATCAAATACCAACACCCCGCCGACACACAAAAAAATTACAAAAACAGATCAGACACATTGAACCTCCCCAATCCCTCCTCCTGCACAAAAAATATGAATAAAATGGATCAGACTCATCAACCCCAAATCGCCCTTCCCGCACCAAAAAACCCGAGAAGATCAGGCAAGAAAAAACAGAGACTATGAGAGCTATAGGACTGAAAAAAAGAGTCTATTGCCCTTGGCAACACTCTCTGGGTGCAGCAGCAGGCTCTTCTCTCTCTGGTGCAGAGCAATCGATCAAAAGACAGGTGGTCGGCACTCACACTCTGCACTTGCTTCGATGCTTCAATCTTCCTCGTCGCTTTAATCAGTGAACAATGGAAGCTATAGTCGGCGAAATGGAGCCAAACATCGGCTTGTACCCCCATCCTGCAGCCGCCCACTGCAAGGTTCCTGCACACTGCCTCTGCCTCCTGGAATCCTCTCGGAGACTGCAGAGTGCTGGAACACCCAAGCGACCTCCTAACTACCGCACAGGCCTGAATGTTTCAATCGCCCTCGTCGCTTTAATCGGTGAACAATAATTGGCAAAATGGGGTCAAACATCGGCTTGCACTCCATCCTGCAGCCTGCCTGCCATGAGGTTTGCTCCTGCTGTCTTTGCCTCCAGAATCCTCTTGGAGACTGCAGAGTATCGAAGCACCCAAACAGCAAAGCACTGTCTCCAACAGTTCCAGAATCACATTCAAGACAAGCAACAAACATAAAAGACATAAAAGAAGTGAAAAGATGGTTTCATGACCTATTCAGAAGATGTCAACCAAAGGAGCATTGTATGCAGGCGCCATCTTGATGGAAACACCAACAGTGTCACAGGAGCAGCCAGTCAGCATTGAAGTAAACATAGGACTGCCTTAGGGACTCCAGCTCTTGATTATTCCTCAGCGTTTACTCCCAAAGCCTTCCCCATGAGTGGGGATGTAGCTGAGGTTTGAGATCACAGTTTTTCTTCTCTTAGATGAGCTGCCAACCATGGCTGATGAACCACATCTGCCTGAAGCGACTGGTTTTAAGGTACCAGTAACCCACCTTTGCCCCTTCTCCTGTCAGTAGAAGTGGCTCTGGCAGGCTTAGAAGTTATGCGTCACATGAAGGACTAGAACTGGACTTGGTTGTCAGAGGCTATTTGAGATGCAAGCTATGGGGGCATTAAATAGGTAGTGGGACCTTATCCCCAGTACCTTCCCTGGCTATGACAACCTTCAGAACCTCTTGTTTCAATTTCCCAGCTTTCATTATCATTATGTGTGGTGTTATATGACATAGGTGACCATGGTCTTCCATCTGTCTTTAATGCCTGTGGGGAAGACCCCCTTCACACTGTTGTTCTTATTCTTTTCTCTCTCCACGACCATGATTGTTCTCGGCAAATTTTTCCACAGAAGCGGTTTGCCATCGGCTTCTTCTGGGCAGTGTCTTTACAAGCTGGGTGACTCCTGCCATTATCAATACTCTTCAGAGATTGTCTGACTGGCATCAGTGTCACATAAACAGGACTTGAGATGTGCACCATCTGCTCATACGACCATCCACCCATGGCTTCACGTGGCCTAAGCAGGTGCTACACCTTGCCCAAGGGCAACCTGCAGGCTAGCGGAGGGAAGGAGCGCTTTACACCTTGATTGGTAGAGACGTATCTCCACCCTGCCACCCGAACCTAGCTATATTCAGTTTAAACAATTATCGAGCTCATATTCAAAACAGGATGCAGTCAGTACCCACTGCCATTTGCACGAAGCCTCCCCTCTGTCAAGACACTGTGCATCAAGAGGTTGGCATCAATCATTAAAGTTAAAGATTTCATTTATTTGTCACATGCCTTATTGGTGGCACCACAGCAACACAGTGGTTACCGCTAATGTAACACCGTTACAGCTCAGGGCATTGGAGTTTGGAGTTCATTTCTGGCGTCCTCCATAAGAAAATATGTATGTCCTTCCTGTATCTGCGTGGGTTTCCTCTGGGTACTCCTGCTTTCCCCCATAGTCCAAAGATGTACTGTTAGTAGGTTAATTGGTCATTGTAAATTGTCCTGTGATTAGGCTCGGGTTAAATCGGTGGGTTGCTGGGTGACGTCGCTCAATGAGCCGGAAGGGCCCATTCCACACTGTATCTCCGCATAAAGACTGTATCGAAACATGCAGTGAAATGTGGTGATTGTGACCAACACAGTCTTAGCATTGTATCCTTGCTTTTCTATTCCAGTCCTCTTGAAATGACTGCTAACTTCAGGTTCAAGTTTATTGTCATCTCTCTGTACATACGTACAACCAAATGACACAACGCTTCTCTGGACCATAGTACGCCCACAAAACATATATCACAAGCCGCAAATAAAATGAAATATTACCATAAATAAGTTAATAAAGTATCATTCATCTGCGTTTCGTGCACAGCACAGGTAAACAGTAAACAGCTCGCTGTCCTAGGTGGTGGCAGATTATGTGTGAGTCTCACAGCCTGAGGGAAAAAGCTGTTACTGATTCTGTCAGTCTGAGTCCTGATGCTCCTGTACCTCCTTCCTGATGGCAGTAGCTCAAAACGATTGAGGGGTGGGTGGTAGAGATCAGCAGTAATGCTACGGACCCTTTGTATGCCACAATATCACGAACTCACCCTGCAATTTAACCTTTAGAGAATCACGCACGGTAATTCCCTATGTCTGTGCACTGCTCTGTACTGCTGCTGCAAGGCAGCAGACTCCACTTCAGTGAAGACTTTGACATTGTCAAATCTGACCAATTTCTATACAAGTGTAGTGAAGATTATATTGATTGGTTGTATCACAGCTTCATATGGAAACACCAATGCACTTGAACTGAAAATCCTACAAAAAGTAGTTGATACAGCCCCGTCCATCATGAGTAAAGCCCTCCGTACCGTTGAGCGTATCTACATGAAACACTGTTACGGAAAAGCAGCATCCATCATCAGGAACCCCCCACCACACAGGGCATACACTCTTCTCACTGATGCCATCAGGAAGAAGGTACAGGAGCCTTAGGACCCACACCACCAGGTTCAGGAACAGTTTTTACCCCTCAACAGTCAGGCTCTTGAACCAGAGGGAACAACCTAACTCAACCTCACTCGCCCCATCATTGAAATGTTCCCACAACCAAAGGACTCACTTTCAAGGACTCTTCATCTCATGCTCTCAATACTTGTTTATTATTTATCATTATTATTTCTTTTTTTGTGTTTGCACGGTTTGTTGTCTTTTGCACACTTGTTGAATGCTCAAGTTGGTGCAGTCTTTCACTGACTCTGTTTATTCGATTATAGATTTATCTAGAATGCCCACAAGAAAATGAATCTTATGGTTGTATATGGTGACGTATATGTACTTTGAACTTTGAACAATGATAATAAATCTGATTCTGATTCCAGGGTTTGAACAATGATAATAAATCTGATTCTGATTCCAGGGTTTGAACCAAAATGTCAATAATTCCTTTCCTTCTGCAAGGACTGTCTGATCCGCTGAATTCACATTCAGGCACCAGGCTTCATTCTCTCTGGTCTGCCAGCCGGACATCTGTCCATGGATGTCCCTCTCACATGTCCACATCACGGAGCAGGGTTCTTCCTACATATTATTTGTTGCTCTGGATTCCAGCATCTGCAGTCTCTTATGTCTCTAGAAATACCTTCCCCTAATTGTAGACATAATTCCCCTGTTAAAGGCTCCCAAGTCAGCAAAAGTAATTTCTCTCCATCCATCATTTCATCTCCTGGTAATACCTTCAAAGCCTCATTCAAATATCCTCTTAACTTTTCTTAATTTCTAAGAAGCTTGTCCTATTTTCTGTAATGTGTGATCTAACACTGAAGTGATCCATTAATCCCTCACTAATCCCCCCCAAGCCTGATATTTTCTTCTAAAGACCTGTTGCTCACTATGATGGCAACATCCGTCAAGCTTCCATCGAGTGCTGGGCTTAACCAGTTCCATCACAGGTACAGCTCTCCGAACCGTCCAGGATATCTGCAAGAGGTGATGTCTCAGGAAAGTGACCTAGATTGTGAAGCCATGAGTCCATCTTATTGTACAGGAAATCTATTCAAAAGTTCTAGGGGTAGAAGCTGTCCTTGAGCCTGGCGGTCTGTACTTTCAAGTGAACCGCCTTTTTACTGGGTGTCTCTGGAAATGCAGACTCTCTGATGGTGGTGTCTGAAAAGAGGATGCTGTCCAAGTTGCATGCCATCTTGGACAATATCTCCCATCCACTACATAATGTACTGGTTGGTCACAGGAGTACATTCAGCCAGAGACTCATTCCACCGAGATGCAACACTGAGCGTCATAGGAAGTCATTCCTGCCTGTGGCCATCAAACTTTACAACTCCTCCCTTGGAGGGTCAGATAACCTGAGCCAATAGGCTGGTCCTGGACTTATTTCCTGGCATAATTTACATATTACTATTTACTTATTTATGGTTTTATTACTATTTAATTATTTATGGTGCAACTGTAACAAAAACCAATTTCCCCCGGGATCAATAAAGTATGACTGTGACTATGACTATGACTATGACTATGTTAGCCCCTTGCTAACAGCCACTGAACTCCATGGCAAGGAACTCACCTCTCTCAGACTCCGGACGTCTAGGGTGTTTACGACTGTTGTCCTGCCAAACCCCACGTGAAATTTTTGTGAATGCTGTGTGATTTACTGCCTCCCTGCAATTGCCCATTGGCAAGAAATAACAGATCGTACACTGCATACAATTACAAAGAAGGTATACTTATGAACATTTACTTAATCAAAGAGTTATTAAAGAAAAGAAAGAAAAAACAAAAAGGGCCCATTATAATTAAATAGTCAAATGTGCACATAAGTTGGAGCTCATCTTGAAGCTGACTGTAGCTCATGTATTGGACCCTCGGTCTGCAGGAAAGCATGCACCATCTTCCGAATGTCGCTCAGAATCTATCTCGAACAAACGGGCTCTCCCACTGGAGTATTGGTTCCTCCTCTTTGAAGCCATTCATCTGCACAAAGCACCTTGTTCAACACAGATGGCCTCTTCAGCCATCTTCCCTCCTGCCTTCTCCCAGTTCCCACCAAAAAGACCTCCACCCACACCAGTGTCCCGCACAAAAAATACCTCTCCGCCCTGCATTCTCCAGAACCTTCTCCCGATTGCACCAGCCTGACTGGCTGTCACCACGTTCCTAAGTTGAACAACAAAGCCCCTGATCTCAAACCCAAACAGGTTCAATGCTGAACAGGCTGCTGTTAAAGGACTGCTGAAATGAAATACCTACAAAGCATAGCAGTAAAAATCTTAACCAGGCGCTACACAAGCCTTTGTATCTTCTTGCCAATGAGAGAAGGGAGAAGAGAGAATGTCCAGGGTAGGTGGGATCTTTGATGATGCTGGCTGCCTTTCTGAGGTGACATGAACTATAGATAGAGTGCATAGAGAGGAGATTGGTGATACGTTGAGCTGTACACATCAAAGTTGCTGGTGAACGCAGCAGACCAGGCAGCATCTCTAGGAAGAGGTACAGTCAACGTTTCGGGCCGAGACCCTTCGTCAGGACTAACTGAAAGAAGAGTGAGTAAGGGATTTGAAAGTGGGAGGGGGAGGGGGAGATCCAAAATGATAGGAGAAGACAGGAGGGGGAGGGAACGAGCCAAGAGCTGGACAGGTGATAGGCAAAAGGGATATAAGAGGATCATGGGACAGGAGGCCCAGGGAGAAGGAAAAGGGGGAGGGGGGGAAAAACCCAGAGGATGGGCAAGGGGTATAGTCAGAGGGACAGAGGGAGAAAAAGGAGAGAGAGAGAAAGAATGTGTGTATATAAATAAATAACGGATGGGGTACGAGGGAGAGGTGGGGCATTAGCGGAAGTTAGAGAAGTCAATGTTCATGCCATCAGGTTGGAGGCTACCCAGACAGAATATAAGGTGTTGTTCCTCCAACCTGAGTGTGGCTTCATCTTTACAGTAGAGGAGGCCGTGGATAGACATGTCAGAATGGGAATGGGATGTGGAATTAAAATGTGTGGCCACTGGGAGATCCTGCTTTCTCTGGCGGACAGAGCGTAGATGTTCAGCAAAATGATCTCCCAGTCTGCGTCGGCTCTTGCCAATATATAGAAGGCCACATCGGGAGCACCGGACGCAGTATATCACCCCAGCCGACTCACAGGTGAAGTCTCTACGCTGGATATGTTGAGCTGTGGCCACGTTTCACTGCAGCTTCTTGCGCTCACGTGCAGAGCAGTAGTCGTGCTGAGCTGTTATGCATCAGGCAGAATGCTTCCCGGGGTGCATCAATAAAAAATGGTAAGAGTTGATGGGGACACGTCGAATTTCTTCAGCCTCCTGAGGAATTAAAGGCATTAGTGAGCTTCCTTGCTGTGACATCAGTGTGGTTGGGCCAGGGCAGTCTAATGGTGATGTTCACAGCTAGAAACTTCGAACTCTCAACCCTCTCAACCTCAGCACCATTGATGTAGTCAGGGGCATATCCACCACTCTCAGATCTGAAGTCAATGACCAGCTCTTTTTAAACCTGAGAAAGTCTGCAGATGCTGTAAATCCAAAGCAACACACACAGAACACAGCATCTGTGGAGAAAGAAACTGTTCACCAATTTGATGACAGGGTGCCCTGCACTAATGGTGACGTGTGCCGGCATTTCTAACAAATATTCCCATTACCCAGTGTTATCAGGTGGCCATTTTAAACTCGGCCTAGGAACGGGCTCCATTTTGAAGATTACACTTCACTAAATTCCGATTCTTGTCAACACACACAAAACTCAGCTGGTCTGGCAGCATCTATGGAAAAGAGTAAACAGTCGACATTTCAGGCCGAGACACTTCTTCAGGACTGAGAAGGCCGGGGGAAGGTGCCAGAATATGAAGGTGGGGGAAGGGGAGAGAGGCTAGCTAAAAGGTGGTAGGTGAAGACAGGTGGGTGGAAAAGGTGAAGAGCTGGGGAAAGGAAGAATCTGATCGGAGAGGAGGGTGGGCAATAGGAGAAAGGGAAGATGGAGGGGACCCAGGGGGAGGTAATAGTAAGAGAGAAGAAGTGAAAGATCAGAATGGAGAATGGAGGGGGGTTTTTTGTTTTGTTGACATTAAAGGAAAAGCTGCTGTCATGACACCATGACACCAAGCTCTCCATCTCCATCCCATACTCGGACTCATCGCTATTTGAGATGCGGCCCACTACAGATTCAAGTTTATTTATGATGTGTACATCGGAACATACAGTGAAGTGTGTTGCTTGCGTTAATAGTGGTATCATCTGCAAACTGGAATTAGAGCAGATTCTGGTCACACAGTTGTGTATAATTTGTATTAATTTGAGTTTATGTAATTTATGCTTACATATTTGTAATGTACTGAGTTGCTGCTGTAAAAAAAATAATTTTCATGGCATTTATACCCAGGACATGTTTGCCTGTGACAATGAACTTGAACTTGTCATCTTAGATACAATGGCAAGCATTCCATTTGCCTTTTTAATTCCCGTTGAGTTTCTTGAGTGGTGACACTGATATCTGAGCTGCAAATTCTATTCTAGCTTAAGTGAGAAGTTAGAGAACAGAGCACAAAGCACAGGAACTAACTGAACATTTCAACAGCATGAATTTCTACTCGAAGCAACTTAATGGATGTGTGTTAGGTGGTCAATTTTAGATTAGTGTTACACGTGGAAAAGGTTATTCTATTTATTGAGCCTGGTATGAAACATATAATGCAGTTTTTTAAAATAAAAGTTTAACCTCAGAAATCAGAACAGTACTTGCAAATTTTATTGATTTAGCAGAGAGAGCAGGATGAATATTTATTGCTACCTGGGTGATGTTTGTCAGATAGTGACCGTGATGCTGAGAAATGCTCTCAGTAGTCTGATTTAATTTGTGATAACTTCAACCTCAGAAGTAGCTGGTATTGCATCAGCTTAGGTTGTTTTTCTGTTCCTTGATATTTTGGCCTTCCTTGCAGTTTCTGAGTGTGTGCCAATTAGTGTTAAATTATGGCAGTAGGAGTAGTGTTTGTTTGCATCCATTGGGAACCGATCCAGGGAGTTAAATTAATTTTACATTCGAGGTCTTGCAGCTGGCAGACAAAACATCGTGACAAGAATCGGAATTTAGTGAAGTGTAATCTTCAAAATGGAGCCCGTTCCTAGGCTGAGTTTAAAATGGCCGCCTGATAACACTGGGTAATTTGTTAGAAATGCTGGCACATGTCATCATTAGTGCAGGGTACCCTGTCATCAAATTAGTGAACTGTTTCTTTCTCCACAGATGCTGCCTGCCTCGCTGAATATTTCTCAGCATTTTCCCCTTTTGCTGACATTCTCTTCAATGATTATAAGCAGCATGTCTGAAGCTGCTGGGGGATTTGGTAGGCATGGATTCAATTGTAACAATTAAGAGAAGTTTGGATTAGTATCGACACTGGTATTGGTTTATTATTGTCACAGGTACCAAGATACAGACCAGAACTGTATGCCTTAAATACACCAAGTACAGGAGCACTAGTGCTCTTGAACAGAAAATCCTTCAAAATCCTATGGCCCTGTCCAACATGGGTAAAGCCTTCCCAGCCATTGAGCACATCTACATGGAGAGCTGTCATAAGGAAACAGCATCCATCATCAAGGATCTCCACTATCCAGACCATGCTTTCAGGAAGGCCTCACTCCACCAGGTTCAGAAACAGTTATCACCCCTCAACCATCAGGCTCTTGAACCAGAGGGGTAATTTCACTCAACTTTACTTGCCCCCATCACTGAACTGTTCCTGCAATCTATGGACTCACTTTCAAGGATTCTTCATGTCATGTTCTCGATATTTATTGCTGATATGGACTAGATGGGCTGAAGAGCCTGTCCCTGTCCTGTACTTCTCTATATATTTATTATCATAAGTGTTTTTCTTTTACATCTCACAGTTTGTCCGTCCTGTTGGGTGCACTCTTTCATTGATTCTATCGTGTTTCCTACATTCACTGTGTATGCCCACAAGAAAATGCACTTTGATAATAAATTTACTTGGAATTTACTTTGAGTTACATTGAGTGGGCCCTGACCAAAGTTTTATAAACTGCAATATGACCTCCCAACTTTTATATTAGTATTGGTATTGGGTTTTTATTATTGATTCGTTAAGGTTGTCACAGTCGTGGGAGGGTGGTGGAGATAAGCTCCCAATACCTATTTCAAAGTCCCAATGTGTGTGCCTCAAAAACCTCTGACAACCAAACCCAGGTCCTGACCTTCACGTTAGCTACTAAGCCCTGCGGAACGGTTTCCATGACAAGAGAAGGGGTAAAGGCGGGTTACTGACATCTTAACAGCCAGTCGTCCAGGCAGACGGTACTCATCAGCCATGGCTGGCAGCTCATGTAGGAGAAGGAAGACTCTGATCTCAAACCTCCTCTGCCTTCCGACAACACCCTCACATGGAGAAGGCTTCAGAAATAAACCCCAAGGGAAAATCAGGAACTGAAGTCCCTAAGGCGGGCATGTGTTGAGTTCGATGCTGACTGGCAACTCCAGTGATGCTGCCAGTGCTGGTCTCTGCCATTCCTTTGGGTTCAACAGGTGTGTGGAGAGGGGAAGCCTGTTATATGGGCAACAGCATGCTCTACATATCGTACTGCCCTGGCTGGCAGATCATGTAGACAGCTGGGACGCGACTTCCATGGAAGATCTTGACCAATGGGGGACCTCATTATTATTGTCACATATTCCGAGATACAGTGAAGAACTTGTCTTGCACACTGTTCATGCCGATCAGATCTTTGCACAGTGTATTGAGGTAGTGCAAAGTAAAACAATAACAGAATGCAGAGTAAAGTGTAACATCTATTAAAAGAGTGCAGTGCAGGTAAACGATAAGATGCAAGATCATAATGAGGTAGATTGTGAGGCCAAGACTCCGTTTCACCACGCAAGTGGCCCACTCAAGAATCTGATAACAGTGGAATAGAGCTGTACCTGAACCTAGCGGTACATGCTTTCAGTCTTTCATATCTTCTGCTCAATGGGAGAGGGTGGGTGGGGTCTGATTATGCTAGCTATTTTACTAAGCTTTTATATCTTCTGCTCAATGTGTGAGAGTGAGTGGGGTGTTTGATCACACTGGCTGTTTTACTGAGACAGCAGGAAGTGTAGATAGAGCCCATCGGGAGGAGGCTGATTCCTCTGATGTGCTGAAATATGTGCACACCTATCTGCAGTTTCTTGCTATCACATACAGAGCAGTTGCCATACCAAGCCATGGTGCGCCCAGGCAGAATGCTTTGTACAGTGCATCAATAGCAATTGGTAAGAATCAATCGGGTCTTGCCACATTCCTTTAGCCTCCTGAGGAGTTAGAAGTGTTGGTGAGTTTTCTTGGCTGTGACGTCATAGCTGGAGAGGTTTGGAGGATATGATCTGGGTGCAGTCGATGGGACGAGGCAGAAGATCAAGTCAGCATGGACTATTTCTGTGCTGTAGTACTCTACGACCTGTTTAACATGGAACAATGTTGCTGCTTATCAGCATAATAGATTATACTAAGTGGCCTCTTTATTAGCTGCCTTCTAATAAAGTTTGAACAGTTTGGCCATTCTCCTCTGACTTTTCTCATTAACGCGGCATTTTAACCCCCAGAACTGCTGCTCACTGAATGTTCTTTCTCTTTTGCACCATTCTCTGTAGATTCTGGAGACTGTTGTGCATGAACTTTGCAGGAGATCAACAGTTTCTGAGATATTCAAAACACCCCGTAGTCAAAGTCACTCAGATCACATTTCTTCCCTTTTCTGATGTTTGGTCTGAACAACAACTGAACCTCTTGACCATGCCTGCATGCTTTTATGCATTGAACTGCTGCCACATTAGATTAGATATTTACATTAATGAGTAGATGTACAGGTGTACCTAATAAAGTGGCCATTGAGTGTATAATTCATGTAGTGGATGTTATTGCATTATAAATAATGAATATAAACCCATTATGAAATGGAATATTATGAATGTTAAACGGTCCATCCCTTGACATCATGTGTTAGTTTGTGTGGAATCTCCAATGGATTGGTGTTCTTGCAGTCTTTGGCCTTACTCTTTCTCAAGGGTCTCCTTCCCTTTTGCTGTTTTGTTGCTGTGGTAACAAAGGTACAATAATTAACAGATGAGAGCTGCTAATGTAGTACAGGCTCTGATCAGTACTAATGTATCTTACATCACGGAGGCGATTAGCTACCCTGCTCATGACGAAACTGCACAGAGCAGGTTGATCAAAATGCTGGAGGAACTCAGCATGTCAGGCAACATCTGCGGAAGGGAAGGGAGCTGAGACTCTCCATCAGGACTCAAAAAGAAAAGGCCGGCAAGTGTTGCCAGGCTTCTAGTACCAACAAAGCATGTCCACAACTCACTAATCCTAACTGTGCATTCTTTGGGGTGTGGGAGTAAACCAGAGCACCTGGAGGAAACCCACACAGTCACAAAGAGAATGTACAAAATCCCTGGAGGCAGTGGCAGAAATCAAACTCCAATGATAGATCACTTTTTTTTTAAAGTCTGTCCCGAGCCTTGTGGCCCATCAGGCCAGTGCTTATGCCGGTTTCTGTGGCGTGAAGCGACTGAGAGTACGAGACTCCCCCCCCCCCATCAGATAGGACACTAGGACAGCAGTCTATTGTGAGGTTAACCCCCAGCGTTTGCCGGTACCCATTTTCAGCTGGGTGGACTGGAGCAGTGTGTGGTTAAGTGCCTTGCTCAAAGACACAACACACTGCCTTGGCCGAGACTCGAACCCATGGCCTTCAGATGGTGAGCCCAATGCCCTAGCCACTTGGCAATGCGCCACACAATGATAGATCACTGGTGCTATAAAATGGTTGCACTAACCAATGCATCCTGAACCAACAAGCCTATCCAACTAAATCAAACTAGGCAAGCCTAGCCTATTCAATGTCCTTCCCCCCCCCCCCCACTCCCCACCCAATAAGGCAATTCATCCACTCCAGGATTTTATTGAATGGCAAAGGCATTGGTCAGACTGCACTTGGAATATTGTGATCAATTTTGGGTCCTGTATCTGAGAAGGGATGTGCTGGCAGTGGAGAGGGGCCAGAGGAGGTTCACAAGAATATTTCAAAGTTCAAAGTTCAAAATAAAATTTATTATCAGAGTACATATATGTGTCACCACATACAACTCTGAGATTCTTTTTCTGTAGGCATACTTAGCAAATCTAAGTAACTGTAAACTGTAAACAAACTGTGCAAATGCAGATATAAATAAATAGCAATAAATAACGAGCATGAAATAACAATGTAACAGAGTACTTAAATGAGTGTAGCTATCCCCTTTTGTTCAAGAGCCTGATAGCTGAGGGGTAGTAACTGTTCTTGGACCTGGTGGTGTGAGTCCTGAGGCACCTGTACTTTCTACCTGATGGTAGCGGCAAGAAAAGAGCATGGCTTGGGTGGTGACGATCCGAAATATTTCTGGAAATGAAAGGGTTAATGTGTGTGGAGAACTTGGAAGTTCTGAGCCTGTACTCTCTGGAGTTGATAAGAAAGAGGGAGATTTCATTGGAGCCTATTGAATATTGAAAGGCCTAGATAGAGTGAGTGAGGAGAGGGTGTTTCCTATAGTGGGGCGGGGGCGGTCTAGGACCAGAGGGTACTAACTCACAACAGAGGGACATTCCATTAGAACAGAGATGAGGAGGAATTTCTTTAGCCATAGGGTTGTGGTTCTGTGGTATTCATTGTCTCAGATGGCTGTGGTGGCTAAGTTATTCGGTACAGTTAAAACAGAAGTTGATAGTTTCTTAATTAATAAACATACCAAAGGTTATGAAGAGAAGGCAGGAGAATGGAATCGAAGGAGATAATAAGTCAACCATGAATGGATGGCAGACTGGACTCAATGGGCTGAATGGCCTAAATCTGGTCCTATGTCTTATGGTCCTTTGGTCCTGTAGGATAGCAGATTGTGGGGCTAAATGGATTCTCTTTCAATTTCATATTGCATTACATTATAACATTTTGAGCAATGGTATACAAACTGCAGAATTTCTTTCACATTCATTGAGAGTTGGCACAGGTTTGATACCTCTGTTCCACAATAAAGCTTCCATTTATTTTAATTGGGCCAGATTCACATCAAGTATTTGCTTCCCTAATGGAGAGTTTTGAATCTTGGCCACGCAAACGAGGAACCTGAAGTTGAAAGTAATTAATACATTTGTGGGCCCATTTCGTAAGTTCTGTGTGCTTAGCGAAGTGGGGAAAGTCAATTACTACACACACTCCACAGATCTTGGTTTTTAGCTCCCCTGTGTGCACACAGGCAGAAAATGGACTTATATAAGTTGAAAAATAATCAAGGTTTCATCGCCAAGCTTGACAGGAATAATGGTTTACATCTCAACAGGCTCTCGCCAAGGGGCAGTGAGATTTGGCATGTTAGCAACATTAATCGGAAGAGGGGTTTTGTATATTTATGAAATGCTGGAGATAGTCAGCAGGCCAAGCAGTAACTGGAAAGAGAAATTGAATTAATGTTTATTTTGTATTCTTTTTATTTTATTTGTAGTATAAAGAACTATGCTCTTGCATTGTAACAATTCCTACCCTGATTAGCATTTTGTACTGGAGTAATACAAGGATTACTGCCTTGGAGGTTCTGTTCTTCAGCATCTTCCCTAATTTAAGAGACTACTAGACAGGAATATGGAGGAATTTAAGGTGGGAGGTTATATGGGAGGCAGGTTTTAAGGGTCGGCACAACATAGTGGGCTGAAGGGCCTGTACTGTGCTGTACTGTTCTATGTTTTATGTTCTATGTTAACCTGTGGCACAGTTACAGATTGGCAGGTAGATGCAGGTATCGCTGAATCAAGGCTGAAAGAAGATTATAGCCAGGAGCTTAATGTTCAAGGGTACACATTGTATCAAAGAATAGGCAGGAAGGCAGGGTGACGTAGCTCTGATGGTAAACAATTGAAATAAATCATTAGAAAGAGGTGACATTGGGTCAGATAGTGTTAGATAGAGCTAAGGAACTGCAAGGGTAAAAATACCCTGATGGGAGTTGTGTACAGACCCCCCCAAACAGTAGTAAGGATGTGTCTACAAATTTCAACGGGAGAAAATGCATGCCAAAAGGGCAATGTTGCAAGAGTCATGGGCCATTTCAATATGCAGGTAGATTGGAAAAATCAGGATGGTGCAGGATTCCAAAAGGGGGAATTTCTGGACTGCCTACGAGATGGCTTTTTAGAGCAGCTCATGGTTGAGCACACTAAGGCACAACTATTCTGGATTGGTGTTGTCCAGTGAACCAGGATTGATTAGAGACCTTAAGGTTAAAGAACCCCAAGGGGAAAGGAATAATAATATGATCAAATTCACTCTGAAATTTGAGAAACAGAAGCTAAAATCAAACGTATCAGTATTACAGTGGAATAAAGGAAATTACAGAGGCATGAGAGAGGAGTTGGCCAGAATTGATTGGAAAAGAACACTGACAGGGATGACAACAGAGAAGCGAAGGATGGAATTCCTGGAAGCAACTTAGAAGGCACAGGATATATACATCCCAAACAGGAAGAAGTATTCTAAAGGCAAGATGACACAACCATGGCTAGCAAGGGAAGTCAAAGCCAACATAAAAGCCAAAAAAAAGGGCATATAATAGAGTAAAAATTTGTATGAAGTTAGGGGATTGGGAAGCTTTTAAATAACAACAAAAATCCATTAAGAAGGTAAAGATTAAATAGGAAGGTAAACTAGCCAATAATATTTAAGAGGATACCAAGAGTTTCTTCAGATTCAGAAAGTTTAAAAGAGAGGCAAGAGTGGATATCGGACTGCTGGAAAACAATGCTGGAGAAGTATAATGGGGGACAAGAAATGGTAGATGAACTGAATAAGTATTTTATATCAGTCTTCACTGTGGAAAACACTAGCAGTATGGTGGGAGTTCCAGGTGTCGGGGGCCAAGAAGGGTGTGAAGTTGCCATTACTGGAGAAAAGGTTCTTGGGAAACTGAAAGGTCTGAAGGTAGATAAGTCACCTGGACCAGATGTTGTACATCCCATAATTCTGAAAGATGTGGCTGAAGAGACTGTGGAGGTATTAGTAACAATCTTTCAAGAATCACTAGATTCTGGTATGGTTCTGGAAGACTGGAAAATTGCAAATGTCACTCCACTCTTCAAGATGAAGAGAGGCAGAAGAAAGGAAATTATAGGCCAGTTAGTCTGACCCCAGTGGTTGGGAAGATATTGGAGTCGATTGTTAAAAAATCTGAGGTGCAAAGGGATTTTGGAATTAGTATTAGTAGTAGTAGTAGTCATACTTTATTGATCCTGGGGGAAATTGGTTAAATTCCCCCAGGATCAATGCTTGCAAATTAATTCTTATGCAGTTTAGATTGAAAAGGTCAGGGTATCAGAGATGGTTAATTTGCAAGCTGATTCTGTGGTAAAGAAGGCAAATGCAATGTTAGCATTCATTTCAAAAGGACTAAAATATCAAAGCGAGGATATAATGTTGAGATTTATAAAGCACTGGTGAGTCCTCACTTGGTGTATTGTGAACAACAGGAATTCTGCAGATGCTGGAAATTCAAACAACACACATCAAAGTTGCTGGTGAACGCAGCAGGCCAGGCAGCATCTCCAGGAAGAGGTGCAGTCGACGTTTCAGGCCGAGACCCTTCGTCAGGACTAACTGAAGGAAGAGTGAGTAAGGGATTTGGAAGTTGGAGGGGGAGGGGGATGTCCAAAATGATAGGAGAAGACAGGAGGGGGAGGGATGGAGCCAAGAGCTGGACAGGTGATTGGCAAAAGGGATACGAGAGGATCATGGGACAGGAGGTCCGGGAAGAAAGACAAGGGGGGGGGGACCCAGAGGATGGGCAAGAGGTATATTCAGAGGGACAGAGGGAGAAAAAGGAGAGTGAGAGAAAGAATGTGTGCATAAAAATAAGTAACAGAAGGGGTACGAGGGGGAGGTGGGGCCTCGCGGAAGTTAGAGAAGTCGATGTTCATGTCATCAGGTTGGAGGCTACCCAGACGGAATATAAGGTGTTGTTCCTCCAACCTGAGTGTGGCTTCATCTTTACAGTAGAGGAGGCCGTGGATAGACATGTCAGAATGGGAATGGAATGTGGAATTAAAATGTGTGGCCACTGGGAGATCCTGCTTTCTCTGGCGGACAGAGCGTAGATGTTCAGCAAAGCAGTCTCCCAGTCTGCGTCGGGTCTCGCCAATATATAAAAGGCCACATCGGGAGAACCGGACGCAGTATATCACCCCAGCCGACTCACAGGTGAAGTGTTGCCTCACCTGGAAGGACTGTTTGGGGCCCTGAATGGTGGTAAGGGAGGAAGTGTAAGGGCATGTGTAGCACTTGTTCCTCTTACACGGATAAGTGCCAGGTGGGAGATCAGTGGGGAGGGATGGGGGGGATGAATGGACAAGGGAGTTGTGTAGGGAGCGATCCCTGCGGAATGCAGAGAGAGGGGGAGGGAAAGATGTGCTTAGTGGTGGGATCCCGTTGGAGGTGGCGGAAGTTACGGAGAATAATATGTTGGACCCGGAGGCTGGTGGGGTGGTAGGTGAGGACCAGGGGAACCCTATTCCTAGTGGGGTGGCGGGAGGATGGAGTGAGAGCAGATGTACGTGAAATGGGGGAGATGCGTTTAAGAGCAGAGTTGATAGTGGAGAAAGGGAAGCCCCTTTCTTTAAAAATTGAAGACATCTCCCTCGTCCTAGAATGAAAAGCCTCATCCTGAGAGCAGATGCGGCGGAGACAGAGGAATTGTGAGAAGGGGATGGTGTTTTTGCAAGAGACAGGGTGAGAAGAGGAATAGTCCAGATAGCTGTGAGAGTCAGTAGGCTTATAGTAGACATCAGTGGATAAGCTGTCTCCAGAGACAGAGACAGAAAGATCTAGAAAGGGGAGGGAGGTGTCGGAAATGGACCAGGTAAACTTGAGGGCAGGGTGAAAGTTGGAGGCAAAGTTAATAAAGTCAACGAGTTCTGCATGCGTGCAGGAAGCAGCGCCAATGCGGTCGTCGATGTAGTGAAGGAAAAGTGGGGGACAGATACCAGAATAGGCACGGAACATAGATTGTTCCACAAACCCAACAAAAAGGCAGGCATAGCTAGGACCCATACGGGTGCCCATAGCTACACCTTTAGTTTGGAGGAAGTGGGAGGAGCCAAAGGAGAAATTATTAAGAGTAAGGACTAATTCCACTAGACGGAGCAGAGTGGTGGTAGAGGGGAACTGATTAGGTCTGGAATCCAAAAAGAAGCGTAGAGCTTTGAGGCCTTCCTGATGGGGGATGGAAGTATATAGGGACTGGACATCCATGGTGAAAATAAAGCGGTGAGGGCCAGGGAACTTAAAATCATCGAAAAGTTTAAGCGCGTGAGAAGTGTCACGAACATAGGTCGGAAGGGATTGAACAAGAGGTGATAAAACAGTGTCGAGGTATGCAGAAATGAGTTCGGTGGGGCAGGAGCAAGCTGAGACAATAGGTCAGCCAGGACAGGCAGGTTTGTGGGTCTTGGGTAGGAGGTAGAAATGGGAAGTGCGGGGTGTGGGAACTATAAGGTTGGTAGCAGTGGATGGGAGATCCCCTGAGCGGATAAAGTCGGTGATGGTGTGGGAGACAATGGCCTGGTGCTCCTTAGTGGGGTCACGATTGAGGGGTAAATAGGAGGAGGTATCCGCGAGTTGTCGCTGTGCCTCGGCAAGGTAGAGGTCGGTACGCCAGACTACAACAGCACCCCCCTTATTGGCGGGTTTAATAATAAGGTTGGGATTAGTGCGGAGGGAGTGGAGAGCAGATTTCCCCCATTTCACGTACATCTGCTCTCACTCCATCCTCCCGCCACCCCACTAGGAATAGGATTCCCCTGGTCCTCACCTACCACCCCACCAGCCTCCGGGTCCAACATATTATTCTCCGTAACTTCCGCCACCTCCAACGGGATCCCACCACTAAGCACATCTTTCCCTCCCCCCCTCTCTCTGCATTCCGCAGGGATCGCTCCCTACACAACTCCCTTGTCCATTCGTCCCCCCCATCCCTCCCCACTGATCTCCCACCTGGCACTTATCCGTGTAAGCGGAACAAGTGCTACACATGCCCTTACACTTCCTCCCTTACCACCATTCAGGGCCCCAAACAGTCCTTCCAGGTGAGGCAACACTTTACCTGTGAGTCGACTGGGGTGATATACTGCGTCCGGTGCTCCCGATGTGGCCTTTTATATATTGGCGAGACCCGATGCAGACTGGGAGACCGCTTTGCTGAACATCTACGCTCTGTCCGCCAGAGAAAGCAGGATCTCCCAGTGGCCACACATTTTAATTCCACATCCCATTCCCATTCTGATATGTCTATCCACGGCCTCCTCTACTGTAAAGATGAAGCCACACTCAGGTTGGAGGACCAACACCTTATATTCCGTCTGGGTAGCCTCCAACCTGATGGCATGAACATTGACTTCTCTAACTTCCACTAGGCCCCACCTCCCCCTCGTACCCCTTCAGTTACTTATTTTTATGCACACATTCTTTCTCTCACTCTCCTTTTTCTCCCTCTGTCCCTCTGAATATACCTCTTGCCCATCCTCTGGGTCCCCCCCCCCCCCTTGTCTTTCTTCCCGGACCTCCTGTCCCATGATCCTCTCGTATCCCTTTTGCCTATCACCTGTCCAGCTCTTGGCTCCATCCCTCCCCCTCCTGTCTTCTCCTATCATTTTGGATCTCCCCCTCCCCCTCCAACTTTCAAATCCCTTACTCACTCTTCCTTCAGCTAGTCCTGACGAAGGGTCTCGGCCTGAAACGTCGACTGCACCTCTTCCTAGAGATGCTACCTGGCCTGCTGCGTTCACCAGCAACTTTGATGTGTGTTGTTGGTGTATTGTGAGCAGTTTTGGGCCTGTTATCTCAGAAAGGATCTTCTGAAACTGGAAAGTGTTTAAAGAAAGTTTCACAAAAATAATTCCAGGATTACATGTCTTGTCATATGAAGAGCATTTGATGGTTCTGGGCAAGTATTCACTGGAATTCAGAAGAATGGTGGGTGACCTCATTGAAACCTACCAAAAGGTGAAAGTCCATGATAGAGTGGATGTGGAGGGGACGTTTCCTGTGCGGGGAGTGTGTTAGACCAGAGGAACATAGCTTCAGAATAGATGGGTGTCCTTTTAAAATGGAGGTGAGGAGCTAGAGAGTGGGGAATCTGTGGAATTTGTAGTCACAGACAGCTGTGGAGGCCAAGTCTTTATGTATATTTAAGGCTGAGGTTGATAGTTTCTTCATTGGTTAGGGTATGAAGGGATACAGGGAGATTGGGGCTGTGAGGAAAACTGGAGCAGCCAAGGCAAAATGGTGGAGCAGACATGATGGGCCAAATGGCCTTTTATGATCTAATATTTCAATTGTTTAATAGTTCCATTTAATATCAGAGGAAGTGTATAATATACAGCCTGAAATTCATTCTCTCTCAGTAGATTCATCTTGCTACAGGCAGCCACAAGACAAAAAAAAAACCAATAGAGCCCATTAAAAATAAGAAGACTGTCAAACACCCAATGTGCAGAAAAAAAACCATGCAAGCAGCAAAAGCAAGCAAATGACAGAAGATCACGAAAGTAAGTCAGCAGCCGCAAAGCTGGTCACCACTGCAGCTGATCCAGTAGCCCTTTAGTTGTAGGCCACAGGCTCAGTCCAGCACAGGGACGAGTAAAGCTTATGAAGCAGCAATCTGAACACGGGCTCTGACACCCTGACCTTTCCACTCTCACCCCGTGCTTAAATCGTCCAAACCTCTGTTTGTTCCTCACTCTTGGACTTGGGGCCCTGTCGCTTCGCTACATTTGGGTAAATACAGGGATGGGAGGGGTATGGAGCACTAAGGTCCCAGGTACAGGTTAATGTGATTTGGCAGAATAGTAGCTTGTTGCCAGCTAGATGGGCTGAAGGGCCTGTTTCTCTGCTCGATGACTGATGATTTACCGCACGGTCGCATTGCGTCAGGACCCTGTTAGTCATTGATGTAAATGACACATTTCACTGTCTAATTTCATGTACATGTGATAAGTGAAGCCTACTCCATCACTGAGCACATCTACATGAAACACTGTTGCAGGAAGGCAGCAGCCATCATCGTGAAAGAGGTACAGGAGCCTCGGAATCCACATCGCCAGGTTGAGGAACAGTTATTACCTCTCAACCATCAGGCTCTTGAACTAGAGGGGATAACGTCACTCAACCATGTGCCCCACAACCTATGGACTCACTTCCAAGGGCTCTCCACCTCACATTCTTGATACTTATTGCTTATTTATTTATTATTATTGTTTCTCTTTTGTGTTTGCAAATCCAAAGCTTTATTATCAATCACCGATCTTCATTCTGGTAATGTAGCCTGTTTGATCTGCATATTTACTTAGTCAGGAAGATTTACAATCTTCTAAAAGCATGCGAGAAGCATAAAATTACTAACCAGAACATAAATGGTGTGTGAATCATGACATGCTGAGAATAGTGGTTGCAAGGCTCTCGCTATATAAAGCATAATTTAAAGCCACAAATTCCAAATCCCCATTTGCATCTAAAATTTCTCCTTCCACATTATTCAACACAGAATCACTAGACCACTTTCCAAGTGAGCTTTAACTTGTCTTATCATAATATTTTATATTTAGTGTGATTTTATATGAGAGGCTGGAGAGTTGCATGTTTGAGAAGATGGGTTTATTGATTCACTCTGTCAGAGGATGTAGGTTCACATTCAAGTCCAAGTTCAACTTTATCATTTAAACATATCTGAATATAGGCAAATGAAACAGCCAAGGTGCAAGACATATTACCAACCGCACACAGCAAATATAGCACATATAGTTACAATAGCAGAAAAAAAATACAGTTACGAAAATATAATATAGCCCAAGTTGCCGAATGGCATGGGCTATAGATTGATAATGCATGAGATGTTGACATGGTCTGCCTTGTTCTTTCACTAAGTGAACACTGGAGGGCAGCACCAGTGGGGTGGGGGGAAGGCAGCCACAAACACAGTACAGTCCGCATCGGTCGCCCCGATCAAACCGCTCAAAAACAGCAATGAAAGAGAGTAATCAGAATTCAGGAGCACGTGCTACATGAACCTCAGAGTCCTCCAAAAAGAGTCCACAGCTTTCCGATCAATCCTGGTAATGTGGAACACAAGACTCCTGCACTTTTGTCTAACAGCATCAGGCTCTTGAACTGACCTGAAAAATCCTAATCAACACACACACGCGATGCTGGAGGAACTCAGCAGGCCAGGCAGCACCCAGGAAAAGAGTATAGTCAACGTTTCGGGCGGAAACCCTTCGGCAGGACTGATTTGCTCAGATTTCCAGCATCTGCAGATTTTTTCTTGTTTGTAAAAAGTCCTAATTCTGCCTCAGAAACACACATAGATTACTGGCGATGTTAGCAGGTCCTGGCCCAAAACATTGACTGTTTATTCCCCTCCATGGATGCTATCTGAACTGCTGAGTTCCTCCAGCATTTTGTGTGTGTTGCTCTGGATTTCCAGCATCTTCAGAATCTCTTGTGCTTATGATTTTACCTTGGACTATACCTCCCTCAACTTGTACTAATTTTGTTATGTTTATTCTGTTATGTGAATTGAATAATTTATGTTAATTTAAGTTTATGTAATTTAAGCTTTCATATTTGTAATGTACTGAGTTGCTGCTGTGAAAGACTGATTTTCATGGCATTTATACACTGGCTATGTATTCTGCCTGAAAGTGGAAATGCACTTATTGTGGCGATAGGCAAATTGCAGTTGCAATGGATAAGCAGCATCCTTCATCAAGGACCCTCACTGTCCAGACCATGCTCTCTTCTCATTACTACCATCAGGCATGAGGTACAGGAGTCTTAGGTCCCACACCACCAGGTTCAGGAACAATTGTTATCTTACAACCAGCAGGTTCCTGAACCAAAGGGATAACTTCACTCACATTAACTCTGAAGTGATTCCACAACCTACAGGCTCACTTTAAAAGGCTCTAGACCTCTTATGGTTCACTGTTGTTTCCTATCAGAATCCGTCTGCTCCAACCCTTTACCTTTCCAGCCGACCTGGCTTCACCTGTCACTTTCTATCTATCCTCCTTCTCCACTTCCCACCTTTTTATTCTGGCATCTTCCCCCTTCCTTCCAATCCTGAAGAAGAGTCTTGGTCTGAAACATTAGCTGTTTATCCATTTCCACAGAAGCTGCCCGACTTGCTGAGTTCCTCCAGCATTTTGTGTGTGTTGTCATGTTCTCACGGCTTACCTATTCATTATTTCATTAATTCATGTATTCATTTTTATTTGCATAGTTTGTCTTCTTTTGCACATTGGTTGTTTATCAGTCAAAGTCAAGGTGAAATTTATTCTCACGGTACATACACGTCACCACATACAACCCTGAGATTCTTTTTCTGCAAGCATACTTAGTAACTGTAAGCAGGATCAATGAACAACAAACTGTGCAAATACAGATACAAATAAATAGCAATAAATAACAAGCTTGAAAGGACAAAGTAAAAGGGTCCTTAAATGAGTGTAATTATTCCCTTTTGTTCAAGAGCTTGATGGTTGAGGGGTAGTAACTGTTCTTGAACCTGGTGGTGCGAGTCCTGAGGCTCTTGTACCTTCTACCTGATGGCAGCAGTGAGAAAAGAGCAAGGTTTGGGTGGTGAGAATCTTTGATGATGGATGCTGCTTTTCTACAGCAACATCTCATGTAGATGTGCTCAATAGTTGGGAGGGTTTTACCACCTTTCGCAGGATTTTTCACTCAAAGGCATTGGTGTTCCCATTCCAGGCCGAATTGCTACTTGTAAGCACACTTTCCACCACACACCTATATAGGTTTGCCAAAGTTTTTGATGACATGCCGAATCTCCGCATGTGCTTGTGTTCAAACAGCTGTGATTTTTGTCACTGATAGTTGCCAAGTAATAAGCCGTAAGACAATTCAGAGCTGTTTCCCTCACTGCAGCTTCAAACATTCAGGCTTGGAGATGCCAGGAACGGCCGAGAGTGAAAATGAAAAGATTTCACTACTTCAACTAGTTGGGAACCACAAAGAATTTGAAGGTATCAACAATCATCTTGAATGTTACAACAGAAAGAGAATTTGGAGGATGCAATCATTGAAAGCATTGTCTGAAGGCAGTTCATTATCTGCACTAGGTGTCTGTACTGATTTTGTTTATTTGGTGGTTATCCGTCACATCCAAGGGTAACAGGAAACCTGGGAGGAAGATGGTGGATGCAGCTTTCCTACGGTGATGTTTCAATGGGTGGGAGGGTTTTTTACCTGTGATGTACTGGCTGAATCCTCTACCTTCTGTAGGATTGTCCACTGATAGGCATTGGAGTTCCCATACCAAGCTGTAATGCAGCTGGTCAGCACACTTCCCACCACACCTCTATAGAAGTTTGCCAAGGTTTTTGATGACATGCCGAATCCCCACAGACTGCTGAGGAAATAGAGATGCTGTTGTGCTTTCTTCGCAATTATATTTATATGATCTTTGGTTATGTACAATTCTTCATTGATTCTATTGTGTTTCTTTGTTCTACTGTGAATGCCTGCAAGAAAATTAATCGTAGGGCAGCATATGGTGACGTATACGTACTATGATAATAAATTTATTGTGAACCTTGATTTTAATTTTCATTGTACTTATACTCTAGGAATATATTCCCATGACAATTAATTTGAAAGCGCAGCCTTTGATAGCAAATTACCAAAATTCCAATGGTGGTATGGTTCTAAAATTCTGTGCTTGATATATATGTAGAAATAGGTTTTGATATTAAAGCAGTTTCTGTAACCAGGTTGGGTCTGTTACCATGGTGTACAATTGCATCGATCTTTGGTCTTGATTAGGTGTTGCCTCTTTTGTGTGTTCGCTTAATGTGCAGACAGCAGGCGGAGGAGATGCTGCTGAGAGATCAGTCCGGCTTCCTGTGACAAGAGAAGACACAATCGCGCAACATCAGCCCTGCCCTTTCTCCTCCCAGAGGTCACCTCAGCCATTTGTCAAGCGATGCCACCTTAGCTGGGAGCACTGATACCTCTCTCCTGCCTTTGAAAAGACTTAATAATGGCTACAGGCTTCTTCAGATAGCATTCATGAGATGTCACTCAAGGAGTTTTGTTTCAAGAGAGAAAAAAAGCAATGATAATAATCAGCAAAGCCCATGAAGGCGAATGACTAGAAGCAGTGGGAGAGGTGATTTACAGTCTGCTGTGTGCTCCCACATACTCAGGACATCACTAACAGCTCAAGAGATTAGTTAATCATAAACACAGAAGATTCGGCAAGCACTGGAAATCCAGACAACTGCACACAAAAAGTTGGAGGAACTCAGCAGGTCAGGCAGCATCAATGGAGGGGAATAAACAGTTGACATTTCGGGCTGAGACCCTACACCTGAGCTAGAAGGGAAGGGGAAAGAAGGCAGATGAAGACAGTGGGGAGAGGGGAAGGAGTACAAGCTGAGAGGTGAGCTTGTGCTACCTCCACACCACACGGCCCATTCCAGGTACCTTCCACTCTCTGTGTGAAAAACTTGCCCCTCACTTCTGTTTTGGACTTACCCCCTCTCACTTCAAATGAATGCCCTCTAGTATTAGATATCTGGGCTGAGTTGCCTCTCATGATCATCTATCAGGTCTCCCCTCGGACGCCAGTGATCCAGAGTAAACAACCCAATGTTCTCCAACCTCTCTTCATAGCACAAACTCTCCAAACTAAGTGGCACGCTGCTGAACCGCCTCTGCACCCTCAACAGAGCCTCCACATTTCTCCTAGAATGGGATGACCAGAGAAGAATGCAATATATTCACATACTGAGTATAAAACGGAGGAAATTAACTTTGAAAACTTTGTTTACCCTCACTGTTATGGCAGTTCTGGTCAGCTTGTCCACGTACAACGAAACATACAGTGAAATTTACATCAAATCAAATCAGTGAGGATTCTGCTGAGCACCCTGCATGTGTCGCCATGCTTCCAGTGCCAACATAGTATGCCGGCAACTCATTAGCCCTCACTGTACATCTTTGGAATGTGGGAGGAAACTGGAGCACCCAGAGGAAACCCATGCAGTCATGGGGAGAACGTGCAAACTCCTTACAGAGAGCAGCGTGAATTGGACCCCGATCTTACAACTGGCGCTGTAAAGAATTGCACTAAATGCCACACTAAACGGCACCCCATCTTGGGAAAAAATTTTGACTGTTTAAACCTATCAAAGTTCAAGAGGTTCTAAGTTCAAAATAAGTTTATTATAAAAGTACATATATAAGACCCTAAGACCATAAGACATAGGAGGAGAATTAGGCCATTTGGCCCATTGAGTCTGCTCTGCTGTTTCATCATGGCTGATCCATTTTGCCTCTCAAACCCAATCTCCTGCTTTTCCCCCCATCTCCCTTCATGCCCTGACTAATCAAGAATCTATCAACCTCTGCCTTAAATATACATACAGACTTGGGATTCACAGCTGCCTGCGGCAGAGAATTCCACAGATTCACCACTCTCTGGCGAAAGAAATTCCTCCTCATGCTGCACCTTACCCAAGGGTGACCTGCAGGCTAGCAGAGGGAAGGAGCACCTTACACTGCCTTTGGTAGAGATGTATCTCTACCCTGCCACCTCACTCTATCAATACCCTTCATTTTGTATATCTCTATAAGATCTCCCCTCATTCTTCTGCGTTCCAGGGAATAAAGTCCTAACTACTCAGTTTTTTGTATGTTGGTATGGTACACAACCATGTTACCATGTTAAATACAATCAGCAAGCAATACATTATGTAAGCAAGTGGTGGTCCTTGCTGTAATACAAAGTTCAATTACAATGGTGTGCTTAATGAAGTTCAAAACGCAAAGTAATTTTATTATCAATGCATGTATATGTCACCATGTACAACCCTGAGATTCATTTTCTTGTGGGCATTCTCAATAAATCCAAGAAACTTAATAGGATCAATGGAAGACCATACCCAACAGAGCAGACAGCCAGTGCGCAAGAGACAGCAAGTTGTGTATAAACAAAAGAAAGAAATGATAATAATAAAATAAATAAGCAAATAAAGAAAAGAATAACAATAATAATAATAATAATAGTAATTATTATAAATAAGCTTAAATATTGAGAACTTGAGATGAAGAGTCCTTGAAATTGAGTTTATTGGTTGTGGGAACAGTTCAATGATGGGGAAGTGAAGTGGAGTGAAGTTATCCCCCCTGGTTCAGGAGCCTGATGGTTGAGGGGTAATAACTGTTCCTGATCCTGGTGGTATGGGCCCTGAGGCTCCTGCACCTCCTTCCTGATGGCAGCAGTGAGAAGAGAACCTGGCTAGGTGATGGGCATCCCTGATGATGGATGCTGTTTGCCTGGGACAGCTCTGGATAATGCAAGAGTTAAGATTTGATACCGATTGAAGATGGGCGGCAGGAATTATTGAATTCAGATAAAGAGTGGTGGAGTATTAGAAAACATACATTTATATATCAGCTGAACAACTTGGTTTAAAATTGTCAACAGGATTTATCTTCATATGCCAATGATTTGCTGTGTTGTGTGTCACATAAAAGTATTATGAGATGACTGAGGCAATTAGAAAAAGAGTATAAAGGAATTTTATTTCCATTACAGTCTCCCTATTTCAGGAACTCTCAAGAGAGCGAAAAGGAACCCAGAAAAACTGGAGAGCACAGGTTTCAGGTGAGAGTGGTGGGGATTTGAGGGGCAAATTATTAAACCAGAGGAAATTGGAGTGAAAGAGATAGGCTGCCAGGAAAGGTGGTTGAGGCAGGTGTGATAAGATTATTGAAAGGACTTATTTGTTTGTTTGTTTATTTATTTAGAGATACAGAATGGAACAGACCCTTTTGGCAAAATGAGCCACTCTGCCCAGCAGCCCATCTATTTAACACTAGCTTAATCACTGGGCAATTTATAATGGCCAATTAATCTACTAACTGATACATCTTTGAATTGTGGGAGGAAACCAGAGCACCCAGAGAAAACCTGTGCAGTACATGGGGAGAGCATACAGACTCCTTACAGATGGCATTGGAATTGAACTCTTAGCTCTGTTGCATTAAACTGTATATTTGTCATGTTCTTTAATTTTATGCCTGCTTGTGTTTTAAATAACTATTTATACACCTGTAACTGTTTAGTATCTTTCCAAGCAGTCACAGTATGTTTATGTCACAGCTAGTTTATCCCTTAGTAATTACAATTCTGTGTGATTCTGTAAAGTTCTCTGTAATTGGAATATTTGAACCCAGGCTGTCTGCTTGATTAACACTTATCTACAAATTGAATGGAATATTTCTTAATTATGGGGTTCCAGAAGGGCAGAAACCGATGGCATGAACATCGATTTCTCCATTTTCTGACAGTTATCTTACTGCTCCCCTCTCTCTGTCCTTCCATTCCCCATTTTCATTCCCCTCTCACCCCTTCTCTTTTCCTCACTGGCCTATTACCTCCCTCTGGTTCCCTTCTTCTTCCCTTTCTTTAATGTTCCACTGTCCGCTACTATCAGATTCCTTCTATTTTAGTCCTTAGCTCTTCCATCTAACATCCCCTAGTTTCTTATTTCATTAATCCCCACTTCCCACCCTGCCACCCCTGACCCACTCCCTCACTTGGTCTCACCTGCCAACTGGTACTGGTACTCTTCCCCTCCCCCAACCTTCTTATTCTGGTTTCTGCCTCTTTCTTGTGTGTGTGTGTGTGTGTGTGTGTGTGTGTGTGTGTGTGTGTGTGCGCGCGCGCGCGCGCGCGCGTTTATGAATCTTTAAGGTTGTTGTAGAGGGGATAAGCACTCCCACTACCTATTAAATGCTCCAAAAGATGTGTGTCTCAAATAGCTCCTGACAACCAAGACCAGCTCCTGGCCTTCGCATGTGGCTTAGCTACTAAGCCTGATGGAACCGTATCTACTGACAGGAGAAGAGGCAAAGGTGGGTTACAGACACCTTAACACCAATCGTTTCGGGCGGATAGGGCTCGTTAGCTATGTTGGCAGCTCATATAGGAAAAGGAAAACTTTGATCTCAAACCTCTGCTGCCTTGTGGCTACACCCACTCATGGGGAAGGCTTCAAGAGTAAACCCTGGGGAAAAAATGGAGCTGGAGTCCCTAAGGCAGTCCTTTGTTGTGTTCAACACTGACTGGTAATTCCAGATGATGAGAGGCATTGACTATGTGGATAGCCAGAGGCTTTTTCCCAGGGCAGAAATGACTAACGTGAGGGGGCGTAGTTTTAATGTGCTTGGAAGCAGGTACAAGGGGGATGTCGGAGGTAAGTTTTCCACGCAGAGGGTGGTGGGTGCATGGAATCCACTGCTGGCGATGGTGGTGGAAGCGGATACAATAGGGTCTCTTAGGAGACCCTTAGAATGGTACATGGAGTTGTGAAAAATAGAGGGCTATGCAATAGAGAACTTCCAGGCAGGGCCTGAAATGTGGTGTAGATTTCTATGTTCTATGTTCCTGAAGATGCTGCTGATGCCAAACTGTACCAGCCTCTGCCATTCCTTTGGATTCATCAGCTGTGTGGGGAGGGGTAGCCTGGTGCATGGACACCAGCTTGCCCTCCATATTGTACTGCCTTGACAACAGGAATTCTGCAGTTGCTGGAAATTCAAGCAACACACATAAAAGTTGCTGGTGAACGCAGCAGGCCAAGCAGCATCTCTAGGAAGAGGTGCAGTCGACGTTTCAGGCCGAGACCCTTCGTCAGGACTAACTGAAGGAAGAGTGAGTAAGGGATTTGAAAGTTGGAGGGAGAGGGGGAGATCCAAAATGATAGGAGAAGACAGGAGGGGGAGGGATGGAGCCAAGAGCTGGACAGGTGATTGGCAAAAGGGATACGAGAGGATCATGGGACAGGAGGCCCAGGGAGAAAGACAAGGTGGGGGGGGGGACCCAGAGGATGGGCGAGGGGTATATTCAGAGGTACAGAGGGAGAAAAAGGAGAGTGAGAGAAAGATTGTGTGTATAAAAATAAGTAACAAATGGGGTATGAGGGGGAGGTGGGGCATTAGCGGAAGTTAGAGAAGTCGATGTTCATGCCATTAGGTTGGAGGCTACCCAGATGGAATATAAGGTGTTGTATTGCCTTGGCTTGCTTATCACGTACACTGCTAGGAGGCAACATCTATGGTCGACCCTGACCAACAAATAACTCTGTGTGTGTGTGTGTGTGTGTGTGTGTGTGTGTGTGTGTGTGTGTGTGTGCGTGTGTGTGTGTGTACGTGTGTGTACGTGTGTGTGTGTGTGTGTGTGTGCGTGTGTGTCTGTGGCTGTGTACGTGTGTGAGTGTGTGTGCATGTCTGTACGTCTGTGTGTGTGTGTGAGTGTGTGTGTGTGTGTCTGTATGTCTGTGTGTGTGTGTGTGTGTGTGTGTGTCTGTATGTGTGTGTCTATACACTCATGTGGGTGCAGGTGGTCTTATAGAAACAACAAAATTTTGTGTTGCAAAGACATATTATGGGATATCAAACTCTGGTTTATTATCATCTGCACAGGTGCAATGAAAAACTTGCAGCAGCATCACTGGCACAGAGCATCAGATACCCAGATACCCAGATACCCAGATACCCAGAGCATCAGATACCCAGATACCCAGATACCCAGATACACAGATACACAGATACCCAGATACACAGATACACAGATACACAGATACACAGATACCCAGAGCATCAGATACCCAGATACCCAGAGCATCAGATACCCAGATACCCAGATACCCAGATACACAGATACACAGATACCCAGATACCCAGATACCCAGAGCATCAGATACCCAGATACCCAGATACCCAGAGCATCAGATACCCAGATACCCAGATACACAGATACCCAGATACCCAGAGCATCAGATACCCAGATACCAAGATACACAGATACCCAGATACCCAGATACCCAGATACCCAGATACCCAGATACCCAGATACCCAGAGCATCAGATACCCAGATACCCAGATACCCAGATACCCAGATACCCAGAGCATCAGATACCCAGATACCCAGATACCCAGAGCATCAGATACCCAGATACCCAGATACACAGATACACAGATACACAGATACACAGATACCCAGACACACAGATACACAGACACACAGATACACAGATACACAGATACACAGATACACCAGATACATCAGATACCCAGATACACAGATACACAGATACCCAGATACATCAGATACACAGATACACAGATACCCAGATACACAGATACACAGATACACAGATACCCAGATACACAGATACCTAGATACATCAGATACACAGATACACAGATACATCACATACACAGATACACAGCACTCACAAGAAAAGCACAAGTTGCACATTGGTTATAAACAATTTTTACAAGAAAAGACACATTCGGAACTCTCAGTTCAGAGGGCATTTGCACTGATACAGAGGGAAGGTGTTGAGGGACACGGGTAAATGGGACTAGCTCAGATGAGCATCATGGTCAGCAGAAGTGAGATGGGCCAAAGGGCCTGATTCCCTGCCATGCTGCTCTGATTCTGTGCTGCCAATCTCCCCACTCTGAACTTTAGTGATGGTGGTGTAAAACAAATTATTCAGGGCTTTCAGGAGGGAGTGACCAGCAGGGGATAAATCAATGCCACGTCTGCTCTCTCAGGTCAAGTTAACTCTTCACCAATGACACCACATCACACCTCCATCTTGCACAGCTCACTGAGATCATCGCTCGGTCTTCTAAACTCAAACGAGCACAAGCCCGGTCTTTTAAATCTTTCCTTCTATGGAGACACAGAAAGAGAAAGAAGAGTGAGGCAGAGGGAGAGGGAGGGAAAGAGAGAATGAGAATGAGAGTGAGAGGGAAGAATGAGTGAGAATAGAAACATAGAAAACATAGACAACACAGGCCCTTTGGAAAACTATGAAAATGAAGGAAAACTAACCAGAGAGAGAGAGAGAGAGAGAGAGAGAGAGAGAGAGAGAGAGTGAGAGAGTAAAATAAGTCGATGTTAATGTTTCCCTATCTATCCTTAACAGAGTGGTATATGAAGGAGAAAAGCGATGTTATTGCTTAACCTACAAACGTTTGTACTTTAAAAATAAATCTGTTCCCTAGATATAGTTAGACTGCTGGTTGAGAAGCGAATAGTTAACCCAAGTTCCTGCTATGATAACTGTTCCTGTTGGCGGTAGGTTCACTGAACTGCTGGAACAAGTGAAGGATTGTTGCTTGGCATTCTGATGGTGTGGACTTTTGCCTCACTCCTTCAGGGCAATCAGAAACGTCCGAGGAGACGGTTTAAATTCTGCCTGCCTATACCAATTTGAAATCTCTCATAAAATCTGTTTGAGACTGGGAGAGTGATAAAAAGGATAAAAAGAATCAACGAGCTAAAAAAGATATATAAAAAAAGAAAAGGAGCTCCAAGAAATATTTCCTGGAGTTTTTCAAATCATGGGCTAGTCCTTAGCTGGAGTATTGTGGAATTATTGTGGAATTATGCGGAGAAGGCAGAAGAATGAGGTTGGGTGAGAGTGAAACTAGAGGTCATGGGTTAAGGGTGAAAGGAGAAGTGTCTAAGGGGAACTTCTTTATTCAGAGGGTGGTGCAAGAGAGCCAGTGGAGGCGGTGGTTGCGGGTTCAATTGCAACATTAAGGAGAAGTATGTAGATGACTATGGTCCAAGTGCAGGTCAAAGGGACTAGGCAGAATAACAGTTCGGCATGAACTAGATGGGCTGAATGGTCCACTTTTGCGCTGGGGTGTTCTATGATTCTATGGCTGTATCAGGACAATTCCTCTTCCTACCATCACCTCTCCCGTCAGGTGCTGCTTGACCAAATAAGTTCCTCCAGAAGATTGTTGCTCCAGATTCCAGCATCTGTTGTCTCCTGTTTCTTTGTAGCAGGGTATTTTATGAAGGGCTGTGTTCCTTCCACTCCTTTCATAGGACTTCTGTGACCTCCTTCTGCATGGCCTGAAGCTCCTCAGTATGAACCCTACATACCTTCTCCACCTTGAGCAGGTCATGGGCCCAAGAGTCAGAGCTGCTCTGCGGCTGCATGTTATTTTAGGTTCCTCGGGACGGTTTTGGAGACAGCACTTTGGAGGACTGTTGCGAGGTGCAGGCCCTCGTGCTTCAGAGGCGTCTGTTGCAACCACCCAGGGGAGGAGATGCCGAGGCAGCATGGGAGAGAGCAGGCACCTCTGTAGCATGCTGGAGTCCATACTGGATTGGGGGATAGCCCCTCCCATTGCTACTGCCCTCCAGTGTTTGCTCGGTGGAAGACAAGCTGGACCAGGACAACATCCCAATGCACCATCAATCTGAAGAGACTTGTGCTATTTGTTTTTGTGACAGTATATTTTTCTCCTATTGTAACTATATGTGCTATTTGCTGTGTGCTGTGTGTTGTTGGCACTGCGTTATGCGCCTTTGCCTGGAAGCACACTGTATTCAGCTGTATTCCTGTATGGTTGAATGAGAATAAAACTTGAACTGTGTGGATCAGTGTGGATTAAATGGGCCAAAGGGCCAGCTACTGTGCTGTAATGTTCTATGACGAGAATATCCTTTCAGTACCGAACCTGCTCTCTCAGGAACAATGATCTTCTTTCAAAGCAGAGCCACATTTTCGTTTCATTCAGAAGAAATCACTTCCCTCCTTACTGTAGTGAAGCACCAGCAAAGGTATTTGTATGCAAGCTTCTGGAGTGGGACTTGAACCCACTACCCACTGGCTCAGACGCAGGAACCTGAATCACATTCAAAGGCAAGCATCACTGCAGTATAGTGTCTGTGCTCATTCAGCTGTGAAGCACCTTTGTTCTATAAAAACGCTGGAAGCCTACCAGGGAAAAGCACTTCAAAACTCCTTTCCTTGCGTTGAAGTTGATGAAGAGATATATTTTTCATGGGGTTACAGAGCAATACAGCACTCTGTGTGTCTTAATTGTTTTTCTTGTGGTCGCAAGACCTTGTTGGACATTGGTAATAATAAATACTGCAAGTCGGGTTTTTTGGTTCCTCAGTGAGACTGATGGTAGGGGAGGTGCATGACCTCGGTTGTTGTGTGAGCCGGGACGTTATACCATGGCATTGCCTGTTACAGCCACCCAAGACTGGAGGCAGTGTGGGAGAGAACAGAAGCACAGCAAGCATGCTGGAATCAGTGCTGGATTGCGGGTTGGCCCCTGCAGGCTGGCTGTCCCATCGGTGCTGCTCTCCAGTGTTCGCTCTCTGGAAGACAAGCTGGATTGCCTTAGTCTCTGAACTGACTCAGTGTGAGATGAGCAACTGCTGCATACTTGTTCTTGCAGAAACGTGGCTCCAGGACAACTTCCCATGCACCATCAACCTTCAGGCCACGTTACTCAGGGACTTGTGGCAATATTACTTTATGACTGTATGTGTTATCGTAAGTCTGCATGCTGTGTGTGACTGTATGGACTGTGCTTTGCACCCTGGCCCCAGAGACGTAATGCTTTTTTAGCTGTATATGTGTGTATGATTGGATGTCAATCAAACTTGAACTGAACACGGGAAGAAGCTATGTGTCCCATCATGTTCATGCTGACCATTGTAACTTTCTATACTAATCTCATTTGATTTTAGTCTCCTGTGTCTTTATAATTCAATTGCTTATCAAGATCCTTATTAAAAATCATGAGAATACCTCTCTCTTTCATCTTCCCTATTCCAACCATACTCTGGGTGAAAAAAATTCTTCTTGGGTCCCTCCAGAACCATTTGCCCCTTACCCTGAACCTAAGCCCCCTCGTTTGGGGAAAGGTTTCCTGCCATTGTTGGATTAGAATGTAGAATTGTAATTTTTCTGGTATTTTCTTGAGGTTTAACTTTCCAATGCTTGCTTGTATTCTTAAATTTTATCTTATGTAGTGATACAGTGCAGAGTAGGCCCTTTCAGACCTGTCACCCCAGCAACCATCGACAACCCTGAATAACCCTAACCTACTCACAGGACAATTTACAATGACCAGTTAACCTACCTGGTACACCTTTGGACAGTGGGATCAAACTGCCTCAATGACTATCATCAGTATCACTTATATCTGCAGTGGTGAAGTGTTTTGAGAAGTTGGAGATGAACCTTATCAACTTCTATCTGAGAAGTGACTTAGATCCACTCCAATTTGCCTACCGGAGGAAGAGTTTCACTGCAGATGCCATCTCACTGGCTCTTCACTCAATCCTGAACATTTGGACAGCAATGATGCATATGTCAGGAAGCTCCTTACTGACCTCAGCTTGGCATTCTATACCATCATCCCCTCAAAACTAATCAATAAACTCCCAGACCTTGGCCTCAATATATCCTTGTGCAATTAGATCCTTGATTTCCTCACTTTCAGGGCAGGGCAAAAAGCATTATCAGGGATGCATCTCACCCTAACCATGGACTTTTACTCTCCTCCCATCCGGTAGGTGTTACAGGAGCCTCCGCTCCCGCACCAGCAGGCACAGGAAGAGCTTCTTCCCTGAGGCTGTGACACTGCTGAACCTCTCATCACAACGCAAAGCAGTATTGCATCCATATTGTACTGTCTCAGTACTTCTATATTTGTGTGCTGTAGCACCTTTTTATTCGCAGTTATTTTGTAAATAACACTATTCTTTGCATTTCCGGTCAGATGCTAAATGCATTTCATTGGCCTTGTATCTGTACTCAGACAATGACAATAAAGTTGAATCTAATCGAATCTAATCTAATTCAGACCCCAGTCAGTTCGGATTGGCAACAACATCTCCTCCACGATCTCCATCAGCACACAAGGCTGTGTGTTTAGCTCCCTGCTCTAATCACTTTCTTCTTATGGCTAAGTACAGCTCCAATGCCATATTCAAGTTTGCTGACAACACCACTGTTGTAGGCTGAATCAAAGCTGGTGACAAATCAGCCTATAGGAGGGAGAATGAAAATCTGACTGAATGGTGCCACAACAACATCCTTTCACTCAACGTCTACAAGACCAAGGAGATGATTATTGACTTCAGGAGCAAGAAACCAGAGGTCCATGAGCCAGTTTTGATCAGAGGATTAGAGGTGGAAGGATACAGCAACTTTAAACTCCTCTGTGTTACTATTTTGGAGGACCATTCCTGGGCCCAGCACTTAAGTACAATTATGAAGAAAACACATCAGCACCTCTACTCCCTTCGGAGTATGCAGAGATTCGGCGTGACATCTGAAACTTTGACAATCTTCTATAGATGTGGAGTGGGAAGTATAATGTCTGGCTGCATCATATCCTGGTATGGAAACACCAATAACCTTGAAAAGAAAATCTGACATAAATACTGGATAAGGCCCAGACTCTCATGGGTAAAGCCCCAAGGCCATAAGATGTAGGAGCAGAAATAGGCCTTTTTGCCCATTGAGCCTGCTCCACCATCTCATCAAGGCTGATCCATTTTCCTCTCAGCCCTAATCTTCTGCCTGCTCCCCATATACCTTCATGCCCTGACCAATCAAGAATTTATCAACCTTTGCTTTAAATATACCCAATGACTTGGCCTTCATATTCACCTGTAGCAACAAATTCCCCAGATTCTCCACTCTCTGACTGAGGAAATTCCTCCTCATCTCCATTCTAAATGGACGTCCCTCTATTCTGAGGTCACGTCTTCTGGTCTTAAGACTCCCCCACCATTGGAAACATCTTCTCTACACCACTCTATCAAGGCCTTTCAACATTTGACATGACAAGCCTTTCAATCCCCGAATCATTTTCATGAACCACCTTTGAACTCTGCCCAATGTCAGCGCACATTTTCTTAGATATAGGGCCCAAAACTGTTCACAATACTCCAAGAGCAACCTCACCAATGCCTTATAAAACCCTCTCCACCATTGAGCATATGTATATGAAACATTGTTGCAGGAAAGCAGCATCCATCATCAAGGACCCCTACCATGGGGGGCAGGCACTCCCCTCACTGCTGCTATCACGAAGGAGGTACAGGAGCTTCAGGACTCACACCACCAGGTACAGAAACAGTTATTACCCCTCAGAGACACTTCTTACCTTTTTCTGCAGCAGATGTCATGTCACTTGAATCTATTAATTTTAATTAGTTAATTGTTATTGCTGGAATGTTGTTATCTTGTTAGTTTCAGCTAGTTTATTCATTGATTGATTACACCCATATGACCAATAAGCCTACTAACCCATATGTCTATGGATTATGTGTGGAAAATGGAGCACCCAGGGGAAACCCACACGATCATGGGGAAAACGTACAAACTCCTTACAGACGGCGACAGGAATTGAACCCGGCTTGCTGGTTCTGTAACAGTGTTGCACTAACCAGTGCCAACCCAGTGTCTTCAACTTTGCTTCCCATTCCCATTCAGATATGTCCATACAGGGCCTCCTCTACTGCCATGATGAGGCTAAACTCAGGCCTAACCCCTTGGTATGAACATAGAATTCTCCAACTTCCAGTAATTCCCTTCCCCTCCCTTCCTCTATCCCTATTTCACTCTGCCCCCTCCCCCAGCTGCCTATCACCTCCCTCATGGTTCTGCCTCCTTCTACTACCCATTGTTTTCCTGCCTATCACCTCCCTGCTTCCCCTCCCCTATCCCTTTGTCTTTCAAGTTACTGGTTTTTCACCTGGACCTACCAGTCTTCTCCTTCCCACCCTCCCCCACCTTCTTTATAGGGCCTTTGCCCCTTCCCTCTTCAGTCCTGATGAAGGGTTCCGGCCTGAAACGTCGACTCATCATTTCCACGGATGCTGCCCGACCTGCTGAGTTCCTCCAGTGTGTTGTGAGTGTTGCTTTGATCCCAGCATCTGCAGATTATTTTGTGTTTGTACAGGATGACCCTGAGTTGTCCCCTCTCTCTCCCTTCTGTCCATTCCCTCCTCTTGCAAGTAATTAGTAAGTTTTATGCCTCATTTTTGACAAAACACCAGAATCGAGCACCATCTACCTTATCTGTCCCCCTGAAACACTTGTACACATCTAAAGGTTCTCTCCCCCTCCCCCCACCCTCAGCTTCCGGTGGCCCAAGGAAATAAATAACCCAGCTGATCCAGCCTCTGCTCATCGCTGAAATATTCCATCCCTGATAATATCCTGGTGACATGCAATCTGCTGGAGGAAGAAAGCAGGTAGAGCATCATTGTTGACTCAATCCCATGTCCTCTTACATCCTGGGCACCTTGCACGCCCTCCACCATTTTAAAGGACGCTGTTTGAACCACAGCGTTCCTCCAGCAGATTGTATGTTAACCCAAATACCAACATTTACCATCCCTGGTGTGAACATCTAGTGAATCTTCCTTGCTCCCTCGCCAGAATGTTCAGAGTCAAAATTGTGTTGATTGCCAATTGAACAAGTCCATGGATGCACAGGTCCAACAAAAGACTTACCTGCAGCAGAATCGCAGACATACGCATCATATAAGTTGCATTCACATAAAAAGCATTAACCCAACATTTATTAAGTACAATTTTTACATAAAATCACTATTACTAGATAAATAAACAAAAGCCTATTTCATTACGAAGTGTTCAGAATGGCCATAGTGTTGCTAAACTACTGTGGTGATTAGCATTGAGTAGGATCCTGCTGCAGGCTTTCAGCCTGAAATGTCGACTGTACTTTTTTCCGTAGATGCTGCCTGGCCTGCTGAGTTCTTCCAGCATTGTGTGTGTGTTGTTTGGGTTGGGCTGGTTGGTTCTTACACTTCACTGTCAGACTCCTGAACCAGCATGGACAACTTTACTTGCCACAATACTGAACTGAAGCCACAGCCTACAGACTCATGTTCAAGGAATCTACAACACCTGCTCTCGGTATTATTTATTTATTTTTATTACTATTTGTCTTCTCTTGCAGATTAGTTGTTTGTCAGTCTTTGTTTATGTGTGATTTTATCATGAATTCTATTGTATTGACTTCCCATAAATGCCCACAAGAAAATGAAGTTCAATATGTTGGCATATATATATTTTAACCATATAACAATTACAGCTCGGAAACAGGCCATCTCTGTCCTTCTAGTCTGTGCCGAACTCTTACTCTCACCTAGTCCCACCGACCTGCGCTCAGCCCATAACCCTCCATTCCTTTCCTGTCCATATAGCTGTTCAGTTTAACTTTAAATGACAACATCGAACCTGCCTCAACCACTTCTGCTGGAAGCTCGTTCCACACAGCTACCACTCTCTGAGTAAAGAAGTTCCCCTTCATGTTACCCCTAAACTTTTGCCCTTTAACTCTCAACTCATGTCCTCTTGTTTGAATCTCCCCCACTCTCAACGGAAAAAGCCTATCCACGCCAACTCGATCTATCCCCCTCATAATTTTAAATACCTCTATCAAGCCCCCCCTCAACCTTCTACGCATAATAAATGTATTTTGATTTTGACTTTGCCTTGACTATGTGTTGCCTATCTCCCTGCTCCACTCTCAGTCCTGATGTATGGTTGTGACCCAAAATATCGATCATTCCTTCCCCAACAGATGCTGATCGACCCACTGAGTTCCTCCAGCAGAGGAGTTGTTGCTGCCGCAAGGAACCAGCATTGGAGTCCAAGGATCTCTGATGAATGGTGCTACAGTAGCGTAGCAGTTAGCGCAGGTCTATTGCAGCTGGCAGTCGTAGTTCGAAGTTCAATTCCGGCATCTTCTGTAATGTTCCCACACATTCCCCCCTCCCCTGCCCGTGGAATTCTTGTGTTTTCTCTGGGTGTTCCATTTCCTCCCCCAGTCCAAAGATGTATTGGGTAGGTCAATTGGTTATTGCAAGTTGTCCCATAATTAGGTTAGGGTTAAATTTGGTTTGTCGTGGGTTGCTGGGACAGTGCATCTTGAAGGGCTGGAAGGGTCTATTCTACGCTATATCACAAAATAATAAATAAATAAATATAACCAATTCTCTGGAGTTCCACAGTAGCTAGCACAATGCTTTACAATACCAGTGACCCGGGTACAATTGTCACTGGGGTCTATAAGGAGTTTGCATGTTCTCCTCATGACTGCATGGGTTTCCTCTGGGTGCTCTGGTTTCCTCCCACACCACAAAGGCACACCTGTTATTGTAAACTGTCCCATGATTAGGCAAGGGTTAAATAAGTGGGTTGCTGGGCAGTGCGACCAGAAAGGCCCATTCCACGCTGTATCTCAACAAAGAAAGAGCATCAGGAAATGCTAAAGAGCGGGAATGGATGGGATTTACCGACATTTGAAGCGACAGTTTAACTTAAATTAGTGAAAATAACTCCCAGAAGCTTGCAGATTCTCGGATTACCAAAGGAATAGTTTTAAGAGCTGTAATCATTGAAGCTAAAAGTCAGTTCCTCAGGGCTTACCAGCTTTCTGTTGGATTTCACTTTGCTATTGGCATTGATGATGATGTTACCTTTGAAAGAGCACTTAAACTTGACAGCGATTGCTTCAATCTCACAGACTGCAGCTTCAGATTTATGCCTCATCGAAATGATTGGCTTCATATTAAACCTGCAGGAAGTGAAGAACAGACGTAATGTGGCACAGCAGAAGGAATATCTCCCCTAGCGGAGAACGCACAATACATGGACACGGATTGGAAAAGACCAGGAAAGGGTTGCACAGAGTGAGGAGAACGGAGGGGTGGTAGGCAAGGGTCTGTGGGTAGTAGCTGGAGTGTGGGGCAAGGGCATGTTGGATTATGGTGTAGAATTGTTAAATTCCTTGTGGTTTTCTTGTATTCCTTCCCTATACTTGCTTGTATGGGGTGTATCGGCTGACCAGGGAGGGATAGAACCTCTGATGAAGGAGCTTATCTTGTCCATTCCGGGGCAGGTCTCTCACCAGCTCTCACCTGAGGGCTCCAAGCACCTGTCTGCATGCAACAGGAGCCATACCCGGTACACCACTTCAACAGGCGAGTTAAACCACGTGAGGATAGCCGCTGAGACTCATACCCTGGTGAGATGGGGACTTGCCTGTGAAGTCAGCTCCGGCAGTCTGGGCGGATGAGAGCTACAGTGAGATCCAATGGCCTGGAAGGCGGTACTGCAACGCTCGTGGAGAGCGAAGTGCATGACGAGGCACAGAAGATTTCATGGTCATCCAGGGCAACCAAGGAAGACCCCAGTTCGTAACACTTGTTCGTACAACAGGACCTGGACTTTTGAGGTCAAGAGAGTGGAACTGCCCCAGTGCAACGGCTTTTCCACTTTAAAAACTCTCCTGCACAGGTTTCCTGTCATCGTTGGACATAACGGACCAGGCTTGTGTGTATTTTTACATAATTAGTTAGTCACTCAATGGCCACTTTATTATCTACACCTGTACACTTCCTCGTTAAAGCAAATATCTAATCAGCCAATCACGTGGCAGCAACTCATTGCATAAAAACATGCAGACATGGTCAAGAGGTTCACTTGTTGCTCAGACCAAATATCAGAATAGGGAAGAAATGTGATCTAAGTGGCTTTGACCGTGGAACGATTATGGGCCAGATGGGGTGGTTTGGGTATCTCCGAAACTGCTGATCTCTTGGGATTTTCATGCACAACCATCCCTAGAATTTACAGAGAACGGTGTGAAAAACTATCCAGTGAGTGGGGAAAAATGCCTCGTTAATGAGAGAGGTAAGAAGAGAATGGCTAGACTGGTTCAAGCTGACAGGAAGGCGACAGTAACTCAAATAACCACACGTTACAACAGCGGTGTGGAGGAGAGCAGCTCTGAACGCACAGCACATCGAACTTGAAGTGGATGGGCTACACCATCAGAAGACCACAAACATACACTGAGGGGTCACTTTATTAGCTACAAGTAGCACCTGATAAAGTGGCCACTGGGTGTATTTGTGTAATTGTTCGGTGAATTTTCCATTAATTATTATATAGCTGCTTCAGTATTTTTCTAGAAGCTTCTTAGTTTTCTTGCAGTAGGTGTTACAACACCTGAATCCAACTATTTTATGGGTTAATTGTTATCACTGGAATGTTGTTATCTTTTTAGTCAGAGCTAGTTTTTGTAGAGGACGATCCCGATTTCTTTGTTCTCGGCTCTCCTTTTCTTTGTTCTTTGTTTAAGTTTGTTTAATTATCTTTCAACCACATATGAATACAGCCAAACAAAGCAGTGTTTCTCCAGGGCCAAGGTGCCAAACGCATTACCAGCAGGACAGCACACTGCCCATAGCACATAGCACAAAAAGCACACATGGTTATGATTTCAGAAAAAAAAAACACTCAGTCACAAAGAGAAATAAAAATTACATAGTCCAAGTCTCTGTGTGGCATGAATATCTGGTAAATTATCCTGCTCCAGCTTGTTCCACCACTGAGCAAACACTGGAGATCTACACTGAGTGAACAACAGAGAGCAGTACCGAATGAGCACCAGAGGGCAGCACTGAGCAAACACGTGAGGGCCGCACTGCCTCAGCGTCTCCTCCCCTGGGTGACCGCCACAGACCCTATGGCCTCAGCTCAGGCCTGGTCCTTGCCTCAACTGAGGCAACACAGCTCTCCCACCATTGGTCTTGCCAAAGAACCAGTGGACTGTTCCTGAAACGCTTAATATAAATGCTGTAAGCAGCATGTTTTATGACTCATTCTTGACTGCCGAAGCTCTGGATTGTGAAAGCACCAGCTTGCAATGGGTAGATAACAGAGGACAGGTGGGGTGGGGAAATGGGAAGCAGTGATGTCGATAGTAGTTATGGTAGACAGTTGGTAATTGGTTTACTATGGTTTCATGTACTGAGATAAGGTGCACAGCTGTAGTTTGTTTTTCATTCCAGAAAGTCCATGAGTTCCTCCAGCACTTTGTGTGTGTTGCTCTGGATTTCCAGCATCTGCAGACTCTGTTGGAATATTACATGTAGTTTTGGTCAGAAAGGACGTGGAGGCCTTAGAAAAAGTGCAGAGGAGGTTCACTAGGCTGCTGCCTGGATTAGAGAGCATTTACCCTAAGAGAGCTTGACAGATTTTTGAACTGCTTTCTCCGGAGTGCCAAAGGCTGAGGGGGAACCAGATAGAAGTTTATAAAATCATGAGCGGAGTAGATAGCATATGCAGTCAGAGTCTTTATTTCACAGGGAAGAGCTGCCAAATGATTGAGGGCATCGATTTAAGGTGAGAGGTGGAATTTTAAAGGACATGTGTGGTGCAAGTCTTTTACACAGATGGTGGTGGGTGAGAGGTATGTGCTTCCAGGGGTGGCGATGGAGGCAGATATGATAGAGGCGTTCAAGCTACTTTTCATAAGCACATGTAAACTCAGCCAGCTCTATCATGTGCACTACCCTCCCCACCATTGAGAACAACTTCAAAAAGTGATGCCTCAAAAAGGTGGCATCCATCATTAAGGACCCCCACCATTTTTAACAAGCCCTCTTCTCTTTGTTCTACCTACAAGCAGGAGGTACACGAGCCTGAGGACGCACACTCAACGTTTTAGGAACAGCTCCTTCCCTTGAGCCATCAGATTTCTTAAAGGACAATGAACCCATAAACACTGCCTCACTATTTTTACCCTTCTTGTTTACACTACTGTACAAAAGTGTTCAGCACATATATGTATCAGCTAAAGTGCCAAAGACATTTCTGCTGTACATACTGTATTTGTAACGTGGAGTGGAGAGCAAATTTGTAACTCTGTCGGGAGCAAAGGATGTTGTGAATGGTGAGGGTGGACAGCAGCGGGAGGAGTGTGGGACAGGTGGCAGAGAAGGAGTGCTGGGGTGGAGGGCAGGTGATGGAACTGGTGCAGACACACCTAGCGCTGAAACACCACAGAAGGTAATTTGATTCCAATACAATGGGTTTATTGATTATTATATAATGTCTCTCTGGTCTTCACATTCCCTCCCCTCTCCCTTCCCCTTTTTGCAACCATGATTCCCCTCTCCCTGCCCCCTTCCCACTCTCAGTCCACAACAGAGACCCATATCAGAATCAGGTTTATCATCACTCCCATGTCATGAAATTTGTTTTTTTGTGACAGCAGTAAATTTATATATATTTCTTATTATAATTGTGTTAGGTTTGTGGGTTATGACCAAAGGCAAAAAATGGCTGGAGCTGCTTAGCACCTTTGTGCAAGGGTGTTTATCAGTTGCGTCAAAAATCAAACTTAGAAAAACTAGCAAAAATAGTGAACAGAAAACTGCCGATATTTACAAAATGATATCAGCCACAAAACACAAGAGTAGCCTTGTACTTCTCTGTCCAGTGTGAACTCCTGGCAGTTCCTATCTCTCTGTCCCACTGAGAGTGATGAGCCCCATTTCTTAGGCACCCAGATGTACCCCCATCTATAATTATCGGCGGGAGGAGAAGATGGCAGCACGCTGCACTTGCGCAGCCCTCCAGTGAAAAATGATATCGTATCTGTTAAATAGGGGCCGTGGACAATTCTGATTTCATGGAGAGGGACGTGAAATCACAGAGGAACATCTAGAGAAATTTCTGAAATGCCCGTTCGCTGCTGTCATTACTGTGTGGTCGGGAATCTTTCGGACAGTAGGCCTCAAAATCCCTGGCCTTGCCTGCTTTTGGCGACCGAGGAGAAGGTCGAATCTTTCGGCAGAGATTGCGCTCAGTACTCGGTGTCGGAGAGCTGATCAGAGCTCGAAGTTTTCGGACGACTCAGAGTCGGATAGTGGTCGGCATGACAGGGAGAGTTTTTCTTCCTTCTCCCATCTGCGTGAGATGTGGGACATTTGAGAAACCTTGAACTTTGCTGTGCCCACAGACTTTCTTCATCAAGTTATGGTATTGTTGCACTGTTGTAACTATATGTATAATTATGTGGTTTTGTCAGTTTTTTCAGTCTTGGTTTGTCTTGCGTTTTGTGTATCATACCAGAGGAAATAATGTATCATTTCTTAATGCATGCATTACTAAATGACAACAAAAGGGGACTGCATGTCTTCATAATCTAAAAAAAATCTAAAATTACCCATAAAGTAAACTTCAGACTACACATGAATTAAAACTATGATACACCCCACGATATGGAGTACTCTCCATTACAAATTATTAGTATATTTTATGTATTGTGATGTAATGTAATGCTCCCACAAAAAAACAAATTTGATGACATATTCCAGTGATAATAAATCTCTTTATGATTCTGATTCTGATTTATGAATATGCAGAGAATGGATCGATAAGGATTATATGGAGGCAGAAGGGTATAGTTTACTTTGTCATCACACTCAACATAGATATTGTGGGCTGAAGGGTGTTTTTGTGCTGTACTGTTCTATGGTCTATGCTCTGTGCTTCAGTACCTTTACCTCACAGATGAAAGTTTGTGGCGCTATACACTCAGTGGCCACTTTATTAGGTACACCTGTACACCTGCTTGTTAATCCAGATATCTAACCCGCAGAAACTCATACAGGCATGCTTATGAGGTTCAGTTGTTCATACCAAACATCAGAATGGAGAAGAAATGTGATCTAGGTGGCATTGACTGTGGAACGATTGTTGGTGTCAGATGGGTTGGTTTGAGTATCTCAGAAACTGCTGATCTCCTGGGATTTTCATGGACAACAGTCTCTAGAGATTACAGAGAATGGTGCAAGAACAAAAAAAAACATTCAGTGAGAGGCAGTCTGTGGGCGAAAATGCCCTGCTAATGAGAGAGGACAGAAGGCAATGGGCAGACTGGTTCAAGCTGACCTTAACTCAGGTAAACACACTTTACAATAGTAGTGTCCATAAGAGCACCTCTGAACACACAGCACGTTGAACTTTGAAGTAGGTCGGCGACAACAGCAGAAGATCATGAACATACACATAGTGTCCACTTTGTGAGGTGCAGGAGGTGCCTAATAAAGAGGCTGCTCAGCGTATTTCTTCCTGAGACGTTAGTGCTGATGCCGCCATTGGAGTGCAGAGGGTGTGCTGCACAGTTGGAGATGCAGATTTCTGGTATGATATCAATGGAAGGTTTATTTACTCTGTAGGTTTCCCTTGTGTAATCTCAGCTTCTGCAGTTCTTGTCTCTGAGCCTCTGAACTGTAGAGGCTGATTATACAGAATATGCCTCCAACTTCTATTGAAAATAACCTTAAATACATAATTACATCCTAAATGCAGCACTCACAGCAAAGAGTGATTCAGTCCCCCAAGGACTTGCAATGGATTGTGTTGTCAGTGCCAAAGGCTGCGGTGAAGTACTGGAGAAGGGAGCATTTATGAAAATGATTGTAGTTAATTTGGGATAAATGCATAAAAATCATTCTGCCGGAGAACTCTGAGAGCATTCAAATAAAGATAATGGATAAATAAAGATCAGAAAATGCTAGAAAGACTCAGCAGGTCAGACAGCATCTGTGGTGTGATGGATATTTGCTTTCCTGGGCGTGAGAGGCTTATTGCCAACCTCAGCTTTCTAATATGGCAGCATGACCTTTTCAACGGGTCAGAATTATTTGTGACAAAGTCAAACAGATAACAAATATTCCTCAGTCTGCTTCTTGTTGCAAACAAAAACTAGTAATTAGTTCTTAACGTAAATTGCAAGTAGGAATTTGTTTGAAATTAAAAGGACACCTGGGCTGGCAGCAAAGAGACGTGGTTTGCAAAATGCAGGGAGCATGAAACTTCTTGTCTACATTAGCCAAGCACAAGACAATAGGGATGTGTTAAATGGTCTCCATTAAAACAGGCAACTTCTGCTAAATTTTTTGCATCATTGTCTTCAGAAGCTTTTAGACCATCTGCGTGAATTACTTTGTCCCAGAAAAAGTATCTGGGAAACATCACATGCAGATACTGTCATCTAGTAGCAAACAATATAAATGGTAGGAAGCATTGTGGATTGTTATGAATGACAAGGAGAATGACAGAAAGATGGGGGGACAGAAAGAAGAACTAGAATTCATTCCTCAACCTTTGGCCGTTCCATTAATAATTTTGGCTACTGTTGTGGGGGATGACCAGGTTACTGACATTGAACACGGGTCTGTGGTGCAGAAAGGAAAGGGGGAGAAGAGGGGAATGGTAGTGATAGGGGACTCAATAGTCAGAGGAATAGATAGAAATAGATCGGATGGTATGTTGCCTCCCAAGTGCCAGGGTTAGGGACATCTTGAATTGTGTCCATAGTATTTTGGAGGGGGAGGGAGAGCAGATAGATGTCATAGTACATATTGGTACCAACGACATAGGAAGGAAAGGCAAAGAGCTCCTGAAGTGAAAACTTAGAGAGCTAGTGTAGCAGGACCTCCAGGATTGCTGCCTATGGCGTGTGCCAGTGAGGGTAGAAACAGGATAATTTGGTAGAATAATGTGTGGCTAAGAAACTAGTGCAGGGAGCAGGGCTTCATGTTCTTGGATCATTGGGATCTCTCCTGGGCAGGTATGACCTGTATAAAAGGGATGGGTTGCACCTGAACCCAAGAAGGACCAATGATCTTGCAGGCAGGTTTGTTAGGGAGGTTGGGGAGGGTTTAAAATAATTTGGCAGGGGGGTGGAAGCTGGAGTGAAGGGACTCAGGATAGGATGGATGGTAAAAGAAGGCAAAGATAGTGTGCAGTCAGACTGTCAGGAAGGGCAGGCAGACAATAGAACAACATTGCAGTCATCAGGGTGAGTATCAGTGCATTAGGGATGCAAAATCAAAAAGACTAGCAAATACAGTACTCAAAAGGTGGATGACCTTGTTACACCTTTACAGATTGTCAGGTATGATGTTATGGCCATCACTGAATCATGACTGAAGGATGGTTGTAGCTGGGAATGTCCAAGGTTACACATTGCACTGGAGGGATAGGAAGATAGACAGAAGGGGCAGTGTGGCTTTGCTGGTAAAGAATGCCATCAAATCATTAGAAAGATATAACATAGGATTGGAAAATTTTGAATCCTTGTGGGTTGAGTTAAGAAACTACAAAGGTAAGAGGAACCTGATGGCAGTTATATACAGGCCTCCCAACAGCGGCTGGGATGTAGATTACAGATTAAAATGGGAAATAGGAAAGGCACGTCAAAAGGGCAATGTTATAATAGTCATGGGAGATTTTAACATGCAGATTGATTGGGAAAATCAGGCTGGTAATGGATCTTTAGAGAGTCAATTTCTTAAATGGCTATGAGATGGCTTTTTAGAGCAGTTTATCATTGAGCCTACTAGGGGATCAGTTGTACTGGATTGGATGTTATGTAATGAGTCGGAGACAATTAGGGAGCTTAAGGTAAGGGAACCCTGAGGAGTTGGTGATCCCAATCTGATTGAATTTAACTTGAAATTTGATAGGGAGAAAGCAAAGTTTGATGTAGCAGTATTTCAGTGGAGTAAAGGAAATTGTAGAGATATGAGAGAGGAGTTGGCCAAAGTAAATCGGAAGGAGATACTGGCAGGGATGACTGCAGAGCAGCAATGGATTGAGTGTCTGGAAAAATGAGTAAGGTGCAGGATAGATGGACTCCAAAAACAAAGAAATACTCGAGTGGCAAAACAGTACAATTGTGGCTGACAAGGTAAGTCAAAGCTAACGTAAAGGCAAAAAATTAGCGGGAAGATAGAGGATTGGGAAGCTTTTAAAAACCTACAGAAAGCAACTAAAAGAATCATTAGGAGCAAAAAGATGAAATATGAAAGCAAGCAAGCAAACAATACCAAGGTGGATAGAAAAAGCTTTTTCAAGTATATAAGCAAGTAAAAGAAAGATGAGAGTGGATATAGGACTGCTACAAAATGAGGCTGGAGAAATAATAACGGGGGACAAAGAGATGGTAAAGGAACTAAATGAGGATCTTACGTCAGTCTTCACTGTAGAAGACACTAGCAGTGTGCCAGATGTTGAAGGGTATCAGGGAAGAGACGTGAGTGCAGTTACTATTACAAGCGAGAAGGTGCTCAAATGCTGAAATACCTGAAGGTGCATAAATCATCTGGACCAGATGAACTGAACCCTAGGGTTCTGAAAGAGGTAGCCGTAGAGATTTTGGAGGCATCAGTAATGATCTTTCAAGAATCATTGGACTCTGGCAGGATTCTGGAAGATTGGAAAATTGCAAATGTCACTCCACACTTTAAGAAAGGAGGAAGGCAGCAAAAAGGAAATTATAGACCAGTTAACCTGACCTCAGTGGTTGGGAAGATGTCGGAGTCAATTGTTAAAGATGAAGTTATGGAGTTCTTGTGGACACTGGACAAGTTAAGAAAAAGTCTACATGGTTTCCTTAAGGGAAAATCCTACCTCACAAACCTGTTGGAAGCTTTTGAGGAGATTATAAGTAGGATAGATAAAGGGGATGCAGTGGATGTTGTACATTTGGATTTTAAGAAGGACTTTGACAAGGTGCCACGCATGAGGCCGCTTACCAAGTTAAGAGCCCATGGTATTATAGGAAAGTTACTAACATGGTTAGAGCATTGACTGGTTGGTAAGAAGCAGCGAGTGGGGATAAAAGGGTCCTTTTCTGGTTGGCTGCCTGTGACTAGTGGTGTTCCATAGGGATCGGTGTAGGAACCACTTCTTTTTATGCTGTATATCAATGACTTAGATGGAATAGATGGTTATGTTGCCAGGTTTGCAAATGATACAAAGATTGGTGGAGGGCCAGGTAGTGTTCAGGAAACAGGAAGGAGACTGAGAAGGAAATTGGCAAATGAAATAGAACGTTGGAAGATGCATGGTCATGCACGTTGGTAATAGAAACAGAAGTACAGACTATTTTCTAAAAATCTGAGATGCAGAGGGACTTGGAAGTCCTTGTGCAGAACACCCTAAAGGTTAACTTGCAGGTTGAGTCGGTAGTGAGGAAGGCAAATGCAATGTTAGCATTTATCTCAAGAGGTCTGGAATACAAGAGCAGGGATGTGATGCTGAGGCTTTATAAGGTACTGGTGAACCCTCACCCTAAGTATTGTGAACAATTTTGGGCTCCTCATCTGAGAAAAGATGTGCTGGCATTGGAGAAGGTTCAAAGGGTGTTCACGACGATGATTCCAGGAATGGAAGGGTTATCATTGGAGGAACGTTTGATGGCTCTAGGTCTGTACTCGCTGGAATTTAGAAGGATGAGGGGGGATCTCATTGAAACATTTCGAATGTTGAAAGGCCTAGACAGAGTAGATGTGGAAAGGATGCTTTCCATGGTGGCGAGTCAAAAACAAAAGGGCACAGCCTCAGGATAGAGGGGCATCCATTTAAAACAGAGATGCGGAGAAATTTCTTTAGCCAGAGAGTGGTGAATTTGTGGAATTTATTACTACAGACAGCTGTAGAGGCCGGGTCACTGGGTGTTTTTAAGACAGAGGTTGATAGGTTCAGCAAAGGTTATGGGAAGAAGGCCGGGAAATAGGGCTGAGGAGGAGAAGAAAGGATCAGCCATGAACGAATGGTGGAGCAGACTCGATAGTTCATAAGAACTGTATCTGTGTTTGGAAATCCTTTATAAATCAGAAATTCTTTGTGAGCATTAATTGTGTGTTAAGAACTATTTTGCTTTCCAGACAGGGAACCCAATCCCATCATAATGGAGAGAGACACAGTTAATGCTTCAGATTTGTTTGTAATTGTCTCCGACTGAGTGAGGCATTACAAAACAATCACAGCGGTGAGAATTGAACTTATAGCTCGGGAACCTCAGGCAGGATTCTTAGCATTGTTGAGGGCTCCAAGTCATAGATTCCTTAAAGTTGCCATGTAAGTTGATAGGGTTGTTAAGAAAGCATAGGAGAGAGTGCAGAGACATTTACCAGATGCTGCCTGGATTAGAAAGCATGTCCTATGAGGATATGATGAGGAAGCTTGGGTATTTCTCTGTGGGAGCTAGGGAGCAAAGGAGGATGGGAAGTAGTGGTGTCTTGATAGAGGTATATAAAATGAAGAGGCATTGATAGAGTGGACAGCCATTACCTTTTTCCCAGGGCTGGGATGATTGTGTACTCAGAGAATCAGCTCTCACAGCATTAATTATGGATATTCGGGATCTCTGTCACCTGAAGCTTTTAAGACTATCTGATTGAGTTACTTTGCCCCAGACAAGGAAAAAAAGGAAAGGTACATCGCATCTGGAGATTCTCCGGTTAGCAGACAATTTCCCTCCACGCCTCTCTGATGTAGTGGGGAACCACGTACAATGCAAGTTACAGCAGTGATTTGCCATCGCCTTCTGCCGGCTGAGTTTCCAAAGAGATCACCAGCTCGTAACCCAGCATGGATGGAAAGTGTGCAGGGGAGCCTGCTGGATTCGAACTCGGGACCTTTCGTCCCTAAGTCCGATGCTGATGCCACTACGCCACCAGCCGGGTATCTGGAAAATATCACATGCAGGTGATGTCTTCTAGTAGGAAACTGTATAAATATCAGAAGCATTGGAGAGAGTCCAGTTCCATCCCCACAACATCACTGGCCTTACGAATGAGTTTGTTGATTCTGTTGGTGTCTGCTACCCTCAGCCTGCTGCCCCAGCACACAACAGCAAACATGATAGCACTGGCCACTACAGACTCGTAGAACATCCTCAGCATCATCCGGCTGGTGTTAAAGGACCTCAGTCCCCTCAGGAAATAGAGACGTCTCTGACCCTTCTTGTAGACAGCCTCAGTGTTCTTTGACCAGTCCAGTTTATTGTCAATTCATATCCCCAAGTATTTGTAATCCTCCACCATGTCCACACTGACCCCCTGGATGGAAACAGGGGTCACCGGTACCTTAGCTCTCCTCAGGTCTACCACCAGCTCCTTAGTCTTTTTCACATTAAGCTGCTACGCTACTGGGCTGTCTCTTCTCTTCTTAATACCTTCATGTAAAACTTATCTCTGTGTTGCTGAATTTATGTGCCTGTGATGCTGCTAAAAGTAAGTTTCATATTGTATTTGTACTTCACTACAGATGTGCACAGCACAATAAACTTGACTTGACAAGAGGAGCAAAGTAATTGTGCCTGAGTATTGCAACCTTCTGGACTTAGTAAATCCACAGTGTCTGATAACTTGCAATCTTTCTCTCATCACTACAGGCCATTCCTGCTGCAAGACATCCATCTGTGACATAGTCATGGTGTATCTTCAGTACAGTCTTACAAATGGAAACAATCTTTTGGCTCAACTGGTTCATCCAGACGAAGGTGGCTTATGTTCTGTCTGCCTGAATGCACCGCAGTTTGGTATGGCAACTGCTCTGCATGTGACTGAAACCAGCCTCCCCTCCATGGACTCTGTCTACACTTCTCACTGCTCCAGTAAAGCAATCGGGTTATTGAAAGATCCGAGCCACTCCGGCATGCTCTCTGCTGTCCCCTCCCATCAGGCAGAAGATTCAAAAGCCAGAAACCACATACTACCAGGCTCAAAGACAGCTTCTATCCTGCAGTTATCAATCTCTTGAACAGACCTCTTGTACGATAAGATGGACTCTTAACCTCACTATCTACTTTGTTATGATCTTCCACTTTATCGTTCACCTGCGCTGCACTTTTTCAGCATCTCTTACACTTCATTCTGTATTGTTATTGTTTTACCTTATTCTGCCTCAATGCTCTGTGTAACCTGTGTGAACAGTATACAAGACAAACTTTTCACTCTATCTCAGTACATGTGACACTAATAAACCAATTCTAATACTAATTTGTTTGCATTTGGCATATATCCCTCTATACTTTTCCTATCCATTTACCTGTTCAAATGTCTTTAACATTGTTATTGAACTTGCCTCTATCTATCGACTCAGACTTTCTCTATCCATGAGTGCAATCTGAATCCAAAGTCAAAGTTAAAGTTGAGTTTACTGTCCTTTCCTCCAAGAGGATCACAACCTTGTCGCGATCTGGAGGTTTGCGTGCCTCAACGACCTCAGAGCTATGCAGGCTGGATTCAGGGCTTTACGCTTTGGCTCTTGGCAGGGTCATAGAATGTAGAATATAGAAATCTCCAGCACATTGCAGACCCTTCAGCCTACAATGTTATACCGAGGTAAGGAGAGAGAGCAGCGCACCCACGTGTGCGCAGCCCTCTGTTGAAAAATGATATTGTATCCGTTAAATAGGGGCTGTGGACAATTCTGATTTGATGGAGAGGGACGTGAAAGCACAGAGGAACATCTGGAGAAATTTCTGAAACGCCCGTCCGCTACTGTCGTTACTGTGTGGTCAGGAATCTTTCAGAGGATAGGCCTCAAAATCTCTGCCTTTGCCTGTTGTTGGCGACCGAGATTGAGGTCGAATCGTTCGGACAGAGATGGCGCTCGGTACTCGGTGTCGGAGAGCTGATCAGGGCTCGAAGTTTTCGGATGACTCAGAGTCGGACTGTGGTCGGCATGGCAGGGAGATTTCTTCCTTCTCCCGTCTGCGTGAGATGTGGGAAATTTGAGAGACTTTGAACTTTTACTGTGCTCATGGACTTCTTCATCAAGTTATGGTATTGTTGCCCTGTTGTAACTATATGTTATAATTATGCGGTTTTGTCAGTTTTTTCAGTCTTGGTCTATCCTGTGTTTTTGTGATATCACACCAGAGAAAATATTGTATCATTTCTTAATGCATGCATTACTAAATGACAATAAAAGAGGACTGTGTGTCTTCATAATCTATATCTATATAGTCTACTCTAGAAACTGCTTAGAATTGCCCTTCCACATAGCACTCAATTTTTCTAAGCTCCATGTACCTATCTAAGAGCCTCTCAAAAGACTCTATTGTATCTGCCTCCACAACCATCTCCAGCAGTGCATTCCAAACGCTCACAACTTTCTGTGTGAAAAATGTACCCCTGACATCCCCTCTGTACCTACTTCCAAGCACCTTAAAACCCTCCTGTGTCAGCCATTTCAGCCGTGGGAAAAAGCCTCCGGCTCTCCACATGATGAAAGCCTCTCATCATCTTATACACCTCTATCAGGTCACCCATGACAAACAGGTCAATGGGTAGAAGCCAGACTAATCCTCCAGGTTTGGGGATTCAGCTCAGAATTCTTCTACATCTGAGTGTGACGGTGTTCCTGAGTCTCCACGTTGGGATTGCATGACTGACAGTAGTGAAAACTGAGAGGAGGCTACTGATATGATGAAGGAAGCCCTGAGCACTACCAGAGATGGAGGAGCTTTATTGCTGCTCTAAACGCTGGCAGGTATAGCAGACAGTAAAAAAATCATTGTTATTTATTTGGCTGCCACAGTAGCATAACAGTTAAGGTGATGCTATTACAGCTCGGGGGTTCCAGGGTTCAGAGTTCAGAGTTCAATTCTGGCGCCGTTCTGTAAAGAGTGTCTGTATGTTCTCCTCATGGAAAGCATGGGCCTTCTCCGGGTGCTCCGGTTTCCTCCCACAATCCAAAGACGCACGGTGTAAGTTAATTGGTCATTGTAAATTGTCCTGCGATTTGGTTTGGGTTAATTGGGTTTGTCGGGGGTTGCTGGGAGGATTGGCTCAAAGGGCCAGAAGGTACCACTTGGAACTGTATCACTGAATAAATAAACCTGCACAAGTCCACGTCTGCACAGGTGCAATGTAAAACTGACTTGTATCAGCATCACAGGCACAGAGCGTCAGATAAGTAATGTTCACGAGAAAAACACAAATTAAACATAAATTACACACAATGTTTACAAGGAAGAACACACCTAGAACAAAAAATAAACAAAGTCCATTTCAATGAACTGATCAAAATGGTCATAGTGTTGTTGAACTGTTGTGATCAGGGCTTTGCTGGTTGGTTCAAGAGTTTGCAGGACACACCCACAATCCTTTTCACTGATTTGTCTGCATTAGCACAGCTTTCCTCAGCTTTGTGATCCCCCTCTGCATCCTCTGTGTGTTTTCCTCTGGATTTCAGCAGGGGTGTCCACCGCTCTGTTAGCTAAGCCGGCCGGTGTTTGCTGGTCTGTGGAATACACAATGCGACCTTGCTTCTGTCCCGCGTGTCGGGATGTAACCATCTAGCGCTAAAGAAAATCCAAATAAAACTCTCTCTACCAGCATGTTAGAGAGGGTGCAGCTTCGACATGTTACCGTGAGAAAAAAAAATACAAAAAATAACGTAAATTAAAAAGTAAGAAGAAGAAAGTAAAAAAATAGATCGGAACGGCTGTACCAGGTGCATGCACGACCGGCACATGCTATATAAATGTAAATCTTATTTATGGCATCTAGTTTTAAACAGCAGTTAGAGGTAATATTAATCTTTCTCTAAAGCTCAATCTTCACAAGTCAGATTTCAATGTTTCCTGGGTAATATCTATGCTTTTGGTTAGCTGTGCATGGCTGTAATTCCTGTCATTTATTCTTAATGATCCTTGCCTTAAGCATTGGTCTGAAAGGATAATCTTTCCGCATATCCACACGCTACGAGAATGAAAATTGAATCTTTGCTCCTGAGACCTGTATATTTTTATCTCTATACACTGTCGACACAACGATGTGCGAAACTGGAGTGAGTCAGTACTCGACTGTGTAACAGGCATTGGCTTACATTTGGGAGGATGGGAGAGCGAGAGAGCAAGTGAGAAAAAAAGAAAGAGAGAGAATGAGAAATAGAGTGAGAATTAAGGGAAGTAGAGAGAGAGAGAATGAGAGACAGTGAGAGAATTAAGGAAGCAGAGAGAGTGAAAGACAGGAGAAAGAGGAGAGAGTGAGAGAGTGGCAAGAGAGAGAGAGGAAAGAGCAGGAGAGAGGGAGATGGAGAGTGGCAGGAAAGAGGGGGAGAGAGAGGGGTAAGAGCAAGAGAAAGTAAAAAGAGACAGACGGGAAACAAAAGAGAAGAGAGCGCGAGAGAGAGGCAGAGAAAGAGGATGAGAGATAGAGACAGAGGGGTGTGAAGCAGAGAGAATGAGACAGCTGGAGAGAGAGGGGATGGAGAGGAAGGAGCAAGAGAAATAGAAAGAGATAGAGAGCAAAAAAGCAAGAGAGAGGATAAAAAAGAAAGAGAGAGAGGAGGAAGAGAGATAGTGAGAGAGAGATAGATTCAGAATCAGAATCAGAATCAGGTTTAACTTTACTGGCATATGTTGTGAAATTTGTTAACTTTACAAGGAGCGGTACAATAAAATACATTATAAATAAATATAGAAAAAAAACTGAATTACGGTATATATATCTACTAAATAGTTAAGTGAAAATAAGCAGTGCAAAATACAGAAATAAAAAAGTAGTGAGGTAGTGTTTGTGGGTTCAACGTCCATTTAGAAGTCAGATGGCAGAGGGGAAGAAGCTGATCCTGAACAATGGTTGTATCATCAGCAAATTTATAGATGGCATTTGAGCTATGCCTAGCCACACAGACAAGGGTATAAAGGGGGTAGAGCAGTGACTAAACACACATTCCTGTGGAGCACCAGAGTTAATTGTCAGTGAGATGGAGATGTTATTTCCAATTTGCACAGATTGTGGTCTTCTGGTTATGAAGTCAAGGATCCAATTGCAGAGAAGGGCACAGAGGCCCAGGTTCTGTAGCTTATCAAACAGGACTGTGGGAATGATGGTGTTAAATGCTGAGCAAGAGTCAAAAAATGACATTCTGATATAGGTATTTGCACTGTCTAGGTGATCCAAGGCTGTGTGGAGAGACATTGAGATCTTGTCTGCTGTAGACCTATTGTGACAATAGGCAAATCGCTGTGGGTTCACGTCCTTCCTGAGACAGGTGTTGATTCTAGCCATGACCAACCTCTCAAAGCATTTCATCACCGTAGATGTGAGCGCTACAGAATGGTAGTTATCAAGTCAGCTCGTCCTGGACACTGATATAATTGTTGCCCTTTTGAAGCAGGTGGGAACTACCGACTGTAGGAGTGAGAAATTGAAAATGTCTTTGAATACTCCTGCCAGTTGGTTTGTTGGAGGTAATGGCCTGTAAACCTGCCAGAGTTGATGTGCATCGGATGTTGCCTCTAACCTCTCCGGGAAGTGTTTCTTGGCTCTTGGAATTGCCCTCCACAAATCATACCCGGTTTTCTTACACATACCCGGGTCATCAGACTCAAATGCCACAGATCTAGCCCTCAGCAGACTATGAACACCTTGATTCATCCACAGCTTTTGGTTTGGGAATGTACAGCAGGATTTCGTAGACACACACTCATCCACACAAGTTTTAATGGAGTCAGCGACAACCATGGCATACTCACGTAGACTCGAAGATGACTCCCTGAACACAGTCCTGTCCATCGATTCAAAGCAGACCTGTAAGCACTCCTGTGCCTCCCTGGTTCATACCTTCTTGGTCTTCGCTACTGGTGCTGTAATCTACAGTCTCTGTCTATTCTCAAGGAGTAGAAGTACAGCTAGGTGATCAGACTTACCAAAGTGTAGGCATGGAATAGCATGGAATAGCATGGTAGGCACTCTTGAACTTAGTTTAAGAGTGGTCCAGTGTGTTGTTTCCTCTGGTACTACAGGTGATTTGTTAGTTATAATTATTTAGTAACTTTATCAAGCTGGCCTGGTCAAAATCCCTCAAAGTGATGATGAATGCATCAGGATATGTTTCATGCCTGTTGATTACATTGCTCAGTTTGTCTAGAGCCTGGCTGACATTAGCTTGACCTGAATGTACACCTCCACCAAAAAGGTCGCTGAAATCTCCCACGGCAGGGAAAATGGCCGGCACTTCATTGCAAGGTATTCCAGATAGGGTGAAGCAGGGAGATGATGTCAGAAGACAGAGAGATGGCAGAGGAGAGAGAGATTAATGCATAGATAGATAGGCAGACAGTGAGAGCAGCAAATTCTTGATGAATGGTCTTATGATTAGAGTTCAGAACCTTCAGGTTTCTGCCTCATCTAAATTTCAAATTCCTTCAGGAACTGAGCCTGTGAATAAGGTCAATGGCAGTGTTTGTTTGGACATTATCAAAGGCACATGTTGACCCTATATATAATCATAAGGATGCTCTAAGAAAACTCTGAGATGGAATTCAGAAGATTGAGGTGAATGATCTCATTGACACCGACTGAACACGGAAAGGCCTGGATAGTGTGGACTTGAAGAGGATGGTTCCACCAGTGGGACAGTCTAGGATCTGAAGGAAGAACCGGAGAATAGAAGAACATTCCTTTAGAACTGTGATGAGGAGGAATTTCTTCAGCCAGGGGGTGGTGAATCTGTGGAATTCATTACCAGGGAAGGCAGTGGAGGCCAAGTCAGTGGGCAGAGATTGATAAGTACTTGATAGGTAAAGGTGTTCAGTGTTACGGGGAGAAGGCTGGAGAAAGAGGTTGCAAGAAAATCAACTATGACTGAATGGCAGAACAGATGAGAGGGCTGAGTGGCCTAATTCTGCTCCAATATCTTATGTTTTTTTCAACAGAAAGGTATGCTTTCAATGACTCTACAATTTATGTTCACAGAATTATACTTTATTTCTACTATTTGTCTTGGTAGTTTGTCGTCTTTGTTTTCATATATCCTATTGTATTTTTTTATTTTCAAAGTTCAAAGTAAAATTATTATCAAAGTAAGTGTATGTCACCAAATACTACCCTGAGATTCATTTTCTTGCGGGCATTTACAGTAGAACAAAGAAATACAAAGAGATTAATGAAGAATGACACACAAAGACAAATTGCATGAATACAAAAAGAAACAAATAATAATAATAAATAAATAATAAACAAACATACAAACATCGTATACTGATCTGCGTCCACAACTCTGCCATTTCTTACAGACCCAGGCAGAGCAGCTGCTGTACCAGCCTGTTATGCAGTCAGATAGAATGCTTCCTGTGCTTCATTGATAAAAATTGATAAGGGTAAACGGGGACGTGCCAAACTTCTTTAGCCTCCTGAGGAAGTCGAGGCCCTGGAGAGCTTTCCTGTTTCATTGACCAAGCGCCTGCAAGTACAAAGATTAAAGATTAAAGATTGTTCAATTCACAGTTTTTTCTCTATTATTATGTACTGCATTGTACTGCTGCCTCAAAGACAACAAATTTTATGACATATGCCGGTGATATTAAACCTGATTCTGATTTTGATTTATCAGCCTGGGATGTAAAGACACAACAAAATGAACAAAGGCAAACAATGCTCCCATTGTCACCTAAATGAAAATTTATTTTCTTTCTTTTATCCTGCATTCTTTTTTCCCTCCCACCCTTTTCTCTTCTCTCCTTTCTTGCCCTCATCTTCCTTCTCTTTGTCCTTTCCCTCCTTCCATCCTTCTCCCTGCCTTCCTTTTCTCCTTCCTTCTGTCTCTCCCTCCTATTTCTGTCCTCTTTTCCTTCCTGCCTTCCTTCTGTTCCCCCTCTCTCTACCTCTCTTCCCTCCCTTTCACACCCTTCATTCCTCACCTTCTCCCTTTCTCCCTTGCCTTGCTTTCCTCTTGCTCTTTCTTCCTCTCCTCCCTCTTGCTTACATCCTTCCCTCCATTGTACCTTTCTTCCATGCCTGTGCCTGCACGTTAGGTGTTCCCTGTAGACAAGCTGATCACTCTCATCCTAGTGCGCAGTGAGAGAACCGACTTGTATTCCCCAGTGTCAGTCCCACCGTTGAGCACATCCACAGGCAGTGCTGTTGCAGGAAAGCAGAATCCATCATCAAGGATTCCCACCACTCAGGACATGCTTTCTTCTTGCTAATGCCATCAGGAAGAAGTACAGCAGTCTTAGGTTCCACACCATCAACTTCAGGAGCAGTTATTATCCCTCAACCAGAAGGTTCTTGAACCAGAGGGGATAACTTCACTCAACTTCACTTGCCCCATCACTGAACCGTTCCCACAAACTATGGACTCTTCATCTCCTGTTCTATATACTTATTTCTTATAATTATAATAATAATAATTATTATTATTATTATTCTTTTCTTCTTATATTTGCAGTTTTTTGTCTTTTGCACACTGGTTGTTTGTCTGTCTTTTGTGTCCGGTCTTTCATTGATTCTATTGTGTTTCTTTGTATTTGAATCTCAGGGTTGTATATGGTGACATATATGAACATTGATAATAAATTTACTTTGAACTTTGAACTTTCCTGCAGTGGTTTGTAATTGTGAGTCCTTCAGCTCTGAGATACCCTGTAGAGAAGTCCTGAAATAAATTAGAAACTGTCCCTGGGGCTCTGTACAGATGGACTCACTGAGAAGAGCTTTGAGAAAGATTATGTCAACAATTTTTACTTCCACATTAGATAAAGCTGAATAATTTGGTCTTCTTTATTCAGGCAATAAGAGCATAGGAATTGTAACTGAGTGGCATGGATTTTAAGCCGTGTTCTGTTATAGTTTCATAGAAGGATTCTCTCAGAATGATGATGTCTGCAACCCTACTAAGCTGTACCTGTGGTTGGTCATTTGAAAGGAATGAATTCAATGTCCCATGAGATCATTGTATTCAGGAGAATAATCTATTGACTCACAACCAATCTATTTACTGAGTGGCTAATGTTAATACAATTATGATTGGCAATTTTAATTACATTTAGAGCATACAATGTATGTGTGTACTTGAATGTCATATGCCTATTGTGACGAGAGAAACCAGGGAATTGAGGACGCAACTCAATTCATCAAAGAAACCAATCTGCCCTCCATGGATTCTGTCTATGGAGGAGGAGAAGATGGTGGTGCGACGGCAGCGCGCGTGGCCACTTCAGTGATGAATATCTGTTATCTGTCAAGTAGGGGACCGTGCACAATCCTGATTTGATGGAGACGGACGTGAAAGTATGGAGGAACATCGGGAAAACTTCCGAAATGCCCACTTCGCTGACGCTGCTACTGTGTGGTAACCGGAATCTCCGGAGCAGGAGGCCCCGAAATCCTCGGCTTTGCTTGTTTCAGCGGCCGGGGCTAGGTCGGAGGCGCTCGGCAGAGGATGGCACTCGGGAAGCTGTATCGGAGGGGCTGGTCGGAGGCTCGAAATTTTCCGACGGACGGACTCAGTGTCGGCTGTGGTCGGATGCTTCCAAGGCATCAGCAAGTTGACGGTGCCTGGAGGTTTATGGCAGGGAGTTTCTCCCTTTTGCTGCCTGCTATCGGGGACTCGGGAGTCGATCGACTCGGGGACTTTTGAGACCTTTTTTACCGCACCCATGGTTTGTTCTTCATCAAATTATGGTATTGCTTTGCACTGCTGTAACTATATGTTATAATCATGTGGTTCTGTCAGTGTAAGTCTTTGGTTTGTCCTGTTTTCTGTGATATCACTCTGGAGAAACATTGTATCATTTCTTAATGCATGTATGCTTTTCTAAATGACAAAAAAAGAGGACTGAGTGTTCTCATAATCTATAATTCTTGCTATCTCATGAAAGCAGCCTGCATAACCAAAGACCCCATCCACACTGGACATTCTCTATTTTCCCCTCTCCAAATGGATGGAAGGTAACAAAGCCTGAAAGCATGTGACACTAGGTTGAAAGATAATTTCTACCCCAGCAGCCAGCATGATAAGATTATTGAATAGTGTCCAAATAGTATACGAAGGACTCTAGACCTCACAATCAATGTCGTTATGACTTGTGACTTGTTATCTGCCTGCACTGCACTTTCTCTGCAATAGTTACTCTTCATTCTGGACTCTATTATTGTTTTACCTTGTATTATCTTAGTGCTAAACAAAGTTTCCACTGTACAACTGTACATGGGACAATAATAATAAGCCAATTTAACAATTTACCAAAATGTTACCTCTTGCTGCCTCAGTAAAGCAGCTGGCATAATCAAAGCTCCCAATCACCGAGGATATTCTCCGTTCTCCCTTTCTCCCATTGGTAGAAGGTGCAAAAGCCTGAAGGCGTGTAGCAGCAGGTTCAACACAGCTTCTACCCCGTTGTTATATACTCACTTCCCATTACGCCATTGTGTTTGGGGAAGCAGTGAAGTTCTTCCATCTCTGGTGGCGTTCAGGGCTTCCTTCATCGTGCCGGTAAGTTCTTCTCAGTTTTCATGCAGGTCTTGCGTGGGGACTCAGGAATACCATCACACTCATATGTAGAAGGACTCTTCGCTGCTGCTTGGTTAACAGTTTTGTTTGAGCAGTCAAGGTTGTCAGCCCTGAGCTGAATCCCTGAGCCTGGAGGGACAGTGGACCACTCTTAATCTGGCCTCGGCCCTTTGACCTGTTTGGCATGGGTGACCCTACCAAGAGTCAAAGCAAAAAGCCCCGACTCCAACTAACATACAGTACACCTCCAGGTCATTGAGGCAACGAAAGCCTCCAAAACATGACAAGGTTGTGGACCTCTTGGAGGTGTTACACACTCAGGCGTCACTCCTGAGCGTCATAAAGTGGCCACTAAGTGTATGCCTTTCGTCTTCTGCTGTTGTAGGTCAACCACTTCAAGGTTTGATGTGATGTGCGTTCAGAGATGCTCTTCTGCACACCTGTTGTAATGTGTGGTTATTTGAGTTACTGTCACCTTCCTGTCAGCTTGAACCAGTCTGGCCATTCTCTTCTGGCCTCTCTCATTAACAAGGAGTTCCCATTCACAGAACTGCCGCTCACTGGATGTTTTCTGGGTTATTGCTTCAAACATCAGAATGGGGAAAAATGTAATCGAAGTGACTTTGAACATGAAAGGGTTGTGTGTGCCAGATGAGGTGTTTTGAATATCTCAGAAATCACTGATTTCCTGGGACTCTCTTGCACACCAGTCCTTAGATTTTGAAAAGCAGAAAAATATCCAGCAAGCTACAGTTCTTTGGGCAAAAAATGCCTTGTTAATGAGAGAGGTCAGAAGAGAATGGCCAGACTGGTTTAAGTTGATAGGAAGGCGTCAGTAACTCGAATAACCATGTGTTACAACAGTGGTGTGCAGAGGCATGTCTCTGAGTGCATAGCACATCAAACTTTGAAGTGAATGGACTACAGCAGCGGAAGACCAGAAGAGGTGGGGCCCATAAGATGTGCGCCTTGCGGATGCGACCGGATTCCTCCTCGGTGTTGCCAGCTGAAGCACTGCAGGTGGTTGAAGCATTGAGACAGCTGTGTACGCTGCTGTCGAAATAAGCGTCGCTGCAGATAGCAACACAGAAACAGCTGGTCTCCCTCTCACTGTGGCAGGAACAATATTGCTCTCTCCTTTGTGAGAGAGAGAGAGCCTGTTGAGATGTCAAAGTGTTGGGATGGACTGTAGTTTTTTAATGGACTCTAGATCATGGTCTTTGGGGAGCTTTGTTATCGCTTGCGTGCTGTTATGGCTATTGTTCTATCACCCAGAAGAAAATGAATCTCAGCAATGCAAATGGTGATGTATATGTAGTGTGATAATAAAACTTACTTTGAACTTTGAAGATACGGTGAAAAGCTTGTCTTGCATTCTGTTCGTACAAATCACAGTGTATTAAGCTTATATAATAATAGAGGTTTTATAAGTAAAGGTAATACAGTATAACCTGGACTGGTCTAAGAACACTGAGGCTGTCTACAAGAAGGGTCAGAGCCGTCCCTATTTCCTGAGGAGACTGAGGTCCTTTAACATCTGTCGGACGATGCTGAGGATGTTCTACGAGTCTGTGGTGGCCAGTACTATCATGTTTGCTGTTGTGTGCTGGGGCAGCAGGCTGAGGGTAGCAGACACCAACAGAATCACCAAACTCATTCGTAAGGCCAGTGATGTTGTGGGGATGGAACTGGACTCTCTGACGGTGGTGTCTGAAAAGAGGATGCTGTCCAAGTTGCATGCCATCTTGGACAATGTCTCCCATCCACTACATAATGTACTGGGTGGGCTCAGGAGTACATTCAGCTAGAGACTCATTCCACCGAGATGCAACACAGAGCATCATAGGAAGTCATTCCTGCCTGTGGCCATCAAACTTTACAACTCCTCCCTTGGAGGGTCAGACACCCTGAGCCGATAGGCTGGCCCTGGACTTATTTCATAATTTACTGGCATGATTTACATATTACTATTTATGGTTCTATTACTATTTATTATTTATGGTGCAACTGTAATGAAAACCAATTTCCCCCGGGATCAATAAAGTATGACTATGACTATGACTATAACAGAATGCAGAATAAAGTGTAACAGCTATAGAGAAAGTGCAGTGCAGGGAAACATTAAAGTGTAAGATCACAACAAGGTACAGTCACTCATGCCAAATGGTAGAGGCCAGACTGAGTGCTCACCAGTCTTAGATCTGGGGGTTCAGCTCAGGGCTAACAGCCCTGACTGATCAAAAAAAAAGTTGTTACAGAAATAGCAATGAAGAATGAAGAATGAAGTGTCTGTCTGCAATGGTATATGGCCAAGGATAGGCAGAGATGGAGAACTTTCATTGCTGCCCTACATGACAGCACGTAACAGGCAGTAACTAACTAACTCATAACAAAGTGGATTGTGAAGTCAACAGTCAAATTTATCATACAAGGAAAACACTTGAATCTTATAACAATGAGGGTGAAGTTGTCATTGAGCCTGTTGGTACATGCTTTAGGGCTCTTATATCTGCTGCCCTTTGGGAGATGAGGGAATGTTAGGGGTGGATGGGGTCTTTGATTATGCTGCCTGTTTTACTGAGGCAGAGAGAAACATACACAGAGTCCATGGAGGGGCGATTGGTTTCCATAATATGCTGATCTGTGGCCACAACTCCCTGCCATTTCTTGCTGTCACAGGCAGAGCAGTTGCCGTACCAGCCTGTTATGCATTCAGACAATGCTTCCTGTGCTGCATCGATAAGAATTGATAAGGGTCGACGGGGACGTGCCAAGTTTCGTTAGCCTCCTGAGGAAGTAGAGGTGTTGGAGAGCTTCCCTGTTTCATTGACCTGCAAATGCAAAGATTAAAGATTTAAGATTGTTTAATGTAATTTCCAGTGTACAAATATAAAGGAGAACAAAATAGTAGTTACTACGGATCTGATGCAGCATATAAAAATCATACTAAGATAAAGAATGCAGTAATAAAAAACACAATAAATATAAATACATAAGATAGTCTCTATAGATACATTGACTGTAGGCACAGGAGTATCTGTCATTAGATGATTGACAGAAAATGAGAAAGTAGCGGTTGTTGGGGATGTGGAGGGGTGGATTAGTGGGTGGAGGTGATGATTAGCTTCACAGCTTGGGGAAAGTAACTCCTTTTGAGTCTAATGGTCCTGGTGTGGATACTACAAAGCCTCCTCCCTGATGGGAGTGGGACAAATAGTCCTTGAGCAAGGTGGGTGGGATCCTTCGTGATATTGCTGGTCTTTCTCTGGCACCCTTCTGTGTATGCATCCTTGATGGTGGGTAGTTCGGTGCCCTGGATGTGTTGGGCAGTTTCGAATACCTGTTGTAGAGCCTTCCTGTCCACCACAATGCGGTTTCTGTACCACGCAGTGATGCAGCTTGTTAGGGTGCTCTGTGCTGTGCAACTGTAGAAGGATGTGTCTGGCCCAGCTTTCATCAGCCTCCTCAGAAAGTAGAGGTGCTGGTGAGCTTTCCTGACTCTGTGGGATGTGTTCTGGGATCAAGAGGGGTTGTGAGTGATATGCACTCCCAGGAGTGTGAAACTGCTTGTAGTTTCCACTGCTGTGCCACCAATAAATGTCAGAGACTGTGGTATGTAATCCTGACAGCCTTCCATAGGAAAAAGTAATCACTCTTCCCCCTTCTCTGATTACTTGGAATTGCTTCCAGCCACTTTTGATCAATCGTTTGAGAATCTGAAGAGCCTTTTGCGTTGACCATCTTACCAAGAGAGGATTGCCTTTGGGAGGGAACACATCACATTGAATGGATGTATCAGAGTTTCCAAAAACAAATTGATATTTTATAATGGAACAAAATTCACCTTCCACCAGTGCCCAAGCCTCCTGCTTTCACAGCCGGGCTTTGGGCTGTCCATGGTGGAGTAATGCGCAAAAAAAAGAGAAAAGTGCATTCTCAAAGTTGCAAATCTACTTAATTCCTCAGTGAGTTCTGTCGCCAAACAATCACTAATTGTAGCTAATAATTGCATTGGTACAGTGAGTCTGAGAAATTTTTAATGCAGTGTTTTTGTGGATTAGTTACATGCCTCAGTGCTATTGGAAATGTGTGATTATTGCATAATTGATCATTAGCAGAATAGTAAGTCTCCCAGAGGATATTTCAACTGTCTTGTCTGGGTCTTAACTCTTTCAAGACCAGATTTCTTTTCTTATTTCTGCAGCATCTGTGGATTTCTTTAAGGCTGGTAGAAGCATGTCAGAAGAAGAACTAGAACCGAACATCCTTTATTGAATTGAGTGTCACTCAGCTCCACTGCAGTGCCGGGCACAACAATGTATGGTGCTCCTAATGAGCAGTACACTCAACTTTTAAAGGTAGTCTACACATAATTTATTTTTTTAAAATTTAGTTTTACGGAATGGTAAAAGGCCCTTCAGGCCCATCGACCCCGTGCAACCTGATTACACCCATGCAATCAATTCACCTGTTAACCTGTATGTCTTTGGAATGTGGGAGGAAACCTGGGCACCCGGAGGAAACCCACGGGGCCATGGAGAGAACATATAAACCCTTTACAGACAGCAGTGGGAATTGAACCCCCGTCACTGGTGCTGTAATAGCATTACACTAACCATTACACTACCATGCCACCTCATACATATAGCTGGAGTGTATGGTGTGCCCAGTGAAGGGGCAGTACCACTGGTTAAGGGGCTTGTCATCTCCATCCTGAGGCAGCTCAGTCACCTTTGATCCTCACTCGAAAATCAGCTCAGATCTGTGGCTACTTGCATGTGAAAGCAGCCACACCCTGGCACACCACTTCGACGGGTGGGCTAAACCAGGTGTGGGCCTCATACCGCGGTGAGACACGGACATGCCTGTCCTGACATGCGATGTCAGCTCCTGCAGACTGGGCATTTGAGATCCACAGTGAGATTCAACAGCCAGGAAGGCGGTTCTGCAACGCTCCGTGGAGAGTGGATGGCATGACAAGGCACAGGTGAAGTCACGGTCATCCACTGCAACCAAGGAAAAACCCAGTTGTGACGACTACACGTATCACTGGACCTGAACTTCTGAGGTTGCGAGAGTGGAGCTGTCCCAGTGCAACAGCTTTTCCATCTTGGTGTCTTCACGCTGTCATCGCTGGATTTGACGGACTGCCAAATAATCAATCACACACCTTTTTGTATTAACACTGAAAAGCTGAGGAAAGGACAGTCTATGTCAATGAAGTCTGTCCCACATTGGTGGTGGACAGGGTGCATTGTCACAGCAACCATTCTCTCCATCCACATTCATTTCAGACCCTTCTTCCTACTTATTGCCTCCTTGCTTAAAACTTCCCTCCTCACTGCTGAGGAATCTCCCGAAAAAGACAAAGCTTTGGCCTTGGCCTCTGGACTTGTTTATCAGAGAAAATAAGATTTTAAAGATTTATAGAGATTAGTTTTATCTGTCATTTGCACATTGAAACATTGATACATACAGGAAAATGCTCCATTTGTGTAAACAACCAACACAGTCCAAAGATGGCTGGTCATGAGTGTCTGAGTGAAAAAGTTCCCCTATGATCCCCCTTAAATATTTCACCTTTCACCTTAAACCTATGAACTCAAGTTCTAGTCTCACCCAACCTCAGGAAAAAGCCCACTTACAATTACCCTATCTATATCCTTCATAATTTTCTATACACCTCATTCACTTACGCACTAGGAAATAACTTACCAATCTACTCAGCCCTTCCCTATAACTCAGATCCTCAAGTCCTGGCAACATCCTTGTAAATTGTTCCATGATTTGGATGATGGAATTGATGGCTTTGTGGACAAGTTTGTAGATGATACGAATACAGGTAGAGGGGCAGGTAGTGATTTATTGGGAGTCTGCGGAAGGACATAGTCGAATTGAGAGAATGCACAAAGAAGTGGAAGTTGGAGTATAATGTAAGGTCATACACTTAGGTAGAAGGAGTAAAGGCATAAATGGGTGGAAGATTCAGAAATCAGAGGTGCCCAGGATTTGGGAGTCCTTGTGCAGGATTTCCTAAAGGTTAACTTACAGGTTGAGTTTGTGGCAAGAAAGGCAAATGCAATGTTAGCATTCATCTCATGAGGACTAGAATACAAAAGCTGATGTCATGCTGAAGCTTAAAAAGGCAATGGTCAGACTGCCATTGGAGTTCTGACAACAGTTTTGGGCCCCTTATCTGAGAAAAGATGTACTGCCACTGAAAAGGGTCCAGAGGAGGTTTACGAGAAAGATTCCACAAATCAGGTTAACATATCAGAAACATTTGATGGTTCTGGGTCTGTACTCACTGGAATTTAGAAGAATGAGGGGGATCTCATTGAAACTTATCGGATATTGAAAGGCTTAGATAGAGTGGATGTGGAGAGGATCTTTCCTATCGTGGTTAGTCTAGGACCTGAGGGCAGCCTCTGAATTGAGGGATGATTATTTAGAACAGAGATGAGAAGATACTACTTTAGACAGAGGGTGGTGAATGGCAGGAAGGTGGCGATGCAACGCAGCTCGCAGCGGCCACTCCGGTGGTGATGTCTGTTATTTGTCAAGTAGGGTGCCATGCACAATTCTGATTAGATGGAGATGGACGTGAGAGCACGGAGGAACATCTGTTGAAACTTCTGAAATGCCTGCTTCACTGCTGCTGCTACTGTGTGGTCCAGAATCTCCGGAGGAGAAGGCTCCGAGTCCTTGGCTTTGCTTGTTGCTTGGCTGCCGTGGCGGGGTTGAAGCACTCAGCAGAGGATGGTGCTCGGTGCTCAGTGTCGAAGGGCTGGTCGGAGTCTCAAAGTGTTTGGACGGACTCAGAGTCCGCTGCAGTCGGGTGCTTCCAATGGTGTTGCATTGGCGAGTTGGCAGTGATTGGAGCTTCATGACGGGGAGAGTTCCTCCCTTCTACTGCATGCGTGGGATGATGAGCCTATCAGGACCATATAACCATATAACAATTACAGCACAGAAACAGGCCATCTCGGCCTTTCTAGTCCATGCCGAACTCTTACTCTCACCTAGTCCCACTGACCTGCACTCAGCCCATAACCCTCCATTCCTTTCCTGTCCATATAGCTATCCAATTTAACTTTAAACGACAACATCGAAACTGCCTCGACCACTTCTGCTGGAAGCTCGTTCCACGCAGCTACCACTCTCTGAGTAAAGAAGTTCCCCCTCATGTTACCCCTAAACTTTTGCCCTTTAACTCTCAACTTATGTGCTCTTGTTTGAATCTCCCCCACTCTCAATGGAAAAAGCCTATCCACGTCAACTCTATCAATCCCCCTCATAATTTTAAATACCTCTATCAAGTCCCCCCTCAACCTTTTACGTTCCAAAGAATAAAGACCCAACTTGTTCAACCTTTCTCTGTAACTTAGGTGATGAACCCAGGTAACATTCTAGTAAATCTTCTCTGTATTCTCTCTATTTTGTTGACATCTTTCCTATAATTCTGTGACCAAAACTGTACACAATACTCCAAATTTGGCCTCACCAATGCCTTGTACAATTTCAACATTACATTTCAACTCCTACAGTCAATGCTCTGATTTATAAAGGCCAGCATACCAAAAGCTTTCTTCACCACCCTATCCACATGAGATTCCACCTTCAGGGAACTATGCACCATTATTCCTAGATCCCTCTGTTCTACTGCATTCTTCAATGCCCTACCATTTACCATGTATGTCCTATTTTGATTAGTCCTACCAAAATGTAGCACCTCATATTTATCAGCATTAAACTCCATCTGCCATCTTTCAGCCCACTCTTTCAACTGGCCTAAATCTCTCTGCAAGCTTTGAAAACCTACTTCATTATCCACAACTCCACCTATCTTAGTATCATCTGCATACTTACTCATCCAATTTACCACCCCATCATCCAGATCATTAATGTATATGACAAATAACATTGGACCCAGTACAGATCCCTGAGGCACACCACTAGTCACTGGCCTCCAATCTGACAAACAGTTATCCACCACTACCCTCTGGCGTCTCCCATCCAGCCACTTGCTGAATCCATTTTACTACTTCAATATTAATACCTAAGGATTGAACCTTCCTAACTAACCTTCTGTGTGGAACCTTGTCAAAGGCCTTACTGAAGTCCATATAGACAACATCTACCGCTTTACCCTCGTCAACTTTCTTAGTAACCTCTTCAAAAAATTCAATAAGATTTATCAAACATGACCTTCCACGCACAAATCCATGTTGACTGTTCCTAATCAGACCCTGTCTATCCAGATAATTATATATACCATATCTAAGAATATTTTCCATCAATTTACCCACCACTGATATCAAACTCATAGGCCGGTAATTGCTAGGTTTACTTTTAGAACCCTTTTTAAACAATGGAACAACATGAGCAATACGCCAACCCTCCGGCACCATCCCCGTTTCTAATGACATTTGAAATATTTATGTCAGACTCCCTGTTATTTCCACACTAACTTCCCTCAAGGTCCGAGGGAATATCCTGTCAGGACCCGGAGACTTATCCACTTTTATATTCCTTAAAAGCGCCAGTACTTCCTCTTCTTTAATCATCATAGTTTCCATAACTTCCCTACCTGTTTCCCTTATTTTACACAGTTCAATATCCTTCTCCTTAGTGAATACCGAAGAAATGAAATTGTTCAGAATCTCCCTCATCTCTTTTGTCTCCACACATAGCTGTCCACTCTGATTCCTTAAGGGACCAATTTTATCCCTGACTATCCTTTTGCTATTAATATAACTGTAGAAACCCTTGGGATTTATTTTCACCTTATTTGCCAAAGCAACCTCATATCTTCTCTTAGCTTTTCTAATTTCTTTCTTTGAGACTTTGAGACTCTTAATTTACCGTGCCCATGGTCTGCTCATTATCAAATTATGGTATTGCTTTGCACTGTTGTAACTATATGTTATAATTATGTGGTTTTGTCAGTTTTAGTCTTGGTTTGTCCTGTATTTTCTTGTGATATCATTCTGGAGGAATGCTGTATCATTTTTTAATGCATGCATTTCTAAATGACAATAAATGAAACTGAACTGAACTGAACTGAATCTGTAGAATTCATTGCCACAGATGACTGTGGATGCCAACATAGCGAGTATATTTAAAGTGGAAGTTGATTCTTGATTAATTAGGGCATCAAAGGATATGGGGAAAAGGCAGGATACTGGGGTTGAGAGGGATAATAAATCAGCCATGATGGAAAGGTGCTGTAGACTGATGGGCCAAATAGCCTAATTCTGCTCCTATGTCTTATGGATTCTTTTACCTTAAGCTTCCAAATGAAACCTGGTTCATTACACAATACCCAATCTAGAATTGCCTTTCCCTTATTTGGCTCAGCCACAAGCAGCTCTAAGAAGCCATTTCATAGGCATTCTAGATACTCCCTCCCATTGTAATCCAGGACTAACCTCACTTTCCCAATCTATCTACATATTCAAATACCCCATGATGATCGTAACTTTGCATTTTCTATCTCCCATTGTAATTTATATCCCACATCTTTGCTACTGTTCGGAGGTCTGTATATAACTCCCATGAAGGTCTTTTTACCCTTGCGGTTTCTTAACTCTACCCCCAAGGCTTGTAAGTTTTCTGTTCCTACTTCACCTCTTTCTAAGGATTTCACTTCATTTTTACCAGCAGAGCCATCTTACCCCTTCTGCTCAATCTTCGACTTCCTAACCACAATCCATGCAGATGGATAATAATATTTCCCTGTTGCTGATAATCAACACCGGCACACCTCAGGGCAGTGTGCTCTACTCTTTCTATACCCATGACTGTGAGGCTAGGTATAGCTCAAACTCTGTCTATAATTTTGCTGCTGATACAACCATTGTTGAAAGGATCTCAGATGGAGGGGAGAGGGCGTACAGGAGTGAGATATATCAGCTAGTTATATATTGACTATACTTCATTAGGAGTTTGAAGAAATTTGGCATGCCAACAAATACACTAAAACATTTCAAATGATGTACTGTGGAGAGCATTCTGACATGCTGTGTCACTGTCTGGTATGGTGGGGCTACTGTACAGGATCGAAAGAAGCTGCAGAGGGTTGTAAATCTAGTCGGCTCCATCTTGGGCACTAGCCTGCAAAGTACCCAGGACACCTTTAGGGAGCAGTGTCTCAGAAAGGCAGCGTCCATTATTAAGGACCTCCAGCACCCAGGGCATGCCCTCTTCTCACTGTTACCGTCAGGTAGGAGGTACAGAAGCCTGAAGCCACACACTCAGTGATTCAGGAACAGCTTCTTCCCCTCTGCCATCCGATTCTGAAATGGACATTGAACCCTTGGACACTACCTCACTTTTTTTAATATACAGGATTTCTGTTCTTTGCATGTTTTTAATCTATTCAATATAACTATAATGTAATTTATTTATTATTATTTCTAATTTATTTATTTATTTTTTCTCTTCTATCTTATGTATTGCATTGAACTGCTGCTGCTAAGTTAACAAATTTCATGTCACATGCCGGTGATAATAAACCTGATTCTGATTCTGATAGTTGACTGGTGTCACCAAACAACCTGGCACTCAACATCAGTAAGACTAAAGAGCTGATTGTGGACTTCCGGAAGGGTAAGACGAGGGAACACACAACAATCCCCATAGTGGGATCAGAAGGGTACCATGTGGGTAAAATCAAAGAGGATGAAGAGTACAGGAGTGAAGATGTTATATCGAATGCATGCAGTGTGCAGAATGAAGTTGATGAACTTACTGTAAATGATTTACTTATTGTTTTCTATTTTATCATATACTGCTGACGCTAAGTTAACAAATTTCATGACATTTGCCAATGGTATTAAACCTGAGCAATGCATACAGAATGCTGGAGGAATTCAGCAGGCCAGGCAACATCCATGGAAAAGAGTGAACAGTCCATGTTTCAGGCCAAGACCCTTCAGCGGGATCTGATTCTGATTCAGACTACCTTCATGTTCTTTTGCTACGAAATGTATCTTTGGACGTTAAGCTCCCATACCTTCATGTTCTTTTGCTACGAAGTGTATCTTTGGACATTAAGCTCCAAACTATGATCTACTTTCAGCCACAATTCATTAATGCCTGCAACGTCGCACTTGCCAATCTCTGACTGTGCTACAAGTTCCGTATACTGTGTCGATTCAATATGTCTTCACTCATGTATTCTTCATCCTTTTCAATGTTGTCCCCATGTTACAATTTAACTCATCCCTCTGACTGCAATTTTGCCCAACCTGCCTGTCCTTTCTCACAGTCTCACTGCGCACAGCATCTTCTCAGATACCAAATGCTCCATCATTCCAGTTCCCATCCCCCTACCAAATTAGTTTAAACTCTTCCCCCACAGCTCTTGAGAACCTGCCCATAAGGATATTGGTCATCCTCAGGTTCTGGTGTAATCTGCGAGCTTTGTACAGGTTATACCTTCCCAAGAAGAGATCCCAATATTCCAAAAATTAGAAACCCTGCTCCCTGCACCAATTCCTCAGCCACATACATATCCACCTGTCAAATCATCCTGTTCTTACCCTCAGTGGCGTGTGGCACAGACAGCAATCCAGAGATTACTAACCTGGAGGTCCTCCTTTTCAGCTTTCTACCTAACTCACTATATTCTCCCTTGAGGACATCCTCTCCTTTTCTACCTACTGTATGTCATTGGAACCAATATGTACCATAACTTCTGGCTGCTCACCCTGTCGTACTGGACTGACCGATGCAAAAACAGAAGTACCACAAATACACTAAAACACGTTTCTTTTCAAACCTTTATTCTTTACTCATAGCATGCTATGGGGGAAGTTACAGACTGACCTCCCACAAGAGCCAATCCAGACACTGCCCCCAAATTACACAATTCTCCACAATTTATAACGTTGATCAGGTAGCAGGAAATCTTACAATTACAAGTTTAGGCAATATTAAAATCATTTCAATCACACATTAAGATACAATTAGATGTACAATAATCATTGGTTAGTTAGTTATAATTATTTTAAGCCAAAGCTAGCCCATCAGTTCCTCATTCGGACACCTTCCCCTTTTCCCCAGAACATTCTAGCCCTTACACTACACTTCCTATATTTAGCTATACCTTGGGATGCTTCTGCATGATCAGATAGTTCCTTATTTGAGCCTTTGCCTATCTTTAGAGAACAATGACTAGTACGTCACTGGTTGCTGGGTAAAGCTTCTTTTTGACTGTCCAAAACAGTAAGCTAAGGCGCCCACAAGGTGATTGATCATAAGTCAATCATTGTTCTTAGTCTATACCCTTTTTACCTATCCCTTCACTCCATCAACCTTCCCCCTTTATAATGAGATATTCCTGGCCCTGGTACCTGTGAGACGGTGTACCACCTGGACGTCTACAGAATCTCCTGTCTGCTCTTCTAACTATGAAATCCCTTATCACTACTGCAACCCTCTTCTCCCCACTTCCCTTCAGAGCCACAGAGCCAGACTCAGTGCCAGAGACCCAGTCACTGTGGTTTCTCCCGGTAGGGGGATCCCCCCCCCCCCAACAGTATCCAGGTCAATACATTATTAGAGCAACACACACAACATACTGGAGGAACTCAGCAGGCCAGGCAGCATCTATAGAAAAGACTACAGTTGACGTCTCAGGCTGAGACCCTTCATTAGGACTGGAGAAAAAAAGGTGAGGAGTCAGAGTTAGAAGGTGGGTGGAGGGGAGGGAGAAACACAAGGTGATTGGTGAAACTGGGACGGGGAGGAGGGGTGAAGTAAAGAGCTGCGATTTTTATTGGTGAAAGAGATAAAGAGCCGGAGGAGGGGTAATCTGGTAGGAGAGGACAGAAGGCCATGGAAGAAAGAACAGGGGGAGGAACACCATAGTGAGGTGATGGGCAGGTAAGGAGATAAGGCGAGGGAGGAAAAAAGGGATGAGGAATGGTGAGGGGGGAGGCATTACTGGAAGTCTGAGAAGTTGATGTTCTTGCCAGCAGGTTGGAGGTGACCCAGATGGAACATAAGGTGTTGCTTCTCCAATCTGAGTTTGGTCTCATCACGACAGTAGAGGAGGCCATGGATGGACTTATCGGAATGGGAATGGGAAGTGAATTAAAATGGGTGGCCACTGGGAGATTCCGCTTTTTTTCTGGCAGACAGAGCGCAGGTGCTTGGCAAAGCTGTCTCCCAATATTCATTGGGTCTCACCGATATACAGGAGGCCATACTAGGAGCACCAGATACAATAGATGAGCCCAACAGACTCGCAGGTGGTGTTGCCTCACCTGGAAGGATTGTTTGCTGCCCTGAATGGTAGTGAGGATGGAGGTGAAGCACTTGTTCCAATTGCAAAGGTAAGTGCCAGGAGGGAGATCAGTGGGGAGGGATGAATGGACAAGGGAGTCACGTAGCGACCAAGCCCTACTGAAAGCAGAAAGTGGGTTGGAGGGAAAGATGTGCTTAGTGGTGGGATCCTGTTGAAGGTGGCAGAAGTTACAGAGAATTATGTGCTGGACTTGGTGCTGCTTGGGTGGTAGGGGATTATTATTGAAATAGTCCATTCTGATGCATTTCAAATCGTTGTAGGGGACTTCAACCAGGCTCGTTTGAAGAAAACCCCACCCAATTACCATCAGTATATTACTTGTAGTACCAGAAGTTCAAACACATCAGACCACTGTTGTACTAAGATAAGGATTACCTACCATTTTTTGTCTAGATCACATTTTGGTAAATCGGATCACTTGGGTGTCTTTCTTTTACCTGCCTACAGGCAGAGGCTAAAAAGCAAAGCTCCAGAGATTAGGACAACAAAGACATGGCCATGGGAGGCAGAGACGCAGCTGTGGGATTGCTTCAAGTCAGTGGACTGGACCATGTTCAAAGACTCATCTGTGGACCTGAATGTACGCACCATGGTTGTCACGGACTTTATTAAAACAGCTTTAGATGAGTGTGTCCTCACAAAATCATTCAGAGTCTTCTCCAATCAGAAGCCTGGGATGAATCATGAGATCTGCAATCTGCTGAGGGCCAGATCAGAAGCATTCAAGTCTGATGACCAAGAAAGTTACATGAGGTCCATGTATATTCTCTGGAAAGCTATCTCACTGGTGAAGTGGCAATTCCGGACTAAAGCTGAATCAATAAAAGATGCTCGACCCTTGTGGACGGACTTAGATACGATTACCTCTTACAAAGTTAATCCTATGATTGTAGTCTCTGAGGCCAGCATGCAATCAGCCTTCAGGAGGCTGAACCTAGATGGAGTACCTGGCCGAGTACCAGAGACCTGTGTTGATGAGGAATTTCTTCAGCCAGAGGGTGGCGATTCTGTGGAATTTATTACCACACTGAGGATGTGGAGGCAAGTTATTGGGTGCATTTAAGGCAGAGATTGATAGGTTCTTGACCGGTCAGGGGAACTTAGGGGTTAGGAGGATAAGGTCTGGGGAATGGATAGAGAAAAAAACCAGCCATAATTGAATGGAGCTCACTCGATGGGCCAAATAGCCTAATTCTGCTCCAATATCTTATGGTCTTATGGTCTATGCAGAAGCTGGTGAAAATATTCAGGAGATTTCCTGCTATGAGTCCCTTGGCTATTGAAAATCAGCCCAGATGATTAGATTGACACCTTGATATACTAGGTTCATGGGTACAATGAATATCTTTCTCTCAGCTATATTCCTTTAGCTACCTTCTGGTGCTCTGTGAACATGAAGTCCAAAGAGCTTTTGACCTACCACTTGGTTCATTCATTATGTGCCATGTCCTAGGACAAGGGCGATCGTGGTCTTTGACCATGATTGTTCTTGGCAAACTTTTCTACCGAAGTAGTTTGCCCTTGTCTATGCAAGGCACAAGGCTGTGTCTTTACAAGATAGGTGATCCCAGCCATTATCAGTACTCTTCAGAGATCGTCTGCCTGGCTTCAGTGGTCACATAACCAGGACTTGTGATCTGCACCGGCTGCTCATACGACCATCCACCACCTGCTCTCATGGCTTCATGTGACCCTGATTGGGGTGCTAAGCAGGTACTACTCCTTGCCTAAGATTGACCTGCAGGCTAGTGGAGGAAAAGAATGCCTTACACCTCCTTTGATAGAGGTGTATCTCCACCCCGACACCCTTGTTGCCATTGTTGCCATTGATAAAGAAAGCTTTTAACTTAATGTTCTTGGCTCCCGGACTCTCTTTATCTATGAGAACCCGGACATAGAACATTAGGAGCATGATCACTCGAGTCGAGTATGATTGGGGTTGTCTGCTGGTGGGTCCTTGGGTAAGTATGGAGGCCGATCCAGGATCCACATATTATGGTGCCAGCTCATGTCTAGGAGCCTCCAGATCTCACAAACTGATCCACTTCACCACTTGCTGATCGCCATTGGACACTAGGGGGACTTGCTCAATAGAGAACGCCTGTGCGTGACTTTGTTTAACGCAGGCCGGCTGATGCACGGGCAGCCACCTCACTTACGGTACCTGACAGCTCGAGGTCAGGGTCCAGCAGCATGGAATACACGTTGACTGGGGACCCCTCGCTGCTGCCGCCTTCCTCCGCTGTTGTGACATTTTCTTCCAGCTCCACCACTTACAACAGTACAGCACAGGAACAGGCCATTCTATCCATGAATGTTAAATTAAACTAAATTTCTCTGCACATGATCCATATCTCTCACTCCTTGTGTATTCATGTTCTCATGTGCCTATTTAAAAGCCCCTTATCTGATCTGCTTCCACCACCACACCTGGCAGCCAGACCCAGGCACCTACCACACTGTAAAAAGCTTGCTCCATACATCTCCTTTAAGTTTTCCCCTCTCACTATCAGATCCGAGGAACTTCATAACAATTCATTTAGTACATCTCTTAATCTCCACACACAAAGGAGAGGGAATTCATTTCCTAGAGGGAGAATGGTAGAATGCTGATTACATTATTGGGATAGTAATCTTGTGATTTGGACGATGAATCAGTGATGCGAGTTCAAATCCCAGTGCGCCAGCTGAGGCATTTTAATTCAATTAAACATAAACCAGAATTATTAGCTGGATTTTATTATAATTCATTCACAGGCTGTGAAAGTCATTGGCATTTATAGAATTAGAATCAAAATCACTGGCATATGTCGTGAAATTTGTTATTTTGCGGCAGCAATACATAGCAATACATAATAATAAAACTATAAATTACAATAAGAAATACATAAATACACATACACATATATATAGCATCTATATGAATGTATAAAATTAAATAAATAATAAAGGAAAAAGAGAGAGAAAAAACATGTAGAGTCATCGTCATTATTATGTGCTGTGTCGTATGATGTGGGCGATCATGGTCTTTCCATCAGCATGATTATTCTTGGCAAATTTTTCTACGGAACTGGTTTGTCATTCCCTCCTTCTGGGCAGTGTCTTTACAAGATGGGTGGCCCCAGCCATTATCAATACTCTTCAGAGATTGTCTGCCTGGCGTCAGTGGTCGCATAACCAGCACTTGTGATATGCACCAACTGCTCATTGACCACCTGCTCCCATGGCTTCACATGACCTTGATCAGGGTGCTAACCAGGGGTGACAGCTTGCCCAAGGGTGACCTCCAGGCTAACGGAGGACAGGAGCGCCTTACACCTTCTTTGGTAGAGATGTATCTCCACCCCAACTCTCAGGTGGCAATGAGGTGCTGTACGTGGGCTTAATGTCCATTCAGAAAGTTGGTGGTGGAGGGGAAGAAACTGTTCTGGGAACGTTGATGGTGTGTGTGTGTGTGCCTTCAGGCTATTAACTGTTATTGGTAGCTGGGAGCTGGGTAGCTTAAAGTTTAACCACCTTGATGGATCTGGAGCAGTTTATAAAGTCCAAGTCTGCTGGAGATTGTAGTCTCTCCTAGCATGTAAGAATTGTGGGTGGGAAGGGGAAAAGGGGCTTGTTTGGCTGATGTTACTTTGCTGTTTGTTGTTTTCTGTGTTTTTCAGCCGAGCATTCTTGGCATGCTACGTTGGTGCCAGAATATGTGGCGACACTTGCGGGCTGCCCCCAGCACACCCTCAGGTGTGTTGGTTGTTGCTGCAAAAAATACATTTCAATGTGCATATGACATACAAACTTGAATCTTGATGGAGGTTCAGGTAAGGACAATAGATCTCTTTTCTTGATATTATTAGTAAAAAAGACAGGTGTTATAATCTGGTATTTTCAAGATCGTCATAGAACATAGAACAGTGCATCACAGTACTGGCCCCTCGGCCACAATGTGTGCCAACCCTTTAACCTACTCAAAGATCAATCTAAGCTTTTCTCCTGTATAATCCTCCCCTTTTTCTCTCATCTATGTGTCTAAGAGTCTCTTAAGTGCCGCTAATGTATTTACCTCTAACACCACTACTGGCAGTGCGCTCCACACACCCACCACTCTCGTCATAAAAAACTTACCTGACATCCCCGCTGTATTTTCCTCTCAATGTTTTAAAATTATGTCCCCTTTACTGCTGATCATTATTATTGCTGCTAACACAAGAGACTGCGGATGCTAGAATGTGGAGCAACAGCCAAGATGCTGGAATAACTCAGCAGGTCAGACATCTATGGGAGGAATTGGGCAGTTGATGTTTCAGGTTAAGATCTTTCATCTGGGCTAAAAGATAGAGTGGAGACACCAGTATAAGAAGGTTGAATAAAGGGGTAGATAGGAGGATATACTGTTTTTGCTATTTACGGATACAGATGATAATGGGTTCCTCTGGCCCAGCGAGCCCGCGTATGACCAATTGCACCCACATGACCAATTAACCTACTAACTCATCTTTGAAATGTGGGAGGAAACCAGAGCATGCAGAGGAAACCCATGCGATCACAGGGAGCACGGAGTAACTCCTTAGAGCCAATGGTGGAATGAATCCCTCTCTTCCGATTGCTGGTGTTTTAGTAGCATTACTCTAACCCACTGTGCCGCCTTGCTGCCTTTTTGAGGTGGCGTTGGGGTGGATTTGATTGACAGGTAGAGTCAGGTGGGGGATGGAAGAGTGGAAATATTGACAGAGGTTGGGCAGTGATGGGTGGATCCAGGTGAGAAGACCCTTCATTTTGACTGAAAGATAGAGGAAGGACAGTCAGCACAAAACTGTGAAAGGTAAAATGATGAAGGGTCTCTGCCCAAAATGTCGACTGTTTTCTCCCCTCCATAGACGCTGCCTGACCTATCGAGTTCTTCCAGCATTTTGTGTGCGTTGCTCACAATTTAAGTACAAATGCTTTTCTAAAACTGAAATATAGTACCACTGTTTGAATCAGAAATGAGAATCAGAATCAGAATCAGAGTCAGAGTCAGAGTCAGAGTCAGAATCAGAGTCAGAATCAGAATCAGAGTCAGAATCAGAATCAGAGTCAGAATCAGAATCAGGTTGACATAAGCCGTTAAATTTGTTGTTTTGTTTATAGCAGTACAGTGCTGGACATAAAATGACTACAAGTTACAAAAATAAATGAATAATTCAAAAGAGGAGTAGCAAGATAGTGTTCATGGGTTCATAGATCACTTTGAAATTTTATGGCTGAGCGGAAGAAGTTATTCCTAAAATGTTGAGTGTAGATTTTCAGATTCCTATATCTCTTCCCTGATGGTGGCAATGAGGAGAGGGCATTTTCTGGATGGTGAAGATCTTTAATGATGGATGCCACCTTCTTGAGGTACCACCTCTTGAAGATGTCCTCGATGGTGCGGAGGGTTGTGTCTGTGGTGGAGTTGGATGAGTTTACAACCCTCTGAAACCTCTTTGGATCCTGCACTTTGGCAACTTCAGACCAGGTGGTGATGCAACCGGTCAGAATGCTCTCCATGGTACACCTGTGGAAATTTGCTAGAGGTGTTGGTGGCTTCCGAATTTACAATGCTCTTCACCGTACATCTGTAGAAGCTTGCAGATGAAGAATAGGTGCTGGCATGACTTTTCATAATTGCATCAATATGTTGGGTCCAGGAAAGATCATCTGAGACTTTGATACCCAGGAACTTGAAACTGCTGACCTTTTCCACCACTGACCCCTCAGTGAGGACTGATGGAGCCGGCAGAGTGTACGTCCCTCTGCAGCCTCTTTTCAGTCTTGCACGTTGGAATCTTCATACCAGTTTGTGATACAACCTGTCTGAATGCTCCCCCCTGCCATCTCCAGAAATTTGCACCAGTCTTTGGTAACAAACCAAATCTCCATAAACTCCCAGTGAAGTAGAACTCCTAATACATTTGCAGGGATAGCAATTTTTTTAATAGAGGTGACACTGCTTCATTTTTCATTCAAGCCAGCTCATTCATATCCTCACAGTAATGTTCATGTTAAGCACCTTGCTTAAAATGTGAAGAATCCTCTAGGGAATGGTCTTTTTTGTTCATCCAGTTCAATCCAGGATGCGTGATTAGAAACCTTTGCAGCTACTTCAACATCTCGGATGCTAATATGTGCCATATGAAATGAATATTATTTAGAAACAGAACCTTAAACTGCCGTGATTGCATTTAATTTTCAAACAAAAAGCTACAAATTCTGCCTCGCTTTTACAGAACAGCTGAGATCCACTGGGCTTTTCTTAAAACTTGATTTCTTTTTTTCCCTTTTTATTGAAGTAATGCAGTTAACTGTTGTACATTTTAACATACAGGTGTAATAAATATTTCAGGGCAGCAGTATTAGATATTATCATGAAAATGAAAAATACCAGAGGTATGTTAATGAGATTATTCAGCCCACTTGTATTTAATAATGTTGAAATATGTGCTCCCAAAAGAATAATGGTCTTTGAATGGTGCTCATTTGTTCAGTTAGTAGAGAGGTTTAATTCCATTTTAATCTTCTGGAGAAGATACTCGATAACTAATACAATAAGAACAGCTGGGAAGCTGCTCCTTCGTTCCATTGAGTCGGTTCTCATTCAGATCTCTATATACCCCTGTAACACTTCAGAATCAGAATAAGGATACAGTGCTGTACTCTGGCATACAGTACAGTACTGTGTAAAATTCTTAGGGGCATAAAGCCTTAGCTAAGAAGCATAAAACTTTTGCACAGTACTGTATTTGTCGACATGGAACAGAGAACAGAGAGCGAGTTTGGGAGTAAAGAATGCTGGGAATGGCAGTGGGAGGGGTGTGGGAGAGGTGACAGAGAAGGAGTGCTGGGAGCGGGGGTGGTGTGGGTGCAGAGACACCCAGCCCTGAGACACCAGGCAAGGTCATTTGATTCCAAACAATTGATTTATTGATCATTACATAATGACTGTCTGGTGCTTCTCACTCGCTCCCCTCTTTGCCCACCATGACTCTTCTCTTCCTGCCCCCCTCCCACTCTCAGTCCATAAAAGAGACCCAGAATCAAGTTTATCATCACTCACATATGACATGAAATTTGTTTTTTTTTTGGTGGCAGCAGTACAGTGCAATACATAAAATTACTACAGTACTGTGCAAAAGTTTTATGCTTCTTAGCTAAGGCTTTATGCCCCTAAGAATTTTACACAGTACTGTACTGTATGCCAGAGTACAGCACTGTATCCTTATTCTGATTCTGAAGTGTTACAGGGGTATATAGAGATCTGAATGAGAACCGACTCAATGGAACGAAGGAGCAGCTTCCCAGCTGTTCTTATTGTATTAGTTATCGAGTATCTTCGAGGCACCCTGGCTATCTATATAAAGACACTGCCCAGAAGAAGGCAATGGTAAACTACTTCTGCAGAAAAAATTGTGGAAAGACCATGATCGCCTACGTCATGCGATCTGGCACAAAACAAACGAACAAAGTAGTACAAAACACAGAGGGAAAAAGAGTGAGATAGTCTTCATGGATTCATTGACCATTCTAAATCTGATGGCGGAGGGGAAGAAGCTGTTCTACAAATGTTGAGTGTGTGTCTTCAGGCTCCTGTACCCCCTCCCTGATGGCAGCAGTGAGAAGAAGATATGTCCTGGATGATGGGGGTCCTTAATGTTGGAAGCCGCCTCTTTGAGGAATTACTCCTTGAAGATGCTGAATATTTCTTGTAGTGTTAGTCAGAACAATTGCCTTACCAAGCCATGATACATCAGGATAGGATGTCTTCTACAAACAAAATATGTCCCACACACATATTGGTAATGACATAGAACTCACTGTCTGTCGAGGTAGTGGATACAGACAGTTAAAGATTTCAAAAGGGAAGCACATAGAACAGTACAGCACAGGAACAGGTCCTTCAGCCACAATGTTGTGCCAAACCAATTAAATTAGTGATCAAATGGCCAACTAATCTTATCTCTTCTGCCTACGCAATGTACATATACTGCCAGTTCCCTCATTTTCATGTGCCTATCCAAACGTTTCTTGGAAGTCAGTAACCTATATGTCTCTGGTCCACCCCAGGCAGTGCATTGCAGGAACCCACCACTCTGTGTAAAAACACTTGCCCCTCACATCTCCTTTAAAACTACCCCCGCTCACCTTCAATAATGCCCTCTGGTATTAGACATTTCAACCCTGGGAAAATGATACTGTCTGAGAAAGGATTTAGTGCTTTCCAGGTGTTTATGACGAATAAACTCTTCTCAGTCTTGCAGCCAGGTACAGGTATTGATTATAACCAATCATTCAACGACAACCTCTGCCATCTTCATCAGGGATGATGCCTGGGCATGTCTAGTATGGTGGTATTTATACTCCTACAGTCCATCACTCCTGATTGGTTAGTCCTCATCCAATCAGCTTTCCACTATCCCACCTTGTTTACAATTGAATTTCAGTTCTTACTTAGAGCGAAATCTTTGTCTTTGTTAAAATTCTTTTTCTCTATTTTATTTCAATGGCTTCTTTCATCAGGCGGTCCCAAAAGGCCATTGGTGTGGCACAGTAATTTTGTGCTGTCGAAGTCAATACTATGGCCTTTGCGAATGCAATGTTCTGCTACACCGATTTCTCCAGGTAACCCAAATGGATACACTTCATGTGCTCCTTGTTGCAGGTTTCCATAATGTGGGTTTCCCGTCTGGCTGATGCATACTACACCGCATTCACAGGTAATCCTGTAAACGCCAGAAGAAGATGGCAAAGTTGGTCATCAAATGTGGGTTATAATTGATTCCTGTACTCGGCTAGAAGCCTGAGAAGAGTGTATTCAAAATGTTGTCTGTCTGCTCTATCTGTGCCTCTCATAATCTTGTAAACCTCTATCAGACCACTCCTCAGTCTCACTGGGAGATCAGAGGAGGAGATGGTCAACAACTCTAAATTCCTCGATGTTATCATTTCGGAGAATCTGTCCTGGGCCCAGCACATAAGTGCAATTATGAAGAAAGTACAACAGTACCTCTACTTCCTTAGAGGTTTGTGAAGGTTCGGCATGACATTTAAAACTTTGAGAAACTTCTACAGAAGTGTGGTGGACATATTGTTGACTGGTTGCGTCATGGCCTGGTATGGAAACAGTAATGTTGTTGAATGAAAAATCCTTCAAAAAGTAGTGGAAATGTCCCAGTCCATCATGGATAAAGCCCTCCCCAACATTGAGCACATCTACATGAAGTGTTGGTGCAGGAAAGCAGCATCCATCATCAGTGACCCCCCTCCACCCAGGCCATGCTCTCTTTTTGCTGCTGCTGTCAAGAAGGAGGTACAGGAGCTTCAGGACTTACACCACCAAGTTCAGGGTCAATTATGAGACGCTCTTGGGGGGAGGATGTGGTCAACAGCCTGCCCCTGCATTTCTAATGACTAGTACTGTTCATTGTTCTTGTGTTAAAATGCTTTTGTGGGATTATGGTGGGAATTTCCAATTCACTTATTGTTACATTTTAGATTGGGTTATACAGTTATTTGCTTGAGAATTTGTGGGTCACCTTAACTGTAACCGGGGTGTGTGATGATCACCTCCCCTGTCTGTAGGAGACTGGTTGGGTTCACTCTCAGGGTCATGGTGCACACTCTGTTTTGTGTTTATCACAATAAAATGGTTGTTCAGTTAATGAGCTTCCTCATCTGTCATTATGGACCAAATGCTCACCACAGTTATTACCCCTCAACCATCAGGATCTTGAACCAGAGGGGATAACTTCACTCAACTTCACTCACCCATCATTGAAATGTTCCCACAATCTATGGGTTCACTTTCAAGGACTCTTCCTAATAAGGGAAAAAGAGATGTCCCTGTTTCACAGCGAGAGGGGTGACATAACAAAAAACTCATCGATTTTATGGTGTTAAAGGTCTGTTGCGTCACTTTTTCTGAGCTCTGTGCCCAAAGAACTCGGGTCTGTGGGCACACAGCCAGCAGCCATCTTGCTGCTTATGATCTTCTGTCTCCCACAATGCACCAGGCAGCGGCACCAACCTCGAGTCCGCCCGTCTCCAGAGACACGAAAATCCGGCACCCTGAAGGCGCGATCGTCCTCCAGGCCGCGTCCTTGGAATATCGAAAAGTGGCCGGTCGTGACGCCCTGAGAGCAGGTCCCATTTCCGCAAAGAACAAAAATCAGCGTGTAACTCCAGGTCAGGGTCTTCAAGAGAGCCCTGAAAAGGAAAAAGAAGAGATATTAAAGATAGAAGTAGAGCTGTTTCCAAAGATGCAAGCAAAGAAGTCGCCGTTAGGCACCATTGCCCTCCTAAGCTCCGCCCAGTGTTCTATTGTGTTCCTTGTATTTACTGTGAATGCTGGCAAAAAAATGAATCTCAGGGTTGAATATGGTGACGTATATTTTCTTTGATAATAAATTTACTTTGAACTGTGTGTGTGTGTGTGTGTGTGTGTGTGTGTGTGTGTGTGTGTGTGCATGTGTGTGAGCATCTACACAGTGTGGATGTGTGTGTGTTGGGAAGGAGAGGGTTGTTGGTGGTGACGAGTTAACTCGAAGTTCAGTTTGTATGCGGGGCAGCCGTGATGGATCAGACTAACTTGCCCTCTGTTTTATCAGGCCTGGAATGTTTCGATTCAGGAGATGCTTTCTGCGTCCTCTGGGGATTCATGTAATTGGAGTTTCCAGATGTGTTACTGTTGTGTGTATTTATACCTGTAGTTACCACACGAACTGAATAATTTAATAACTCTGCAGTTTGGGAACATCTACTTTAAACCAATTTATCATTTTCTTTCCCGTTGATGGGAAACTAATTACAGAGGTGTAGAAGCAGAGGTATATATCCCAGGGTAGACCAGCCCATCTGAGTTCTCCATCTTCTCATCTCTTTTGTGCAGACAGAAGCCAGAGCCCTGGGGAAAATTGGGTTGTGTTCATTTCAGTAAGTAGTAACTAGTGTGCTGTAGTGTATAGGATGTCCGGGGAGGGGTGGCACTTCTGGTGAAAGGGCATTTAATATCTATTGTGGGACAGCTCACTCACCTTAGGTCCCCACAGGCACTCAGCTTCAAGTAGCAGTTGGCATGCTACAGTGGCCACACCCTGGTACATAACTTCGACACAGGCAGGCTGAACCAGTGAGGGTAACTGGCGGGCCTCATACCACAGTGAGACAGCGACATGCCTGTCCTAGCATGTGAAACCAGCTCCGGTGGACTGGAGTGGAAGAGATTCAGCAGCCAGGAAGGTGGTTCTGCAGCGCTTCCTCCCATCACCTTGAAATTCCGTCCTCTCATATCAAGCACTTCCGCCCGCAGTTAAAGACTCTGTCTATCCACTCGAGCTGTGCCTCTTATCATTTCGTGCCCCTCTATCAAGTCACCTCTCATTCTCCTTCCCTCCAAAGAGAAAAACCCCTAGTTCAGTCAATGTATCCTTTTAAGACACAAAGAACCAGAGAAGATGCTCCCCTCAGATTCCCCATAAATATATTGCCTAACCTATGACCTCTAGTTCTAGTTTCACCCAACCTTGGTGGAACAGGCTTGCTTGCATTTATACCCCTCAAAATTATGTATACCTTTGTATCAAACCTGTTTCTCCTACACACCAGGGAATGAAGTCCTAACTTCTTCTACCTTTGCTATATAACTCAGGTCCTCAAATCCCAGAACATTACCAATTGCCTTTCCTGGTCCAACCACATAGATGTCATGGCCAAGGAAGCTCTTCTATACCTCTACTTTGTCAGGAGGTTAAAAAAATCTGGAATATCCCTGTCAACTCTTACCAATTTTTACAGATCACCTTGGAAAACATTCTGTCTGGATGGCTAATAATTGGTACTGCATCTGCTCTGCACATGTCTGCAAGAAACTGCAAAGAGTTGTGGAGACACCTCAATACATCACAGAAACCAGTCTCCCACTATGGACCCGACACATTTCGCTGTCTCAGTAAAGCAGCCATCATAAATAAAGACTCCACCCTCCCTGGGCATCCTCTCTTCTTCCCTCTTCCATCGCGCGAATTGAAAGGCCGTACCATTCTATTCCACTGTCATCAGCCGCTTGAATGGAACTCTTGTACGATAAGATGGACTATTGTCCTCACAATCTACCTCATTATGATCTTGCATTTCGTTGTTTACCTGAACTGCATTTTTTCAATAGTTGTTTACACTTCATTCGAAGATTCAAAGTACATTTATTTTCAAAGTATGTATGCTGTATACAACCCTGAGATTTGTCTTCCCACAGACTGCCGCGAAACAAAGAAACACCATCAAACACGTTCAACGAAAACATCACAACCACCCGACACACAGAAAAAAAGCAATTTGCGCGAATGTCAAAAAAAAGGAAAAACACAGAATATGAAACATCAAACCAGACCTGCACTATTCCGCATTGTTACTGTTTTACCTTGTTCTAGCTCATTGCACTGTGTAATGATTTGATCTACATGAATGCTATACAGAAGGGAGAGAGAAAATTTGGCTGATTGGTGTCATAGTGACAAACTCTCACTCAATGCCTCACTCAAGGAACTGATTGTAGACGTTTAAGAGAAGGAAACCAGAGGTCCATGAACCAGTTCATCCTTATCAGAGGAGGAGAGGGTCAGTAACTTCAAATTCCTGGGTGTCACTATCTCAGAGGACCTGCCCTGGACCCATCACATAAATGTAATTGCAAAGTAGGCATGCCAGCCTCGCTACTTCCTCAGGAGTCTGCTGAGTTTCAACATGACATTTAAAACTTTGATGGACTCCTATAGTTGTGTATTGACTGGTTGTATCATCACCTGGTATAGGAACGCCAATGCTGTTGAACGGAAAATCCCAGAAAAAGTAATGGATTCTGTCCAGCAGTTAAAGCCCTCTCAACTATTGAGCACATCTACATGAAATGCTGTCATAGGAAAGCAGCATCCAAAATCAAAGATCCATGTTCTTTTTTCACTGCTGTCATCAGGCAGAAGATACAAGAGCCTCAGGACTTGCACTACCAACCTCAAGAACAGTTACTACCCCTCAACATCAGGCTCCTGAACAAAAGGAGATAACTACACTCACCTGCTCATCTATTGAGACGTTCCCACAACCAATGGTCTCACTTTACAGGCTATTGTTATTTATTTATATTTGCATTTGCAGTTTGTTGTCTTCTGCACTCTAGTTGATCTTTCATTGATCCTGTTATATTTACTATTCTGTCGATTTGCTGAGTACGCCCGCAGGAAAGTGAATCTCAGGGTTGTATGTGGTGACATATAGGTACCCTGATAATAAAATTTACTTTGAACTTTGAATGAGATTTTCACTGCATCTTGATACATGAGACAATAATAAACCAACACCATTATCTGAGTATCCTACATCTAATTAGCAAATGATTAATATGGTGAACTTGATGAATTGTTCAGTCAGTACAAGGAATGAAGAGTTTATTATCTCAGTGAATGGTTGAGGTCAATAAAACAAAGGTTTATTATTTCATAATTCATATTTTTCTTAAAGCATGGCCATACAGCCCATTGACACTGTGCCAGCTCACAGAGCAATCTCATACCCTCATCAAAGTCAAAGGTGGACAAGTGTTTGAATGTAAATAGTGTGAAAGGAGGAGGATAGAGTGCCACAGAAAAAACAGCACAGACCAACTGACCTGATGTCATAGAGTCAGAGACTGACACAGCATGGAGTCAGGCCCTTCCACCCAAAGTTCAAAATTCAAAGTAAAACTTCAAAGATTCAAAGTGCATTTACTATCAAACTATACATGCAATATACAACCTTGACATTTGTCTTCCCACAGACAGCCACAAGACAAAGAAACACATGGAACCTGTTCAGAGAAAGCATCAAACACCCAATGTGCAAAAAAAGAAGAAAAAAATCGTACAAACTGCAAAAACTGAGCAAAAAACACGGAATATAATACACCAAATCATTGAAACAGTTTAAGAATGTTCATAAAGTTTAGGTCAGTTTGGTTCAATTTAGCAAATTCAACCTGCTATCGAAGTATGCATATGTCACTAAACACAAAATACTCTGCATATGCTGGGGTCAACCCGAAACGTTGACTGATCATTTCCACGGATGCTGCCCGACCTGCTGAGTTCCTCCAGTGTGTTGTATGTATATGTCACTATGTACAGTACTACTCTGAGATTCACTTTCTTGCTGGCATTCAGAGCTGAGCACAGAAATACAATCTTCATAGTCATTCTGTGCCATGCTGTATGATGTGGATGATCATGGTCTTCCATTTGTCTTTTGACCCCCTTCTCACTGTTGTTCTTACTCTTTTCTCTATCCATGACCATGATTGTTCTTTGCAAATTTTTCCACAGCAGTAGAAGTAGAAATGCAAAAGAATCAATGAAAAACTACACACAAGGACTGACAAGCCACCAATGTGCAAAAGACAAACTGTACAAATACAAAAAAAAATCCATAGAAACTACAGCACAGAAACAGGCCTTTTGGCCCTTCTTGGCTGTGCTGAACCATTTTCTGCCTAGTCCCACTGACCTGCAATAGAAACCATAGAAACTACAGCACATAAATAAATAATACCGAGAACATGAGTTGTAGAATCCTTAAAAGCGAGTCCATAGGTTGTGGAATCAGTTCAGTGTTGAGGTGAGTGAAGTTAAAACTGCAGTTCTTCAGAAAGTGACAGGAATATTTGTCTCTCTTTGTTCTACTATTTTCTCTGGTGTTAATGTCACTTCGATATGCCACGTTTTACAATTAATATTCCATTTTTATTCCTCAGTTTAAATGAGGGTTGGATGTTGAAGTTCTAAAGACCAACTATCTCTCATTGTATGAGCTGAGCAGTCAGCTTAATGAGGAACAAGTTTCATTTTTAACATCGTGTCTGGAGCTGCTGGATCACACAAAGCATTTCACTGGCCAACACTGCTGACCTGTTTGAAGAACCAGTCATTACTCTTAAGAATCTATTCATCAGAAGCAGCCAACCTTTCGAGCTGGTATTTCATTTCGTGCCTGTCACTTTTAATTCATGTTGCTTGAGGTTGCAGTGCTTTATGAGAGATACTGGGAGGTAATTACATAGTCAGTGCCTTCCTGCACGTCTGGTGTATTATGCCTTTCCAAGGAATGAATGCGTACCACTTCTTAACAAATCGGGGAATGGGTGGGGATACTGAAAATGAATGAGTAGGAGTAGGAAAGAGTCAGAGAGATAGAGAGAGAGAGACAGAGAGATAGAGAGAATGACTGAGAGAGACAGACAGAGTGACAGAGAGAGAGAAACAAGGAAAATAACAAAAGACAGAGAAAGAATGTGCAAAAAGAAGAGAGAATGGTAAAGAGAGTGGAAGAAGGAGAAAGTAACAGGAAGAAAGAAAGAAAATGAAAGGGAAGCAACACACACAAAATGCTGGAGGAACTCAGCAGGTCAGGCAGCGTCTATGGAAAAGAGTACAGTCAACGTTTTAGGCCGAGACTCTGCTTCAGGACTGGAGAAAAAGGATGAGAAGTCAGTGTACGGAGGTGGGGGAGGGGAGGAAGAAATACCTGTACAAGGTAGCAGGTGATAAGTGAAACCATGAGAGGGAGAGGGGTGAAGTAAAGAGCTGGGAAGTTGATTAGTGAAACAGATAAAGGTTTTGAGAAGGGTGGACTTGATAGGAGAGGACAGAAGGCCATCGAAGAATGGAAAGAGGGAGGAGCACCACAAGGAGGTGATGGGCAATAGACAATAGACAATAGACAGTAGGTGCAGGAGTAGGACATTCGGCCCTTCGAGCCAGCACTGCCATTCACTGTGATCATAGCTGATCATCCACTATTAGTATCCAGTTCCTGCCTTATCCCCATAACCTTTGATTCCACTATCTTTAAGAGCTCTATCCATCTCTTTTTTGAAAGCATCCAGAGACTTGGCCTCCACAGCCTTCTGGGGCAGAGCATTCCATATATCCACCACTCTCTGGGTGAAAAAGGTTTTCCTCAACTCCGTTCTAAATGGCCTACCCCTAATTCTTAAACTGTGGCCTCTGGTTCTGGACTCACCCATCAGCGGGAACATGCTTCCTGCCTGCAGCGTGTCCAATCCCTTAATAATCTTACATGTTTCAATAAGATCCCCTCTCAGCCTTCTAAATTCCAGAGTATACAAGCCCAGTCACTCCAATCTTTTGACATATGACAGTCCCGCCATCCCAAGAATTAACCTTGTAAACCTACGCTGCACTCCCTCAATAGCAAGAATATCCTTCCTCAAACTTGGAGACCAAAACTGTACACAGTACTCCAGGTGTGGTCTCACCAGGGCCCTGTACAGCTGCAGAAGGACCTCTTTGCTCTTATACTCAATTCCCCTTGTTATGAAGGCCAGCATGCCATTAGCTTTTTTCATTGCCTGCTCTACTTGCATGCTTGCTTTCAGTGACTGATGTACAAGAACACCTAGATCTCGTCGTACTTCCCCTTTTCCTAACTTGACTCCATTTAGATAATAATCTGCCTTCCTGTTCTTACCACCAAAGTGGATAACCTCACATTTATCCACATTAAACTGCATCTGCCATGCATCTGCCCACTCACCCAGCCTGTCCAAGTCACCCTGCATTCTCATAACATTCTCCTCACATTTCACACTGCCTCCCAGCTTTGTGTCATCGGTAAATTTGCTAATGTTACTTTTACTTCCCTCATCTAAATCATTAATATATATTGTAAACAGCTGCGGTCCGAGCACTGAACCCCGTGGTACCCCATTGGTCACTGCCTGCCATTCGGAAAGGGACCCGTTAATCGCTACTCTTTGTTTTCTGTCAGCCAGCCAATTTTCAATCCATGTCAGTACTCTGCCCCCAATACCATGTGTCCTAATTTTGCCCACTAATCTCCTACGTGGGACTTTATCAAAGGCTTTCTGAAAGTCCAGGTACACTACATCCACTAGCTCTCCCTTGTCCATTTTCATAGTTACATCCTCAAAAAATTCCAGAAGATTAGTCAAGCACGATTTCCCCTTCGTAAATCCATGCTGACTCAGACCAATTCTGTTACTACTATCCAGCTGTGTTGTAATTTCATCTTTTATAATTGACTCCAGCATCTTTCCCACCACCGACGTCAGGCTAACCGGTCTGTAATTCCTCGTTTTCTCTCTTCCTCCCTTCTTGAAGAGAGGGACAACATTAGCCACCCTCCAATCCACAGTAACTGATCCCGAATCTATAGAACATTGGAAAATGATTACCAATGCGTCCACGATTTCTAAAGCCACCTCTTTAAGTACCCTGGGATGCAGACCATCAGGTCCCGGGGACTTATCAGCCTTCAGACCCAATAGCCTATCCAACCCCATTTCCTGCCTAATATACATTTCCTTCAATTCATCTATTACCCTAGGTCTTTTGGCCACTATTACATCTGGGAGATTGTTTGTGTCTTCCCTAGTGAAGACAGATCCAAAGTACCTGTTCAACTCGTCTGCCATTTCCTTGTTCCCCATAATAAATTCACCTGCTTCTGTCTTCAAGGGCCTAATTTTGGTCTTAACTATTTTTTTCCTTTTCACATACCTAAGGAAGCTTTTACTATCCTCCTTTATATTCCTGGCTAGTTTACCTTCGTACCTCATTTTTTTTCCACGTATTGCCCTTTTAGTTACCTTCTGTTGCTCTTTAAAAGTTTCCCAATCCTCCGGCTTCCCAGTCGTCTTTGCTATGTTATACTTCTTCTCTTTTATTTTCATACTGTCCATTACTTCCCTTGTCAGCCACGGCCTCCCCTTACTCCCCTTAGGATCTTTCTTCCTCTTTGGAACGAACTGATCCTGCACCCTCTGCATTATTCCCAGAAACACTTGCCATTGCTGTTCCACTGTCATCCCTGCTAGGATATTGTTCCATTGAACTTTGGCCAGCTCCTCCCTCATAGCACCATAGTTCCCTTTGTTCAACTGTAATACTGACACTTCCGAGTTTCCCTTCTCCCTCTCAAATTGTAGATTAAAACTTACCATATTATGGTCACTACCTCCTAATGGCTCCTTTACCTCGAGGTCCCTGATCAAATCCGGTAAGGAGATAAGGTGAGAGATGGAAATGGGAATGGGGAATGGTGAAGGGGGGAGGGTGCCATTACTGGAAGTTTGAGAAATCTATGGTCTTGCCATCAGGTTGGAGACTACACAAATGGAATATAAGGTGTTGCTCCTCCAACCTGAGTGTGACCTCATCACGGCAGAAGAAGGCTGTAATGGCCATTTTTAAGGTGGATGAATATCTAAGGGAGATGTCAGAGGGAGGTTTTTTTACACAGAGAGTCATAGATACCTGGAATGCACTGGCCAGGGTGATGGTCAATGCTGATAACTTGGGATGTTTAAGAGACTCTTAGGCTCATGGAGAAAGAAAAGTAGAAATTATGGACTTTCACATACAAAATCTGGAGGAAATCAACAGGTCATGTTGCGTCTATGGACAGGAATAGACATCAACATTATAGGCAAGACACTTAATTAGGACTTAATTAGGTGTGTTGCTCTGCAATTCCAGCATCTACAGAGTCTCTTGTGTTTAGGATTATGGGCTATGCAAGACAGAACAGTTATATTGATGGTGGAGTAGGTTAAGAGGTCAGCACTACATTGTGGGCTGAAGGGCCTGTACTGTGCCGTAATGTTCTATGTTCTGCACTCTGTGGCCACTTTATTATGTACAAGGCAAATATCTAATCTGCTAATCATGTGGCAGCAACTCAATGCATAAAAGTAAGCAGACACGTGAGTCAAGAGGTTCAGTCATTGTTCAGACCAAACATCAGAATGGGGAAGAAATATGATCTACATGACTATGATCTTGGAACGACTACTGGTTTTAGTATTTCAAAACCTGCTGATCTCCTGGGATTTTCACACACAACAGTCTGTAGAGTTTATAGAGAATGGTGCGAGAAACATAAAACAGGAGGTACTTAATAAGGAGTATATGTCCTACGGTATGTGGTAGATGCAAGGAAGGTAATTCATGGCAGACAAATCTAAAAACGAGGGTTACAGTTTGAATTTCACATGGAGCAACATATTTCATTACACCCAGATGCAACAGCAAATTAATCTGAATCTGATCTGAGAACAATAGTTTGACTATTGTCAAAGCATTTTATAAGAGAACAGCTCCTGATGAAGGGGGTCTTGGCCCGAAATGTCAACTGTACCTCTTCCTAGAGATGCTGACTGGCCTGCTGCGTTCACTAGCAACTTTTATATGTGTTTCCTGATGAAGGGTCTTGGCCCGAAACATTGACTGTTTACTCGTTTCTATAGAGGCTGCCTGGTCTGCTGAGTTCTTCCAGCATTTTGTGTGTGTAGCTCACAAACTGCCTTCTTCAGGGCAGTTCAGGGTGGGCAATAAAACCAAGAGATGTAGAAGCAGAATTAGACCATTCGGCCCATTGAGTCTGCTACACCATTCCACCATGGCTGATTTATTATTCCCCTCAACCCCATTCTCCTCATAACGTTTGAAATCCTTACTAATCAAGAACCTATCAACCTCTGCTTTAAATAAATCTAGGGTGATGTTACCCAATCACACAATGTTTTCCAGTGCATTTTTAACAAATTAGGAATAATATTCTCTCTCCTATTGATGTCAAGCTAACTTGTTCACTCTTTTTCTTCCTCCTCTCTTGAATAGTAATTTTTCTTACTTTACTGTCTCTGAGGAAACACTCTAAAATATTTGGAACACTGTAAAATTAATGGCAATGCTACCACTAATTAATTTAATACATCAATTCCATAAAACCATAAGACAAAGGAGCAGAATTAGGCCATTCAGCCTGTCAAGTCTGCTCTGTGATTCCTACATGGCTGATTTATTATCCCTCTCAACCCCATTTTCCTGCCTTCTCCCCGTAACCATTGATGCCCTGACTATTCAAGAACCAATCAACCTCTGATTTAACTACACCTTTAAATAAGCACTGGTCATCCGAGACTGTAATAAACAAATCCTGAGATTAGGAACCTTCTCATTCATCATGCTGAAGAAATAATTCTTGTTATCCTGGTGAAAAACAAGCTGTGCACCTGGTTCCATGCTCCCAGCAGTCAGATCTAATTGAGGCTTTCTACAAGTTTTACAGAACCTCTCCAAGTTCCAGTTCCCTTTCTCTGGAAGTGAGACTTCCCGCGTTATTTATATTATTAGACTCTTGTTAGCTGGGTGCTGCTTTTAGCGAATTGTGCTTCTGCAATGACTATTTCAATATTTAATGACTCGTGTATCTGAATCTCTGCGAATGAGCGATCCAATTAATTTCACTTTCTCTACCTTCTCTCTATGGGTCCTGTGGATTTTTTTCCCTTTCCTTCTAATTACCAGTTGTAAGATTTATATTGGATGTGTTACCACTGGCCTTTTGCTGTTCTGTAGCACAGCAACTGGCTGATGCCTACTCATTGTGTTTTGTGTTATTTTTGCTATTTGTCTTGAAGCTCTAACTTCTTACTACCTGCTTCCAAAGGAATAAAAAAAATGATCCTCCTTTTCCTATATAACCTACTATGGAAACACCAATGCCCTTGAACGAAAAATCCTACAAAAAGTAATGGATATGGCGCAGTCCATTGATGGGTAAAGCCCTCCCAACCATTGAGCAGATCTACATGAAACGCCGTTGCTGGACAGCAGCAGCCATCATCAGAGAACCGCATCACCCAGGACATGCTCTCTTCTCACTGCTACCATCAGACAGAAAGTTCAGGAACCTCAGGACCTGTGCCACCAGGTTCAGGAAAAGCATCTACCCCTCAGCCACCTTGCTCTTTAACTAAAGGAAATAACTTCACTCAACTTCACTTGCCCAATTATTGAAATGGTCCTACAGCCAACTGACTCACTTTCAAGGACTTTTCATCTCATATTCGCGATACAGTTTTCTTATTTATTTATTATTTCTTTCTTCTTATATACACATTTCACTGTCTTCTGCATTCTGGTTGACCACCCAAGTTAGGTGGTCTTCACTGATTCTGTTGTGATTAATTTTCTATAGATTAGTTAAGAATGCCCACAAGAAAATGTATCTGTACAGAACTGTGTCCAGTTCTGGTCGCCTCACTATAGGAAGGATGTGGAAGCATTGGAAAGGGTACAGAGGAGATTTACCAGGATGCTGCCTGGTTTAGAGAGTATGCATTATGATCAGAGATTAAGGGAGCTAGGGCTTTACTCTTTGGAGAGAAGGAAGATGAGAGGAGACATGATAGAGGTGTACAAGATAATAAGAGGAATAGATAGAGTGGATAGCCAGCACCTCTTCCCCAGGGCACCACTGCTCAATACAAAAGGACATGGCTTTAAGGTAAGGGGTGGGAAGTTCAAGGGGGATATTAGAGGAAGGTTTTTTACTCAGAGAGTGGTTGGTGCGTGGAATGCACTGCCTGAGTCAGTGGTGGAGGCAGATACACTAGTAAAGTTTAAGAGACAACTAGACAGGTATATGGAGGAATTTAAGGTGGGGGCTGATATGGGAGGCAAGGTTTGAGGGTTGGCACAACGTTGTAGGCCAAAGGGCCTATACTGTGCTGTACTATTCTATGTTCTATGTTCTATCTCATGGTTGAATATGGTGAACATATATGTACTTTGCTAATGAGTTTGGATTGAACTTTGAATTTTAAATTCCCCTTTCAACATCGTTATTAGATCTCTTCTTCCACCCGGCTCTTTTTGGTTCCTTAGGTTGTTATTGCTTCCAATGGTGTACGTCTCAAGTAGACTCTTGTGCAAGACGAGAGCCCTTGACAAGGATGATTTGGACCCAAATGCTGGAGAATCCAAAGCAAGGACGGAGACAAGATATCAAACTCGATTGAGAACCGAGCACAAAACAAACACAAGGCAATATCACTAGTAGTCTTATGACTGAGCACCAAACTTCTGTTCAGATGCTCTTTAAATACTCAATTGTTGCCACCCAAAACATGCATTAACAGGACCATCCTGAACCCTTAAAGGGGCCATGTCACTGATCCATTCTACAGAGAGTTGGAGCGCCTAAATTCTGGAAGATGATGTGATCTCGGTACAGGATCCCCTCCCTTATGGCCGACTGCTCGGAGAGAGGGGGATGGTCATCGTGGATGAGAGCCAGATCCAAGATGTGTCTTTGAGGCACCCAACACCTCTCCTCAGGTCTGAAACCTTCTCAATCCATGAGGTATTGCCAAACACTTCGAACGGTACATGAGTCTGAACGTCTTCTCACTGTGGTGCAGACAGGTTTTAATTTAGAGGTGTGGAACGTGGGAATGATTCGGATTTCTGGATTATTGGGACCTCTTTTGGGGCAGGTGTGACCTGTACAAAAAGGATGGGTTACATTTGAATCCAAAGGGGACCAATATCCTGGTGGGGAGGTTTGCTAATGCTATTGGGGAGATTTTATATTAGATTTGCAGGGGGATGGGAACCAAAGTGAAGAGACAGAGGAAGGGGCAGTTAGATTAGATTATGAGAACACCCAGTCCTCGTTTATTTTCATTTAGAAAAGCATGCATGCATTAAGAAATGATACAATGTACCTCCAGAGTGATATCACAGAAAAACAGGACAAACCAATGACTAACACTGACAAAACCACATAATTATAACATATAGTTACAGTAGTGCAAAGCAAATACCATAATTTGATAAAGAACAGACCATGGGCATTGTAAAAAAAAGTCTCGAAGTCCCGAGTCCATTGACTCCCGAGTTCCAGATAGCGGGTGGCAAAGGGAGGAACTCCCTGCCATAAACCTCCAGGCACCGACAACTGCCAATTCATTGGAAGCAGCCGACCGCAGCCGACGCTGAGTCCGTCTGTCCAAAAGGTAGGATTATGAGCATGTGGAGAGACATGGCTTTGTCAAGGGCAGGCTGTGCCTTATGAGCCTGAATGAACTCTTTGAGGATGTAACAAAACATATTGATGAAGGTAGAACAGTGGATGTAGTGTATATGGATTTCAGTAATGTATTTGATAAGGTTCCCCATGCAAGGTTCATTCAGAAAGTAATGAGGCATGGGACACAAGGAGACCTTGCTTTGTGGATCTAGAACTGGCTTGCCCACAGGAGGCAAAGGAAGATTGTAGAGGATTCATAATCTGCACGGAGGTCGGTGACAAGTGGTCTTCTGCAGGGATCTGTTCGGGGACCCCTTCTCTTTGTGATTTTCTATAAGTTACCTGGGTGAAGAAGTAGAACGGGGGGTTAGTAAGTTTGTTGATGACACAAAGGTTGGGGTGTTGTGGATAGTCTGTAGGGATGTCAGAGGTTACAGTGTGGCATCGGTAGGGTACAGATTTGGGCAAAGAATTTGCAGAGTTGAACACAGATAAGCTTGAAGTGGTTCATTTTGGTAGGTCAAATTTGAAGACAGAATATATTATTAATGGTAAGACTCTTGGCAGTGTGGAGGAACAGAGAGATCTTGGGGTCAGTCTCCACAGGACATTCAAAGCTGCTGCACAGGTTGACAGTGTTGTTAAGAAAGCATATGGTGTGTTGGCATTCATCAACCCAACAAGAGTTCAAGAGCTGTGAGGTAATGTTACAGCTATTCAAGACTTTGGTCAGACCCCACTTGGAGTACTGTATTCAGTTCTGGTCACTTCACTACAGGAAGGATGTGGATACTATAGGAAGAGTGCTGAGGAGATTTACAAGGATGTTGCCTGGATTGGGGAGCATGCCTTATGAGAATAGGCTGAGTGAACTTGGCCTTTTCTCCTTGGAGCAACGGAGGATGAAAGGTGAACTGATAGAGGTGTATAAGATGATGAGAGGCATTGATCGTGTGAATAGCCAGAGGCTTTTTCCCAGGGCTGAATTGGCTAACATGAGGGGACATAGTTTTAAGGTACATGGAAGGAGGTACAGAGGGGATGCCAAGGGTAAGTTTTTCACACAGAGATAGGTGGATGTGTGGAATACACTGCCGGCAACGGTGGTGGAAGCAGATACAATAGGGTCTTTTAAGACCCTCTTAGATAGGTACATGGAGCTTAGAAAAATAGAAGGCTATGCAGTAAGGAAATTCTTGGCAGTTTTTAGAGTAGGTTAGTTGGTCAGCATTACATTGTGGGCTGAAGGGCCTGGATTGTGGTGGAGATCATATGTTCAATGTTCTAAGTCCAGAAAATTACCCAATGTACCAGAGTCCACAAAAGTCTTCACCTGCTTCACATTCTTGCCCCAGGTGAACTCCACCTTCAGCATGAAACCAGATTCCATGGGATTGGGAGAAGTGGCTGTTACCATGACTGTCCTCTTAATACTGGATGGTTTTAACAGTTCTCCATGCAGCTGCAGCTTTGGACATTCAGCCCGCAGGTGACCTGCTTCCCTGCAGTAACAGCAACAACCTTGACTCTGACACTGGGACCTCTCATTGGCGGACAGCCTTGTGTAATTGATCTGCGTGGGCTTGACAGAGTTCCGAGCAGGAAACAGTCTGGTCATGGTCCGAGATCGGGGGATGGAACTACAATGGATTGAGACCGGACTCAGGCTCGCCCTTTTTGGCCTCATAATGTAGTCCCTCTTAGGGTCTGCCAGACAATTGTCAAGGTGGATGGTCTAGTTGACGAGGACCTCTAAGTATCCTGTTGTCTCTCCCCGTTCCAACCACTCTGTTGCACCAATGTTTGGAACTCAATACCGACTTCCCTGATGCAGCTTCTTCAGAACATCTGAGACTGTTAGCGCCAGCAGGTTGATAAAATACCTTTCTCACGGTGGCCATGAATTCCTCCAAATCTGCGCAGATCTCCGACCTTTTTTCCCAATGCGCAGTGTCCCAGACAATGGCTGTCCCGGTCAGGAGAGAGATCATGAAGGCTATTTTTCCATGCTCTGAAGAGACCCGGGACATCTGGAGTTCAAACAGTCATGAGCATTGAAGCCGTGACAAGAACCCAGGTCTCCATCTCCATCGAATCCCTCCAGGGTTGGAAGAGGTACTGGCTCCACAGAGTGACTGACAGCTTCACCCAAGCGACTCTGGCATCCTCCTCATGATAGCTCAGCGGTCCCCAACCACCGGGCCGCAGAGCATGTGCTGCCGGGCCACGAGGAAACGATATGATTTGGCGATATGAGTAGGCTGCACCTTTCCTCATTCCCTGTCACGCCCACTGTTGAGCTTGAATGCACACGAGGTCATTATGCACGCATCATCCACGTCAGCGCAGGAAGGAGATCAACTCCTCGAGCTTTAAAATGACGGCGGGTTGAAAAGTATGTTTGACATAACATTTCTGCTAGCATTCTGGATCAAAGTCAAGGCTAAATATCCTGAGACAGGTGCGAAAGCACGGAAAATGTTGCTTCCATTTCCAACATATCTCTGCAATGAATGCAATGAAAACTAAATTGTGGAATAGACTGGACACAAGGAACCCCCTTCGAGTATCGCTGTCTCCCATCACCCCTCGATGGCACCACCTTGTTGCAGGGAAACAAGCCCAGGGCTCCCACTGATTCAGTGATATTGGTGTGTTGCAATAATTTTATATGTTCTTACGGGGAAAATATGTGCTGTGTGTTTAATATCCAAACGTTACTTAAAATGTTGTGATGTTATTGACTTATATAATCATATAACAATTACAGCATGGAAACAGGCCATCTCGGCCCTTCTAGTCCATGCCGAATGCTACTCTCACCTAGTCCCACTGACCTGCACTCAGCCCATAACCCTCCATTCCTTTCCTGTCCATATACCCATCCAATTTTTCTTTAAATGATAATATCGAACCTGCCTCTACCACTTCTACTGGAAGTTCGTTCAACACTTACTTCAAGCGCCTCTGTCCTCCCCTGATAATTGACTTATCACTATATTCATGCGAGGAAAATATACGCTGTGTGTTTAACATTAAATTCGTTGGATAATCCCTTTTATAAACGAAATTGAGTGTATTAGCCACTTATCACCTATATTCTGGTCATGATTAACACCCCCCCCCCACCCGAACAGAATCGCCAGAAACGATTTGTATTAAAAAATCGGCACGTACACGCATGCGCACACAGGTGCCCGAGCAAGGCTTCATGGTCAATGTAGTCTTTCTCTGGGTAAACACAACGTATTTGACTGCTACACTTGTCTGTTGGCAACCTCACCTCCCCCCCGCACCCCGGTCGTCCGGTCCACATGAATATTGTCAATAATAAACCGGTCCGCGGTGCAAAATAGTTTAGGGAGCCCTGCGATAGCTGGTACACGGTGGCCTGGAGATCGTGTACCTCTAGGTTCTGTCGGGAAATTCTCTTGCTGTGGCTGAGAAACTGTGATAGCCTGCTGGATCCAGGTTGGCTAAATTGTACTGTGATGAGAGAATGTGACGAGAATGGTTTGGACTCGAACACTGGAGTATCTGAAGCAAGGATTGAGACATGGTACCAGACTGGATCAAAAACTGAGCACAAAACAAACACTAGACAATATTATTAATAGGCTTACGATTGAAAACCCAACCTCAGTTCAGGTCCTCTTTAAATAGCTCTTGGTGCTCACAACATGATTGCCAATTAGCACGATCATCCTGAACCCTTAAAAGGACTGTGCCAGCTATCCTTACTCCAGGAGTCAGAGTGTCAAAATCCCGGAAGCTGGCTCGGTTGGGAGTGTCCCATAACAGCGTCTGACAACGAAATCCAGCTCCAAGCTTTCATGTGTGGGTTAGCCATAAGCCTGACGGTAGAACAGAGGGATCTAGGAATAATGGTGCATAGTTCCCGGAAGGTGGAATCTCATGTGGATAGGGTGGTGAAGAAAGCTTTTGGTGTGCTGACCTTTATAAATCAGAGCATTGAGTATAGGAGTTGGGATGTAATGTCGAAATTGTACAAGGCATTGGTGAGGTCAAATTTGGAGTATTATGTACAGTTTTGGTCACTGAATTATAGGAACGATGTCAACAAAATAGAGAGAATACAGTGAAGATTTACTAGAATGTTACCTGGGTTTCATCACCTAAGTTATAGAGAAAGGTTGAACAAGTTGGGCCTTTATTCTTTGGAACGTAGAAGGTTGAGGGGGAACTTGTTAGAGGTATTTAAAGTTATGAGGGGGATAGATAGAGTTGACGTGGGTAAGCTTTTTCCATTGAGAGTGGGAGAGATTCAAACAAGAGGACATCAGTTGAGAGTTAAAGGGCAAAAGTTTAGGGGTAACATGAGGGGGAACTTCTTTACTCAGAGAGTGGTAGCTGTGTGGAACGAACTTCCAGCAGAAGTGGTTGAGGCAGGTTCGATGTTGTCATTTAAAGTTAAATTGGATGGATATATGGACAGGAAAGGAATGGAGAGTTATGGGCTGAGTGCAGGTCGGTGGGACTAGGTGAGATTAAGAGTTCGGCATGGACTAGAAGGGCGGAGATGGCCTGTTTCCGTGCTGTAATTATTATATGGTTATATATGGTTATATGGTTATATAACTGTTTCTATTGACAGGAGAAGAGGCAAAGGCAATTTACTGCTGCTTTAAAATCAGTTGCTTTGGACAGATGGGGCTCATCAGCCATGGTTGGCAGCTCATCTAGAAGGAAAACCTTGACCTCAGGACTTCACTGCCTTCATGTGGAAAGCTTCGGGCGTAAACCCTGAGGAAAATTGTGGATCTGGAGTCCCTAAGGCAGTCCAACACTCTTCAACATTGACTGGCAACTTCTTTCGATGCTGCTGGTGCCAAACTGTACAGGCCTCTGCTGTCCTTCTGGATTCATCAGGTGCGTGGAGAGAGGGAACTTGTTGTTTGGGCAACAGCATGCTCTCCATACCGTACTACCCTGGCTTGTGTGTCATGTAGACAGCTGGGATACAACATCAATGTTCGACCCCAACCATTGGAGGGCCTTGCGGCCAATATTAGTGTAACTGTTATAATGAAGTCCTTGTAACTTGAGGAACAGCACTTTACCTTCCCTCTGGATCTTTCTTTTGGTTATCACTGAGGTGTTCAGTGATGACCGAAGTGCAGAGAGATAGACACAGAAACAGAACGGACATTGCACTGAGTTTCTGTACAGAACAACAAGACAAGAAACGCTAGGCCACCCGGGCCGCTAACAAAAACTCTCAAACTAAAAACTAATGCCATCTCTGTGGCTCAAAAGCAATTCTTTAATACCACTCATTTACCAGCATCTATCTAATTTGCTTGGGGTGGCCAGGGAGGGGCAGCAGCTCTGGTGAAGGGGCTTGTCTTGTCCATTTTGGGACAGCTCGCTCACCTTTGGTCCCCGCTGGACACTCAGCTCTCACCTGTGGCTCCAAGTAGCTACTTGCATGTGACAGCAGCCGCGCCCCAGTACACTGCTTCGACAGGTGGGCTAAAGCAGGTAAGGGTAGCCGACAGCCTCGTACCCTAATGAGACAGGGATATGTCTGTCCTAGCATGTGAAGTCAGCTCTGGTGGACTAGGCAGATGAGATCTACAGTGAGATCCAACGGTCAAGAAGGTGGCACTGCAACGCTCCGTGAAGAGCGAAGGGCATGACAAGGCACAGAAGATGTCAAGGTCATCCACTGAAACCAAGGAAGACCCCTGTTTGTGACGTTTGTTCATACCACTGGACCTGGACTTGAGGTCAAGAGAGTGGAACTGCCCCAGTGCAACGGTTTCCACTTTAAAAACTCTCCTGCACGTTTCCTGTCATTGACAACCACCATATAAATCACTAATTTTCTTCCCCAGAACATGGACTAAGCTAAGGAGGAAGCATTGCCATGGCTGTGCTTCAGTCAAGACTTGACAAGACTGAAACAAAAGGAAGAGGGTTAAATACAATTACAAAGAAACACAAATTGGTTGGAATGTGGACACTCTCATGTGTGATTGCTGCCTTCTGCGAGAACGGTGTTCTAGTAAAAACTGCATTTCCATAAGACCATAAGACATAGGAGCAGAATTAGGTCATTTGGCCCATCGAGCCTGCCCTGTCATTCAATCACAGCTGATCCTTTTTTCCCCTCCTCGGGCCCACTCCCAGGCCTTTTCCCTGTAACCTTTGATGCTGTGTCCTATCAAGAACCTATCAATTTCTGCCTCAAATACACTCAATGACCTGGCCTCCACAGCTGACTGGTAACAAATTCCACAAATTCACCACCCTCTTGCTTAGGAAATTTCTCCACTTCTCTGTTTTAAATAGCTGCCCCACTATCTAAGGCTGTGCCCTCTTGTCCTAGACTCCTCCACCATGGGAAACATCCTTTCCACATCTACTCTGTCTAGGCCTTTCAACATTCAAAGAGTTTCAATGAGATCCCCTCTCAACCTTCTAAATTCCAGTGAGTACAGACCCAGAACCTTCAAAATTTCCTCGTATGATAACCCTTTCATTCCTGCAATCATCCTTGTGAACCTCCTCTGAATTTCATTTTTGATTTTATTCTGCACTCTGCTATGTGTCCATGATGCTGAGGCAAGTAGGTTTTTCAATGCACCTGTGCACACATGGACTTGTACATTGGCAATAAACTTAAATTTGACTGAGAGTTAGGTCCAGAACCCAGATATTACATAAGTTAACCACTTTGATTACTTTGTACCAAAATGGACTGTCATTTTTGTTCTAACTGTGTTCTGTCTTGTAACTTACTTAAACTCATCACCTCTACTGGGACATAGGCGGTTGAGCGTAATTTAGCAGAGTCCTTTGACCTGGGCCAGTCTTTCATGTTGTCTCCAGCTGTAGCCCATCTTCTAGGTGTATTCTTCCTCTCCCAGCGATGTGGTGTTTGGAGCTTCTGTTGACGTTTCTGTAGCTCAGGGTTTTTATGGAATGAGGGTGTGAGTCCCAAGCCCAACCCTCCTCCTTCTGCAGCTGGTCTTGGGACTGTCCATATTGGAGCTTCTGTCTTGTGAAAGTGGTGCGCAGCTTATGTTTAATTTATGGTTTCCTTGTGAATGCTAATTATATGATGCTATGTGCTCCTGACGCTTCTGGAAGTTAGTTATTCACTCTATCTATGTGTATATGTGCCTTTCTAGAAGTTTCACTAGTATCTCCAGCTCTATCACGAACCTGGTAGTGCATTCCACACACTTACAACTTTGTGTAAACTCCTGCATCTGCCTCCTCACCCTCCCCCCATACTTTTCTCCAATCACTTCAAAATTATGCCCTCTCATATTAGCCATTTCCTCCCTGAAAAAATAAAATCTCTGGCTGTCCTCTCTATCCACACCTCTTATCATCTTGGTTGTCTCTCTCATCCTCCTCCACTCCATTGAGAAAACAATTAGCTTCCTCAACCTATCCTCACTCTTTCTTTCACTTCCTCCACCCATTTCATCTGCCCAACAGCCACACACCTCTTCTACTCAGTACCCTCCATCACCCTCTGTTCCCATCTGACCTTCCCATCTTCATTTGGCTTCATGCTCCATCTTTCTCTACAATCAGATTCCATCATCTGCAACTCTTTGTTCCCTCCACCCATCAGCTCCCAGCCTCTGTCACTATTCCCACTTTTCCTTCCTCTATCTTCCCACACTCCCCTCACTTGGATCCATGCATCACCTCCCAGCCTCTGTCACTATCCTCTCTCCCCTCCTCCATCTGTCCATCACCCCTTCTCACCTGGATCCACCCATCGGCCCCCAGCCTCTGACACTATTTCTGCTTTTCCCTCCCCCACCCAACTCGATCTGTCAATCAAAACCACCCCGACATGACCTCAAAAGGGCGGCACTGTAGCACAGAGTAAGGCTACTAAAGCACCAGTGACTGGAAGATAAGGGTTCATTTCCACAGATGGCTGTAAGGAGATGGTACAGTCTCCCTGTTACTGCGTGGGTTTCTTCCGAGTGCTCCAATTTCCTCCCACATTCCAGTTATTTGGGCACATGGGTGTAACCACACAGTGTGGGCTTCCTGAGCCAGAAGGGCATAACACACTGCTGTATCGCTAAATGAGAAAAAAATTAATAACTGGATCCTCCTATCTGCCCCTTCCCTCTACCTTCTTATACTGGCTGCCTCCCCCTTATCTTTTAACTCAGACGAAGGGTCTCAACCTGAGGCATCAACTGTCCATTGTCCATTTCGGTCCATAGATGCTGCCTGACCTGCTGAGTTCTTCCAGCAGATTGTTTGTTGCTCCTGAATCCAGCATCTGCTGTCCCTTGTGTCTCCAGTTTCAATTGGCTTTCCCTTTCCACCTCCAGAAGCAGAGGATTTGCAGTGTGTCCATGTTCTTCAGTGCCAACTGTCACCTTCCTCAGGAGCATGGGCTCCATGACTTAAATCCAGTGCTGAAATTAGCTCCAATAACCTGGGATTTTGGGCATCCAGTCAAATCAGTGTCTATCAATGAAGGACCACAATTCTGCTCTGTGTGTCAGTCAGGCAACTGAATGGCACCGGTAATATTCATTAACTTTTCAAACAACAATGAGTCATGTTTTAATTGGTTTGCTGTAGTTTGCAAAAGATGTAGCTGAGAAACTTTGCTTAAATATTTTGACTCTAAGGTAGAAAATATTTGACAAGACTTCTTTTTAAACTGTTGCGAGATTTGACAACCATTTGTCCTGATGAGCAAAGCAACTTGATGACTGACATAGGGCCAGTAAGTCCCAAGAGAACCCACTTGACTCCTCTTCAAGCATAAGTGGTGATGTTCTATGTTCTGTTGGATTTTTGAATTACTTTATTTTTGAATAAAGTAAAGGCATCCGTTAGTCTTGCGAGATCATGGGATCTGAGCCTGGAAAGTTTTCACTCTCCAGGGCACAGGCCTGAGCAAGGTTGTATGGAAGGCCAGCAGTTGCCCATGCTGCAAGTCTCCCCTCTCCACGACACCGATGTTGTCCAGGGGAAGGGCCCATTAGGACCCATACAGCTTGGCACCAGTGTCGTCACAGAGCTATGTGTGATTAAGTGCCTTGCTCAAAGACACAACACGCTGCCTCGGCTGGGGCTCGAACTCACGACCTTCAGATCGCTAGTTGAGTGTCTTAATCACTTGGCCACATGCCCACACACAAATTTTTGAATAAAAGTGGAAATAAGTTGTCTTGCCCCATTAAAAAACTCTGTTATCTGATCACTATCTCTATCTCCTCTGTGCAGTAATGTAATTCTTGAACACACTATCTATTCCTGGACTCCCAATGAGATACGTAACTGCTCGGCCCGTTGCCAGAAGAGGCTGCAGAGAGCTGTGGGCTCAGCTCAGATGTCATGGAAACCAGGCTCTATTTACCCATCGCGCCGTCTCAGAAAAGTAAACTGCATCACCCACCCCAGACATTCTCTCTTTCCTCTTTTCCCATTGGGTAGAAGGTGCAAAAGCCTGAAAGCACGTACCACCAGGCTCAAGGACAGCTTCTATCCCACTGTTATAAGACTATTGAATAGTCCCCTTGTACAATAAGGTGGACACTTGACCTCAGTACTTACCTCATTATGTCCTTGCACCTTATTGTCTGTCTGCACTGCATTTTCTCTGTAACTGTAACATTTTATTCTGCATTCTTGTATTACCTCAAAGCACAGTTGTTATGAACTGATCTGAGTAAGAAAAGTTTTTCACTGTACCTAGGCTGGGAGAGAGTTACAAAAGCCTGAAAGCACATACGACTAAGTTCAAGGACAGCTTCTGTCCTGCTGTTATAAGACTATTGAATTATTGACGAGTATGTTAGAATGAACTCTTGTCCTCCTTATGGCCTTGCACATTATTGTTTTCTTGCGCTGCACTCTCCCTGTAATTGTAAGGCAGGGCGAAGTTAAGGTGTCGCTAAACGGCGACTCCTTGCTTGCATCTTCGAAAACAGCTTCATTTCTATTGTTAATGTCTCTTTTTTTCCCTTTTCAGGGTGTGAGGTGTCCTTTTGAAGACCCTGACCTGGAGTTGCACGCTGACTTTGTGGGAATGGGACCCGCTCTCAGGGCCTTACGACCAGTTGCATTTTGATATCCCAAGGATGCGGCCTGGAAGACAAGTGCACCTTCAGGGTTGCGGGATTTTGTGGCCCTGGAGACAGGCTGTTACTAGGCTGGTGCCCCTCACTGAAGTGTTGCAGGAGAACATGGAGCATCAGGAGCAGTGGGTTAGCTGCCGGGGTCTGTGTGTCTGGAGAGCTGTGCCTTTTTGGTGCCGGCTCTCTGGGCTCAGAGCTCGGAAAAAGTGATGCAACAGTCTGTTAACAGCGTAAATCAGTAAGTTGTTTATTACGTTTCCCCTCTTGCTGTAAAACAGGGACAGCTCTTCTTCCATTATTAGGGAGAGAGAGCCTGTGGTATGTCAAATTATCAGGTGAATGAGTAGTTTTTGGGGCACTGCAAGTCTATGTTCTTACTGATGCTTTGCTACATGCTTGAGTGCTTAGTGGAGGGTGCTGATGCTTTTTTGCTGGTGGGAGTCGGGGGGGGTTCGTTGCCTTGCTGTTGCTTGTGCGTGGGAGGGGGAGTTGGGGGGTGCTTTGGGGTTCTAACATTTTAACTGTCATTCATTCTTTGGGGCACTCCCCTGTTTTCGTGGATGTTTGCAAAGAAAAAGAATTTCAGGATGTATATTGTATACATTCCTCTGACATGAAATGCACCTTTTGAACCTATTGATTATTCTGCATTCCATTTCTGTTTTACCTTGTATTATATCAATGTACAATCATGATGAACTGATCTCCATTCAGTGGCCACTTTACTAGGTGCATATGTTTGTGGGGTGTCTATTCATGGTCTTCTGCTGCTGTAGCCCATCCACCTCAAGATTTGATGTGCTGAGCATTCAGAGATGCTCCTGTCACACCACTGTTGTAACATGTGGTTATTTGAGTTACTGTCGCCTTCCTGTCAGCTTGAACCCGTTTGCTCATTCTCCTTTGACCTCTCTTATGAACAAGGCATTTTCACCCACAGAACTGCCACCCACTGGTTGTTTTTTTGTTTTTTGCATCGTTCTTTGTAAACTCTAGAGACCTTTGTGTGTGAAAATCCCAGGAGATCAGCAGGTTCTGTGATACTCAGACAAACACGACTGGCACCAACAATCATTTTACAGTCAAAATCACTTAAATCACATTTCTCCCCCATTCTGATGTTTGATCTGAACAACAACTGAACCTCTTGACCATGTCTGCATGTTTTAATACACTGAGTTGCTGTCACGTGATTGGCTGATTAGATACTTGCATTAATAAGCAAGTGTACAGATGTCACACGCACAAAATGCTGGAGGAATTCAGCAGGTCAGGCAGCATCTATGGAGAGGTGTAAACAGTCGATGCTGCAGGCCGAGACCCTTCTTCAGGACTGGAAAGGAAGGTGACAAGTCAGAGTAAGAAGGTGGGTGGAGGGGAGGAAAAAGTACAAGGTGGCAGGTGATAGGTGAAACTGAGAGAGGAGGAGGGGTTGAAGTAAAGAGCTGGGATGTTTATTGGTGCAAGAGATACAAGAGCTGGAGAAGGGGGAATCTGATAGGAGAGGACAGAAGACTATGGAAGAAAGGGAAAGGGGAGAAGCTCCAGGGGGAGGTGATGGGCAGGTAAGGCGATAAGGTGAGAGAGGGAAACAGGAATGGGGGAATGGTGAAGGAGGGGGGAAGTCCATTACCAGAAAGTAGAGTGGGGCTGAAGAGGGGAAAAGTGGGGCTGAGGAGGGGAGAAAAGGATCAGCCATAATTGAATGGTGGAGCAGACTTGATGGGTCAAATGGACTAATTCTGCTCCTATGTCTGATGGTCTTATGTTCTAAATCAGGTTGGAGCCTACACATACAGAATATAAGGTGTTGCTCCTCCGAGTTGGGCTGAATAAAGTGACATCTGAGTGCTAGACAAGCTTTTCACTGTAACTTCGTATTTGTGACAATAATAAACCAATTTACCATTTTATCCATTTACAAGATTTCATGTTAAAAGACTCATGTTGAGACTACACTTGGGAGCATTGTGTGTGTTTCTGGATGGCCAGCTAGAAACTCAGCTGGAGACAGTGCTGAGAAAATTCACAAGGATTTGACCAGGACGGGAGGGTTTGAGTTATAAGACGAGGCTGGATAGATTATAATTTTTTTTCTGTGGAGTGAGGAGGCAGAGGAATGTTATAAAATCATGAGGGGCATAGATAAGGTGAAAAACCACAGTCTTTTTCCCAGGTTAGAGGAGTCTAAAAATGGAGGGCAGATTTTACAGGGAATTATTTAAAGGGAAGGTAAATTGTTCGGCATGGACAAATAGGGCCAATGCTATCAATCAATGAATCAGTGAGCCATGTTGATACATAACCTCTGTGCTCACTGACCTGGTCGCAGTTAGGAATTGCCATAATTATAAAATGTAATTCTTGTCTTCAAATACCTTGCCTGGTCACAATCTCACCGCATCTCCTTAATCTTCTTCAATATCTTTTTGATCCTCCAGTTTGTGTCCTCTTGATCATCTTCTGAGTTTGGCTTCACCAGGACACCTAATACCTGATATAAGTGCTAATAAAAAACTAAAACAGCTCCCTTTGGCCACATTTGGCCCACATCATTCTAAAACTTCTGAATCCAAAGAGAAAGCAAAGATAAGAAATGAACTACAAAATACTAACAAATGCCTAGCATATCAAGTAGTGTCTTATTCAGTGAGAAAGAGTGACTTAGAGTCAAAGGGACATGGAACATAGAACATAGAAAACTGCAGCACAGTACAGGCCCTTTGGCCCATGATGTTGTTCTGACCTTTTAGCCTTGTTTGTGATGAATCTAACCCTTCTCTCCTTCATAGCCCTCCATTTTTCCATCATCCACCTGCCTATCTAAGAGTTTCTAAAGCACAAAAACAGGCCCTTTGGCCCAACTGGTCCATGCTTATTGAGATTCCCATCTAAGCTAGTCTTATTTGACTGTGTTTAGCCCATAACCCTCTAAACCTCTTCTATCCCTGTCCAAGTGCCTGCCTTAACCGCTTCCTCTGGCAGCTCAGTCCATGTGCCCACCACCCTCTGTCTGACAACGTTGCCCCTCAGATCTCTTTTGCATTTTTCCTCTCTCATCTTAGAACCAGAATCAAAACCAGGTTTAATACCACTGAAACACACACAAAATGCTGGTGGAACGCAGCACGCCAGGCAGCATCTATAGGAAGAGGTACAGTCGACGTTTCGGGCCGAGACCCTTTGTCATTGGCCCGAAACATCGACTGTACCTCTTCCTCTTGATGCTGCCTGGCCTGCTGCGTTCCACCAGCATTTTGTGTGCGATGCTTGAATTTCCAGCATCTGCTGATTTCCTCATGTTTGCGTTTAATACCACTGGTATTTGTTGTTTTGCTGCAGTCGTACATTGCAATAGATAATAATAAAAAAACTATAAATAAATAAGAATTTATAAAATCTACAGTGCTGAGCAAAATGCTTAGGTACATATATATATCTAGGGTGCATATGATTTTTGCATGGTACTGTAATGCTGAGGCTATAAGCCATTAGTCAGACTTTTGCACAGTACTGAGATCACCTAAATACATATTGCAAAAAGGGAGCAAAACAAAAAGAATAAAAAGTAGTGAGGTAGTGTGCATTGGTTCAATGTCCATTCAGAAATCTGATGGTGGAGTGTATGAAGCTGTTCCTGAAACAATGAGTGAGTGTCTTCATGCTCCTGTACCTCATTCCTGATGGTATCAATGAGAAGAGGACATGATCGCTTCTGGGTGAAGGGGGTCCTTAATGATGATGATGCCTTTCAGAGGAATCACCTTTTGAAGGTATCCTGAATGCTGGGGAGGCTACTGCCCATGATGGAGCTGGTCAAGTTTGTAACTTTCTGCACCTTTTTTTCCAATCCTGTATACCAGATGGTGATGCAAACCAGTTAGAATGTTCTCCGCAGTATGTGAGCCCTGTAGCTCGTGGTTCCCTTTACCGGAGAACATGACTGTTGTTAATATTCTGGAGTGGATTGGACAGTAATTGCAAACAGAAAGTAGGGAATTTGTTTAAATATGTCACTTTTAGATTGGCCACTGAAGTGAGCTTCAATGGGATCAATGCCAAAGCCTCAATTACTTATCATATTAATAACCTGAATTGAGTGGCTAAGCCACATTTGTTGGCAAACTGAACGTTTCCAGTATTTTCTACTGTTATCTCAAATTTAACATCATCTGCACATTTTCTATTTTTTATTTCAGATTTACCACCTTCTGCATATTTTCTACTTTTATCTCAGATTTAGCACCATCTGCATTGTTTCTACTTTTGTCAGATTTAGCTTTATCTGCATATTTTCTATTTTTATTTCAGATGTACTACCATCTGCATATTTTCTACTTTTATCTCATTTTTAGCACCGTCTGTATATTTTCTACTTTCATTTCAGATTTAGCACGATTTGCACAGTTTCTAATTCTATGTCAGATTGAGCACCAAATGCACATTTCTGCCTTTGATTCATTTTCCTTTATCACTGATTTTCAAATAGCTAGCTGTACTGTGCATTAATGGTTGTGTAGATGCAAGACATAACTTGATAGTGATTATCTGTTATGCAGATGAAATATATCAAATGTGCAGGCAGATTGTCTCCAGAGACATGCTGTGATCTACAATGATCAAAGGAAAAGATGTTAGCTGTTCTTTATTTTAATTTTAGACCATAATAGAGGGACAGAATTTGGCCCATCCTGGCTGCTCCACCATTCATGGCTGATTAATTACCCCTTTCAACCCTATTCTCCTGCTTGCTCCCATAATCTTTGATGCCCTGACTAATCATTAATTTGTCCATGTCTGCTTTAAATATACCAAATGGCTTGGCTTCCACAGCTGACGATGACAAAGAATTCCGTAGATTCACTACTCTCTAGCTAAAGAAATTCCTTCTCATCTCTGTTCTAAAAGAACATAACTCTCTTCTGAGACAGTGATCTTTGGTCCTAGACTCCCCACTGTAAGAAACATTCTCTCCACATCCACTCTGTCGTAGCCTTTCAATATTCTATAGGTTTCAATAAAATCCCTCCTCATTCTTCTAAACTCCAGGCCCCCTACCAACAAATGTTCCTTTTTATTCCTGGGATCATTCTCGTGAACCTCTTCTGGTGGTGGATGCAGATACGTTAGTGACATTTAAGAGAATTTTAGATAAGACCATAAGACGCAGGAGCAGAATTAAGCCATTCGGCCCATTGAGCCTGTTCCACCATTCTATTATAGCTGATTTATTATCTATCCCAATCTCATTCTCCTGCCTTCTCCCTGTAACCTTTGACACTCACACTAATCAAGAACTTATCAACCTCTGCTCTAAGTACACCCAATGACATGACCTCCACAGCCGCCTGTGGCAATGAATTCCACAGACTCGCCATCCTCTGGCTAGAGGAATTCCTCCTCATATTTGTTCTAAAGTGATATCCCTCTATTCTGAGCGTGAGACTCTCCTAGTAGTGTTAATAGCTTCTCTTCTAAATCAGTGAGGGTTCTATTAGACTTTAGCAGGTTTTGGCACAGGTACATGCTGGAAATGGAGAGAGAGAGAAGCTGGCAGATTGGTTTAGTTTAGCTTGACATCATGGTCAGCACGGACATTATGGGCCGAAGGGTCTGTCCCTCTGCTGTACTGCTCTGTGGTCTACAGTCTATGCTTTATTATTAGGATAATGGTACTAGAAAATCATTCTAAAGTCTGAGAGCAGTGAGCTAGAAGTTGTTCCTGAACGTGGTGTATATGCTTTCAGGTCTCTCTATGTTCTGCCCTGTGGAAGAGTGGAGAAGGGAGAATGGCCAGGGTGGGTGGCTGCTTTACTGAGGTAATGAGAAATACAGACAGACTCCATGGAGGTGAGACTGTTTCTCATGATGTGTGGAACGGTGTTTCACAATTCACTGCATTTTAGTGTAGTCATCTGCAGGGAAGTTCCCATACAAAGCTGTGGTGCATCCATATAGGGTGTTTTGTATCGGTAAAACCTAGTAGGGGTTGTGGGAACATGCCAAATATCCCTTATCCAGAGCAACGCACACAAAATGCTGGAGGAACTCAGCAGGTCAGTCAGCATCTATGGAAATAAATAAAGAGTCAATAGTTTCGGGCCAAGACCCCCCTTTAGGACTGAAAAGGAAGAGTGGGAGATGCCAGAATGAAAAGATGTGGGGAAGAGAAGGAGGCCAGCTAGAATGTGATAGGTGAAGCTAGCTGGGTTGGAAAGGTGAAAGAATGGAGAGGAACAATCTGATAGGAGAGAAGAGTGGACCATAGGAAGGGGACCCGGGGGGGAGGTGTTAGGCAGATAGAAGAGGCAAAAGATCAGAGTGGGGAATAGAAGAGGAGAGGGGGAGGGAAAAATTACCAGAAGGAGAAATCGATATTCATGCCATTAGGTTGGAGGCTACCCAGACAAAATATAAAGTATTGCTCCTCTACCCTTTATCTGTGTGGCTATTTTCAAGGAGATGTGGACTTTCAGCCCAAGGACTGTCATTACATCCATATTCTGAAGGTCTTTGCTATTTACACTGTGCAGTCTAGCAGAAGCTGACCTCCTACAATGCTTTGCCTCATACTTGTCTGGATTAAATTCCACCTGCTACCATCCAACATCCTTCTTTGCTATCTAAGATACAATTTATTTTGGATTTATGTATTCTATCTAGCATTTATTTTACATTTCTCATCATCTTTTCCACAGCCCACAGTGAGAGCAACAGCAGTTGAAAGGATTATTACTGATACAAGACACCAGGCAGCTAATTTATGCACAACAAAATTAGATGGAGCTTTGGTTTACTTTAACACAAGAGTCAAATACTCAAAACAACCCAATATGCTCTAACATGAGAACACTTGCAATGCTGGAAACCCAAAGCAACACACACAAAATGCTGGAGAAACTCAGCAGGTCAGGCAGCATCTAAGGAAAAGAATAATCAGTCAGAAAGACACAAAACTTTATTTCACCCCTCCCCCTTTCCCAGTTTCATCTATCACCTACGAGCTAGTATTTCTTCCTCCCCTCCCCCCACCTTCTTACCTGACTTCTCATCTTTGTTTCCAGTACTGATGAAGGGTCTTGCCCTGAAACGTCGATTGTTTACTCTTTTCCATAGATGCTGCCGAGCCTGCCGAGTTCCTCCAGCAATTTGTGTGTGTCAATATGCCCTAAGACTCCTCCTTCCCCAAACATTCTCTCTTCCTCCTCCCCACCTCCAATCGAGCAGAAGCTACAAAGGATTAAAAGCGTATACTATTCAGCTCAAGCGTAGCTTCTACACAGCTGTTCAAAAGGATCAAAGGATCAACTTTATTCACCATATAGTATTAGGAATTTTCTGTGGTGTGTTAGCCCGACACGTAGCAAAAACAGCATTCAACAATAATAAAGAACAAAGAAATAAATAAAAAATAAAGTTAGAGGTTCAAGTACTGATATGGAAAGTAATTTTTACGTATTGCGAGGTTCTGTTGCTCAAGCAGATTCGTGGTATGGTAAAATGAGAGAGGAGAAGATGGCGGTGCGACGCAGCTCACAGCGGCCACTCCGGTGGTGATGTCTGTTATCTGTCAAGTAGGGTGCAGTGCACAATCCTGATTTGATGGAGACGGACGTGAGAGCATGGAGGAACATCTGGAGAAACTTCTGAAATGCCCGCTTCGCTACTGCTGCTACTGTGTGGTCCAGAATCTCCGGAGGGGAAGGCTCCAAGTCCTCGGCTTTACTTGTTGCTCGGCGGCCGGGGCAGGGTCGAAGCTCTCGGCAGAGGATGGTGCTTGGAGAGGCTGTGTCGGAGGGGCTGGTCAGAGGCTCGAAGTTTTTGGACGGACTCAGAGTCCGCTGCGGTCGGGTGCTTCCAATGGTGCTGCATCGGCAAGTTGGCAGTGCTTGGAGGTTTATGGCAGGGAGAGTATCTCCCTTCTGCCGCCTGCGTGAGATGATGAGTCTATCGGGACTTTGAGACTTTTTTTTACCGTGCCCATGTCTGCACTTCATCAAATTATGGTACTGCTTTGCACTGTTGTAACTATATGTTATAATTATGTGGTTTTGTAAGTTTTAGTCTTGGTTTGTCCTGTGTTTTCTTGTGATATCATTCTGGAGGAACGTTGCATCATTTTTTAATGCATGCATTTCTAAATGACAATAAACGAGGACTGAGTGTCCTCATAATCTAATCTAATCCTCACAATCAACGTCACTGTGGCCTTGTACCTTATTGTCTGCCTATGCTGCACCGTCCCTGCAAATGTAACACTTTGTTCTGCATTCCATTTGGAATCATCTATCTGCATGGCATACAGAGCAAAAGGTTATTCACTAGACCTCAGTGCATGTGACAATAAGGAGCAAAATTACTAATTACTGAGACTTCATCTCTGACACTAGAGCACTCTCTGTACTGGAGAATCAGTCTCAGCTTTGTGTCCCAGAATCTGTACCACACTCTAAATCAGAATCACTGACCTGTATTGTGAAAATTGTTGTTTTGCAGCAACAGTACCTTGCAACGGCATAAAAATTACTTTTAGTTAAAATAAGAAATATAAAAAAAAAGTAATGCAAGACGAGAGCAAAAAATGAAGTACTGTTCATGGGTTCACTGTCCATCCAGAAATCTGATGGTGGAGAGGAAGAAGCTGTTCCTGAAAAGTTCAGTGTGTGTCTTTAGGATCCTGCACCTTCTCCCTGTTGGTAGTAATGAAAAAAGGGCATATCCTGAGCGGTGAAGGTCTTTAATGATAGAAGCCACCCTTCTGATGCATCACCTATTGAGGATGTCCTCGATGGCAGATAGTCTAATGCCCATGATGGAGCTGGCTGAGTTTACAACCCCTTACAAGATTTTCTGATCCTATGCATTGGAGCCTTCATACCAAATGTTAATACAACCAGTCAGAATGCTCTCCACGGTACAACTGAAGAAATTTGGAAGAGCCTGTGGTGACATAATAATTCTCTTCAAACTCCAAATGAAGTATAGCTGCTGGTGTGCCTCCTCTGTGATTGCATCAATAAGTTGGGCCCGTGATAGATCTTTAGAGATGTTGATGCCCAGGGACTTGAGGCTGCTCACCCTTTCCTTTCTGACACAAACTATTTAGAATGAAAATCAAACTGCATCAATATGTTATTAGTTCCCAGATGCTGAGAATGTGGCTGTGGTTGACTTGATTAAAGACAAGCTCTGACCTACATCTGTGACCTAGTGATATACAGGTTGGAACTCTCCAGTCCATTCTCTCTTGGAACCTGACCTTTGCTGGACCACAGAAATTGTCCCTAATCATGTTCCTCTGAACAGAAGAACTGTTACTTTGAAGGAAGGACACTCCCAGTTCAATATGAGTTTTAAGAGTTGTCCAATGCCAAAATGCCCTGACTGCATCAGTTCATAGAACATGGAACATAGAACATCACCTAGCAAGTGTGTAGCTCGGGTGGTTGATGGCCAGGTTGAGACTTTCTCTGATCTTGGCAATCCATTTGCAAATGTTTCGACAAATGAACAGTGCACTGATGATATCTTCTCATATGGTGATGAAACGTTTGCAAAAGGATTGCCTAGTTTGGAGGACAGCTCAGCAACCAATATTAAACATAGAACATTACAAGGTAGTTCAGGCCCATCAGCCATGATGTTGTGCTGATCTTTCAACCTACGTTAAGATCAATCTAGCTTTTCCCCCTACCTAACCTTCCATTTTTCTATCACTCATGCTGCTATCTAAGAATCTCCAAAACTTCCCTCAGTGTATTTGCCCCACTATCACTACTGGCTGTGCATTCCACACACTCACCACTCTCTGGTAAAAACATTACTTCTGACATCTCCCAATACTTTTATGCAATCACCTTAAGATGATGCCCCTCGTATTAGCCACGTCAAATGCACAGGAGTGTAGGAAGCTGCAGAGAAGAGGGACTCTGCCCAGTACGTCACGGGCACATCCCCCCCTAGCTTCGGTGGTATTTACAGAAGGTGATGCTTCAAGAAGGCAAGAAACATCTTTCATCAGAGATCCCCACCATCCAGGCCATGCCATCTCCTCACAGCTACCATCAAGCAGGAGGTACAGAAGCCTGAAGTCCCACACCACCACCAGGCTCAAGAACACTTACTTCCCTTCAACCATTTGATTCTTGCACCGACCGGCACAAGCAGTCATTACGTCACACGGTATCTACTTCGATAACTTTAATAAACATAGACATTTTTTTCTACTTGCGTTCTTTCTTAAGAAATGTGTATAATTTATACTTAATGTGCTTTTTTAATGAATGGTCTGTGTCTGCTGCTGTGCGGTTGTGATGTTGTTGCAAGTTTTTTCATTGATCTGCCCCTGTAAATAAACTCAACTTTGACTTCACCAGTCAGTTGAGATTGGAGTAGATTCATTAGCTCCAGATTAGCGCAGATCTTAGTAAATTTTGAATCCTAGAAGTAGCTAATTAGTACTGCTCAGAACATGTAGGTCCAAGCGAGTTACTGAGCCACAGATAGTTGGACGAGAGTCACAGAGTCAAAGCACAGAAACAGGGCACTTGCAAAATGATCCTATCGAACTGCAGCTGGACTACTCCCCTCCATACCCCTACCATCCATGTAACTAGAACAAATTTCTCTTCGATGTTGATGTCAAGCCTGCATCCACCATTGGTGCTGTTGGCTCATTCCACACTCTCACCACCCTCTCAGTGAAGAAGTCTTCCCTCATCTTTCCCTAAAACATTTCACCTTTCACCCTTAACCCATAACCTCTAGTTTTAGTCTCTCCCCACCCTAGTGGGAAAAGCCTATTTGCATTTACCCTATCTAAACCCCTCATTGGGTGGCAGGTGGATATACGTCTCTATCAAAGGAGATGTAAGACACGCCTGCCCTCCACTAGCCTGCAGGTCACCCTTGGGCAACGTGTAGTACCTGCTTAGCCACCTGATCAGGGTCATGTGAAGCCATGGGACCAGGTGGTGGATGCGCGTATGAGCAGCTGGTGCAGGTCACTAGTCCTGGTTATGCCACCACTGACGCCAGACATCTCTGAAGAGTATTGATAATGGGTGGGGCCACCCATCTTGTAAAGACACTGCCTACAAGAAGGGGCACCGTTTAAAGGTGATTGGATGAAAGTATGGAGAGATGTCAAAACCTTTTCTGTAGAAAAATTTACCAAGAACAATGATTGTCATAGGACCGTGATCACTTACATCATACAACGTTGCACATAATGATGATGATGATAATGATACCCTTCTATCAAATCTCCCTCATTTTTCTGCACTCTGGGGCAGGGATTCCCAGCCTTTTTTATGCCATGGGCCCTTACTGTGGATCCCAGGCTGGGGACCCCTGCTCTAGAAAATAAAGTTCTACCCTATTCAATCTTTCCCTCAAACTCAGGTTCTCAAGTCCCGGTAACATCCTTGTAAATTTTCTCTTAACTTCTGAGCTACCGAAGCTGTGTGACAGCCTACTGGTAAATCATAAGGCAAGAGATTCGACTGAAAACATTACGTATAACATCTTTTCTCAAACAGACTGTGGTGAACCAGCACAGCAGAAATGAGGGGGCGGGCAGAGGCGAGGGTAGTTCAGGGGATGAGCTGTGCTGCGGCATTGTGAGGTGCAACGTTTCTGACCTGGAGTTGCAGATGGAGTTCATATCGCTGTCAGAGATGGAGAGAGCAATTTGGAGAGGAGTCGATGTGGAGGGGCTTTGGTGCCCATCCACCTATCCGAGGTGTGAGGTTGGATTGCTCCAAGTGCCAAGGCAATTTGGTGGGGTGGAGATCAGCCTTGGACCATGCGACCCAGGCATATCGGGGTGCCAGGATCCGGTTCCTAGTACATGGCAATATGCCATGCTTGGACAATCTAAACGCTGGCCCAGATAGACTGGAAAGCCCGAGTGGCAGGTACGAAAGCAAGGGTCGGGTTGATTTTTCTCGCTCTCTTGTGAATGTTCATTCGTTTCTCTGCAGTGCCGAGGCTGTGAAATGATTCTGCTGCTGTGTGTTTTTGCCCCACTAGTGAGACGAACTGGGGAGCAAAGCTTGGGCCTAGTCCAGCTGCTTTGTGAGCCGATCTGGGACTCGGTCTGATCCGGAATGCTGTTGGCTTGCTTCTATTGTTTGCATGATGTGTACTTTTTCTCTCTCTCTTTCTCTGCGCAGTGATTTTTTTTTACTGGGTTAATTGGGTTTCTTGCTTGGTGGCTGCCTGTAGGCAGAATGAATTTCAAGGTGTATAATTTATACTTCCTTTAATGATAAAAGCGCTTTGAATTTTTGAATCTTTGAATCTGTACTCTTTGACCTTATTTACATTTTTCCTGTAGCTGGGTGTCCAAAACTAGACACAATACCTCAAATTAGGCCTCACAAGTGTCTTATACAACTTCAACATAACATCCCAAAGCCTTATACTTATACTTTATACGTAATTGTCACCAAACAATTGATACTAGAGCATACAATCATCACAGCAATATTTGATTCTGTGCTTTCCACTCCCTGGATTACAAATATTAAATATTAAAAATATTTAAAATAGTAAATATTAAAAATTTAAATTATAAATCATAAATAGAAAATAGAAAAATGGAAAGTAAGATAGTGCAAAAAAACCGAGAGGCAGGTCCGGATATTTGGAAGGTACGGCCCAGATCCGGATCAGGATCCTTTCAGCAGTCGTATCACAGTTGGAAAGAAGCTGTTCCCAAATCTGGCCGTAGGAGTCTTTATTGGAAAATGTAAACGCATACATTGTATTTTCTATATTTACTATGTATATATTACAGTATTTCAGTATACAGTATTTACTCAACAGTATTTCAGTATTTACTCAAATGCACACATTGTATTTTCGATATTTACTATGTAACCACTGCTAGCTGAATAGAAGGTATTCACTATGTAGCCATGACTTTTAACCTAATCACTATTAATTCATGAAGAGAACTAGAATGAAACCAAGTAGCAAGATAACGGTGGCGAGTAAGGTGATGAAATATGTGGCAGTATGTCAACACAAGACTAATTAAGAGATAACTGTGTTTAGGGATGAGAGGACACCTGGTCTAAAATGTAAACTAGGACATAATTAAGTTGGGGAGTAAAACAATAGTGGAAAGTCGAGAGCGGATATATTGATAATATGTAATCACAGGCCGACTGGATATGATAATGTAGCTAAGATAGGAATTGCTATAAAAAATGCTGTATACAAGCCTCGAGGGGCAGTCAGCTACTATCTTTCTGATTGTCTCAGCTTTGATTTGCAAATTAAAGTTTAAAACTTTTTGAAGAATTTTCTGCGTCTCCTTGTCGTTTGTGAGAAACGAGAAACCACGACATCTTCAAGCTCCTGAGCCTTCTCCCGGAGGGAAGAGGGATGAAAAGTATGTTGGCTGGGTGGGTTGTGTCCTTGATTATCCTGGCAGCACTGCTCCGACAGCGTGCGGTGTAAGGTGAGTCCAAGGATGGAAGATTGGTTTGTGTGATGTGCTGCGCCGTGTTCACGATCTTCTGCAGCTTCTTCCGGTCTTGGACAGGACAACTTCCATACCAGGTTATGATGCACCCTAGAAGTCAATACTTGGATTTATGAAGGCCAATGTGCTGTAAACTTTCTTTACAGTTTCATACTGTATCTTTGAAGGAAAGAGATCACCAGATGTTCATCTGATTAATTCCTGTAAAGTAGGCTTGTACTATAAAGCGAGATTAAGCAGATGACCAATAGTCTCCATAATTTAACAAACATGGAGCGTGGAACAGTAAGGCACATTACAGGCCCTGCGGCTCACAATCTTGTACTGATTTTTAATCTACTACACAGTCCATCTGATTCTTCTGTCCCACATAGCCCTCCACTTTTCTTTCATCCATGTGCCTGTCCAAGAGTCTCTTAATTGCCCCACCACTCTCTTCCAAAAAACTTACCACTGACATCCTCCCTATCCTTTCCTCCAGTCATCTTAAGATTATGCCCCCTCGTATTAGCCATTTCTGCCCTGGGAAAAAGTCTCCGTCTGCCCAATCTATCTATACCCCTTATCATCTTTACAACTGTGTTCTGTGTTGTTTGCTGACTATGGTGCACATGCTAAATTTGCCACCAAAATGTGTGGCAACACTTGCGGGCTGCCCCCAGCAAACCCTTGGATGTGTTGGTGTTAATACAAATGATAGTCATAGTCATAGTCATACTTTATTGATCCCGGGGGAAATTGGTTTTCGTTACAGTTGCACCATAAATAATAAATAGTAATAAAACCATAAATAGTTAAATAGTAATATGTAAATTATGCCAGTAAATTATGAAATAAGTCCAGGACCAGCCTATCGGCTCAGGGTTTCTGACCCGCCAAGGGAGGAGTTGTAAAGTTTGATGGCCACAGGCAGGATTGACTTCCTATGACGCTCCGTGTTGCATCTTGGTGGAATGAGTCTCTGGCTGAATGTACTCCTGTGCCCACCCAGTACATTATGTAGTGGATGGGAGACATTGTCCAAGATGGCATGCAACTTGGACAGCATCCTCTTTTCAGACACCACCGTGAGAGAGTCCAGTTCCAGCCCCATAACATCACTGGCCTTACAAATGAGTTTGTTGATTCTGTTGGTGTCTGCTACCTTCAGCCTGCTGCCCCAGCACACATGATAGCACTGGCCACCACAGACTCGTAGAACATCCTCAGCATTGTCCGGCAGATGTTAAAGGACCTCAGTCTCCTCAGGAAATAGAGACGGCTCTGACCCTTCTTGTAGACAGCGTCAGTGTTCTTTGACCAGTGATGCATTTCATTTTATGTTTTGATATACATGTGATAAATGAATCTAAATTGAAATCTATCATGCCATCTCTCTCCCTCCTTCACTCCAAAGAGAAAAGCTTATTTTGCTCAGCCTATCTTCATAAGACATTCTGGTAAATCTCCTCTACAACCTCCTCCCTTAAATGAAGAAGAAAGAGTTTTTATCAGGTTGGCAGGGTATATGTATAAACGATATGTCCGCCAATTAGGGGATCTCAGAATAGGGGATCGCAGCCTTGAAATAAGGGATCAATTATTCAACGAGAAGAAATTTCTTCATCCAGAGGAGGATGAATCTTAAACAGGAGGGCTTTGGAAACTCATTCACAGTGTTTTACAACCCGAGGGCTTCTCTGGATGACCAATACAGTGTCCTCAGGCAAAGTTAGAGGTAGAGGGGCTGGCATCCCAGTCACTTTCCATAGGACATAGACATCTACAACACATTACAGGTCCTTCGGCCCACAGTGTTGTGCCAACCATGTAACCTACTCCAGAAACTGCCTAGAATTTCCCTGCTGCACGGCCATAAGCTCCATGTACCTATTTAAGAATCTCTTAAAAGACGTTATTGTATCCTCCCCCTCCCCTGTCGCTGGCAGTGCATTCCATGCACCCACCACTCTCTGTGTGGAAAAACTTATCCCTGACATCTCCTCTGTACCTACCTCCAAGCACCTTAAAACTACGCCCCCTCCTGTTAGCCATGTCAGCCCTGGGAAAAAGCCTCTGACTATCCACATCTTATCATCTTATACGCCTCTATCAAGTCACCCTTCATCCTCCGTCACTCTGAGGAGAAAAGGCCAAGTTTACTCAATCGATTTTCATAAGGCATGCTCTTCAATCCAGACAAAATCCTTGTAAATCTCTGCACTCTTTCTATAATATCCACTCTTTCCTGCAGGGAGGTGACCAGACCTGAACACACTGAAGTTGGGTCTAGCCAAGGTCTTATATAACCATAATATTACTTCCTGGCTCTTGAACTCTATCCCATGGTTAATGAATGCATGGTGCTTGGATGTGATTATCCTTGAAAGTTCCTACTCCTTTGAATTGGAATACTTAATGGTAATGGTGAACTCTCACCTATATTAGTATCACCAGATGACATGGCCTCAGAATAGCAGGGATGATCCAGGGAGGAGCATCTGAGAAGGAGTGTTTCATGACCCTGGTCGTGCACTCGCTGGAGTTTAGAAGAATGAAAGAGATCTCATTGGAAACTATTGATTATTGAAAAACCTATATAGAGTGGATGCGGAGAAGATGTTTCCTACAGTTGGGGTGCCTAGGACTAGAGGGCACAGTCTCAGAATAGAATAATGTCTCTTTAGAAGAGAGATGAGGAATTTTTTTTTGCCAGAGGGTGGTGAATCTGTGGAATTTATTGCCACAGATGGCTGTGGAGTCCAAATAATTAGATATATTTAAAGTGGAGATTGATAGGCTCTTGATTAGTAAGGTCATCAAAGGTTATGGGGAGAAGGCAAGTGAGTGGGGTTGAGAGAGAAAGAACTGAACTGAAGACTGGCTCTAATTTACAGCAAGCAGCTGAACAAAGAATATCAGTTTATGAAAAAACAACACTTTGAACTTTAGAAGTGTCGGCTGCTAGGTGTTAGCAAACTGGAATAAAAACAAGAAAAAAAGAGACTCTCTAGAGAGTGAATGTTGATCACACACCAAAATATCACCAGCATTTCTCCTGTCCAACTAGCAGCCCAGGCACCTTGACCACTGTTGCACAACCATTTGCCTACAGAGCCAGCCCCACCCACACTTTGGTAAATCATTATACCAGTTTGTGCTCCTTTTCCCTGCGTACAAACGGAAGCTGAACCCGGAGCGTCCAGTACAGGAAGTCACATAGTGCTGGTCTGAGAGGTCAGATAGACAAACTGCTTTTGTCCATAGACCGGTGAGGAGAATTGGTATGTCACCCAAGACTCAAATTTCCACAGAGGAACCATGGAGTACTGTCTGGTATGGAGGGGCTGCTGCACAGGATCAGAAAAAGCTGCAGAAACGTGTAAATTCAGCCAGCTCCATCATGTGCAGAATCCTCCCTGTTGTAGCATGGATGAAATCAGCGGAGAAACAGAGTCACTGGTAGATACAAAGCAGATTCTTTATTCGACACAACAAGGTACAGCAGGCATCATACGGACGGAGATGCTTTCCGTAGAAAGGTTTGCTAGCCCAATGTGGGCTCGATATTTATATGCTAAATACAAAGGCAATCGCTACTTAAAAAGTTACAGACAATGCTTCCTATTGAAGCTACATACAAAATATCACACCATCCTTTCCTTCTGATGCCAACATCTCTGGGTTGGTATCCACAGCCTTTAGGAATGTAAGTTAAGTCTATGATACATTTATTTGGCACTTCCCGTGCTAACATAGAAGACAATTAATATTTATAATGTATAGATAATACTGTCTTCGAAACTACAGCATCAGGTCAAACTACGGCGCCAGAAGCATCTTTTTAGGAAGTGCATTGTTGTGGACTCAATCCACAGTACTTTGTCAAATAGAAGTCTGGTGGTCAAAGTCATTTAAGTGTAAACAAGTCATCTACCCAAAAAGATTCACTCTAACAGTCCCTCCTCTTGGTCCTCTTGGACAAAATTAAACTTGTATCAGGAAAGGCCAACCTAGGAGGATCTGCTCAAATAGGACAGCGAAAATGCCCTGTCTCAAAATTCCCCCCCAATTTTATGTACCTTTATCTATCTTAGTGTTACCTAATCACTACCTACCAAATATTAAGCAGAGAGGCTGTTCCAAGTCTTTAGGAATGTGGCTCCTTTGGTGTGCCTGCTCTTCCCCTGCAGGCTGATTGCAGCTTAATTACATTCTTTTGTCTTCAGCCCTTTATCCTCTGGTCGCTGAAACTCTCCTTCCAGGAGCACCCACAGGCTCTCTCATCGATGTACAGGAAGGGGTTGGGGTGGCCTCTACATAAATGTCTGCAAGGACCTCTCCCCAGTAGCACCCCTCTTCTGAACTGTTCTGTTGATCACTGGCTCAACTGCTGAAAAGGGCCCAGCTCCTCAGACTGGGGTGACTGCTTTCAGATGCCGTGTGCAGTCTGAAATGCCATCGAAGTGGTGGAACTTGCCGTCTCTGCTTTAACTCAAAAATCCCTCCCTATCTGTTTCCCAATAAATTTCTATATTATGCTATAAAATTAATCATCTACCTTCAGCAACCAGCCTTCTTTACAGAGCACCATCATCATCACACCTTAGCAGGCTATTCATGGTTTTCCAACATGCTCTCAGTGTCTTCTGCCAGGCTCTCGGTGTTTTCTGCCTTTGCATTTTCTCCGGGTATGTTTTCATCAGCCGTGGTCAGGTTTGGCATGGCCGGCTGGTGTTCCTCTCTTAGGTTTTCTGTAATTACATGGTTACTGGGTACACTTGGTTCCCCACTCTGTCTGTGGGAGCAAAACAACAAAAAAAATTCACTCTAACATTCCCAATATTGAGATTATTTCAAGACTAGGTTCTTCAAGGAGGTAGCATTCCTCATTAAGGGCCCTCACCATCCAGGTCGTGCCCTCTGCTCGTTGCTACTATCAGGGAGGAGGTAGAAGAGCCTGAAGACACACGCTCAATAATTCAAGAACATTTTCTTCCCTTCTGCCATCAGATGTCTTAATGATCCTTGAAGCCATGAACGCTACCTCACTATTTAATTTAGAGATACTGCTCAGTACAGTCCTGAGTCTGTGCTGTCCAATTACCCCCATGTGACTAACCTGTACGTCTTTGGAATGAGGGAGGAAAATAGAACACCCGGAGGAAACCAATTCAGTAACGGAGAGAATGTACGATTCTTACAGACAGCAGCAGGAACTGAACCATTTTGCTCTCTTTCTACATTAATTATTTAATTTTTATATTTCTTGTTGTACCATAGTAATTTTTTGTAGGCATTGCAAAACAAGCTTCACAACATATCAGATCAGCAAGATGGCGGGAGCAATCAATGGTGACATTTTACAGGGAGCTCACAAAACTACTGGATACTCCAGTAGATATACTTCTGAACTGTGATTGCTGCTGTCTGCAGCCTGTAATTTCCCTTTTAAGAATGTACTTTGAACTGACGGGGATTTTGCAAACTAGGTTCTCAAGGATGCAGTTATGGCCCGGGCAGCCACTACTGGGGGTGGCACTGCATCAAGGCCTGAGAGCGGAAGACAAACTCAGCTCCATTACTCCGCGCCGATTGTTGAATTGAATTGACTCTTTTTCTTAAATCCTTCACATACATGAAGAGTAAAAATCTTTACGTTACATCTCCATCTAAATGTGCAATGTGCAATCAGAGTAATTTATAATAAATAGAACAGTCAATATAACATAGAAATACACTCAAATCAGTGTGACTTAATCCATGACATCTCACCTCTCCTGGAAGTTCCCGGAGTCTCCCGCATATTGATAGCGGCTCCCTGATGCCCGAAACTTATACATAATATCCTGGAAATTGATTTTTTGAGAGGGCGAGGGAGAGCGAAAGCAAGAGCGAGCATCCTGATTGGTCTCTCTTCGTGCTAAGTAGACGTATCAGTTTTCTCTGTGGGCGGGCTTTACAGTTGACCTCAAAAATAATGACACTGTTGTTCGCTGCACTGTTTGCAACAGTGACTTTTCTATTGCCCATGGTGGGTTAAAATGTAAACGACATGTTGAGGTGAGTTTAACAGGTGTCATTTGTTCATTAGCATAGCTAACATTATTTAAACGAGCTGGCTAGCTGCTAAGGAGCTACTCTATTGATGTCCTACATGATGAGGCCAAACTCCCTGTAGATTCGCTTAAAGTTGTACTAGAATAAACATGATAATATAATATAATATAATATAAGTACATATTTTAATGTCACATTTTCTGCATATACCCAACTTGGTTTACAGATCAGACAAAATCACTAAACAAAGTATTACATACACCCTTGGAGGTCAACTGGGGGTGTGGGGGGGGGGATATGGGGTTGTGTGGGTTGGGGGTCCTATCTCCCTGAAATGAGTTTTTGCAGGGTGGGATGTCTGCTTAATCAGTTTGATGGCCTGGTGGAAGAAGCTGTCCCGGAACCTATTGGTCCTGACTTTTATACTGCAGTACCATTTCCTGGATGGTAGCAGCTGGAATAGATTGTGATTGGGGTGTCTCAGGTCTCCAATGATCCTTTGGGCCCTTTTTCACACGTCTTTTTAAATGTCCTGAATCATGGGAAGTTCACAACTACAGATGCGCTGGGCTGTCCGCACCACTCTCTGCAGAGTCCTGCGATTGAGGGAGATACAGTTCCCATACCAGGCAGTGATGCAGCCAGTCAGGATGCTCTCAATTGTGTCCCTGTAGAAAGTTCTTAGGATCTGGGGGCCCACACCAAATGTCCTCAACCGTCTGAGGTGAAAGAGGCGCTGTTGTGCCTTTTTTACCACATAGCTGGTGTGTACAGACCACGTGAGGTCCTCGGTGATGTGGATGCCAAGTTTACCCTCTCAACCCCAGATCCATTGATATCAATAGGGGTTAGCCTGTCTCCATTCCTCCTGTAGTCCACAACCAGCTCTTTTGTTTTTGCGACATTGAGGGAGAAGTTGTTTTCTTGACACCACTGTGTCAGAGAGCAAGATTAAAATCGTGGAGCATAATTAAAATTGTCGAGGACAAGAGTGGAAAATCAATTGGTGTTCAGTGCTGTCTGCCTGCATTTGTCTGTTCACTTCCACCATTAGCCGGGAGGTGTGGGAGCCTCGGGTCCCACTGCCAGCACTGGCAGCAGTTGTTGCTCTACAGCCATTGAGCTCCTGGACTGGCTTCGCTCACCTCAGTGCTGAATGGGCCCTGTCTCTGTGGACTCTCCTCCAGGGACTCTGCAGTCCTTGTTCCTTGTGTTTTTGTTTACTTTTTTAAAAACTATTTGCATGATTTGTCTTCTTTTGCAAATTGGATATGTGGTGATCTTCTTGTGCTTGTGTTTTCAGTGAACTCAATTGTGTTTCTTAGTTTTGTGGCTGACTGTAAGAAAATGAATCTCAGGGTTGTAGAAGGTATACATACTTTGATAGATGTTTTATTGATCCCAAAGGAAAATACAGTATCACAGTAGCATTACAAGTACACAGATATACAAATATTCAAATTCTAGAAGAGAAATAAAAAAGAATAAAAAATAAGTTACCTCAAACAGTCTAACAGGAGGGGGTCATCACTTCCCCGGCTACAGGTTGACTCATTATAGAGCCTAATGGCCGAGGGTAAGAATGACCTCATATATAGTGCTCTTTGGAGCAGCATCGTTGTCTTAGTCTATTTCTAAAAGTGCTCCTCTGTTCAGCCAAGGTGGCATGCAGAGGATGAGAAACATTGCCCAGGATTGCCAGGATTTTCTGTTGTCATTTTTTCTACACAGCCTCCAGTGTGTCCAGTTTGACTCCTATAACAGAGCCAGCCTTTCTGATCAGCTTATTGAGCCTGCTGGCATCACCCACACTGATGACATTGCCCCAGCACACCACCACAAAGAAGATTGTACTGGTGACAACAGACTAGTAGAACATGTGAAGGAGAGGCCTGCATACTCCAAAGGACCTCAGTCTCCTCAGGAAGTAGAGGTGATTCTGAATTTCTTGTCCACTGCCTCTGCGTTGGTGCTCCACTCAAGTCTGTCATCCAGGTGCACTCCAAGGTATTTGAGGGTCCTCACCACATCCACTCCTCACCATCAATAGTAACAGGGAGCAGTGCAAGGTAGCCTTCCTAAAGTCCATCACCATCTCCTTTGTCTTACTGATGTTGAGCTGCAGATGATTCAGCTTGCACCATTTGACAAAGTCCTCCACCAGGGCCCGGTATTCATCCTCCCATCCTCCCTTTATACAGCCAACTATTGCTGAGTGTTCAGAGAATTTCTGCAGGTGACATGACTTGGTGTTGTATCTAAAGGCCACAATATACAGGGTATGCAGGAAAGGAGTCAATACAGTCCCCTGTGGTGCCCCAATGCTGATTATAACCATGTCTGACACATAGCTCTGAAACTGCACAAACTGTGGTCTGCCACAGGTAGTCCATTATACTGGATACAATGGAAGTGACAACATGCATTGAATGGAGCTTTCCCCCAGCAAATGAGGACTGTATGGTATTGAAGGCACTTGAGAAATCAGAAAAATATGATTCTCACAGTGTTGCCCTGCTAATCCAAATGGGAGTAGGCTTTGTTCAGCATCGTCGACTTCAATGTTCTCCTGGTTGGCAAACTGCAAGGGACCAAGGGCTGATCTGACCAGCCTCTCTAGAGTCTTCATGATGTATGAGGTCGAGGTCAGAACCACTGGACAGTAGTCATTCAAGGCTTTTGGTTGGCCCTTCTTGGGTGCTGGGACCACACATGTTGTTTTCCACACAGTCGGGACCCTTTCCAGGCTGAGACTCAGACTGAACATCCGCTGGAGAACTCCACACAGCTGCTCAGCAAACTCCTTCAGGATCTTGGGGGTTCACACCACCTGGTCCCAATGCTTTGCCATGTCTGAGATTCCCCAGGGTCCTTCTCACCTGCTTAGAAGTGAATAAATTTCAACTTTGAGATATGTCACTGAGAATAAACCTGCTTCTAATTCCAAAAAATCACTAGCCCAGCCCAAATGAGATGAATTAATAGGTTTTAGATCTCAGGACCACCGTGTGATACGGGGTTAACGTGGAAAGTTAAGGCTGAGGTAAAATCTCGGCCACGATATAAATGAAGGTGCAAGACAATGCAAGAGAATGAATGGACCTTCCCTTGTAGGCAGAATGTAATCACAACAAATGTAATTTATTAATGATAGGAGATTAATGGGATATTGTAGTGCTTGTTGTAAGCATGCTGGTGTAATTTATCGTTGGAAATGATGAGGCTGTTAGACATTCACTCATTTAAATGTAACAATATTATAATTGTGTGTACCCTTATCCTACTCAATCATTGCTCACCCACACACAATGGCCACTTTATTAGGCAACACATATGCCTGCTCGTTAATGCAAATATTTCATCAGCCAATTATGTGGCAGCAACTGAATGCATAAAAGCATGCAGACATGGCCACAAGGTTTAGTTGTTGTTCAGACCAAATATCAGAATGGGAAGAAATGTGACTTTGACCGTGGAATGATTGTTGGTGCCAGATTGGGTGGTTTGGGTATTTCAGATACTGCTGATTTCCTGGGGTGTTCATACACAACATTCTCTCGAGTTTACAGAGAATGGTGCAAAAAAATAAATAAACATCCGGTCAACGGCAGTTCTGTGGGTGAAAACACCTTGTTAATAAGAGAGGTGAGAGGAAAATGGCCAGATTGGTTCAAGCTTACGGGAAGGTAACAGTAACTCAAATAACCACATGCTATAACAGTGATGTGCAGGAGAGCATCTCTGAATGCACAACACATTGAACCTTGAAGTGGATGGGCTACAGCAGCAGAAGACCATGAACATACACTCAGTGGCCACTTTATTATGCACAGGAGGTACCTAATAAAGTGGCCAATGAACCCCAAGAGCTAAAGCAAAAGCCAGAGGCACCCTAGCTATACATGTGCCTAAGACTCTTGCAGAGTACTGCAGTTACAGATACAGAGAAAGTGCAGTGCAGGTAGACAAATAAAAGGTCATGATGAGGTGAATTCGGAGAAGTAGAATTCATCTTTATCATGTAAGAGGTCCATTCAACTTTATGATAACAGCGGGATAGAAGCCGTCCTTGAACCTAGTGGTATGTGCAACCAAGCCTTTGTTATAGTGTCTGACCAAGAGGAGAAGCGAGAAGAGAGAATGACCAGGGTAGGGGAAGGCCTTGATTAAGTTGGCTGCTTTCTTAGGCAGCACCATCCCTAAGAAAAATTCTGCAAAGATAAAGACTATAAGACCATTAGACAGAATCAGAATTAGACCAAGTGTGCTCCACTATTCATATTATTAGCCCTCTCAACCCAATTCTCCTGCCTCCACCTTTACTAATCAAAAACCTATCAACCTCCACTTTAAATATACCCAGTGACTTGGCCTCCAGAGTTTGTGGCAACGAATTCCACAGATTCGCCACCCTCTGAAGAAATTCCTCTTCATAGAGAAGTACAGCACAGGAACAGGCTCTTCGGCCCATCTAGTCCCTGCCAAAAACCATTTAAACTGCCTACTCCCAGTGACCTGCAACCTGCACCGGGACCATAGCACTCCATATCCCTACTATACATGTACCTGTTCAAACTTCTCTTAAATGTTGAAATCGAGCTCACATGGACCTCTTGTGCTGGCAGCTCATTCCATCCTCTTCCAACCTTCTGAGTGAAGAAGTTGCCTCTCATTTTCCCCTTACACTTCTCACCTTTCACCCTTAAGCCATAACTTTGGGTTGTAGTCTCACCCAACCTCAGTGGAAAAAGCCTGTTTGCATTTATCCCATCTATACCCTTCATAATTTTGTATATCTCTGCCAAATCTCCTCTCAATCTTCTGCCTTCTGAAGAATACAGCCCTAACTTATTCAAGCTTGCCTTATAATTCAGGTCCCCTAGACCCAGCAAATTCCTTGTAAATTTTCTCTGCACTCTTTCAACCCTGTTTACATCTTTTCTGTAGGTAGGTGACCAAAACTGCACACAATACTCCAAACTAGGCCTCACCAACATCCTATACAACTTCAACATACCATCCCATCTTCTGTACTTAGTACATTGATTTATGAAGACCAATGTGCCAAAAGCTTTCTTTACAACTCTGTCTACCTGTGACCCTACTTCCAACAAATTATGGATGTGTATACCCAGATCCCTTTGTTCTACCACACTCCTCAGTCCCCTACCATTCACTGTGTTTGTCCCGCTGAAATGCAAAACCTTGCACTTGTCTATTAAATTCCAACTGCCATTTTTCAGCCCATTTTTTCAGCTGATGCAGATCCCTCTGCAAGCCATGATAGTCTTCCTTTCTGTCCAATATCACCCCTCCCCACCCCCGCCAATCTTGGTGTCATTCGCAAATTTGCTGATCCAGTTAACCACATTACCATCCAGATCATTGATATCAATGACAACCAAAAGGGATCCAGCACTGATCCCTGCGGCACACCACTAGTTATGGGCCTCCAGTCAGAGAGGCAACCCTCTACTACCACGCTCTGGTTTCTCCCACAAAGCTGTAGCCTAATCCAATTTACTGCCTTATTCTGAATGCTAAGCGACTGAACCTTCTTGACCAGCCTCCCATTGTGGACCTGGGCAAATGGCTTCCTAAAGTCCAGGTAGACAACATCCACTGCCTTGCCTTCAAACACTTCCTGGGTAATTTCCTCGAAAAGCTTAATGAGATTGGTTAAACATTACCTACCACGCACAAAGCCATGTTGACTATCCCTAATCAGTCCACATCCATCCAAATTCTTATATAGATAGATAGATATACTTTATTAATCCTGAGGGAAATTTGGTTTTGTTACAGCCGCACCAACCAAGAATAGAGCGTAAATATAGCAATACAAAAACCCCCAACAATCAAACAAGAAAATGCAAACTATGCCAGATGGAAAATAAGTCCAGGACCAGTCTATTGGCTCAGGGTGTCTGACTCTCCACGGGAGGAGCTGCACGTTCGATGGCCACAGGCAGGAATGACCTCTCGTGCCGCCAAGTGTTGTATCACGGTGGAATGTGGCCGAAGTCCAACAGTAAAAAGTTCAATATCCAGTCTGCAAACACGTTCCTCGATCGTAATATGCCCCGGATTGCACCATCCGTTGTTAGCCAGAACAGTAAGCACCCAACTCCTTTACGCTTACCGCTCTCGGTGCACTTCCGGTCAGCCGGAACGGTATTACCCACCGAACTCCTCTTCTCCAAAGGTCTCTGTTGTCTCGACCCGGTCCTCTTTCCTCGGCTTTGTGATCCCCCTCTGTGTGTTTTCCTCCGGATTTCAGCAGGGGTGTCCACCGCTCTGTTCGCTAAGCCAGCCGGTCTTTGCTGGTCCGTGGAATACACAATGCGACCTTGCTTCTGTCCCATGTGTCGGGATGTAACCATTTCCAGCGCTAAAGAAAACCCAAATAAAACTCTCTCTACCAGCACGTTAGAGAGGGTGCAGCTTCGGCGTGTTACCGTGAGGAAAAAAAATACAAAAAATAACATAAATTAAAAAGTAAGAAGAAGAAAGTAAGACTAGATCGGAATGGCTGTACCAGGCTGCATGCACGACCGGCGCATGCGCACTAAGGAAATGTGCACTATCCAGTCCCTTTGAATACGTTCCAATAACTTTTCCACAACTGATGTCAGACTCATTGGCCTATAGTTTCCTGGTTTCTGTTTAGAACTTTTTTTAAACAGTGGAATGATATTGGCTATCCCTCAATCCTCTGGTACCTCTCCTGTCGCTAAAGATGTTTTAAATATCTCTGCTAGGGCCCAGGAAGTTGCTGCACTTGCCTCCCATATGGTCCAGATGGACACCATAACTAACCCTGAGAACTTATCCACTTTGATTTGCCTCAGCGTAGCAAACACCTCCTCCTCTGCAATCTGCACAGGGTTTATGAAGTTGATGCCGCTTTGCCTCACTTATATAGACTCTGTGTCCGTCTCCAGAGTAAATACAGTTGCAGCCATGTACTTAGGGTTTCCCCCATCTGTTTTGGCTCCACTCATGGATTACCATTCTGGTCTTCCAGAGGACCAATTTTGTCCCTAGCAATCCTTCTGCACAACATACCTGTACAATCCCTTAGATTCTCCTTCACCTGTCTGCTAGAGCAACTTCATGCTTTCTTTTAGCTTTCCTGATTTATTTCTAAATTCATCTCTTGCATTTCTAGTGCTCCATAAGCATCTCATTTATTCCTACTTGCCTAAACCTGCTATGCACATCCTTTTTTCTCTTAACCAGGGCCTCAATATCGCTTGAAAACGTAGGTTCCCGACACATGTTATCTTTACCTTTTATTCTGACAGGCACATACAAGCTTTGTACTCTCAAAGTGTTGTTTTTGAAGGCTTCCCATTTTCCAAGTACAGTGCACCTTTGTACAGTCTGTCCCAATCCACATTTGCCAGATAATTTACCATCAAAATTGGCCTTTTTCCAATTTAGAATCTGAACCCACAGATCTTTGCATATTTATTTTGAAACTAATGAGACTGTGGTCACTGGATACAAAGTGTTCCCCTAGACAAACATCTCCTGCCCTGTCTCATTTCCTAATAGCAGATCCAGTATCATTGGGACTTTAATGTACTGATGAAAGAGGTTTTCCTGAACACTGGAATAGATCCAGTATCGCATGATCTCTCATTCCGACTTCTATGTACTGATGAAGGAAACTCTCCTGAACACATTTGACGAACTCTGTCCCACCTAGTCCTTTTACAGTGAGGGATTTCCAGTCAAAATGTGGAAAGTTAAAATCACCTGCTATAACAAATTTATGTTTCTTGCGCCAGTTTGAGATCTCTTTACAAATTTGTTCCTCTAAATTCCTAAGACTGTTGGGTGGTCATACCTTTCTTATTTCTAAGTTCCACCCATAACACCCCACTATTCGAGCTCTCCAGTCTGTCCTGGCGGAGCACTGCTGTGACATTTTCCCTGACCAGTAACACCACTCCTTCTCCTTTAATTCCTCCATTCTGTCACATCAAAAACTACGGAACCCTGGAATATTGAGCTGCCAGTCCTGCCCCTCCTGTAACAAGTCTCACTAATGGCTGCAACATCGTACTATCAGGTGTTGATCCATGCCTTGACTTCATCCATCATTCCTACGATATTTCTTGCATTGAATAGGATGTTATATTAGGTGATTATAACTTTCCACATATTGACTGGAAAGTATTCCACACTTTCACATGCTGTAAAAGTACTAGATGAGACAGAGTTTGTCAAATGTGTTCAGGAGCGTTTCCTTCATCAGTACGTAGAAGTGGGAATGAGAGATCATGCGATACTGGATCTTCTCGGGACACTAGTCGCACCGTGCTCAACCTTTTGATTCATGACTTTGTCTGAAGTCTGAACAACATCTGTCTCCACAACCTATCCACTAACTATTCTGGCACTCGAGTTCCTATCCTCAAGCAACTTTAGTTTAAACCCCACCCCGTGCTGCATTAACAAACCCCCCCACTAGGATATTGGTCCCCCTTCAGTTCAGGTGCAAACCGTCCCTTCTGTACAGGTACCTGGTCTCATTTCTGTTCCAAAGGGACATCCTTGTATTCTGAGGCTGTACTTTCTGGTGCTAGACCTCTCCACACCCACCTGGCTTCACATATCATCTTCTAGCTTGGACTCCTTTCCTTCCCCCCACCTTTTTATTCTGTCAACTTTCCCTTCCTTTCCAGTCCTGAAGAAGCGTCGTAGCCCAAAGAGCTGACTGTTTATTCATTCCTGTAGATGCTGCCTGACCTATTGAAATCCTTCAGCATTTTGTGTGTGTTGCTTTGGATTTCCAGTATCTGCAAACTTTATTGTGTTTACAGTCTGTATTTATTTATCTATCCATCTATTTATTAATTTCAAGATACAGTGCAGAATAGGCACTGCTAGCCTAATGAGCTACGCCTCCCAATAAACCACTGAGTCAACCCTAGCCTAATCACAGGACAATTTACAATGACCAAGTAACTGATACGTCTTTGCGTTGTGGCTGGGTCATCTGGAGGAGGCCCTCCCGGTTATGGGGAGAAGGTGCAAACTCCTTACAGTGATGAAACTGAACTCGAGAATGTCTCGAGATGTAATAGTGTCACACTAATCGCTATGCTACCATGATGCCTCATTAATACTGTATGCTACCATGGCGTCCATTGGTGCCGTACGTTACCGCGGTGCTCCAATCGGAAACACCCAAACAGGGCCTATTTAATGCAAACCGCATCTACATCAGTTGTTAGTGGTATCTTTCACTTCCCTTTTATTTCCGAGCCTCAAAAGCTGCTGTACTTTCATAATTATAAATGAACATTATAATGCTCCATTTTAAATGTTTGTCGTCTTGTGTCAGTCTCATTAAAGAAGGCACAATTTGAACGCATCAAACCCTTTGCAGCTGGGACTTGAAATGAGCCTTTCGATGTTACTGAGTTTTGAAGTTTAACACAACATAAATTATTCAATATTAATGAAGTGGTGTACTGCATGATGCTATGATCTATATGCTACAGACTAATTCTGCTGCTCAAACAGTGGCCGTTTGCAAACACTTGGAACTAATTTATCATTGAAATGTCATGTGGTATAATGAACCCTACCTGGCAAAGGACTAGTAACTGTCTTCTTCACTAATCCAGCCCACTGATTATACCGTTAGGAAAACTGGTTTGATGTTGTTTGTTTTATCAGGATTGCTGTTTTCACAGGGCCCTGAGCATTATCAGAGATCCCCTGCGTCCTTCCCACAATCTCTTTTTTTCATGTATTTAGAGAAAGAGCACAGACCAGGCCTTAAGGACCATTGAGCCTCACCCCCCAGCAATTCACTGATTTAACTCTAGCCTAATCACAGGACAATTTAAAATGACCAATTGTCTTACCAACCAGTAAGTCTTCTAACTGTGGGAGAAAACTGAAGCACCTGGAGGAAACCCACCCATGGGAAGAACATACAAACTTGCTTACAGAAGACACTGCAATTGAACTCTGAACTCTGACACCCTGAGCTGTAATAGCATCATGTTAACTGCTACATTACCGTGGCTTTCCATTGACCCCCAGCCATCAGGCAAGAGGTACCATAGCATTAGGAAAAGGACTTCTTCCCCCCGACATTGAGACTACTAAAGTCCCTGCCACCATCCCAGGTCTCATCATGTATGAACTGCCTGTCCTGTTATATTGTTTACTTTTTGACTAGTGTCTTAAATGATAAATAGAAACATAGAAAATAGGTGCAGGAGTAGGCCATTCGGCCCTTCGAGCCTGCACCGCCATTTATTATGATCAGGGCTGATCATCCAACTCAGAACCCCGCCCCAGCCTTCCCTCCATACCCCCTGACCCCCGTAGCCACAAGGGCCATATCTAACTCCCTCTTAAGTATAGCCAATGAACTGGCCTCAACTGTTTCCCGTGGCAGAGAATTCCACAGATTCACCACTCTCTGTTAGTCTTCTGGAATATATTTTATTATTTGTTAATCTATTTGTGGTAATATTATTCTACGTGTTGTGTGTGAATTATATGTACTGTGAAGTGCACTTTGGTTCGGAGAAACATTGTTTTGTTTGGTGATATACATGTAAACAGTTGAATGACAATGAACTTCACTTGAACCTGACCTTCTCTGCTGAGGTGAGTAATTCATTCTTTTTAATTGCCCTGCTGGTTGTCAGGGCAGAGATATATCTCTACCAAAGGAGCTGTAAGGTGTTCCTTACCCTCTGCTGGCTTGCAGGTCACCCTTGGACAAGGTGTAGCCCCTGCTTTGCCCCTGATCAAGGTCATGTGAAGCCATGGGAGCAGGTGGTGGGCGATTGCATGAGGAGCTGGTACATATCACAACTCCTGGTTATGCGACCACTGACGCCAGGCAGACAGTCTCTGAAGAGTACTGATAGTAGCTGGGCTCACTCATCTTGTAAAGGCACTGTCTAGAAGGACCTCCCTCCTCTCTTCCTTCCATGATCTTCTGTCCTCCCCTTCTCCGGCCCTGTATCTCTTTCTCCAATCAACTTCCCAACTCTTCACTTCAGGCCCCCTCCTTTCTGGTTTCACTTATCACCTGCTACCTTTTACTTCTTCCTCCTCTCCCCCCACTCCTTCCCACTACTCTGAGTCTGTACTTCCTCATGCTAGACCCCCCCACCTTCCCCAACCCCCTCCTCCCACTCACCTGGCTTCAGCTGTCAACTTCGAGCTTGTATTCCTTCCTCTCTCCCATACTTTTTATTCTGGCTTCTTCCCTTCCTCTTCCTCTCCTCATGAAGGGATTTGGCCCAAAGTGTTAACTATTTATTCATTTCCATTGATGCTGCCTGACCTGCTGAGTTCCTCCAGCATTTTGTGTGTGTTGCTCTGAAATTTCCGGCATCTACAGATTTTCTCGTGTTTGTGAGGGCAATGTCAAACCAGCTCTGTCGAAGAATTTGCCAAGAGCAATCATGCTCATGGAGAGGTCGTGATCACCTACGTCATATGACACGGCACGTAATGAATGTTGTTTATCTACAGGAAGTGTAGACAGAATCTATGAAGGGGAGGCTGGTCAGACATTTTGTGAGACAGATATGTTACTGATAACATGTTAGTAATCATAATCAGTTTCTGAAAACGGATTGAGGCAAAACAAACTGCGTAATTTACCAGATCAGAGTGTCCTATCAAAGGACTGAGATTCATTTCTCAATATCAACACTTAACAGAAGAACTTATTTCCCTCTGAACCCCAAACAAGTCCTAACACCCTCTCATCATAAGTTGTGGAAGAGGGTCATAGAGTCATTCAGCATGGACCACAGGCCCTTTGGCCCATCCAATCTATGTCAACCATGTTGTCTACCCAGCTCGTCCCAATTTCCAGTGTTCGGCCCATATTCCTCCAAGCCCTCTTCCTCTATGTACCTGTCCAAGTGCTTCTTAAATTATACCTGCCCCAACCGCTTCCTCTGGCAGCTCAGTCCAAATACTCACCACCCCACTGTGTGAGGAAGTTGCCCCTCCATTCTCTTCCAGAGAGACCTGGAAGAATTGCCAAGGAAGCACAGGTTTAACAATGAAACACTGATTATAAAGCATGTTGCTATTCTACAGAACACCTCTGCCATCCGTAGGCTTGTATTCCCCCCGCTGAGTTACAGAGAATGCAGAACACATCTGACTCAGTCTGCACAAATCTTGAGTGGAGAGGCGGGAGTCAAAGGGAAGGAGTTCAGACAGAAGCAGAGCACACCAACACATCTCTTCCTGCACCACTAACTTTTCATCTTTTATTGCTACTGTTTCACTTATTTATACAACCCCTTGTTTTATTATAATGGTGTCAGTAACATTATACTGTTTTACATCAACATCCACCTCACACTTCATGTCAACCTGTCCATCTTAGGGCCATGTCACTCAAGAAGTAATGGTAATATAATTTTGTGACTGTATGTGCTGGATTATAATTATATGGGCTGTGTGTGGCTCTATTCCGTGGGCACATTATTGTACACCTGCTCATTAATGCAAATAACTAATCAGCCAACACGTGGCAGTGTCTCAATGCATAAAAGCATGCAGACATGGTCAAGAGGCTCAGTTGTGCCTTAGCTCTTGGTAGGGTCACCTATGCCAAACAGTCAGAGAGTAGAGACCAGCCTGAGAGTGGTTCGCCGGTCCTCCAGGTTTTGGGCATTCAGCTCAGGGCTAATGACCCTGACTGCTCAAAAAAATTGTTATGGAAAGAGCAAGGAAGAACCTTTCTGTGTCTCAGTGTGGCTGAGGGCCCTGAACCACACCTGGAGCACAATACAGAGGATGGTCAAAGAAAACAGAGATGAAGGACCTTCATTGCTGCCTCAGCCTCATGGGCATCTTCACTGATAGGTTGTAAACTTTGTTCTTTTGTAGCGGCAGCACATTGCTATAAAAAGAATTACCATAAGTTAGGAAGATAAACAATTTGTGCAGGCGAGGAAGGATGAGGTCATGGGCCATTCAGAAATCTGATGGCAGAGGGGAAGAAGCTGTTTGTAAAGCATTGTGTGTGGGTCATCCAGCTCCTGTGCTCCTCCCTGATTGTTGTAACAAGCAGATGGCATGTCCTGAATGGTGAGGGTCATGGTAGTGGATGTTGCCTTCTCGAGGCTGACCTCTTGAAGGTGTCCTCGACAATGGAGAGGGTAATGCCTGGAAGAACATCCTGGCAGAAGCACAAAATGAGAAATGAAGAAAAATTTTACAAGTCTGGTTCTCAACGGAAGACACTATTAACAAGCAGATTGAATCAGATGCAACTCACGAAGCTATGCATCTGTGGGATTGGGGCTGAGGGGTGAGTCGTGGTCACCGGGGGAGTCAATGCTCACAACGACTGATAGCCAGAGATACGTGCCAGTGGAGATCGCTCAGCTATTCGGTTAGCCGGAACCCAACGGTTACTAGCAGCCAGCGTGACAGCCAACCAATCAGAACAATGAGTCAGACCAATATAAAATGCGAGCACTTGGCAGAAACAAAACTTAATTGCTCACTGATGATGTCACCTCGACAGGTGAAACAATGTTTGTGACCTTACCTCCAGGTTCGGCAAACAACCCTACAAGCAAGAGTTATGCCTGTGTTGGAGCAGAATGAGTCTACAGCCCTCTACAGTATCTTGCAATTCTGTGCATTGGGGACTCCATACCAGGCAGAGATACGACTAGCCAGAATGCTCTGATGGAGAGAGCCCAGAGAAGGTTCACGACAATGACCCCAGGAATGAAAGGGTATAAGGAGTGTTTGATGGCTGTGGGTTTGTACTCACTAGAGTTTAGAAGAATGAGGGTGGATCTCATTGAAACCGACCAAATATTGAAAGGCCTGGATGGAACAGTTGTGGAGAGGATGTTTCCAGTAGTCGGGGAATCTACAATCAGAGGGCACAGCCTCAGAATAGAGGGACGTTCAGTTAGATGGAGATGTGAAGGAATTTCTTTAGGAAGAGGATGGTGAATCTGTGCAATTCATTGCCACAAACAGCTGTGCAGGCCAAGTCATTGGATATATTTAAATAGGAGATTAATAGCTTCTTGATTAGTCAGGGCATCAGACGTTACTAGGAGGAGGCAGGAAATGGGGTTGAGAGGGATAATAATCAGCCATGATGGAATGGTGGAGTAAACTCAACACTCTTCAGGCCCTTCTATTTATTGTGTAATTCCTGCCCTGGTTTAAATGATCATAATTCAATACTTCACACTTATTGAGTTAAATTCCAGCTGCCCTTTCTTGGCCCACTCACCCCAATGCTGAACTGATTCCACAACCTATGTGTTCACTTTAAAGAATTCTAATATTCGTATTCTCAATATTTGCTACTTATATATTTATTATTAATATGATTTTTGTGCTTGCACAGTTTGTAATCTTTTGCAAAATCGGTTGTTTGCCCATCTCAGTTGTATGCAGTTTTCCATTGATTCTGTCGTGTTTCTTTCTATTTATTATGAATGCCCACAAGATAATGAATCTCAGGGTTGTACGTGGAGATATACTGTATATGTACTTTAATAATAAAATTACTTTGAACTTTGAACTCAAGACAGAGGAAGGAGTTGCCTATCAAAGATCAAAAGGTGATGTGAGAGAAAATAGAATCATTTCATGGTGATCTTTCTGGGTGGCACGTAAAACAAAGATTTTCATTGTAATTCTGTAGGAGAGGATGGCAGCGCGACGTCAGCACGCGCGGCCTTTCCAGTGAATGGTATCTGTAATCTGTCAAGTAGGGAACCGTGCACGATTCTGATTTGATGGAGACGGACGTGAGAGTACGGAGGAACATCTGGAAAACTTCTGAAATGCCCGCTTCGCTGCCGCTGCTACTGTGTGGTAACCGGCATCTCCAGAGCAGAAGGCCCCGAATTCTTGACTTTGCTTGTTTCAGCGGCCGGGGCTAGGTCGAAGGCGCTCGGCAGAGGATGGCGCTCGGGATGTTGTATCAGAGGGGCTGGTTGGAGGCTCGAATTTTTCGGACGGACGGACTCAGTGTCGGCTGTGGTCGGCTGCTTCCAAGGCATCGGCAAGTTGACGGTGCCTGGAGGCTTATGGCAGGGAGTTTCTCCCTTTTGCCGCCTGCTATTGGGGACTCGGGGACTTTGACACTTTTTTTACCGTGCCCATGGTTTGTTCTTCATCAAATTATGGTATTGCTTTGCACTGCTGTAACTATATGTTATAATTATGTGGTTCTGTCAGTGTTAGTTTTTGGTCTGTCCTGTTTTCTGTGATATCACTCCGGAGAAACATTGTATCATTTCTTAATGCACGTATGCATTTCTAAATGGCAATAAAAGAGGACTGAGTGTTCTTATAATCTAATCTATTATGAGACAGAAATAAACCAAACAAACCCACTGTGCCTTCTGCTTGATGGGCCAATTGGTCTGCTTCCCTGCTATATGTCTCAATGGGCTGAATGGCCTACCTTCAGTGATTAAAGAAAAAATTAACTTTGTTTTTCATTATGTACATCAAAACATACAGTTAAATCTGTCATTTGCATTCAAATTAATCAGCAAGGATTGTGCAGGGCAGCCCACAGGTGTTGCTACACTTCTTGTGCCAACATAGCATGCCCGCAACTCACTAACCTTAACTCATATGTCTTTTTAGAATGTGGGAGGAAACCCACGTGGACATGGAGAAAACATACAAACCCCCTACAGGCAGTGGCAGCAAACGAGGCCCGAACTTACAGTTGGTGCTGCAAAGTGATGAATTAACCGCAACACCAGCGTGCCGCTCACGACACTGCTGCGCTGCTCAGCGCTATAAGTCTCTGCAAACGCAGGAGGAAATTTGCTTGAAAATGTTTGCAAGAACTAACTTCAAAGTTTCTAAGTTCAAGATAAATGTATTATCAAAGTACATGGTGTATATATCACCATATACAGCCCTGAGTTGCATTTTTTGTGAGCATTCACAGTCAATATGAAGAAACGCAATATAATTTGAATCTGCGGTGAAAAAATGCACGCAACAAGATGGACAAGCAACCAAAAGATGCCAAACTGTGCTAATACAAAAATAAAAAAGAATCTATCCCCAGTAAAAGAGGGAAAAGTCAAGGAAAAGAAGCAAGAATTTGAATGAGGAATGATATCTCTAATTGCAGCTGCCTTTTTAACTGTGACTGGATTTAGAAGCAACTGGCTTAACTAAAAACGTTCAAAATAGCACAGTATTGTCACAAAGGACACAGCCCAGGATTCTTCATTGACAGGCACCGAGTAAAAATCCTAGGAATTCCACTGTCAATATTTAACCATGAAGATTAGTAATTTGCATAATAAGTGTATATAGAATTGGAAGATTAATAACGTCTACTATCTCGGTACTGACGGTAAGTGAGTGCCATTGTGTGCCAGCAAAATATTTCCCACCTCAGGTGACACCAGCACGCAACTGATTTATACCACTTCTTGACCCCCAACTTGCTCTCCATAGTGAGCACAGCTGGCTGCTTAGAAGCCCATTAGCAGCGGGGAAAATGGTGAATTAAGGTCCTATGCCGTCAGGTTCAGGAACCGTTATCATCAGACTCCAGAACCAATGTGGACATCTCCGTTCACCTCAACTCAGAATTAGAATCAGGTTTAATATCACTGGCATTTATCTTGAGATTTGTTATTCTGCAGCAGCAGTACATTGCAATTGAAATATATAATACTAAAAGCTGTAAATTATGGTTAAAAATTATATATATATAGTTAAATTAAATAAGAGAACAAAAAGAGAAAAATAAAGTAGTGAGGTAGTGTTCATGGGTTCAATGTCCATTCAGAAATCCGATGGCAGAGGGGAAGAAGCTGCTGTATTCCTAAATCACTGAGTATGTGTCTTCAGACTCTTGTACCTCTTCCCTGATGGTAGCGGTGAGAAAGGGGCATGTCGTGGGTGTTGGCCTTAGACCAAAAGACCATAAGACTGAGGAGCAAGATTAGGCCATTCAGCCCATCGAGTCTGCCCCGTTATTCCATCATGGCCGATCTCAGAACCCACTCAACGCCATACACCATATCCTTTGATGTCCTGACCAATCAGGAAACTATCAACTTTCACCTTAAATATAGCCACGGACTTGGCCTCCAATGCAGTCTGTGGCAAAGCATTCCACAGATTTACTACTCTCTGGCTAAAAAAACTTCCTCCTTACCTGTTTTCTAAATGGTCGCCCTTCAACTTTGAGGCTGTGCCCTCTGGTTCTGGATATCCCCACCATAGAAAACATCCTCTCCATATCCACCCTGTCTAGTCCTTTCAACATTCAGTAGATTTCACTGAGATCCCTCCGCATTCTTCTAAATTCCAGTGAGTACAGGCCCAAAGCTGCCAAATGCTCCTTATGTGTTAACCCCTTCAGTCCTGGAATCATCCTTATGAACCTCCTCTGGACTCCCTCCAATGACAAGACATCCTTTCTGAGATATGGGGTCCAAAACTGTTGACAATACTTGAAGTGTGGCCTGACTAGTGTCTTTTAAAGGCTCAGCATTAGCTCCTTGCTTTTATGTTCCCCTTTAAATGCCAACATTGCACTTGCCTTCTTTACCACAGACTCAACCTGTAAATTAACCTTCTGGGAGTCTTGCATGAGGACTCTTAAGACCCTCATCACCTCTGATGCTTGAACCTTCTCCCCATTTAGATAATAATCCACACTATTGTTCCTTTTACCAGAATGCATCATCATACATTTGCCAAAACTGTATTCCATCTGCCACCTTTTTGCCCATTCTTCCAACTTATCCAAGTCCTGGTGCAATCACATTGCTTCCTCAGCACTACCTACCCCTCCATCTATCTTCATTGTTATTATTTGCACAACATTTCTTCTTTTGCACATTGGCTATTGGCCTGTTTTTATTATTTATAGCTTTTCATAAATTCTATTGTGTTTCTTTAGTTACCTGTCGTTGAGATGTTCCATCATTGAACAGTTTTCACAACCTATGGACCCACTTTCAAGGACTCTTCATCTCATGCCCTCAATATTTATTGCTTAATTATTTATTACTTTCTTTTTCTTTCTGTATTTGCACAGTTTGCTGTCTTCTGCACACTGCATGAACACCCAAGTTGGAGAGGTCAGAGATGATTCTGTTATAGTTATTATTCTATTGTGGATTTATTGAGTATGCCCACATGAAGATAAATATCAGGGTTGTGTATGGTGACATATATATATTTGGAAAATAAACTTACTTTGAACTATACTCTGTCCAATGGAATGTAATTAATGCTTCAGTGCTGGTAATAGGTGCTAAGCTGATCCAGTTTCTCTTCGTTTTACCCGGGTCTCAGGTTTGTGGAACCAGAATCAGAACCCAGTTCCCTGTCACAGACATCCTATAACGCATAGATGGTCATAGATGTTGAGTCACTGCATCCAGATATGGGCTGGCTAATCTGACCAGTGTCCAATCTCTGCCCAAGCTGACCTCTTGTATCGAGTCCAGTCATAGTAGACTCTACCTACCATACTGTATGGTAGCAGACCCTACGGCCAAACTGGTCCATGCCAACCAAGATGCCAATATCCAAGCATCTGGCCCCTATCCTTCTAAACTTCTATCAGAGTTGTTGTTGTATCTGATTCAACCACTTCCTCCGATAGCTCATTCCACAGGCCCACAGGTCTTGGCCTGGAGTACTGTCCAGGTGTGTGGATGGGAGGGAGGAGAGAGTTTTGCTGTTGCTGTTTTGTTGTTTGTCGTGTTCTGTGTTGTGCTGCCGGGCGTTGTGGGTATACTATGTTGATGCCAGAATGTGTGGTGAGACATCCTTAGATTGTCCTGGTTGTTAACGGAAATGACTCTCACCAAAGTTTATAGACACACCATGGAAAGCATCTGCTGAAAACTACAGAAAGTCGGGTGTCATGGTAGCGTAGTGGTAAGTGTGACACTATTACAGCTCATAGTGTCGGGGTTCAGAGTTCAATCCTCTGTAAGGAGTCTCGTACATCCTCCCTGTGGAATGCGTGGGCTTTCTCCAGGTTCCCTGGTTTCCTCCCACAGTCCAAAGACATACTGGGTAGGTTAATTGGTTATTGTAGATTGTCCTGTGATTAGGTTAGCATTAAATCCGAGTTATCTGAGGTCGCAGGGCCACACAGCTTGAAGGGCCAGAAGGGCCTACTCTGCACTGTATCACTCAATAATAAATAAATAAACAATCAAGCAAACAAACAAATAAATAAACAAAGTTTTGGCACAGCACAGCTTCCCCTCCATGGACTCTGTCTGTACTCCTCGGTTCCTCATTAAAGCACCCAACATCATCAAAGACCTTACCCACCCCAGACATTCTCTCCTCTCTCATCAGGCAGGAGAGTCACCTGAAAGCATGTACCACAGCTTTTGCCCCTCTTTTATCAGATTAGTCTCTTGAATGGACCTCTTGTTCAATTGAGATGGACTCTTGGCCTCACAATCTACCTCATTAGGATCTTGCACCTTATTGTTTACCTTCATTGCACTTGCTCTGTAACTGTTACACTTCATTCTGCATTGTTATCGTTTTACCTTGTTCTATCTCAATGCTCTGTGTAATGATCTGATCTGTATGAACATTATGCAAGAAAGGATTTTCATTGTGGCAATATTTAACTAATACTGTCCCAATATCTTTTCTCTCTCCTTCCTTCTGTGTGCTCCTTTCTCCCTGTGATGGGAGTTTGAGGTTATTTCTGATGCAGAAGGGACAGGGTTAATTGGTGGATTCCCACAGCACAAATTCCCATGGGTTGTGACTTAAACAATGTAATTGACTAAACCAATCAGTGTGTGAGAGAGACACAACACACACACACACACACACACACACACACACTGATAGACAGACACCTCATGTTCGTCCATCGTCATCGTCGATGAGGATCTCAACACCATTATGATGGTGTCGAGACTAGCGCGTGATTTGGATTTAAGTGAGGGAGAGTTGTGCAGCGTCAGCCTCCCTCTCTCTTCCCAATTCCCATCTGGATCCAGTGGCAAGACAGAGTCAAGACGGCTGGAGATGGGACTAAGCGCAGTGGATGACCAGGACGTCTTCTGTGTCTAGTCGTGCTCTACGCGTTCCACGACACTTGCAGAGACCGCCTTGTTGACCGTTGGACCTTCCATTGGTCTCGTCCGCTCAATCTGCCGGAGTCTGTCTTCACATGCTGGGGTAGACAACTCCCTATCTCACCGAGGGTTTGAGACCCGTCGGCTACCCTCACCTGGTTTAGCCGGCTTGTCGAAGCCGTTGCCCGGGGTGTGGCCGCTGTCACATGCAAACAGCTACGGGGAGCCACAGGTGAGAGCTGAGTGTCAGGTGGGGACCAAAGGTGGACTAACCGCCCCGAAAAGAATGCGACATGTTCCCCCACCAGAGGTGCTGCCCCTCCCTGACTCCCCATACACCCCATACACCCCTTACAGACAGACAGACACACACATACACACACGCACATACACACAGGCAGACACAGACACTCACACACACAGTGCGCACACACACACAAAAACACAATAAATAAAATCGGGATTCAGGGATTGGTTCACCGAGCTCTGTGTGAAAGTCACTGCAAAACAGAAGCAGCGTCCTCAGTTCATTTCATGAAGACCTGAAGCAGTTGTGGAATCAAATTTAAACTTGAATTGCAGCAGGGGGATAATTGGCCCAAACTTACAGGTTGTCCCTGGGAGTTCTTTTAGTGAGTTAGACTGCAGAACGGTCGTAGGAGATCAATACGGAGCCTCCTGATCAGGTTGGGTATGCGAATATAAAACAGGCTGATTATTGACATCCCAGAATGTGTGAAAGCTGGTACAACTTTCATTCTAGCAACACACATCAAAGTTGCTGGTGGAACACAGCAGGCCAGGCAGCATCTCTAGGAAGAGGTACAGTCGACGTTTCGGGCCGAGACCCTTTGAAAGAAGAGCTAGTAAGAGATTTGAAAGTGGGAGGGAGAGGGGGAGATCCAAAATGATAGGAGAAGACGTGGAGGCGGGGGGAGGTCTGGAGCCAAGAGATGGGCAGGTGATTGGCAAAAGGGGAATGAGAGGATCATGGGACAGGAGACCCAGGGAGAAGGAAAAGGGGAGGGGGGGAAAACCCAGAGGATGGGCAAGGGGTATAGTCAGAGGGACAGAGGAAGAAAAAGGAGAGAGAGAGAAAGAATGTGTGTATATAAATAAATAACAGATGGGGTACGAGGGGGAGGTGGGGCATTAGCGGAAGTTAGAGAAGTCAGTGTTCATGCCATCAGGTTGGAGGCTACCCAGATGGAATATAAAGTGTTGTTCCTCCAACCTGAGTGTGGCTTCATCTTTACAGTAGAGGAGGCCGTGGATAGACATGTCAGAATGGGAATGGGATGTGGAATTAAAATGTGTGGCCACTGGGAGATCCTGCTTTCTCTGGCGGACAGAGCGTAGGTGTTCAGCAAAGTGGTCTCCCAGTCTGCGTCGGGTCTCACCAATATATAGAAGGCCACCGGGAGCACTGGACGCAGTATATCACCCCAGCCGACTCACAGGTGAAGTGTCGCCTCACCTGGAAGGACTGTCTGGGGCCCTGAATGGTGGTAAGGGAGGAAGTATAAGGGCATGTGTAGCACTTGTTCCGCTTACAAGGATAAGTGCCAGGAGGGAGATCAGTGGGGAGGGATAGGGGGGACGAATGGACAAGGGAGTCGCGTAGGGAGCGATCCCTGCGGAAAGCAGAGGGGGGTGGAGGGAAAGATCTGCTTGGTGGTGGGATCCCGTTGGAGGTGGCGGAAGTTACGGAGAATAATATGTTGGACCCGGAGGCTGGTGGGGTGGTAGGTGAGGACCAGGAGAACCCTATTCCTAGTGGGGTGGCGGGAGGATGGAGTGAGAGCAGATGTGCGTGAAATGGGGAGATGCGTTTGAGAGCAGAGTTGATAGTGGAGGAAGGGAAGCCCCTTTCTTTAAAAAAGGAGGACATCTCCCTCGTCCTGGAATGAAAAGCCTCATCCTGAGAGCAGATGCGGTGGGCTGCTTTGACCTGGCCAGTAACCCCACAGAGCTGGGCCGAGTGGGAGCGTCCATCAGTGGGGAATGACCGATTCCTCTACATCCTCCAGCTCAAAAGCAAAAGCCAAAAGTGAAATGTCCTGGTGCGTCAAAAGCAGAATTTCTCGGTGCCACTTTGTCGAGCACCTCCACTCCATCCGCTGGAAGTAGAATTTCTTGGTGGCCAACTATTTCAATTCCTTTACCCATTCCTGTTCCGCCATGTCGGTTCATGGCCTCCTCTTGTGCCTTAATGAGGCCACTCTCAGGCTAGAAGAACAACGCTTCATATTCTGTCTAGATAGCCTCCAAACTGATGGCATGAACATCCATTTCTGCTTCCTGTAACTTTTCCCTCACACTTCCCTTATCTTCTATTCCCCACTCCAGCCCCTTACCTCTTCTCCTCACCTGCCTATCACCAGCCCCCTGGGTCCCTTCCTTCCTCCCTTTCTCCTATGGTCCACTCTCCTCTCCTATCATATTCCTTCTTCTCCAGCCCTTCTTCCTTCCTACCCACCTGGCTTCACCTATCACTTTCCAGCTGGTCCTCCTTTCCCCCCTCCCCACCTTTTTATTCTGGCATCTTCCCCCTTTTCGGTCCTGAGGAAGGGTCTCGGCCCAAAACGTTGACTGTTTATTCATTTCCATAGATGCTGCCTGACCTGCTGAGTTCCTCCACCATTTTGTGTGTGTTGATCCCATTCAACAGTGCTGTTCCACTGTGTGGCAGAGGCCCTTTCTCCGAGACAGGGAGTAATGCTGTACATGGTAAACTACCCTCAGACTCCTGCATTTCTATGACACCTTCCACATCAGTTCATCTCAAAGTGCCTCATGGCCAACAAATTACTTTTTGACTTCAGTGACTACTTGAAAACAAACTGAAGAATGTAATCAACACACACAAAATGCTGGTGGAACACAGCAGGCCAGGCAGCATCTCTAGGAAGAGGTACAGTCGATGTTTTGGGTCAAGACCCTTCGTCAGGACTAACTGAAGGAAGAGCTAGTAAGAGATTTGAAAGTGGGAAGGGGAAGGGGAGACCAGAAATGATAGGAGAAGACAGGAGGGGGAAGGATGAAGCCAAGAGATGGGAAGTTGATTGGCAAAAGGGATACAAGGCTGGAGAAGGGAGAGTATCATAGGATGGAAGGCCTTGCAAGGAGCACCAGAGGAAGATGGAGAACAGGCAAGGTGTTATCGTGAGAGGGAAAGAGAAGGAAAAAAATTTAGGGATGGAGTACAAGGGAGAGGAGGGACATTAACGGAAACTTGAGAAGTCAATGTTCATGCCATCAGGTTGGAGGCTACCCAGACGGAATGTAAGGTGTTGATCCTCCAACCTGAGTGTGGCTTCATCTCGACAGTAGGGGAGGCCATGGATTAATATATCGAAATGGGAATGGGATGTGGAATTAAAATGTGTGGCCACTGGGAGATCCTGCTTCCTCTGGCGGACAGAGTGTAGGTGTTCAGCGAAGCGGTCTCCCAATCTGCGTCGGGTCTCACCGATATACAAGAGGCCACACCGGGAGCACCGGACGCAGTATATCACCCCAGCTGACTCATAGGTGAAGTGTAGCCTCACCTGGAAGGACTGTCTGGGGCCCTAAATGGTGGTGAGGGAGCAAGTGTAAGGGCATGTGTAGCACCTGTTCCGCTTACCAGGATAAGTGCCTGGAGGGAGATCGGTGGGGAGGGATGGGAGGAGGATGAATGGACAAGGGAGTCGCATAAGGAGCGATCCGTGTGGAAAGCAGAAAGTGGGGCGGGAGGGAAAGATGTGCTTGGAGGTGGAATCCCATTGGAGGTGGCGGAAGTTACAGAGAATGTAATGTTGAGGCTTTGTAAAGCACGATCGAGTCCTCACTTAGAGTATTGTGAGCAATTGTGGGACCCTTATCTAGGAAAGGATGTGCTGAAACAGGAGAGAGTTCAGAGGAGGTTCAGGAAAATGATCCTGGGATTGAAAGGGTTAACATATGAAGAATGTTTAATGACTCTGGCCCTGTACTCATGGGAATTCAAAAGACTGAAGGGGGATAACATTGAAACCTATTGAATATTGAAAGTCCTCAATAGAATGGATGTGGAGAGAATGTTTCCTTTGGTGGGGGAGTCTAAGACCAGAGGACACGGCCTCAAAATAGAGGGAGAGCCATTTAGATGGAGATGAGAAGGAATTTCTTTAGAAAGAGAGTGGTTTATCTGTGGAGTTCATTGCAACAGACAGCTGTGCCGGCCAAGTCATTGGATATATTGAAGTTGGAGATTGATAGCTTCCTGATTAGTCAGGACATCAAAGTTTTCTAGGAGAAGGCAGGAGAATGGGGTTGAGAGGGAAATAATTAGCCATGATGGAATGGTGGAGCAAACTCAACACTCTCCAGGGCCATTTAGGACAAAGGTGAGGAGGAATTCTTTTTAGCCAGAGAGTAGTGAATTTGTGGAATTCGTTGCCACGGGCAGCCAGATCACTGGTTGCATTTACGGTGGGAATTGATAGGTTCTTGATTAGTCAGGGCATGAAAGGTTACGGGAGAAAGCAGGAGATTGGGGCTGAGAGGGTAAACGGATCAGCCATGATGAAATGGTGAAGCAGACTCGATGGGCCAAATGGCCTAATTCTGCTCCTACATCTTATGATCTTAGGGTCCAAAGATCACTGCGAGGTTGTGAGGGAATATCACACTGTATGATGCACTTCCAACTAACTGAATTCAAAGCCAAAAAGGATCGTTTGATCCTTTGTTACAAAGCAACAATAGAATTATTCAACTCTCTTGTAATTGATATAAAAAATAACTGGATCAAATTGAAACGAAGACGAGCAGTCAATAAAAAATATATGCTCTCTATTCATCCCCCTCTATGCCGCCAAACAGGCAAACAGGTGTCTCTATTTGTTTATTTTAACCATCACCCAGGTGCCACAAGCCGCCGGCTAACCACCACCCAAACCCACGCGACAAATTACCCTAACCCAGAGTGAGGGTGTGCAGGACAAATACAAAACCATAAAGACAATAAAAAGATACGTGGTTCCTACATTGAGTAACACAAACAAAATGCTGCAGGACCTGAGCAGGCCAGGCAGCATCTGTGGGGAGGAATAAACAGCGGACATTTTAGGCTGACACCCTTCATCAGGACCAGAAAGGAAGGTGGAAGGTGCTAGAATAAGAAGTTGGGGGGAGGGAAGGAGTAAGTGATAGGTGAGACCAGGTGGGTTGGGGAGGGGGAATGAAGGAAGAAGCTGGGAGGTGATAGGTGAAAAAAGATAAATGGCTGAAGAAGAGGGAATCTGATAGAATAGAGTAGACCATGGGAAAAAGGGAAGGAGGAGGGGATCCAGGGGGAGGTAGGGGCTGGTGAAGAGAAGAAAAGAGGTAAGAGGGGGCCAGAGTGGGGAATGGAAGAAGTGGGATGGAGGAGGAAGAAAAAGTAGTGGAAGTTAGAGAAATCAGTTTGCTTCTTGATTTTTGGCACCCTACAATGCAAACAAAGCAACATCCAGAGTTGTTTGCGTTGATCCAAAGTTCTCACAAAGGTTAATGTCCATGTTAATAATGTTGATAAGAACATAGAACATTACAGCACAGAACAGGCCATTCAGCACATGATGTGCTAACATTTTAACCTTCTGCAAGATCCATTTAACCCAGGGGCTCCCAACCGTTTTTTATGCTACAGAGCCTTGCCATTGACTGAGGAGATTGTGGACCCAGGTTGGGAACTCCTGATCTGACCCTTCCCTCACACATTGCCACCCATGTGCCTGTCTAAGAGTCTCTTAGATATTGTTAATGCCTCTACCACCACTCTGGGAAACGCGTTCCACACATCCGCCACTCTCTGTGTACTAAGCCGACCTCTGACTTGGGGCTGGAGGACTGTGGACGTGTGTAGGTGTGCGAGTGGTTGTGTGGGCGGGAGGAGGAATGGGGGTTGTTTTCTTGTTGTTGTTTTGTTGCTTGTTGTGTCGTGTTGTTCTACAGAACATTGTGGGCGTGCCTCATTGACGTCAGAATGCGTGGCGATGCTCTGGGGCTGCCCTCAGCATATCCTCAGCTGTTGGTTGTTACTGCAAATTATGCATTTCACTGTATGTACACACGATACTTGAATCTTGACATCCTATAATTTCCTCCAATCACCTTAATATTATACCTACTTGTATTAGCCATTTCCAGCCTGTGAAAAAGTCAGTGGCTTCCTACTCTATCAATACCTCTTATTATCTTATACCCAGCAGCTGCGTTACCGAGGACTCCGTGATCTACGGGCTGTTCCCGGGGACGCACACGGAGACCAACATCCGGTGCTGCTGGCAGATCATCAATTCGGTGAAAGACGCTCTTTGGTCGGCCCGAAACTTGATGGTCTGCCAGCTGACGGAGATGTCCGTGACTGAATGCTGCCGACTGGCACACTCTCGTCTGCAGGAGTACGTTCTGAGGGATGCACTCAAACTTGGTGCAGCCACCGCGAAGGCCCGGTGGGGAAGGACCACAGTTTAACGTTCATCACCCGTAGGAGGGGGAGAGGTTGGGTGGGGAGGAGACCTACCCTCATCAGCGGTGTGGACAGATAATCAACATGGTGCCCAAGGAGTGGGTGGAATTGTTAATTTGGGAAAGTATTAGAACCATTGCCTGCCTTTAGTGTTGAAAATTTTGATTGTTAATAAGTCTTAACTCTTGACCAAAGGTTGAGAGCAAACGCATGATTTACTGTAAACGTCTTTCATTTGTAAATGAACAGAGAGTCAACGCAAAATTTTTATTGTTAATAACTGTATTGAATAAGGACTCACAGTCAACGAATGGTTTTCTTTTCCTGTATGTAATTATTTTTATTTTGTAATATTTCTGAATAAAGTATTTTTGGAAAAAAAAATACACCTCTATCAAGTATCATCCTCTTTAGTACCAAAGAGAAAAGCCCTAGCTCGCTCAACTTATCCACATAAAACATGCTCTTTAGTCCAGGCAGCATCTTGGTACATCTCCTCTAAAGCTTCCACATCCTTCCTATAATGAGGTGACCAGAACTGAATACAATACTCCAAGTTTTATAGGGTTTTGTAGATCTGCCACATTACCTTGGGGCTCTCAGAGTCATAGAGCCATAGAAAACTACAGCACAGAAACAGGACCTTCAGCCCATCAAGTCTGTGCTGAACAATTTAAAGTGCCTAGTCCTAGCGACCTGCACCAGGACCATAGCCCTCCAAATCCCTCCCATCCATATACCTATCCAAACGTCTCTTAAATGTTGAAATCAAAATTACATTCACCACTCGCGCTGGCAGCTCATTCCACACTCTCACCACCCTCTGAGTGAAAAAGTTTCCCTTCACGTTTCCCTTAAACAATTTACCTTTCTGCCTTAACCCATGACCTCTTGTGGTAATTTCATCCAACCTCAGTGGAAAAAGCCTGCTTGCGTTTACCCAATTTATACCCCTCATAATTTTGTATACTTCTATCAAATCTCCCCTCTCTTCTACATTCTAGGGAATAAAGTTTTAATCTATTCGATCTTTCCTTGTAACTCAGTTCCTCCAATTCTGCAAAATCTTTCTAGATTTTCTCTGTACTCTTTCAACCTTACTTATACCTTTCCTGTAGGTAGGTGACCAAAACTTCATACAATACTACAAATTAGGCCTTAACAATGTCTTATACAACTTCAACATAACATCCCATCTCCTGTACTCAACACTGATTTATGAAGGCAAATGCGTCAAAAGCTTTCTTTACAACTCTATCTACCTGTGATCTCACTTTCAACAAATTATGGATGTGCATTCCCCAGATCCCTTTTTTCCACCACACTGCTCAGTTCTCTCTTATTCACTGTGTAAGATGCTTGAGCCGAATGCTGAGACTGATGAAGGTCACCTTGGGAGATTTATACTAGGTCCAGGACACAGGTAAGGAGGAACTCCCTTGTAACAAAGGGCCGTTCCACAACAGTAAAACCAGAAAAGTGCTGAGCAGGTCACACGAACTCAGTAAAATGGGAGGAGGACTAGGCTAGTAGGCTAGCAGGTCTCACAAGCCTGCCTCATCATCCGCTATGGTCGTGGCTGGCCTCCGCTCCTCTTCGGTATCATTTCTGCACACTCCTCTACTCTGAATAAGAAACAAGACTAAGAGGATGCAGAGTGACTTGGATAGGTTGGGTGAGTGGGCAAATTCATGGCAGATGCAATTTAATATGGATAAATGTGAAGTTATCCACTTTGGTGGCAAAAATAGGAAAACAGATTATTATCTGAATGGTGGCCGATTAGGAAAAGGGGAGGTGCAACGAGACCTGGGTGTCATTATACACCAGTCATTGAAAGTGGGCATGCAGGTACAGCAGGCGGTGAAAAAGGCGAATGGTATGCTGGCATTTATAGCGAGAGGATTTGAGTACAGGAGCAGGGAGGTACTACTGCAGTTGTACAAGGCCTTGGTGAGACCACACCTGGAGTATTGTGTGCAGTTTTGGTCCCCTAATCTGAGGAAAGACATCCTTGCCATAGAGGGAGTACAAAGAAGGTTCACCAGATTGATTCCTGGGATGGCAAGACTTTCATATGAAGAAAGACTGGATGAACTGGGCTTGTACTCGTTGGAATTTAGAAGATTGAGGGGGAATCTGATTGAAACGTATAAGATCCTAAAGGGATTGGTCAGGCTAGATGCAGGAAGATTGTTCCCGATGTTGGGGAAGTCCAGAACGAGGCGCCACAGTTTGAGGATAGAGGGGAAGCCTTTTAGGACCGAGATTAGGAAAAACTTCTTCACACAGAGAGTGGTGAATCTGTGGAATTCTCTGCCACAGGAAACAGTTGAGGCCAGTTCATTGGCTATATTTAAGAGGGAGTTAGATATGGCCCTTGTGGCTACGGGGGTCAGGGGGTATAGAGGGAAGGCTGGGGTGGGGTTCTGAGTTGGATGATCAGCCATGATCATAATAAATGGCGGTGCAGGCTCGAAGGGCCGAATGGCCTACTCCTGCACCTATTTTCTATGTTTCTATGTTTCTATTCCGCCTATAGAGCACAGCAAGAGTCCCCTTTAAATAATTGTTGAATCCTGGAAACATGTGCTGATCACAGTTAATTTGACAAGATTAAACCAGAAGTACTTGGCCTTAACAGCTCCAACTGTTTGTAAATACAGGTGCTCGAGAAACTCAGAAGCCTAAAGCTCTACACCAAGCCGCAGAGGCCTACAGGACCTCTTCTCTGATGATAGAATGAGAAGAGGGCTTGACTGGATGATGAAGGATGGTGAAGACCCTTAATGACTGTGTTGGTCATTGACACAAATGATGCATTTTACTGTATGTCTCTCTATACATGTGACAAAGGCAGCTAACATTTAATCTTTAGAATAACAGGAGAGGCGCTGATGAGAAGTGGGATGGGTGCTGGAGGAATATTGTGGTGATGAAGGTGGGATGGGTGCTGATGAAGATTGTTGTAGGGGAAAGAATAGTGATGGCTAATGACGAGTAAATTGGGATGTGGATTGTGCTAATGTGGCAACAGGGAACTGCAGACAAAGCCTGGAGTCAGAGATATTGAATGCAGCAGTGAAAACACAACAACTTTTGTTGCTGTTTGTGAGTGTCGGGGGGACTGGGGGGCTTTGGGATACTAACATTTTTCTGTGATTCATTCTTCCAGATTTTTTTCTTCTCCCTGTTTCGTGGATGACTGTGAAGGGTAAGAATTTCAGGCTGTATACTCTGTACATGCTCTGATATTAAACTGAAGCATTTAACTTCATTAATTATGTTAGCGTGTGTACCCATTGTTGTAATTGAAAGTGGGATTTACTGTTCAACCAATGGATAATCATTTTCATCCTTTACTTAATTAAGTTCCCTGGTAGCCACCATTCTGTTCCCAAACTGTAGTTTTACTGGTAATCTCATCCACTGAGAATGTAAAAGCTGTAACAAGTTCATGCTCAGGCAGATCAACTCTGACCCACCTTCTGCTATGTACTAGTTTTTTCACTAAGTCACCTGTTATTTCAAACACCAACTCCATGTAGCCTTTCAATTTGCTCCGACAAAGACCATAACTGCACATTAACTAGTTGGACTATGTAGCATATCATATTCCTAAATCAAATGTTCTGTACCTTAATGAGAAAATGTGCTACTTCCTGGCATAGTTAAAGTCATCTATCAACCGTGACTTCTGAATGCTAATATTTTTCAGTGTTATTTGTTAAGTGCCCATCAATGTGAACACAAACTTGGTTTCAATATGACAGAGAGGATATGCCATAGATCACCATTGTAGGTGATTACAGGTTAACAGGACTTGATTGTGATCACCATTATTTACGTAGGAGTGACACTTTCATATATTCTGAAATGGATCAACTTTAACAAGGATCAAACTTTTTCGCCATATATGTGCAGAATTTGCTGTGGTGTGTTGGTGTGACATGCAGCAAAAACAGCAACTTTCAGCAACTATACAGAATAAAAATTATATAAAAATGAAGCAACACACATAAAAGTTGCTGGCGAATGCAGCGGGCCAGGCAGCATCTGTAGGAAGAGGTACAGTTGACGTTTCAGGCCGAGACCCTTCGTCAGGACTAACTGAAGGAAGAGCTAGTAAGAGATTTGAAAGTGGGAGGGGGAGGGGGAGATCCAAAATGATAGAAGAGACAGGAGGGGGAGGGATGGAGCCAAGAGCTGGACAGGTGATTGGCAAAAGGGGTACGAGAGGATCATGGGACAGGAGGCCCAGGGAGAAGGAAAAGGGGGAGGGGGGGACTCAGAGGATGGGCAAGGGGTATAGTCAGAGGGACAGAGGGAGAAAAAGGAGAGAGAGAAAAAGAATGTGTGTATATAAATAAATAATGGATGGGGTACGAGGGGGAGGTGGGGCATTAGCGGAAGCTTGAGAAGTCAATGTTCATGCCATCAGGTTTGAGGCTACCCAGACGGAATATAAGGTGTTGTTCCTCCAACCTGAGTGTGGCTTCATCTTTACAGTAGAGGAGGCCGTGGATAGATATGTCAGAATGGGAATGGGATGTGGAATTAAAATGTGTGGCCACTGGGAGATCCTGCTTTCTCTGGCGGACAGAGCGTAGGTGTTCAGTAAAGCGGTCTCCCAGTCTGCGTCGGGTCTCGCCAATATATAGAAGGCCACATCGGGAGCACCGGACGCAGTATATCACCCCAATGAAGTTAGAATTTGTAAGCAAAGAGTTAAACGTTGGTATATATTAGAAGAAAGTGGAAGTCTGTAAGATCAAATGGTGTTAGCTTGAAGTGAGATTATTTTGAGACAGTACAAAGAAGCAGTCCACAGCCATGTTTAAAGAGAGTCAAAGAATTACAAGTTTGCAGCCATAATAGTGGAATGTGGTGAGAAACGTGTTTGTCTGGGCTGAAAGCTGTAAGACATGAGGAGGATGCAGCTGGCACCACCAAGGTGGAAAAGTATTAGTATAAAAGTTCAAAGTTTGAAGTAAATTTATTAACGAAGTACATATCTGTCACCACATACAACCCTCAGATTCATTTTCTTGTGGGCATACTCAATAAATCCACGATAGAGTAATAACCTTAACAGAATCAATGAAAGATCCCTCCAGCTTGGGCATTCAATCGGTGTACAAAGGACAACAAACTGTGCACACACAAAAATAAAGAAATAATAATAAAAGAGCTTTGAGCAGTGACCAATCCAGACACAGGAAGTTTTGAGCGGAGGAGATTTCATTCAGGTCCACAGCCCAGGTAGAAGAGGCAGCAGCGGGTTGCTATAGTGTAGTGGTCACCAACCTTTTTAAGCCCAAGATCCCCTACCTTGGCCTTAGTGAAAGGCAAGATCTACCTACTAAATCGTTTAGAGAAAAAACAGCTCAGATTGTACTTCCAACTTGAGGCCTCTTATTTGGGCTAATTGTATTTGAATTACATAAAATGTTTTTGTCAAACTTTCAAATTAATTCAACCAAGAAAACACTGTAACTAGCATATCAAACGCCATAGCTGTCTTTCTTTAAGAATAGTACAATACTTCATACCTTTAATTCTAAGTTTCATTATTTAATTTTATTTCAACAAGAAAAATAAAAGAATAAAAATTGACTGTTGCATCAGTGTGATGGCTGGGGCTGAATACTTTCTGCTAGTTCCCTGAAATTTGGCTCATAACTACCGACAGCCAGTCTGAGACAGTCTGTGACGTGTCTGTCAGTAAGACAGCTCCTGTACTTAGATTTAATAATTTTCATCTGTGAAAATGCAATTTCACACAGATAAGTTGACCTGAAGTAGGCACTGACTTTTAGTGCACATGTGGTGAGATGAGGAAACTTCTCCCTGCTGACAAGCCCCCTAAAGTCACTGTCCCTTGATCTTGCTTTAAGCTTGATGTCGTTTTGCAAATCAATTATTTCCATTTCAATATCACTTGGGACACCAAATACTTGCTGGAATTTGGCTGCTATCTGTTCTATATCCATTGGCGGAAATGGGTTTCAAATAAATGCAGCAATATCTTTCATGACGCTTAACTTCCCAAAACGTCGATCGAACTCTATTGCCAGTTTGTCTAGCTAAGCACAGTACTGCTCAAGCATTTTTTTCCTTGATGGCCTGTAACATTTTTTCCAAGTTGGGAAAGTGTGTCAGCCTCCCGTTCTTTAAATTTGAAATCCAAACACCGAACTTAAACGCATTTACTGTGCTTATCATGTGGGGCAGGTGTCGGTCTTTTTCCATGAGCTTGTTGTTAAGTGCGTTAGTCGTTAGGTCTGTCAGAAACCCTAAATCCAGTAGCCACTCATCATCTGACAGTTCCTCGTGCTCCTCGTTTCTTGGCTACAGAAAACCCTTTATCTCAGGCAACAAGTGAACAAATCGTTGCAGCACTTTGCTGCAACTCAACCACTGAATATCAGCATGAAGAATTATGTCTCCGTAAGCGGCATCGAGCTCATCCAATAACGCCTTGAATAAGCGGTGCTGAAGCACTTTTGCTCAAATCAAGTTTATCAGTTTGACCACCGGTGTCATTACATGAGAAAAGTCCACGACCTTCCCAGCCAAGGCCTGCTGATGAGTCACACAGTCCAGGGAGTCAGGAAAATCAGGGTCGTTACGGCACAGTGCTATAAAACCAACACGCACACCGCGCATTGCTGGGGCCCATCAGTAGTAATTGCCACCAGTTTATGAATGGGGTTGTCATGTTCACGGACATATTTTTTAAACTCATTGTAAATATCCTCACCTCTTGTTCTCTCCTTTAAGTGCAAAAGAATGAGGAATTCCTCCTTTGTTGTAAAATCCTGGGGGGGCCATTCTGACAAATACAACAAGCTGAGCTGTTTGCATTACATCCAGGGATTCATCGAACTGTTGTGAAAAATATTCACAGAGTGACAAGTCCTTTAACACTTGTCGATCCACGTCCTCTGACAGTGACCCTACCCTCCTTGTCACTGTTGCAGGGCCAAATGGTATATTACGTATTGCGGTTGTGATGTCGTTTTTGTTTTTAAAGTCATTAAAAACGGTCTCTGCGGCAGTGGCCATCGCTTCCTTGAATAAATCGCCATCTGTAAAAGGCTTTTTGTGTTTAGCCGAAAGGTGACTTACACAAAATGATGCTTCAATAGCAGCCTTATTTTGAGCAGCATGGTTTGTGAAAAACGATTGCTGAGCCTTCAACCCCGATTTCAGCTCCTCAAATTTCCTGACACGAATTGCGCTCTTTGGGGGGTAGGTGTCTTTACATTTCTGGTGGCTGGTGTTGTGGTGCTGCTCCATATTCCCTCTTTTAGTCAGTGCTTGTGTTTGGTGGCACAACATACATGCACACTTGTCTTTCGCCAAGGTAAATAGAACTTCCTCTTCCCATTCTGGATGGAATTTGTACATTTTCACCTTTCGTGGAGCCTCCACCATGCTACCTTGCAGGATATCACGAGCGAGTGCTGTATATTGATGTGTGGGACAGTCTGTACTCTTATCTAATCTAATTGGTCACTTTGATGCAGCACAAGCTACGCTGAAACCGCGGTGCATGGCAGAGGGGCTATACACACATGCGCACTGGACAGAAAGAATGGAACTAAAACCCCGCAACCTGGAAACAATCTCTCGTTACAAACAGCTTTCTGTAGCGGGAGTATTGCTACATTACCATTATCCTAATTAGTATTGCTTATTTTTAAAATGCTCACATTACAGCAGTATTTGTGTATTTATTTTTCTTTTTTTTTTGGGATCTACTAGGAAAGTCTCAAAGATCGACTGGTTGGCGACCACTACTATAGCGAAAAAGAGCTTTGGCCAATGACCAATTGGTGTTTGGGATTGATTAGAAAATTAGCAAGAGCAAATTAAAGAAAGTCAGGGGCAAGTGCAGCGGCCATCGTCTGAGTGGACAGAGTCAGAGTGGTGATCTTGAGGACAGGAAGTTCTGTGGGCGAGAACAAGATTCCCGGATGGTATGTCGCTTCCTGAGTGCCAGGGTCCGGGATGTCTTGGATCCTCAGCATTCTTAAGTGGTAGGGTGAACAGCCAGAAGTCGTAGTCCAATCACATGCGTAGGATGAGTGACAAGGTTCTGCATAGGGAGTTCAGGGAGTTAGATGCCAAGTTAAAGGGCAGTACCTCCAGGGTTATGATCACGGGATTGCTACCTGTGCCACGTGCTAGTGAGGCCAGAACTAGGAAAATTATACAGTTTAAAATGTGGCTAAGGAATTGGTGTATAAGGGAGGGCATAAGATTTTTGGGTTATTGGGCTCTCTTCCAGGGAAGGTGGAACCTGTATAGAAGGCACAATTTGCACCTGAACTGGAGGGGGACTAATATCCTAGTGGGAAACTTAGTTAATGCTGTACAGTGAGGTTTAAACTAGAGTTTCAGGGGGATGGGAACCAGAGTGCCAGGCCAGCTAGTGAAGAGGTTGTGGTGACAGATGTTGGTAAGACTTCAGGAATCAAAAAGTTGAGCATGGTGCACCTAGTGTCCTGAGCTGTGTATATTTCAATTCAATGAATATTGTAGGAAAGGCGGATGACAGTGCTGAAGATGAAGAAACTGGTTTACAAACAGAGGCAATGTGCAGTGAGGAGAGGCTGTTGATAGGGCAAAATTGCAGTCAACAGGATGAATTGCAATGTAAAAGGCAGTTTTCAGAGTGGGTAGTGTCCGCAATGCTTTCACCTGCCCGCTTCTCCTCCTTGCTGACAATCAGCACAGGCGTACCTCCAGGGTGAGTGCTCTGCCCACTGCCCTACCCTCTGTACGTCCCTGATTGTGCGGCCAGACGCAGTTCAAACATCATCTATAAATCTGCCATTGGCACAACTACTATTGCCAATATTTCAGATGGTGATGAGGAGTAAAGAATTGAGGTAGATCAGCTGTTTGCATGGTCTCACAGCAACAACCTTTCACTCAGTGTCAGTAAGATTAAAGAACTGATTGTGAACTTCACGAAAGGTAAGTCAAGGGACCACATGCCAGTTGTCATTGAGGGATCAGAGGTAGAAAGTGTGAGCAGTTTCAAGTTCCTGGGTGTCAACAGCTCTGAGAATCTATGCTGGGCCCAATATATTGAACCAATTACGAAGATGGCACAACAGTGGCTATATTTCAATAAGAGTTTGAGGAGAATATGTATGTCACCAAAGACCTTTACAAATTTCTATAGGTGTATCATGAAGAGCGTTTGGAGTAATGACATCACCATCTGGTATGAAGGGGCCCCTGCACAGGATTGGAAAAAGCTGCAGGAAGATGTAATCTCAGCCAGATCCATCATGGCCACTAACCTCCTCAGCATCCAGGATACCTTCAAAAAGCGATGCCTCAAAAATCATTAATCATTAAGGACCCCCATCACCCAGGACATGTCCTCCTCTCACTGCTACCATCAAAGAGAAGGTACAGGAGCCTGAAGACACACACTCAATGTTTTAGAAACAGCTTCTTCCCCTCCACTAACTGATTTCTGAATGGACATTGAAACCATTGGTTCAAGAACCTGATGGTCAAGGGATATAGCTGTTCCTGAACCTGGTGCTGTGGGTTCTGAGGCTCCTGTACCTCCTTCCTGATGACAACAGTGAGAAGAGAGCATGAGCTGGAAGATGGGGGTCTCTGATGATGGATGCTGTTTTCCTGCAACAGTGTTTCATGTAGATGTGATCAATGGTTGAGAGGGCTTTACCTGTGATGGACTGGGCCGTATCACTACTTTTTGTAGGATCTTCCATTCAAAGGCATGGGTGTTTCCATACCGGGCCATATGCTTATGATATTAAACCTGATTCTGATTGTGATATTTGCTCTGGACTCATACAAGTCCTGCAGTGATGGTAGACTGCAGACAATGACCTTTTCTGTTGACCTGACAGTTCACTGTAATTTTTGTACACTGAGAGAGGATGTTGTGCCAATCCAGACAGTAATGGCTGATGTGAGGGTGCTCTCTATGATGGCAGTGTAGAACGGTACCAGTCTGCTGAACTGCTAACCTTGGCTGTTTTATCCACCAATTTTGTCTCCTGGGGAGCATCTTCAGTCCTCATACGGACCATTGTGAATTCAAGCCCCTCACTAGAGAACTAACTTCTTCTGCGCCAGTAGGAAGTTGGATGAAAATAAAATTTTGACCGAAGTGTTGTGGGCAAAGACTCATACAGTGTTTAAAAAGACAGCTGATAATGATATTAATTACCAAAGCAAAGAGTATGTGCCAAGTTAGTGGAATAGCAACAATCTGTTGGAGAAACTCAGCAACATCTGGGGGGGTGAGGGGAGGGGGAAGGAGAAGTTGACAGGAGCAAGACCGATCAGCTGGTTGCATGGTGTGGCAACAACAATCTTGCACTCAAAATCAGGAAGACCAAGGAACTGATTGTGGGCTTCAGGAAGGAGAAGATGAGGGAACATTCACCAGAGCTCTTTGAGGGTTCAGCAGGCGAGAGGGTGAGCAGTTTCATGTTCCTGGGTGTCAACATCTCTGAAGTTCTATCCTGCATTCAACATGTTGATGCAAATACGATGAAGGCACTTAAGACATGAGAGTAGAATTCGGCCATCAAGTCTGCACCGCTGCTTGGCTAGGGCTGATCCAATTCCCTCTCAACCCCATTCTCCTACCTTTGCCCCATAATTTTTCATGCCCTGACTTATCAATAATCTACCATCCTCCACCTTAAATACACCCAATGACTTGCCTCTGTGGCAACAAATTCCATAGATTCACCTTCCACTGGCTCAAGAAAATCCCCCCCGCCCCCATTTCATCATAAATGAGAGTCCCTCTATTCTGATGCTATGCCCTCTGGTCCTAGGCTCCCTCACTATAAGAAACATCCACTCTACTTAGGTTTTTTAATACCTGGTATGTTTTGAGAGATTACCCCCCCCCCCCCCGATTCTTCTAAATTTCAGTAAGTACAAGCACAGAGCTGTCAAATGTTTCTTTCATTCATTCCCGGAATCATTCTCGTGAACCTTCTCTGGACTCTCACTAATGTTAACGCATCCTTCCTCAGATTGTAGGCCTAAAACTGCTCACAATACTCCAAGTGAGGCCTCACCAATGCCTTATAAAGCCTCAAGATTACATTCTTGGTTTTATGTTCTAGTCCTCTCGAAATGAATGATAACATTGTATTTGCCTTCCTCATCAACGACTCAACCTGTAAGTTAACCTTTAAAGAATCATGCTCTTGGACTTCAAAGTCTGGTTGCACCTCAGAATTTTGAATCTTCTCCCCATATAGAAATAGTCTATGCTTTCATTCCTTCTACCAAAGTGCACGACCGTACACTTCCCAACAGTGTATTCCATCTGATATCACTTTGCCCGTTCTCCTAATCTGTCTAAGTCCTTCTGCAGACTCCCTGCTTCCTCCACCTTTCTTCATATTGTCCACAAACCTGGCCATAAAGCCATCAATTCCATTATCCAAATCGTTGATATACAACGTAAACAAAAGCGGTTCCTACACCGACCCCTGCAGAACACCACTGGTCATTAGCAGCCACCATCCACATCAGCAGCTATACTTCATTAGGAGCTTGTGGATATTTGGTATGTCACCAAAGACACTCGCAGGTTTCTACTGCTGGACCATAGACAGCATTCTAACCGGGTGCATCACCGTCTCTTATGGAGGGTCCCGTGCACAGGATCGGAAAAAGCTGCAGGGGGTTATAAACTTAGCCAGCTCCAGCATGTGCACTAGCCTCCCCAGTATCGAGGACATCTTCAAAAGGTAATGCTCAAAAAGGCAGCATCCATCGTTATGGAACCCCAGCAACCAGGTCATGCCCTCTTTGCATTGCAACCATCAGATAGGAGGTACAGGAGCCTGAAGACCACTCAACATCTTAGGAACAGCTTCTTCCCATTTGCCACCAGATCTCTGAATAGACTATGAACAATGCCTCATTATTCCTTTTTTTTTCTCTATTTGTTTACTTGTTGATCTATTGCAATGTGATGTCTTTGTGCTGTACTGCTGGGGCAAAACAATCACTTTCAGTGCTAATAAATCTGATCCTGACTTCCACACAAGTAAATAGATACCAGTTGTCTGCTCTACCTATACCTCATATAATCTTATAAACTTTTATCAGGTCTTTCCTCAGCTTCTGCCTCTCCAGAGAGAAGACAAACAAATTTATCCAATATCTTCTTCTTGCTCGTACCTTCTAATTCAGGCAGAATCCTGATAAACCTCTTCTGCATGTTCCCCAAAAGTTCCATATAATCAAGTCTGTGTCTACACTCAATGCACATACAATGCAAGTTTAAGCTTATCATCATTCAAATATACAGCAAAATGAAACAATGCTCAGCTGGGACCAAGGTGTAAAACACAGTGCATAAATCACATACAGCGCACAAAATAATGTTAACACAATAACATTAACAGATAAAATAAGTATTTTATGGATGAACAAGTTGATATAAAGTGCATATACAACATCATGGTTAAATATACAACAGTATTAATGCTTCTGGCACTGTCATAAATAATGTGTACTGTTTGGTAGCACAACCGGTTCATATAATGCATCAGCTAATCTTATGCATTTATATTTATGTTATTTAAATTGTGCTTTTTATGCTTATTGTGTTTATGTTATAATGCATTGGATCTGGAGTAAGAATTATTTCATTGTCTTTTGCATTTGTGTATTGATGAATGACAATAAACAATCTTGAACCTTGAGTATCCTTCCTATAATGGGGCAACCTGAATTGAATACAAGTCTTATGTGTCTTCGATACCATTAATTATAATACTGTAGATATAAGGTTAAACTAGTAAATTGATTTATTTTTGTCACATGTATTGAAGTAGAGTGAAAAACCTGACTTATTTGATTAATTAATTTATTTTCTTTGGTGATACAGCCCAGAAGAGAACCTTTCGGTGCTTCGACCCAGAATTCCTGATTTAACCCTGCTGGGCCACTGAGTCACACCATCCAGCAACTCCTGATTTAACCCTAGCCTAATCACTAGACAATTTACAATGAGCAATTAACCTACTAAACAGTATGTCTTTGAACTGTGGGAAGAAACTGGAGCACCCGGAGGAAACCCACACATTCCGCATGGAGGACGAAGAAACTCCTTCCAAAGGACTTTGGAATTGAACTCCGAATCCTGCTGCCCCAAACTGTAATAGTGTTGTGTTAACCACTGTGCCATTGTGGTGCCCACTGCAAACTGTTCATACAGATCAATTCATTACGTGAATACGTTGAGGGAAAACAATAACAGCGTGCAGAATAGAGTGTTACAGTTTCAAAGTGCGGTGTCGATAGACAATAAGTCATAACAAGGTAGACTGTGAAGTTAAGAGTCAATCTTTTGGTACTAAGAAACAATTCTGTACACTCATTTCAGTGGGATAGAAGCTGTCTTTGATCCTGGTGATATGAGAATTTTGTATCTTCTGCCTACTGGGAGGGGGCAGGAGAGAGAATCTCCAGGGTGGGAGAGATCTTTGATTATGCTGGTTTCATTACCAAAATAGTGAGAAGTACATACAGTCCATGGAGGGGAGGCTGGTGTCTGCGATGTGTTGAGCTGTGCCCACAACTCTCTGCAGTTTCTTGTGGTCACGGCAGAGCAGTTGCTGTGCCAAGCCAAGATGCATCCAGATAGCAACACACATCAAAGTTGCTGGTGAACGCAGCAGGCCAGGCAGCATCCGTAGGAAGAGGTGCAGTCGACGTTTCAGGCCGAGACCCTTCGTCAGGACCCTTCGCCAGATGGGATGATTTCTACAGTGCATTGATAAAAATTGGTGAGGGTCAAAGGGGACATGCTGAATTTCTTTAGCCTCCTAAGGAAGTAGAGCTGGTGAGTTTCTTTGGCCATGGCATCTCTGTGGTTGGACCATGATAGACTATGGGTGATGTTTATTCTGATTCAGGTATAGTTATCATATTGTGTACTTCCTGACTTTGTTATGACATTCACCCAACCGCACCAGTTTCTGGGGTTTAGACTTTGGAATACGGATAACTGGTATGGTTCCTTTAAAGATTTGGGCCACCCCTCTGACTGGCTCCAGGATTTATAATATTTAAAGAGCACCTGAACTTAGGCTGTTTAGGATTCTTGTCCAGCATCCAGTTTAGAACCTTGTCTTTGTTTCAGTCTTGCTTCATGCCTCGATCCTAGTCTCAGATACTCCAGCACTTGGGTCCTAACCATCCTTGCCTAGTTCTCTCGTCACAACACGATTGAGCCAGCATGGACCCAGTGTGGTATCGGAGCTTTCGTCAGTTGTGGCCAGTAACAGTGAGAAAACTTCAAGACAGAGCCTGGAGATACACGACCTCCAGGTCGCTGCGTGCCAGCTAGCACAGGGAAGAAGCCAAAGCCACTCAGGTGAGGCTGTCAGGTGCTCTGCAGAGCCAGTCTATCTTCTGACCCCAGAGAGATCCGGCAGTGATCCGGGCTCTTGCCGTGGCTTCCTTACTCAGTGTTCATTGGTGCTCAATTTCCAGCTGACCTGGTTCCCCACAGAGTGTGGAAAGGTGGTCTTCGTGATCTTTCTCCTGACAGGGAAAACCTTGGCCTGGGCCGCCACACATTGGGAGTGAAGGTTAGAAATTTGCTAGGATTTGGGGGAATTCATGGCCTCTGTGAGGAAGGTGTTCTATCATCCCGCCAGAGCTAACCAAACCTTGGACCGTCCGATGAAGGTGCGTCAGGGCAGTCAGTAAGCAGCTGAGTATGCCATTGAGTTTCGCACTTTGGCCCAAGAGAATGGCTGGAACAGGGAGGCCTTGGTCACTGTGTACTGCCACAGACTCCAAGGTGAACGAAAGGATGCCCTTGCCTTGGGGAGCTAGCAGAGGACTTAGAGGCTGAGATTTATCAATCCATTTGCCTTGATAATCGCCTGGTGGAGCGAGAGTTGGATTATCTCAAGGGAACGAAGAGGGCTAGCCTGAGCCTAGCCTCAATGCATCGCAGTTCCATGTTCCCACCTCAGACAATGAGGAGCCCGTCTTCTGCTCGCGATCCTATTGAGCCTACGTAAATTGGCTGCATAAGAATCTCTGCCAATGAGAGGTTCCAGCATTGGAATCAAGGTTGCTGCTATAACTGCAGGGAATCAGGTCACCTGCAGGCTGGACGTCCAAAGCTTCAGCCATTGGGAGAACTGCTAAGGCCATCTGGTGTCAGAGGGACTGTAACAGCAGCAGCCATTACTCACAACCTCATGGATTTTGGTGTCACACTGAGGCCAGAGATCTCCCGGGGTAAAAACCGCTGAGAAGTTAATGCTTTTTTGGGTCTGGGGCAGCAGAAATTTCCTGGACTTGGGGAAGAGCTGTCAGCTCAACATACCACTGCAGGAGTTGAGCCAGCCCATGCCCACAACTGTCAAGTGGACAGCTGGGCACATCTGGCAGCAGGCATTGGTCTTGCGGATGATGATAGAGGATCACGTGAAGACATCAGTTTCTATATCACTGAGTCTCCTCACATACCCTTGGCTGTCCCAGCATTACCCTTCCTTGAACTGGAAGGAAGAGAGGATCATTGCATGGTTCAGTCGCTGTAAGAATGTATGGCTTTTGCTTGGTGTTCCAATACCCAGACCCTTCTGAAGCCTGCGGCCAACGAGAGGGCAGGCTCTATTCAGGGTACCCTCGAGCCTTCAGGAAACCCAGTCCTGCCTTCAAGGGCAGACAAGTCGACTGCAGCCAATCAGGGGTGCACTGGAACTGGATAGAGATGATCTCCAGTTCAGGAGCAAGCCAAGGAGATGCCCAAGCAGTCTGGAACTGAAGCAGCTCAGCCAAAGGGCTCCAGTTGTCAGGTTCAATCTAAGAGGAAGGCTCGAAAACAGAGACGCTTGGAGCCTAGTCCCAGGAGAGCAAGAACCATTTGTTGTGCCTCACTGCCAATGTCTGAGGTTACAGACGAGTATTTGGACATTTATTTGGCCTCTGTTTTCTCTGAAGACTCTTGTGAACATATAGAGGAGACTCTGGGGTCTGCTGAATCACCCCTGATACCTAAAGAGCCCCAGCAGTCATCCCCAAAGGAAGGTCCGGAGATAACTGTAGCACCCAAGCCAGTAGAAATATCTTCTGTCTACAATGGTTTGGGAAAGGTCTTCAGAATGGAAAAGGCCTTGATTCTTCCACCACACTGATTATGCATTGATTATAGAGGGCTGAATTGCATAATGGTCAAGAATCTTTACCGTCTTCCACTCATAAACACTGCTTTTCAGATTCTCCAAGGGGTGAGTATTCTTGAAACTAGGCTTGCAGAGTACGTACAGTCTGGTTTGCATAAAGAAGGGTGACAAGTGGAAGATGGCATTGAACCCAGTGATAGGGCACTATGAGTACCTGGTTATGCCCTTCAGCCTTGCAAATGCACCAGCAGTTTTCCAGGCCTTTATAAATAACATGCTCCTGGATGTTCTCCTTAAGTTTGCCTTTGTATACTTGGACAACATCCTAAATTTCTCGAAGTCCAATATGTTGCTCACATCAGAGGTATTCTAAAGAGGCCTCTTCATCATGGACTTTATCTCAAGTTGGAGAGATCTGAATTTCATGTAACCACTGTTGCATTTTTGGGTATCATTATCTCAAATGGCAATCTCAAGATGGACTTTAGTAAGACAAAGGAAGTTGGAGGTTGGCCACAACTATCCAGTGTGAAACAAGTCCAATGATAGCAGAGATTTGCCAACTTTTACAGAAAGTTCATCAGAAACTTCAGCTCAGTGGTGGCTCCATTGACAGTGCTAACTAAGAGATTCACGGGCCCTCTTGTTTGGTCTACCGAGGTGGAGGCTGCTTTCACAGAGCTCAAACAGTAGTTCATGACAGCTCCCATTTTGGCTGCACCTAACCCGGACAAGCTACCATCTGTGGCTGGGATGGCCGAAGTTGTCCTGCACCAGATCTTTAGGATCTGAGGTTTTCCAATGGACATCATGCCAGATCATGGTCCACAACTTGTGTCGTGTTTTTGGAGGACATTCTGTAAGCTGACTGGGGCAACAATCCCATGTTTCACCCTCAGTCCACCAGCAGATTTAGAACAAGCTCTAAGATGCTTGGCTGAGAGACCGGACGAGTTGTGTGTCAATTTGATGTGGGAGAATGTCACCCACAATACTTTATGACATTCAGTGCACGGAATGTACCCTTTCGCATGCCAATTTGAGTATTCTCTGCCACTCTTCCCTGAGCAGGAGGCCGAGGCTGGGGTTCCTGCAGAGGAAGACCTCATCTGCCGCTGTAAGGAGAAAATGGATTAGGGCAAGGGAAATTTTGTTAGCTTCTATGCAGAAGGCTGAAATAAAGGTTAATCGCAAGAGAAGACTGGGACAAGTTTTGCAGTCTGGGCAATAGGTCTGGCAGTTGACTCAGGATTTGCCGCTTCCAGTGGAGTCTAGGAAATTGGCCCCCAAATTCATTGAACCATTCAAGATTCTTAGGAAAGTGTACCCGATGGCTTACAGCTTGTAGCTCCCCAAGACCCTCAAGATCAATCCCACTTTCCACATTTCCAAATTAAAATCTGTGATCACCAGCCCCTTAGCCCCACCTCCATCTGTCCTGCCGCTGCCCAGGTTTGTTGATGGGGAACAAGGACTTCACCGTGAGAAGGATTTTGGATTCAAGAACTGTTCAGGGTATTCAGTAGTTCATTCTGTACTTGGAAAGATTTGGACCCAAGGAAATGTGCTGGGTTCCTGAAAGGGACATCTTGGACCTAGCTCTCATCCATGACTACCATCATCATCTCTTCGAGCAACAATGCTGTCAGGAGTCAGCCGTAGGTGAGGGGGTCCTGTTATGACACACACCCAACTGCACCACCTTCTGAGGTTTAGGCGCTCTAACTCTCTGGAATATGGTGAGCTAGGACAGCCCCCTTAAAGATTCAGGCCACCCCACCATGTTTTGGTGTCAGGATTTAATATTAAAGAACACCTGAAATGAGGTTCAATGCTCAATCATCAGCTCAGTTTTGGATTCTCATCTAGCGTCTAGTTTAGAACCCTGTTTTCGTTTCGGTCTCGTATCATGCCTCAATTCTTGTCTCAGATATTCTTGCACTTGGGTCCTAACCATTCTCGCCTAGGGATCTTGTCACAGACTTATGGACAGTATTAATTTAGAGACGTGTGTAAATGTTATGTGAGGACAGCCTACAGTAGCGTTGGGATCAGAACAAAGCAAATTGGAGACTGACCACTTGTGTCATTGCCATTTTGTCTTCGTACCAACAGATCTGACCAGTCAGCTGTTTACTCTGAAGACAATTACTATTCCTTCCCACCGAGGGAAATTCCAAACCAAGCCTGCATGTTAAACAGAATAGCGTCATTCAACTCAATTAGCATACTAATTGAACATTTGAATGGGAAAGTGTCTCCTATTGTGCCTGAGCTTTGTAAGTTTAGTCAGCAATAATGAATGGGCTCTTGGTTCCCACCCGCTGTGAGACAACTGTTTGCTCAAAGTCTGCCTGTCCCAGATCTGTGGCTTCAAAAGACCATAAGACATAGGAGCAGAATTAGGCCATTTGGCCCATCCAGTCTGCTCTGCTATTCAATCATGCTTGATCCTTCTTTTTCCTCCTCAGCCTCACTCCCCAGCCTTCTCTCTGTAATCTTCGATCAAGAACCGATCAAGGTCTGCTTTAAATACACCCAGTGACCTGGCCTCCACAGCTGCCTGTGGTAATAAATTCCACAAATTCACCACCCTCTGGCTAAAGAAATTTCTCCGCATCTCTGTTTTAAAAGGACATCCTTCTATCTCGAGGCTGTGCCCTCTTGTCCTAGGCTCCCCCATCAACATTCTTTTCAATTCCACGTTGTCCAGGCCTCTCAATGAAATCCTCCTTCATCCTTATAAATTCTAGTGAGTACAGGCCCAGAGCCATCAAACGTTCCTCATACAATAACCCTTTCATTCCTAGAGACGTCCTTGTGAATCTTTTCTGGACCCTCCCCAATGCCAGTACAACTTTCAATAAGGAGCCCAGAACGGATCACAATACTCAGGGTGAGGCCTCACCAGTGTCTTATAAAGCCTCAGCATCACATCCCTGCTCTTGTATTCTGGACCTCTTGGAGTGAATGCTAACATTGCATTTGCCTTCCTCACCACCAACTCAACCTGCAAGTTAACCTTTAGGATGTTCTGCGCAAGGACTCCCAAGTCCCTTTGCAGATTTTTGGATTTTCTCCCCATTTTGAAAGTAGTCTGCACATTTATTTCTACCACCAAAGTGCATGACCATGCATTTTCCAATGTTGTATTTCATTTGCCACTCTCTTGCCCATTCTTCGAATCTGTCTAAGTCCTTCTGTAGGTTATCTGTTTCCTCAACATTACCTGCCCCTCCACTAATCTTCACATTATCTGCAAACTTGCCGACAAAGCCATCTATTCCATCATCATTCTAAATCATTGATATAAAGCATAAAGAGAAGCAGTCCCAACACCGACCCCCTGCGGAACACCACTAGTCACTGGCAGCCAACCAGAAAAGGATCCTTTTATTCCCACTTGCGGCCTCCTACCAAGGAGCCAATGCTCTAACCATGCCAGTAACTTTCCTGTAATACCACAGGTATCTCCCAGGGGAATGTCACAGAGACCAGATCACAGGCACTGAGCGTAGGTCCATAGTGCAGAAGGGAAAGAGGGAGAAGAGAGGAACGGTAGTGATAGGGAACTCAAGAGTTTGGAGAACAGACAGGAAATTCTGTGGATGTGAACGGGACACCCAGATGGTATGCTGCCTCCCAGGTGCCATGGCCAGGGACGTCTCGGATCACGTCCACAACGTTCTGGAGAGGGAGGGAGAGCAGCCAGATTTTTTGGTACATATTGGTACCAATGACATAGAAAGGAATAGCAAAGAGGTCCTGAAAAGAGAATGGAGAGCTGGGCAGAAAACTGAGAAGCAGGAACTTCTGGGTAGTAATTTCTGGATTGCTGCCTGTGCCATGTGCCAGTGAGGGTAGAAACAGGATGATCTGGCAGATAAATGCGTGGTTGAGAGGATGGTGCAGGAGGCAGGGCTTTCAGTTCTTGGATCATTGGGATCTCTTCTGGAGGAGATATGACCTGTTCAAAAGTTAAGTCTTGCACCTGAATCTGAGGAAGACCAATATTCTTGCGGACAGGTTGGTTAGAGCAATTGGGGAGAGTTTAAACTAATTTGGCAGGGGCGTTGGGAACCAGAGTGAAGAGACTCAGGATAGGACGGATGTTCAAAAAGCAAAGATAGCATGCAGTCAGACTGTCAGGAAGAGCAGGCAGATGACAGGACAAAATTGCAGCCAGCGGGGTGAGTATCAGTGCATTTGGGATGCAGAATCAAAAAGGGTAGCAAATTCAATACTCAAAGTGTTATATTTCAGTGCATGGAGTATAAGAAATAAGGTGGATGATCCTGTTGCACTATTACAGATTGTTGGGTGTGATGTTGTGGCCATCACTGAATTGTGGCTGAAGGATGGCGTAGTTGGGAGCTGAATGTCCAAGATTACAAGTTGTATTGGAGAGATAGGAAGGTAGGAGGAGAGGGTGGTGTGACTCTGCTGGTAAATCAGTAGAAAGATGTGACGTAGAATTGGAAGATGTTGAATCCTTGTGGGTTGATTTAAGAAACGGCAAGGGTAAAAGGACCCTGATTGCAGTTATATACAGAAGGGAAAGAGGGAAGAGAGGGGAGCAGTAGTGACAGGGGATTCAAAGGTGAGGGGAACAGACAGGAGATTCTGTACAAGTACAAAAGGATTCCATTTTCCTGTAAGATTCAAAGTGGGATTTCCGTGCAGGAATTTTCATTTAGAACATAGATCACAGAAAAGAGAATATTTATTTATGTGTTTATATATACAGTGCAGAATAAACACTTCCAGCCCTTCGAGCCACACTGCTCAGCAACTCCCAATTTAGCCCTTGACTAATCATGGGACATTACAATAACTAGTTAACCTACCATCAAACACTCAGTGGAGACGCTTGCGGTAATGGGGAGAACGTACAAACCGCTTACAGAGGATGCTGGGATTGAACTGGTCCTGGACTTATTTTCTGGCCTAATTTACATATTACTATTTAATTATTTATGGTTTTATCACTATTTAGTTATTTAAGGTGCAACTGTAACAAAAACCAATTTCTCTCGTGACTATGACTATGAGCACTGAACTCCAATGCCCCAAGCTGTAATAGCATCATACTCGCCTAGCCTCTACATCATCATAGCGCTCTTACACAAAAGAGATTTTGTGGATGCTGGAAATCCAGAGTAACACACACAAAATGCTGGAGGAACTGAGCAGGTCTGGCAGCATCTATAAAGGAGAATTAACGATCAATGTTTCAGGCTGAGACCCTTTGTCAGGATATAGAACATAAAACAGTACAGCACAGGGACAAACATTCAATTCACAAGTTTGTATCGAACGCCTTAAAGTCAAAGTAAATTTATTATCGAAGTATCTATATGTCACCATATACAGCTCTGAGATTCATTTTCTTGGAGATACTTACATGAGATTAAAGAAATGTAATAGAATTTATGAAAAGCAATAAATAAAGAAACACTGACAAACAACCAATGTGCAGAAGAAGACAAATTGTGCAAATTTAAATAAACAACTAAAAAACTACTGAGCATGTGAGAAGTAGAATCTTTGAAAGTGAGTCTGTAGGTTGTGGAATCACTTCGATGCCTTTCTTTTGCCGGTGGGGAGAGGGGTATTGTTGCTCGCTGCTGCTTAGGTGCAGGAGGGGAGCTGGTGGGGGGACTTTGGGGTTCTAACATTTAACTGTCATTCATTCTTTGGGGCACTCCTCTGTTTTTGTGGATGGTTGCAAAGGAAAAGCATTTCAGGATGTATATTGTATACATTTCTCTGACATTAAATGTACCTTTGAGGACGTTGAAACCTTTGCGTCGTGATGAGTGAAGCTATCCACCCTGGATCAGGAGACTGTTGGTTGAAGGGTTAATGGTTAATTCTGTTCTCGAATTAGTGGTGTTGGACCTAAGGCTTCTGCACATCCTGCCCAATGGTAGAATGAAAAGAGAGCATAGCATGGGTGGTCCTAGGTGAGGGCTGCTGCTTTCTTACAGCAGCGCTGCTTTTAAGTGCACACAATGGTGTGGGGGGCTTTGGCTGTGATGGCCTGGGCTGTGCCCACCACTTCCTGCTTCTGGGTATTGGTGGCATCCAAAGACGCCAGCTATTGACAATATCTCTCTGTGCTCCTTCTCCCCGCATACACACAGCAACTGAACCATGAGCACCCAGTACAGAGAGTCATGCAGTGCTGGTCTCAGGAAACAGGTTAGCTTCGACCTGACTGCTTTGAGCTGTAGACTGGCCCATATTCAACCACTCTGATGCAGTCTAGTTGAGTGTGCTACCAGTATCGCTGCCACCAGCCTACGCACTATCGAAGACATAAATACAGAAACGTGCTGGAAAGGGGCCAGTAACATCATGAAGGATCCCACCCACCCTGCTCATGGACTGCTTGTCCCACTCCCATCAGGGAGGAGGCTACATAGTACCCACGCCAGGAGCACCAGCCTCAAAAACAGTTACTTTCCCCAAGCAGTAAGGCTGATCAACACCTCCACCCACTAACCCACCCCTCCACACCTCCAGCCACCAGTACCTTATCATTTCCTGTCAGAGTCACCTTATGTACAGCCACTCCTGTGTCTAACATCATCTTATGGACATACAATCAATCTGTCTACGTGAGCTATCTTATGTATTTATATTTATTGTGTTCTCGAACATATTGAGTTTTTATTTGTCTTGCATCGTATCTGCTGCAAAGCAACACATTTCACAACGTGTGCTGGTGATGTTAAATCTGGTGGATGTGTGCTGGTGAAGTAACAACTATACTGGTCTCCTTTACTCTTGCGTGAGTGGGCGGAGGGGAAGAAAGGAGCTTGCTTTGTTGCTCTGTGTTCTGTGGGTATGTTATGTGGTGACACATGCAAGTTGACCCCAGCACATAATTAGATCGTACAGGTTGTTAACACAAATGACACGTTTTACTGTATGTTTCGACAAACATGTTATAAATAAGGTTATGGGGAATGGGCACCAGCTGCCCCAACATTGAGGACATCTTGGAAAGGCAATGCCTCGAAAAGGTAGCATCCATTATTGAGGACCACCACACCCAGGTCATGCCCTCTTCTCATTGCTACCATCGAGGAGGAGGTGCAGGAGCCTGAAGACACACACCCAATATTTTAGGAACAGCTTCTTCCCTTCTGCCATCAGATTTCTAAATGGACAATGAACCCATGGACAGTACTTCACTATTTTTGCTCTCTTTTTGCACTATTTACTTTATTAAATTTGGTTCCTTAAGGTTCTCATAGCTGGCGGGAGGGGATGGATAGTGGGGTTAAGGCCTCACTATCTATTAAATACTCACGGTGGTGTGTGTCTCAAATAGCATCTGACAACCAAGTCCAGCTCCTGGCCTTCACGTGTGGCTTAGCAACTTCGTCCAGCAGAATAGTTTCTACTGACAGGAGAAGGGGCAAAGGTAGGTTACTGGCGCCTGAAAACCAGTCACGTTGGGCAGATGGCTCGTCAGCCGTGGTTGGAAGCTCATCTAGGAGAAGGAATACTCTGATTTCAAACCTCCACTATCTTACCCACTCATGGGGAAGGTTTCGGGAGTAAACCCCGAGGAAAAATCTTGAGCTGGAGCTCCTATGTTGAATTTAATGCTGACTGGCAACTCCTGTGACACCACTGGTGCCGAACTGTATGGACTCTGTGTTCTTTTGTGTGAATTAGATGCGTGGAGAAGGGGAGTCTGCTGCATGGGCAACAACTTCCTCACTCTGGCTCTGGCTTGCATATCATGTTGGCATCTGGGATGTAACATTAATGGCTGACCCCAACCAATGGAGGGCCTCATTTAGTTATTTTTTATAATTAATTTATTATACATACACAGTTTTCTAGTACTGTAGTAGTAATGGTAGTGTTCTAAAGCCTGATTTATACTTCTGTATCAACTCGACGCCATATCCTATGCCATTGGCTTACGCGCGTTGAGAGCATTTATACTTGTGCGTTGGTGTGTCTGCGTCGCTCTGCAATTTGGGCACGACTTCATGCAAGGCTTCATGGTCATGGTAGTCTTTCTCGGGGTAAACAAGAAGCAAGCGTCTTTTTTCGTAAAAGCAAAATGTGTCCTCCATAATTTCGGAGGTCTGTAAAGCTTTATGGAAAGCATTGCAGCCAGAGTTCCTTCCCTGCCCTTCAGTCGCCCAATGGGAAGCTATTGCGGCGTAGGAGGAAAAGCGATGCTACCAAGCAGACCAATCACAGCTGTTGTGGTCGCGTTGCCGCGACGCTTAGTTACATTTTGGGAGAGGTGCGCGTCAGGCTACGGCATAGGGATCCGTGTAGGGTTCGTGGCTATGCCGTACGTACGGCGTTGAGTTGACGCAGAAGTATAAATCAGCCTTAATATGTTCCGTATTTCATTTAAATACATAATATTTTACATAGTTAAATGATAGTTTGACTTTTTAATACTGTTTAACTATTTCCATGAAACTTTAGGTAATTGGGTCAGCTGCCTAATTAGACCAAAGTGTATTGATGTAATAGTCCCGATGTGTCCCAATTAATTGGAATATGTCAGATCATTGGTTGTAGGAACATTTCAATGATGGGGCAAGTGAATGCAGTTATCCCCTTCTATTCAAGAGCCTGATGGTTGGTAGGTAGTAACTGTTCTTGAACCTGGTGGTGTGAGTCCTGAGGTTGCTGTACCTTCTACTTGATGGCAGCAGCAAGAAGAGAGCATGACCTGGGTGGTGGGGATCTCTGATGATGGATGCTGCTTTCCTACAACAGCATTTTGTTCGCTTATGTCCTTTAGGGGAGGAATCCAGCCGTCCTGACTTGGTCTGGCCTCTACTTGACTCTAGACCCACAGAAACGTGGTTGACTCTTAAGTGCCCTCTGACATGGCCCAGCAAGCCACTCAGTTGTATCCAACCGCTAAAAAGAAAATAATAAGGAATGAATCTGGACAGACAACCCGGTATCAACATAGACACTGGAAACGACAATCGCAAAACCAGCGCTGTCGACCCTGCAAAGTCCTCCTTACTAACAACTGGGGACTTGTGCCAAAGATGGGAGAGCTGTCTCACAAACTAGTCAAGCAACAGCCTGACGTAGTTGTGCTGACAGAATCACACCTTACAGTTAACATTTCAGACTCCACCATCACCATTCCTGGGTATGTACTGTCTCACCAGCAGGACAGGCCTAGCAGAGGTGGTGGCACAGTGGATTACAGTAGAGAGGGAGTTGCCCTGGCAACACTCAACATCGACTCTGAACCCCATAAGGTCCCATGGTACCAGGTTAAACACGGGCAAGGAAACTTCCTGCTGATTACCACGTCCCATCCTCCCTCAGCTGATGAATCAGTACTTCTCCACATTGAGCAGCACTTGGAGGAGGCACTGAGGGTGGGAAGGGCACAGAATGTACTCTGGGTGGGGGCTTCAATGTCCATCACCAAGAGAGGCTCGGTAGTACCACCACATACCGAGCTGGTCGGGTCCTACTGGACAGAGCTACTAGACTGGGACTACAGCAGGCGGTGAGGGAGCAAACAAGAGGGAAAAACACACTTTACCTCATTCTCACCAACCTGCCTGCCATGGAAGCTTCTGTCCATGACAGCATCGGTAGAAGTGACCACCACACAGTATTTGTGGAGACTAAATCCCGTCTCCACATTGAAGAAACCCTCCACCACGTTATGTGGCACTACCACCGTACTAAGTGGGATAGACCAAACAGATCTAGCAGCCCAATCTGGGCATCTATGTGGTGCTGTTGGCCATCAGCAGCAGCAGAATTGTACTCAACTACAATCTGTAACCTCATGGCCTGGCATATCCCCCACTCTAACATCACCACCAGGCCAGGGAATCAATCCTGGTTCAATGAAGAGTTTAACGGAGAACAACACCAGGGCTACCTCAATATGAGGTGGCACCCTGGTGAAGCTACAAAACAGGACTACTTGCATGCCAAACACCATAAGCAGCAAGTGATAGACAGAGCAAAGTGGTCCCACAACCAACGGATCAGATCTAAGCTCTGTAACCCTGTCACAGCCGGCTGTGAGTGTTGGTGGACAATCAAACAACTCACTGGAGCAGGAGGCTCCACAAGTATCCCCATCCTCAATGATAGAGGAGCCCAGCACATGTGCAAAAGGTAAGGTTGAAGCATTTAATTAGAAGTGCCGAGTAGATGATCCAGCTCGGCCTCCTCCAGAAGTCCCCAGCATCCCAGATATCAGTCAGTATGCAGCCAATCTGATTCACTCCACGTGATATCAAGAAACAGCTGAAAGCACTGGATACTGCGAAGACTATGGACCCAGACAAAATCCCAGCAATAGTCCTGAAGACTTGTGCTCCAGAACTTGCCGCGCCACTAGCTAAGCTGTTCCAGTACAACACAGCATTGGCATCTAACCGGCAATGTGGAAAATTGCCCAGGTATGGACTATACACAAGAAATAGGACAAGTCCAACCCAACCAATTACTGCCCTGTCAGTCATCAATCATCGGCAAAGTGAAGGCGTCATCAACAGTGCTATCATGCAGTACCTACTTGGCAATAACCTGCTTATGGATGTCCAGTTAGGGTTCCATCAAGGCCACTCAGCTCCTGACCTCATCATCTCCTTGGTCCAAACATGGACCAAAGAGCTAAATACCAGAGGTGAGGTGAGAATGACAGCCCTCAACATCAAGGCAGTGTTTGACCAAGTATGGCATCAAGGTACCCTAGCTAAAATGGAGTCAATGGGAGTTAGGGGGAAAACCTTCCACTGATTAGAATCCTTCCTGACACAAAGGAAGATGGTTTTGGTGGTTGGAGATCAATCATCTCATCTTCAGAACATCACTGCAGGAGTTCTTCAGGGAGCTGTCCTAGGAGCAACTGTCTTCAGCTGCTTCATCAATGACCTTTCTTCCATCATATGGTCAGAAATGAGGATGTCTGAAGATAATTGAACAATGTTCTGCACCATTCAAGGCTCCTCAGATAGTGAAGCAGTTCATACCGAAATGCAGCAGGACCTGACAATATCCAGGCTTGGGCTGACAAGTGACAAGCAACATTCAAGCCACACAAGTGCCAGGCAATGACCATCTCCAACAAGAGAGGCTCTAACCATCGTTCCTTGACGCTTAGTGGCATCACCATCACTGAATCACCTACTAGCAATATCCTGGGGGCTACCATTGATAGGGAACTGAAATGATCTAGCCATATAAACACCGTGGCTACCAGGCTAGGAATCCTGTGGCATGTCACACACCTCCTAACTCTCCAAAGCCTGTTCACCATCTACAAGGCTCAGGTCAGGATGAGTGCAGCCCCATCAACCCTTAAGAAGCTTGACACCATCCAGTACAAGGCAGCCCACTTGATTCGTACCCCTTCCACAAACATCCAATCCCTCCACCATCGATGAACATTTGCAGCAGTGTGTACTATCGACAAGATGCACTGCAACACACCAAAGTTCCTAAGGCAGCACCTTCCAGGCCAACAACCACTACCACCTAGAAGACCGAGAACAGCAGCTACCTTTTGAACACCGCCACTTGGAAATCCCCCTCCAAGTCACTCACCATCCTGACTTGGAAACATATCACCATTCCTTCATTGTCACTGGGTCAAAATCGTGGAATTCCCTCCCGAACAGCACTGTGGGTGGACCTACATCTCAGGGACTGCAGCAGTTCAGGAAGGCAGTTCATCACCACCTTCACAAGGGCAACTAGGGATGGGCAATAAATGCTTAGCTGGTAATGCCCACATCCTGTAAATGGGAATAAATGAAACAAAAATTCATATAGATGTGCTCGATGGTTGGGAGGGCTTTACCCGTGATGTACTGAGCTGAATCCACTACCTTTTGTAGGATTTTCCATTCAAAGGCATTGGTGTTTCCTTACTAGGCTGTGTTGCAGCCAGTCAATATACTCTCCACTCTCTGACTATCCATCCTATAGGATGATGATGGTTCCTTTCAGTCATTTAGTGGGGTTGACCCCACTCCTCAGAAAGGAACAGCGTGTGCGTGAATGGATTGTAGGTGAGTAGGGGGTTGCACAGGTCCAGACCCACCCTCTCGGCTTCCCCTCCCGGATCCAGCGGCATGGTGGGGTCCAAGACGGCTGGGGGAAGTTCTGTTGCAGTGAATGGCCAGACCAAGCTTTGATGCAAGGGATGCCCTTTCCGCGCTTCACGGCCGTGTTTGCTAGATGGCCGTTGACCCTACGAGAGGGTTCATCCGCCCTTTGACAGGTCTTGTTTTTCGTCCTGCAGGGTGTCTAGCCACCCTCCTCACCAGGCAAGCCTGGTGGGGGAGCCGGTTTAGTCGCCGACCACTCGACCATGCAACAGGTAGTACTGGGTTACATGGTACCAGTAACACTCAGATGAGTGACCTGACTCACCAGTACACATATATAGAACTTTGACAAATTTTTCGACGTCATGCTGAATCTCTGCAGACGTGGGAAGTAGAGGTGCTGCTGTGCTTTCTTCCCAATTGAACTTATGTGCTGGGTCCAGGTTTCAGTAACTATTGTTAAAAAGCTCACATCTCTTTAAAACATGAATCACATTTAAGTGCTCCACTATCTTGCATTTAAGTTGTGAGATAATGCTTGAAACATCAGAGGCAGCACACAAAAGTAATAAAGATTTCGCATTAGTAAAACAGCAATTACTTCCATTACTGGAGGTCTGAGAAGGAGTGTTTCTGTGAAGCACACAGCAATTTCCACTCACTTGAAGCTTTTATCTTCTGTGCTAAGCCTGGTTAATATATTCTGCACTTCAGCTTTCTCCTTTTGCCAGTTCTGATTGCAGACTTTCTAAAGTGGTCTCTGATTACATCAATTACATCTCAACAAATTAATTTAGCTTCATAAGCACAAACTCCACCATGGATGGTCCCCAGCCTGGCTGGGAAAGGAGGAGGGTTGGCCATGGGGCTAGCAATCCCATCCTGCAAAAAAACACAGAACTACAGAAACACCAACAGAAACTCCAAAGGCCTCATCCTTGGGATCTTACAACTTGAAAGACTGTCCCAGGACAGAAGACTCTGGTGAACTGTTGTTGGCGGTCTGTGCCCCAGTATGGGTGATAGGCTTAACTTCAGAAGGACAGGAAAATGATGAGAGAAGCCCCACTACTGATACGGAAAAATTAATGCATTTCACATTCACCAAAATTAACAAGTATTAGATTATTAGTAAATATTAAAGTTCAAAGTAAATTTATTATCAAAGTACATATATGTTGCTATACACAAACCTGAGATTCATTTTCTTGCAAGCATAGTCAGTAAATCCAAGAACCATAAGCCTGGGAACATCTGGACAGCAAAGATGCTCTTTATCAACGACAGCTCGGCATCCCCTCAAAACTAATTAATAAGCTTCAAGACCTTGGCCTCAATACCTCCTTGTGCAATTGGATCCTTGATTTCCTCCAGTTTGGACAGACTCCAGCCAGTCTGGATTGGCAACAACATCTCCTCCACAATCTCTATCAGGACAGATGCACCACGAGGCTGTGTGCTTAGCCCCCTGCTCTACTCACTTTGCATTTCTGATTGTGTGGCTAAGCAGAAACTCCAATGTCGTATTCAAGTTTGCTGATGACACCACTGTTGTTGGCTGAATCAAAGGTGGTGATAAATTAAACTATAGGAGGAAGACTGAAAAGCTGGCTGAGTCATGCCGCAACAAAAACCTTTTGCTCAATGTCAGCAAGAACGAGGAGCTGCTTGTTGATTTCAGGAGGAGGAAGTCCACGTGTTGGTCCTAATCGGGGGATCAGAGGTAGAGAGGGTCCTCAATTTTAAATTCCGTGGTGTTATCATGTCAAAGGACTTGTCCTGGGCTCTGCATGTAAGTGCAATTACAAAGAAAGGACAGCAGTGCCTCTACTTCCTTAGGCTTTTATGAAGATTTGGCGTATCTTTGACAAACTCGAATAGATGTGTGGAGGACAGTATATTGACTGGTGGCATTATAGCCTGGAATATAAACGCAAATATCCTTGAAGGGAAAATCTTACAAAAAGCAGTGCATACAGCCAAGTCCATCATGGGTAAAGCCCTCCCCACCATAGAGCACATCTACATGGAGCATTGCCTCCTGGGTGCCAGGGTACCGGGTACCTCGAATCAAGTATTCAGCATTCTTAAATAAGAGGGTGAACAGCCTGAGGTCATGGTCTATGTAGGTACCAATGACGTGGGTAGGACGAATGATGAGGTTCTGCGTTGGGAGTACAGGGCATATGGTGGAAGTTCCAGGTGTCAGTGGTCATGAACTGTGTGGAGTTACGATTACTAGAGAGATGGTTCGTGGAAAACTGAAAGGTCTGAAGATAGATGAGGCACCTAGACCAGATGGTGAGCACCCCAGGGTTATGAAAGAGGTGGCTGAAAAGATTGTGGAGGCATTAGTGATCACTAGATCAGTAGATTATAGAATGCTTCCCAAAGACTGTAAAATTGCAAGTGTCACTCCACTCTTTCAGAAGGAAGAGAGGCAGAAGAAAGGAAAGTATAGGCCAGTTAAGTCTGACCTCAGTGGTTGGGAAGATGTTGGAGTCGACTATTAAGGATGAGGTCTCAGGGTACTTGGAGACCCATGCCACATTGTTTCCTCAAGGAAAAACCTTGCCTGACAAATCTGTTGGAATTCTTTGAAGAAATAACAAGCAGGAGAGAAAAAGGAGAATCGGTTGATGCGTACTTGCATTTTCAGAAGGCATTTGACAAGGTGCCACACATGAGGCTGCTTAACAAGTTACGAATCCATGGTATTACAGGAATAATCCTAGCATAGATGAAACAATGGCTGATCAGCAGGAGGCAAAGAGTGGGAATAAAGGGAGCTTTTCTGGTAGGCTGCTAGCAGTGTTCCACAGGAGATTGTGTTGGGACCGATTCTTTTTACGTTATATGTCAATGATTTGGATGATGGAATTGATGGCTTTGTTGCAAAGTTTGTAGGCAATATGGAGACATGTGGAGGGTCAGGTAGTTTTGAGGAAGTAGAGGGGCTACAGTAGGATCTAGTTGGATCAGGAGAATGGACAAATAGATGGCAGATGGAATACAGTGTCGGGAAGTGTATAGTCATTCACTTTGGTAGAAGAAATGAAAGGCTGACTATTTTCTAAATGGAGAGAAAAGACACAAAACTAAGGTGCAAAGGAACTTTGGAGTCCTTGTGCAAGATTCACTAAAAGTTAATTTGCAGGTTGAGTCTGTGGTGAGGAAAGCAAATGTGATGTTAACATTTACTTCAAGAGGTTTAGAATATGAAAGCAAGCATGTAACGCTGAGATTTTATAAAGCACTGGTGAGGCCTCTCTTGGAGTATTGTGAGCAGTTTTGGGTTCCTTTTCTGAGAAAGGATGTGCTGAAACTGGAGAGGGTTCACAAAAACGATTCCAGGATTGAATGGCTTGTCATATGAAGAGTGTTTGATTCATTAGAATTCAGAAGAATGAGGGGTGACCTCATTGAAACCTGTTTGAACCTAGCTAACTGTATTACAGGTGTCCCCCGCTTTTCGAACGTTCGCTTTACGAAACCTCACTGTTACGAAAGACCTACATTAGTACCCCGTTTTTGCTTTCAGAAGGTGTTTTCACTGTTACGAAAAAAAGCAGCGCGCGATAAAAATATCAGCGTGTGATAAAAGGCGCCGCACGCCCCGAGCTACTGCTCTCCCCGGATTCGGAACGGCATTCTCGCCGGCATTGCTTAAACACGAGCCTGTGAGCAGCCGTTTGCAAGATGAGTTCTAAGGTATCGGAAAATCCTGAAAGAGCTCATAAGGGTGTTATACTTAGCATAAAACTAGACATAATTAAGCGTTTTGATCGTGGTGAACGAAGTAAGGACAACATGAGTTTGGTTTGTGGAAGCTGACGAACATGATGTTGAAGAGGTTTTGGCATCCCATGACCAAGAACTGACAGATGAAGAGCTGATGCAATTGGAAGAAAAAAGGATAACAATTGAAACCGAATGAGTGATGATAAAGTACGACTTTAATTTTGAAAGGGTACGTCGGTTTAGGAGATATTTGCAGGATGAGTTGAGTCCTTACCAAGAACTGTGTGATAGAAAAAGGCTCAGCAGTCAAGCAAGACTTCCACATCAGCCATGACAGACGACAAACCTCGACCTTCGACATCGAGGCAGGCCGTCATAGGAGAAGATGAGCTGCTTACCCTAAAGGAAACAGACGATGAGATGACACCCCAGTGTCACACCACCCCAACCCCCAGGCCACGGAGAGATACCGATTCGTGGAGAATGCAACGGTAGCCGGGAGGCACACAGCACATCTTTAAGAAAAAAGCCGACACAAACAAGCTAATTGATTAGGTGCTGCCCGACATGTAATTGTCGGCCCAGATCAGAGACGACGCAATCGGAAATCGGCACTGATCTGGGCTGACAATTATGTGTCGGGCGGCACCTAATTAATTAGCTTGTTTATTTCAGCTTTTTTCTTAAAGATGTGCTGTGTGCTCCCCGGTTACCGCTGCATTCCTGCATGCTTTGTGGCAATGTATCACTCGGCAGCCTGGAGGGTGGGGGCCACTGCACCACCCCAGCCTGCGGCGACTCAGTCTAACACACCACCATCAGTGTGCTCGGCGCTGAACCAATTCCGGTAAGTGATAACACACTGTACATACATTATTTCAATTTTATATCGGCTGTGTATTTTTACGTGTTATTTGGTATGATTTGGCAGCTTCATAGCTTAAAGGTTACTGGAGTGTTTTTGCCAACAGCGCTTGTGTGAGATTTTCTGCCGACGGCGCTTGCGTGAGATTTTCACTCCGGAGAACAGTTCAGGCAATGACTGTGGAAAAGTATTTCTACTTTATATAAGCTGTGTATTTATCATATCATTCCTGCTTTTACTATATGTTACTGTTATATTAGGTTCTATGTGTTATTTGGCATGATTTGGTAGGTTATTATTGGGTCTGCAAAAACTCACAAAATTTTCCCATATAAATAAATGATAATTACTTCTTCGCTTTACGACATTTCGGCTTACGAACCGTTTCATAGGAACGCTCTACCTTCGGATGGCGGGGGAAACATGTACAGGTTTCTGGACCAGTCCAGCCATCTTTTTGCCTTCACAGTGGACAAGTTGCCGGCGTACTGAAAATGCCAAGAGACTAACAATGTGGTTTCTTATGTTCTTGATATTTATTGCTTATTAATTTATTATCATTATTTCTTTCTTTTGTTATTTTCACAGTTTGTTACCTTTTGTCCAATGGGTGTCTGCACAGTTGGTGTGATTTTTCATTGATTCTATTCTGGTTACTGGATTTATTGGGAATCTCAGGGTTATATATGGTGACATATATGTTCTTTGATCATAAATTTACTTTGAATTTTGAACTTTAGAATCCATGAAAGACCACATCCAACAGGGTAGACAAACAACTGATGTGCATAAGACAACAAACTGTGCAAATACAAATGAAAGAATAATAAATAAATAAATAATTATTAAGAACATGTGATGAAGAGTCCTTGAAAGTGAGTCCATAGGTTGTGAGAACAATTCAGTGTTGAGATGAGTGAAGTTGAGTGAAATTATCCCCTCAGGTTCAAAAGCCTGATGGTTGAGGGGTAATAACTATTCCTGAACCTGGTGGTGTAAGTCCTGAGGCTCCTGCACCTTCCTGATGGCAGCAGAAAGATGGTTTGTTATTGCCTATGACCGAAGTACAGTGGCAAGCTTGTCTTCTATACCGTTCATACAAATCTTTGCATCACTGCAGTGCATTGAGGTAACTCCTCCATTGACAGCCTCAGCCGGACTGCAAAATGAGGGGGGTGGGGGAATTGTACATGGGGCTAGCAACCCCAACCTGTAAAATCCCAGAGCTATGGAAGCACCAACAGAAGCTCCAAAGACCTCAACTCCCGGAGAGAAATAATCCTCAAAAGTGGGTTATACCTGGCAATAGCTTGAAAGACTGGTCCAGGAGAGAGGACTCTGGTGAACTGTTATGGGTGGACTATCCCTCGTAAGGGTCTTGGGCTTAAGTAAGTCAGTAAGGTATTGAAGTAGTACAAGGGAAAACAATAACAAAATACAGAATAAAGTACTACAAATACAGAGAAAATTCAGTGCAGGTAGACAATAAGACTTCAAGTACATTTATTATTAACAAATGTAAAGTTATACAGCCTTGAGTTTTTTTGCTTCCAGGCAGCCACAAAGCAAGAAATCCAAAAGAATCCAATTAAAGAAAAGACCGGCACCTGATGCGCTGAGAAAGGGAAAAAAAACACAAATCATGCAAACAATAGAAGCAAGCAACAACATTACAACATACCAAACCAGAACGTGTCCTTAGATCCGAGTCCCGGAGCAGCCTGGAGTAGGCCCAAACCTTGGTATAAGTCCATCATATTAGTGGGCATGGAGCACAGCAGCCAGGGGCAGCCATCATAGCTTCAACACCATCGAGAGAGAAGAGTGGACATCAAGAGAGAGCAAGCAAAATCGGCTCTCGCCTCTAATCCTGTTGTCTGTCTTTCCAGTGTATAATTTAAATTGTGTAAACAGTGTATCTTACCTCACACTAGAATCCAGACACTGCTGCTGCAAAGTGCTGTAGGCCTAGAACGCGCCGCCCAGTGACTCACCTCGGCCCAGATTCCGCCGCCCAGCCCGAAGCCGCTCTCAATTTCTCCAAATCAGCTTGGCACCCAGAGCAATCCAACGTGAGCCAGTTGTACAACCATCTCCTTTGCCTCGACCTCTCCTCTCTGAATGACTCACTTCATCTGTGTCAATTCTGCAATGTATCAGCACAGTTCATCCCTTGAATTTGCTTTGCCTTCGCTTGCCTCTTCTTTGTTTGCGGTGATAATTTTACTACATTTGAATTCAGAAATGGCGATATTGGTATTGTTTTTTGTCCAATTTCTGGCCTTTTGAACTACTCGTGAGATGTTGCACACGTTCAGTAGCACCATCTTAATAGTCTTGTCATACTTTATTGATCCCGGGGGAAATTGGTTTTCATTACAGTTGCACCATAAATAATAAATAGTAATAAAACCATAAATAGTTAAATTGTAAAATGTAAATTATGCCAGGAAATAAGCCCCGGACCAGCCTATTGGCTCAGGGTGTCTGACCCTCCAAGGAAGGAGCTGTAAAGTTTGATGGCCACAGGCAGGAATGACTTCCTATGATGCTCTGTGTTGCAACTCGGTGGAATGAGTCTCTGGCTGAATGTACTCCTGTGCCCACCCAGTACATTATGCAGTGGATGGGAGACATTATCCAAGATGGCATGCAACTTGGACAGCATCCTTTTTTCAGACACCACCGTCAGAGAGTCCAGTTCCATCCCCACAACATCACTGGCCTTACGAATGAGTTTGTTGATTCTGTTGGTGTCTGCTACCCTCAGCCTGCTGTCCCAGCACACAACAGCGAACATGATAGCACTGGCCACCACAGACTCGTAGAACATCCTCAGCATCGTCTGGCAGATGTTAAAGGACCTCAGTCTCCTCAGGAAATAGAGACGGATCTGACCCTTCTTGTAGACAGCCTCAGTGTTCTTTGACCAGTCCAGTTTATTGTCAACTCATATCCCTAGGTATTTGTAATCGTCCACTATGTCCACACTGATACCCTGGATGGAAACAGGGGTCACTGGTACCTTAGCTCTCCTCAGGTCTACCAGCAGTTTCTTAGTCTTTTTCACATTAAGCTGCAGATAATTCTGCTCACACCATGTGACAAAGTTTCCTAATAAGGTGCAAGATCGTAATGAGGTAAATTGTGAGGTTGAGTCTGCCTTATCATACAAGGAAACCTTTCAAAAATCTCATGACAGTTGGATAGAATCCATCCTTGATCCCACTGTTATACCAGTATTGATGGTTCCCTACTACAATAAAATCGACTTCGACCTCACAATTAGGTGGCATAGTAGTATAGTGGTTAGCGTATCAGTATTACTGTGCCAGCTACTCACCTTTAATTCCTCCGCTGTGTGCAAGGATGTTTTTACACTCTCCCTGTGACCCTATCGGATTCCTCTGGGTCTCTGGTTTACTCCCACATCCCAAAGATGCACAGTTTAGTAGGTTCGTTATACACGTGGGTGTGATTGGGCAGCATGGCTTGTTGGGCTTGTTACTGTGCTGTATTTCTAAACAAATAAACAAACAATATACCTTATTATAGATTTGCACCTTATTGCTAGCTGCACTGCATTTTCTCTGTAACACTTTATTCTGCATTCTGTTATTGTTTTCCCTTGTACTACCTCAGTACAATAATGTGCTGAAGTGACCAGCAGGGATGACATGTAAAACAAAGATTTTCCCTGTACTTCGTTCGGTACATAAAATATAATAAACCAATTTACCTTTGTTCAGAACCTGATCCTTCTATCTTGTACTCAACTATTTTCCAAAATGCACACTGCAAGTTAATGATCGGTACCCTTGGCGTGATTATTATTGAGAAAACTTCTGTTTGCAATCAATGCAAAATTGCTAAGCAACTTCAAATGCCCCGGTGATTTCTTTCCATTTGCAATGAAGTGGAAGCAGATTGAGCCAGACCTGTCAGAATGCATCTGGGTAAGCATGCAGAGCTGTGGGGATAGATTGCAGTGGTGCAAAGGTTTGGTTGCAGTTTGAAAGTAAACCAGTTCAAGTCCCACAGCTCATTGCAATGGTGCCTCACACCCATGGGTGCATGGCTGCGCAATAACCAAAATAATGTGCACATCGCCTTTCTTGCTGCATAGCTGGAATTTCCTTTTATATGACGTTAATATAATTTTGATATGCTAATATAACTTTGAAATATATGTTAATTGAGGAAAGGAGGAAGTATGTGTCTGAGGCCGGTTTTCTGTGCTCGGTGTCAGATGTGGGAGGTCCTGGAGTTTCCCAGCCTCCCAGACGGCCATATCTGCAGCCGGTGCGTCGAGCTGCAGCTCCTAAGGGACCACGTTAGGGAACTGAAGATGCAGCTCGATGACCTTCCTTTGGTCAGGGAGAGTGAGGAGGTGATAGAAAGGAGTTATAGGCAGGTGGTCACACCATGGCAACGGGTGACAGACAAGTGGGTCACAGTCAGGAGAGGGAAGGGTACTAGAGAGCACCCCTGTGGCTGTACCCCTTGACAATAAGTACTCCTGTTTGAGTACTGTTGGGGGGAACAGCCCACCTGGGGGAAGCAACAGTGGCCATACCTCTGCCACAGAGTCCAGCCCTGTGGCTCAGAAGGGTAGGGAAAGGAAGGGGAAGGCAGTAGTGATAGGGGCCTCAATAATTTGGGGGTCAAACAGGCGATTCTGTGGACACAAGAAAGAAACTCGGATGGTAGTTTGCCTCCCAGGTGCCAGGGTTTCAGATCATGTCTGAGATATCCTGCAGTTTGAGGGAAAACAGCCAGAGGTTGTGGTACGTATTGGTACCAATGACATAGGTAGGAAAAGGGAAGAGGTCCTGATAAAAGACTATAGGGAGTTAGGAAGGAAGTTGAGAAGCAGGACCCCAAAGGTAGTAATCTCGGGATTACTGACTGTGACACGCAACAGTGAGTATAGGAATAGAATGAGGTGGAGGATAAATGTGTGGCTGAGGGATTGGAGCAAGGGGCAGGGATTCAGATTTCTGGATCATTGGGACCTCTTTTGGGGCAGGTGTGACCTGTACAAAAAGGACAGGTTGCACTTGAATCCCAGGGGGACCAATATCCTGGTGGGGAGGTTTGCTAAGGCTACTGGGGAGAGTTTAAACTAGAGTTGTTGTGGGGTGGGAACTGAACTGAAGAGACTGGGGAAGAGGCGGTTGGCTCACAAATAGAGAAAGCTTGGAGACAGTGTGTGAGGGAGGATAGGCAGGTGATAGAGAAGGGACACAATCAGACCGAAGGTTTGGGATGTGTCTATTTTAACGCAAGGAGTATTGTGAACAAAGCGGATGAGCTTAGAGCGTGGATCAGTACTTGGATATATGATGTGGTGGCCATTACAGAGACTTGGATAGCTCAGGGACAGGAATGGTTACTTCAAGTGCCTGGTTTTAGATGTTTCACAAAGGACAGGGAGGAAAGCAAAAGAGGTGGGGGTGTGGCACTGTTGAACAGAGATAGTGTCACGGCTGCAGAAAAGGTGGACATCATGGAGGGATTGTCTACGGAGTCTCTGTGGGTGGAGGTTAGGAACAGGAAGGGGTCAAAAACTTTACTGGCTTTTTTTATAGGCCGCCCAATAGTAACAGGGATATCGAGGAGCAGATAGGGAAATCTAAGAGAGGGAAAACTCTGACTTCAAGCCTCCACTGCCTTGCGGCCATACCCACTCATGGGAAAGGCTTCAGGAGAAAACCCTGAGGCAAAATCCGGAGCTGAAGTCCCTAAGGCAGTCCGACGTTGCTTTCGACCTCGCTCTGGCAACTCCTGCGATGTCACTGGTGTCAAGCTGTATCGACCCTTGCCCTTCCCTTGGACAACATAGGTGGCGTGGAGAGGGGAGACTTGCTGCTTGGGCAACTGCCAGTCTTCCATACAACCTTGCCTAGGCCTGCGCCCTGGAGAGACTGAAGCAAAACTTTCCAGACACAGATCCATGGTCTCGCGAGACTAACGGATGCCATCCAGATAGGGAAACAGATTCTGGAAAGGTGTAATAATAACAGATTTGTCGTGATGGGAGATTTTAATTTCCCAAATATTGATTGGCATCTCCCTAGAGCAAGGGGTTTAGATGGGGTGGAGTTTGTTAGGTGTGTTCAGGAAGGTTTCTTGACACAATATGTTGATAAGCCTACAAGAGGAGAGACTGTACTTGATTTGGTATTGGGAAATGAACCTGCTCAGGTGTCAGATCTCTCAGTGGGAGAGCATTTTGGAGACAGTGATCATAATGCTATCTCCTTTACAATAGCACTGGAGAAAGATAGGAACAAACAAGTTAGAAAAGCATTTAATTGGAGTAAGGGGAATTACGAGGCTATCGGGCAGGAAATTGGAAGCTTAAATTGGGAACAGATGTTCTCAGGGAAAGGTACAGAAGAAATGTGGCAAATGTTCAGGGGATATTTGTGTGAAGTTCTGCATAAGTACGTTCCAGTGAGACAGTGAAATTATGCTAGGGTACAGGAACCGTGGTGTACAAAGGCTGTAACAAATCTAATCAAGAAGAATAGAAAAGCTTACAAAAGGTTCAGAGAGTTAGGTAGTGTTAGGGAACTAGAAGATTAAAAGGCTAACAGGAAGGACCTTAAAAAGGAAATTAGGAGAGCCAGAAGGGGCCATGAGAAGGCCTTGGCGGGCAGGATTAAAGAAAACCCCAAGGCATTCTACAAGTATGTGAAGAGCAAGAGGATAAGACGTGAAAGAATAAGACCTATCAAGTGTGACAGTGGGAAGGTGTGTATGGAACCCTAGGAAATAGCGGGGGTACTTAATGAATACTTTACTTCAGTATTCACTATGGAAAAGGATCTTGGTGATTGTAGTGCTGACTTGCAGCGGACTGAAAAGCTTGAGCATGTAGATATTAAGAAAGAGGATTTGCTGGAGCTTTTGGAAAGCATCAAGTTAGACAAGTCGCCGGGACCGGATGAGATGTACCCCAGGCTACTGTGGGAGGCGAGTGAGGAGATTGCTGAGCCTCTGGCAATAATCTTTGAATCATCAATGGGGACAGGAGAGGTTCCGGAGGACTGGAGGGTTGTGGATGTTCTTCCTTTATTCAAGAAAGGGAGTGAAGATAGCCCAGAAAATTATAGACCAGTAAGTCTTACTTCAGTGGTTGGTAAGTTGATGGAGAAGATACTGAGAGGCAGGATTTATGAACATTTGGAGAGGTATAATATGATTAGGAATAGTCAGCATGGCTTTGTCAATGGCAGGTCGTGTCTTTCGAGCCTGATTGAATTTTTTGAGGATGTGACTAGACACATTGATGAAGAAAGAGCAGTATATGTAGTGAATATAGATTTCAGCAAGGCATTTGATAAGGTAACCCATGCAAGGCTTATTGAGAAAGTAAGGAGGCATAGAATCCAAGGGGACATTGCTTTGTGGATCCCAAACTGGCTTGCCCACAGAAGGCAAAGAGTGGTTGTAGACGGGTCATATTCTGCATGGAGGTCAGTGACCAGTGGTGTGCTTCAGGGATCTGTTCTGGGACACTTACTCTTCGTGATTTTTATAAATGACCTGGGTGAAGAAGTGGAGGGATGGGTTAGTAAATATGCTGATGACACAAAGGTTGGAGGTGTTGTGGATAGTGCGCAGCCCTCCGGTGAAAATGATATCATATCCGTTAAATAGGGGCCGTGGACAATTCTGATTTGATGGAGGATGGATGTGAAAGCACAGAGGAACATCTGGAGAAATTTCTGAAATGCTTGTTCGCTGCTGTCGTTACTGTGTGGTCGGGAATCTTTCGGAGGGTAGGCCTCAAAATCCCCAGCCTTGCCTGCTTTTGGCGACCGAGAAGGAGGTCAAATCGTTCGGACAGAGATGGCGCTCAGTACTCAGTGTTGGAGAGCTGATCAGAGCTCGCAGTTTTCGGATGACTCAGAGTCGGATTGTAGTCGGCATGGCAGGGAGAGTTTTTCTTCCTTCTTCCGTCTGCGTGAGGTGTGGGACATTTGAGAGACTTTGAACTTTACTGTGCTCATGAACTTCTTCATCAAGTTATGATATTGTTGCACTGTTGTAACTATATGTTATAATTATGTGGTTTTGACAGTTTTTTCAGTCTTGGTCTGTCCTGTGTTTCTGTGATATCACACCGGAGGAAATATTGTATAATTTCTTAATGCATGCATTACGAAATGACAATAAAAGAGGATTGCGTGTCCTCATAATCTAAAAAAAAATTTAGATGTATATGTCTCAGAGAGCCTGCATTTGGGTGTATGAGTGTGCAGGGATGTATTTGTCTAAGAGTATGTGTCTGCACTTGTGTGTGCCTCTGTGTTTGCCTTAGTGTGTGTGTCTCAGTGTGTCAGAGAATGTGTATGACTTATAATTTTGCAACAGTCATTTTTATGACTTTGCACTGTAATGCTGCCATTTCACAATGTACAGTATGTCAGTGACAATAATCTGATTGTGAGTGTGTAAGTGTGATTGAGAGTATGTGAGTGTGCAATTGTGTGGCAAGATAGCGTGAACAGTGCACAAGTACTCTAGTAAATGCCTCACCACAGTAACAGCACATGCCGGTGAAGGTCAGTGACTGGGAAAATCTTTCAGTGATGGTGGCAAACAGTAAATTGCTGGGTAATTGTGCGGTGTTTATTTTGGCGATCAGAAGTTAGAGCCAGCGGCATTGTGGGGAGTATTCCTCCCAGCTTCCTACTGTGCCCATTCAATTAGCCTTAATGTCTCCTCTCCGCGGCTCCTTGCCGCAGGCAACAGAAGGATTAATGCAGTAGCTCGCACATTTACAGCCACACTAAGGAGCTACATCATTTGTCCTGGCAACCATTCTAATAAAAATTTCCAAAATACTGCTCGAGGTTATTAATAAAAACACAGGTTTATATTTCTATCACGCCACTCATGATGAAATGCAGTACCGCTTCATTGAGCTCCTGGCGCGGCCTCCTCTAGCTTGGTGAGACCTGATGTAGATTATGGGACTGCATCGTCAAGCAATTGTATCCAGTGGGCCAGGGGCAGCCTCCTCTACATCTGCGAGGCCCTGACTTAGATTGAGGGACAGCTTCGTTGAGCAATTGTATCTGGTGTTCATAGTTCAAAGTAAAATTTATTATCAAATTATGTGCATTTTACCACATACAACTTTGAGATTCTTTTTCTTGTGGGCTTATGCAGCAAATCTGTAGAATAGTAACAGTAAACAGGATCATTGGAAGAGCAAGAGCGTAGAAGACAACAAACTGTTAAAATGCAACTATAAATAAATAGCAATAAATAATGAGAGCATGAAGCGACAAGATAAAAGGTCTTTAAAATGAGATCACGAGGAATTCTGTAGATGCTGGAAATTCAAGCAACACACATCAAAGTTGCTGGTGAACGCAGCAGGCCAGGCAGCATCTCTAGGAAGAGGTACAGTCGACGTTTTGGGCTGAGATCCTGACCCAAAGTTCTCTTAACTTCTTTGAACCCACATCCACCACTTCCTCTGGCAGCTCATTCCACACTCTCAACACTCCCGGAGTAAAGAAGCTCCCCCTCAGGTTTACCTTAAATAATTCACCTTTCACCCTCTAGTTCTGGTTCACACAGAAATACCTGATTCCATTTACCCTATGTATACCCTTGATAATTTTGTTTAACTCTATCAAATCTCCCCTCAATCTTCTACGCTCCAGGGAATAAATTCCTAATCCATTCAATCTTTCCCTAGAACTCAGGTTGTCTGGCTGTTAATCACTGCACTTACAGTGAGCTGGCTGAAGGATAAACATTAGTTTGAAGCCCCCAGGATGGACAAACCCTCTGCCCCCTCTTCAGGATGGTTATCATGGGGGAGGCCAAATGCAGCCTCATCCAGAAAACATTAGGTCACCCTCTCGGGAGAAAGAGAAAGCACATTGGGCTAGTAAACACCTATAGCAGGAAAGGTCTAAACGTTAAATTAAAAACACTTCCCTTCCACTAAAGAAACAAGTGGTTTATTAGGAAAGCTTCAGAGACTGAGTTAGTGATGCCCGCGGCTGTTGTTCATGGGAGAAGAGGTCTATTGGCTTAGCAACATCCAATTATTCATATCATGATTAAAATCCCAATTCCCCTAACCAAGATACAGTTGGAAAATTTCCTCTCCCTACAGCCAGCAATTTGCGTCTACAGTTCTAATTTGTGCATCTTGACTGTGAACAAAGGGAATTATCCTGGAGGGGATTCATTAGATCTGCCTGCAGTCATCGTTTTTTTTTGCATTACCTATTCATTTGAAAGCATTGCCATCTATTGAGAAGGAGACTGTGGTATACAATTTGGTCACGAGGTGCAGGGAGCTGTATTTGGCTTCCGTTGACGAGATTCCTGCCCTGAATTCTTGCCACGAGATTCCAGAAACTACTGAATGTGATAGCATGCTCCCAGTTCTTGCTAAATGTTGGCCAGGCCATCTCGTTAATGAAATGCTGTTGGATAAAGTTTGTTTTGTCTTAGTAATTGGTAATTAGTTTATTGTTGTCACATATGCCTGTATAATTTCCAACATAAACATGTCTAAGTTTTACTATAAACACAAGAGATTTTGCAGATGTTGGAACAATTGAGCAATGTGCAAAAATGCTGGCAGAACTCAGCAGATCAGGCAGCATTTATGAAGAGGAATAAACAGTCAACATTTTGGGCCAAGACCCTTCTTCAGGACTGAAAAGGAAGGGGACAGAAGCCAGAATAAGAGGGTGAATGGAGGGGAAGGAGTACAAGCTGGCAGGTGACGGGTGAGATCAGGTGAGTGGCAAGGTGGGTGAGTGGGTGATTGGGAAATAGCAGCATTACCTAAACACGAGAGAATCTGCAAATGCTGGAAATCCAAAGCGATGCACACAAAATCCTGGAGGAACTCAGCAGGTCAGGCAGAATCTATGGAGAGGAATAGACACTGGAATAGGCATCCAAAGATTTGGGCCAAATCTCTTCATCAGGACTGGAAAGGAAGGGGAGATGAAACCAGAATAAAACTAACAATAAAAGTTCAAAGTTCAAAGTAAATTTATTATCAAAGACCATACATATACGTCACCATATGAGATTCATTTTCAGGGTAACATTCACAGTAAATATAAGAAACACAATAGTATCAATGAATGATCACACAAAACAGGATGGACAACAACCAATGTGCAAAAGGCAACAAACTGCAAATATAAAAGGAAAGAAAAATAGAAGTAAGAATAATAAATAAGTAAGCAATGAATATTAAGAACATGAGATGAAGAGTCCTTGAAAGTGAGTATATAGGCAGTGGGAATATTTCAGTGATGGGGCAAGTGAAGTTGTCCCCTCTGGTTTAAGGGCCTGATGGTTGAGGGGTAATAACTGTTCCTGAACCTGGTGGTGTGGGTACTGAGGCTCCAGTACCTCCTCCCAGATGGCAGCAGCAAGAAGAGGTGATGGCCTGGACGGTGGGGTCCGTGACACTGGATGCTGCTTTCCTGCGATAGCGCTCCGTGTAGATGTGCTCACTGGCAGGGAGTGCTTTACCTGTGATGAACTGGGCTATATTACTACTTTTCTGCAGGATTTTCCTTTCAAGGGCATTGGTGCCTCCATACCAATCTGTAACGCAATCATTCAGTATACTCTTAACCACACATCTGAAGAAGTTTGTCAAAATTTTCACAGTGAATGAATGGTACGGTATTGAGGAGTGCCGTAGAACAAAAGGATCTGGGAATACAGGTCCATAGTTCATTGAAAGTTGTATCACAGGTAGATAGGGTCATAAAGAAAGCTTTTGGCACACTGGGCTTCATAAATCAAAGGACTAAGTACAGGAGATGGGTATTATGTTGAATTTGTATAAGATGTTGGTGAGGCCTAATTTGTAGTATTGCATGCAGTTTTGGTCACCGACCGACAGGAAAAGTGTATTTAAGGTTGAAAGAGTACAGAGAAAATTTAGAAGGATTTTGCTGGGGCTGGAGGAACTGAGTTACAAGGAAAGATTGACTAGGTTAGTACTTTGTTCCTTGGAATGTAGAAGACTGAGGGAAGAATTGATAGAAAGTATATAAGATTATTAAGGGCATAGTTAGGGATGAGGCTTTTCATACCAGAACCAATGAGATGTCTTCCTTCTTCAAAGAAATGCGCTTTCCTTCCTCCACCATCAATGCAGCAGGGATAGGGTTTCTCTTGTCTTCAATTACCACGCCACCAGCCTTTGCAACCAGCATGTAATTCTCTGTAACTTCTGCTATCTCCAATGGGATCCCACCACAAAGCACTTCTTTCTTTCACCCCCACTTTCCCTTTCTGCAGGGATTGCTCTCTGCCTGATCCCCTTGCCCACTTGTCTCTCCCCACTCAGCTCCCTCTTGGTACTTACCCCTGCAAATGGAGCAAGTGCCACAGCTGCCCCTACACCTCCTCTCTCACTACCACCCAGGGCCCTAAACAATCCTTCCAGGTGAGGCAACACTTCACCTGAGAGTCTGTTGTGGTCACCTAGTGTATCCGGTGCTCCTGGTGTGACCTCCTGTACATCCATGAGACCCGACATAGATTAGGAGAGTGCTTTGCCGAGCACCTACGTTTCGTCTGCCAGAAAAAGCAGGATCTTCTAGTGGCTGCCCATTTTAATTTTACTTCTCATTCCCATTCCAACATGTCAGTTCATGGCTTTCTCTACTACCACGATGAAGCCACACTCATGTTGGAGGAACAACATCTTATATTCCATCTGGGCAGCCTCCAACCTGATGGCATGAACATCAATTTCTTGAACTTCCAGTAACTACCCTCCCCTTCCACCTCCTTCACCATTCCCCATTCCCATTTCCCTCTCTCACCCCCGATCCAATTGACCACTTTATCATTGAGATCATTGATATAGATGGCAAACAACAAAGGACCCAGCACCGATCCCTGTAGCACTCCACTAGTCACAGGCCTCCAGTCAGAGGGAGAACCATCTACTACCACTCCCTGGTTTCTCCCACGAAGCCAATGTCTAATTCTATTTACTACCTCATCCCGAATGCCAAGCATTCTTGACTAGCCTCCCTTGTCAAATGTGAATGACAATAAACCTGATTTTTCACTCTGATTCTGATTAGGATTAAATTGCAAAATAAATAAATAGTGCAAAAAATTATGAGTTATTGTTCATGAGTTTGTGGACTGTTCAGAAATCTGATGATGGAGAGTGAAGCTGTTCTTGAATTGTTGAGAGAGAGTCTTCAGGTTCTTGTACCTCCTCCCTGGTGCGACAAGGGTCTATCCCATTTGGTGTGGGTCTGTAATGATGGGATGCCATCTTCCTGAGGCACCTCTTGAGGATGTTCTTGACGGTGAGGAAGCTGGAGCCTGAGATGGAGCTGCTGAATCGACGACTCTCTGCAGCCTCTTGCAAACCTGCTCATTGAAGTGTCCACACCAGGCAGTGATGCAATCAGTCAGAATGTTCACCACAGTTCCAGCATTCTTTTCTTCCACTTTCTGTCTCTCTCTCTCTCTCTTTCTGGCCTGGGCTAGAAGGGCCAAAGAGCCTGTCTCTGTGCTGGAGTACACTATGACTCCTGGTACCCAACTCAATGTCAATCAATGTCATGAACACAAGAGATTCTGCAGATGCTGAAGTTCCAGGGCAATACACGCGAACAGGTCAGACAGTAGTTGTGGAAAGGAATAAACTGTTGATGTTTTTGACAGTCCTGATGAAGGGTGTCAAATGTATTAGAAGCTTGAGGAGAGTCAGAGTGTCATCAAAGACTCTTACAAAGGTTTCTGCCTATGTACAGTGGGCAGAATTCTGTCTGGTTGCATCAGTGCCTTGTATGGAGATGGGAGATGGCCTTTTAGTTGAGTACACTCAAAAGTTGGTATTGTTGGATCCTAAATACAGATGCTGGAAATCCGGAGGCCTGATGAAGGGTTTTGGCCAGAAACATCAACTCTTTATTCCTCTCTATAGATGTTATCTGACCTGCTGAGCTCCCCTACCGTTCTGTGTGTGTTATTATTTTTGGATCCTGGTGTTTTTGTGATCTAGAGGCTCCTTGGAAATTAAGATTAAGGCAGAAATTTTATTGCCTATGTACATTTTATAAGTGTTACAAAAACAAGGAACAAAGAACTGAGAGAAAGAATCATGGTTGTCCTCTACAAAAAATGAGCTCGCACTAAAAAGATAGCAACATTCCAATTATAACAATTAATCTATAAAGCAGACAGATTCAATTTGCATGACACCAGCTGCAGAACAAACTAAGAAGCTTCTGGAAAAGTACAGAAAGATCAGTTGCACAATTACAGGAAAATTCACTGAACAATTACATGCATATATACTCAGTGGCCACTTTATTAGGTACACCTGTACACCAGCTCATTAATGCAAGTATCTAATCATCCAATCATGTGGCAAAAACTCAAAGCATAAAAGCATACAGACATAGTCAATAGGTTCAGTTGTTCAGACAGAACATCAGAATGTGATATAAATAACTTTGACCATTGAATAATTGTTTGTGGCAGTTAGGATGGTTTGAGTATCTCAGAAACTGCTGATCTCCTGGGATTTTCATGCACTACAGTCTCTAGAGTTTACAGAGAATGGTGCAAGGAACAAAAAAAATCCAGTGAGCGACAGTTCTGTGGGTGAAAACACTTTGTTAATGAGAGAGGTCAGAAAAGAATGGCCAGATTGGTTCAAACTGACAGGAACATGAGAGTAACTCGAACAACCATGTGTTGCCACATCTCTGAACGTACAATACATCTACCTGGGTGTGAATGGTCTACAGCAACAAAAGACCAGAGCATATACTCAATGGCTACTTCAGTATACATACTTTGCTATTACATTTACTTTGAACTTTGAACTTGAACTTGGTGTTGTATAATGGTAACAGACAGGGGAGTCAGTGAAGGAGACGTAATGTGCTGAAGCTCTTAGCTGGATGTTACCTACCCTTTAAAGCATAGGAGCTCTCACACAGTGATGAGAAATAATCACACACTACCTGCAGATTGTTCTCGTCTGCTCCCTGTACTCTTGCCGTTAGTACTGACCTGATATCTGTATAACAATGAGAAGTTCTGTGCCCCAGTAAGGATTTTATTGTGGCAGAACTGAAGGGGCTATCAAACTTAAAGGTGTTAGTTGTAACTATTGACATGGTGGTGATCACAGACTTAATGATGGAAGCAGTGGAAAGGTATGAATCTGTTTTGATGTTGTGCTTTTCCTCACTATTGTAAAGTAGATAGAAGCGAAAGACATTTATGCACAGTCTTTCTCATACTCATAAATCCCACAATTTCTGAAATAATTTTAGTATAAGGTGACTGTTGTTTGATATACGGAATCCATCACGGGTAAAGCCCTCCCCACCATTGGGCACATCTAGATGGAGCGCTGTCACAGGAAAGCAGCATCCATCATCAGGAACCCCACCACCCAGCTCGTACTTTCTTCTCACTGCTGCCATCAGGAAGAAGGTTCAGGAGCCTCAGGGCCCATGCCACCAGCTTCAAGAACAGTTCAAACATCAAACATCAGGCTCCTGTACCAGAGGGAATAATTTCACTCAGTTTCACTTCTACCAACACTAAACTGTTCCCACAACCTATGGACTCACTTCCAAGGATTCATCATCTCATGTTTTCAATATTTATTGTTTATTTATTTACTATCATTATATTGTTTTTTTTATTTTTTGTGTTTGCACAGTTTATTGTCTTTTGCACATTTGTTTGTTTGTTCATCCTGTTGGGAGCAGACTTTTATTAATTCTATTATGTTTCTTGGATTTGCTGAGTATGCCCATGAGAAAATGAATTTCAGGGTAATATACGGTGATGTACATATACTGTAAATTTACTTTCAACTTTGAAGATTATTCCTGATTATCCCTTTTTTTGTTGTTGTTTGTGTCATTACAGATGTACTGTCCATTGAAAGCATTCTATCTGGATGCTTCATGACCCAGTGTGGAAACTGCTGTGTTCAAGACCACAGGAAGCTGCAGAGAAATGTGGCAAACATCCAGTCTATCATGAGAACCAGCCTCCTTTCCACTGAATGAGCACACTTCCCACTGCCTCAGGAAAGCAGCCAACATAACTGAGGACCCCTCCCACCCTAGTCATCTCTCTACTCCCGGCTTCTATTGGGCAGAGATACATGCACTACAAGGCTCAGGGATAGCTCCTATTCCAATGTTATGACTCAGAGAAGATTACAGTTCAGAAACAAGTCCAATAGCCCACGCAGACCATGCTAAACTGTTATTCTACCTAGTCCCATCGATCAGCACCTGGACGATAGCCCTCCATTCCACTCCCTGGGTCTGTCTGAGGCATCCTTCTGTCAGAGCTGGCCATGGATATTGCAGCCTAGCTGTCTAGATATGCAAGCTAGGGCAGTACGAAATGGAGGCCAAGCTGTTGCCCATGTAGCAAGCTCCCCTTCTCCATGCATCTGATGAGCCCAAAGGAACGGCAGAGACCGATACAGTTTGGTACAACAGCATCGCGGGAGTTGCCAGTCAGCATTGCACTCAACGTAGGACTGCCTTAGGGACTCCAGATTTTCCCTTGGGATTTCCTTTGGGATTTTCAGAAGCCTTCCCCATGAGTGGGTATAGCCCCAAGGCAGCGGAGGATTGAGATCAGAGCTTTCATTCTCCTCGATGAGCTGCCAACCACAGCTGACGAGTCCCATCCGCCCAAAGTGACTGGTTTAAGGCACCAGTAACCCGCCTTTGCCCCTTCTCCAGTCAGTAGAAACAGTCCCGCTGGGCTTAGTAGTTAAGCCACACATGAAGACTAGGAGCTGGACTTGGTTGTCAGAGATTATTTGAGGCACATGCCATTGGGAGCAATAGGTGGTAGGAGCTTGTCTTCATTACCACCCCAGCTATCACAAGGAATCACTCCCACCCATGTACTTATGTAAATTCCTCTGAAACATTCCATTTGAATCCACATCCACCACTTCCACTGGCAACTCGTTCCATACTCACCACCCTCTGAGTGAAGAAGATCCTCCCCAGGTTCACCTCAAACATTTCATCTTTTACCTTTAACCAATGGCGTCTAGTTCTAGTCTCACCAAACACGAGGAGAAAAAGCCTGGTTGCATTAACTCTGTCTGTACCCATCATAATTTTGTACACTATACCTCTATCAAATCTCCTCTCATTCTCCTACACTCCAGGAAATAAAACCCTAACCTACTCCTCCTTTCCCAATGACTCATGTTCTCAAGTCCTGGCAACATCCCTGTAAATCTTGCCTACAGTGGCTCACAGTGCAATTCCATTCCCACTAATTTTCCCTGGGATCTGTCCTCCCCACATTTCCATCAATTCCTCCCTGCATTTGTTTAATTGAGATACCTTACAAGCCACGCTGTCCAGCAGCCCCTAATTTAACCACAGCATAATCACATGTCAATTTCCCACTTGAGATCCGTAAAGTACTATTATTACAATGACAAACTAACCAGCTAACTGGTTTGTCTGAGGGAGGAAACCAGGGCACCTGGAGAAAGCCCAGGCATTGCACGGGAAGGACGTACAGACTCCTTATGATGACGTTGGAACTGAATTCTGACCTCCGGTTCCCTGAGCTGTAATAGCGTCGTGCTAACCATTACGTTGCCATGGATTCAACCACTCACTCACATATTATCAGCAACCTCCAGTAGCCAGTTAACCATCAATCCACTCATCCTTGAGATCTGGTAGGAATTCAGAGCACTCAGAGGAAGTTCATACAGTCATAGGGAGAACGTGCAAATCCCACACCTACAGCGCCCGTGGTCAGCATCAAACCCACATTGCCTGAACCGTAGATATAAAGTCTATTGAGTTTGTCTCAGCTTGGCGGTCATCTAATTATTTGGTTATTATCATGGTCCTGTTTCTGGGAGGCTCACTGTGTTGAAATTGGCTGTCTTCTATTTTCTGTATTAATGGATAGCAATACAGAGTAGTGTAGTAGTTATCATTACCACATTGGATATAACAACACTAGTGACCCAGGTTGAATTCCTGGCGCGGTCTGTAAGGTGTATATACGCTCTCCCTGTGACCGCATGGGTTTCCTCCCACATTCTAAAAACGTACGGGTTAGTAGATTGATTCACCACATGGGTATGAGTGGACGACAGGTCTCCTTGGGCTGAAAAGGTGTGTTACTGTGCTGTCTCTAAATAAATAAGTGTGAGGTGATGAACTCTGGGAAGTCAAACCACGGTAGGGTGTGTATTATAAATGGTGGGATACTATGGAGCGTAATGGAACAGAGGGAATACAAGTACACAGTTCGTTAAAAGCAGCATCACTAGTGGACAGTGTGGTGAAAAAGGCCGGTGGAGGAGTAACACCTTATATTTCATTTGGGCAGCTCCAACCTGAATACATGAATATCGACCTCTTCTTCCGGTATTTCTTTTCTCTCCCCACCCCACTCTTCGTCCATTCCCCACTCTAGACTTCTGCCTCTTCTCATCTGCCTATCACCACCCCCTGGGTCCCCTCCTTCTCTTTCCTAAGGTCTACTCTCCTCTCCAATCAGATTCCTTCTTCTCCAGCCCTTGACCTTTCTCACTCACCTGGCTTCACCTATCACCTTCCAGCTAGCCTCCTTCCCCTCCCCCGACCTTTTTATTCTGGTGTCTTCCCCCTCCTTTTCAGTCCTGAGGAGAGTTTCAGCCCAAAACATTGATTGTTTATTCATTTCCATAGATGTTGCCTGACCTGCCGAGTCCCTCCAGCATTTTGTATGTGCTACTTTGGATAAAGGACATTTGTCATGTTCCCTCGACTCTTACTCGTTTTTACAGATACAAATCATCCTCTCAGGATGCACCACAGCTTGGTACGGCAACTGCTCTGCATGTGACTGCGAGGAACTGCAGTGAATTGTGGAACACCATTCCACACATCACGGAAAACAGTCTCCCCCCATGGACTCAGTGTGGTGAACAAGGCAGGTGCAGGTGCAACACCTTATATTCTGACTGGGTAGCCTTCAACCTGATGGCATGAATATGGATTTGTCCTTCCGGTGTAAAAGTTTCCCTTCCTTTCCTCTCTTCTTCTCTTACCTCTACTCTGCTGCACGTCACCTCTCCCTGGGCCCACACCTTTCTCCTATGGTCCACTCTCCTCTCCTCACAGATTCTTTCTTTTCCAGCCCATTATCTTTCTCACCCACCAGGCTTTGCCTATCACTTTCTAGCTATCTTCCTTCCCCTCCCCTCCACCGTTCATATCCCCCCTTCCTTTCCAGTCCTGAAGAAGGGTCTTGGCGTGAAACGTCGACTATTTATTCATTTCCATAGATGCCACCTGACCTGTTGTGTTCTGCCAGCATTTTGTGTGTGTGGCAAGCTGGCCTCCATCAGTCAGGGCATTGAGTGTAGGAGCTGGGACATCGTGGGACATCACCAGATTCACCAGATTGATTCCTGGGGGATGGCAGGACTTTCATATGATGAAAGACTGGATTGACTAGGCTTATACTCTCTGGAATTTAGAAGATTGAGGGGGGATCTTATTGAAACGTATAAAATCCTAAAGGGATTGGACAGGCTAGATGCAGGAAGATTGTTCCCGATGTTGGAGAAGTCCAGAACGAGGGGTCACAGTTTGAGAATAAAGGGGAAGCCTTTTAGGACCGAGATGAGGAAAAACTTCTTCACACAGAGAGTGGTGAATCTGTGGAATTCTCTGCCACAGGAAACAGTTGAGGCCAGTTCATTGGCTATATTTAAGAGGGTGTTAGATATGGCCTTTGTGGCTAAAGGGATCGGGGGTATGGAGAGAAGGCAGGTACATGGTTCTGAGTTGGATGATCAGCCATGATCATACTGAATTGCAGTGCAGGCTCGAAGGGCCGAATGGCCTACTCCTGCGCCTATTTTCTATGTTCCTATGTTGCAGTTGTACCAGGCCATGCTCAGAACACTTTGTATGGTGTTGGTCACCCTGTTACAGGAAAGGCGTGGTTAAACTGCAAAGGATGTAAAAAAGACTTACAAGGATGTTGCTGGTTTAGAGGGCAAGTATTATAGGGAGAGTTTATCCAGGCTAAAGCCTTTGTTCTTTGGAATGCAGGGGAATGACCGGTGACCTGATGGTGTTATGAGAGGCACAGATAAGGTGAATGTTAACAGTTTGTTCCCCAGGACAGGGGCATAAGTTTAGGAAGACAGAGGAAAGATTGAAAAGGATTCTGAGGGGCAAATTTTTCACACAGAGAGTGGTGAGTATATGGAATGAGCTGCCAGAGGAGGTGGCTGAGGCAGGTGCAACAGAATAATTTAAGAAGCACTTGCACGGGTACATGGAGGTGTCGAACTTGGAGGGATATGGGCTGAACACAGGAAATTAGGACTAGCTGTTGGTCACCAGGGCTGAGGCCAGTTTAAATGGTTTAGCATGGACTAGATGAGCCAAGTGGCCTGTTTCTGTGCTGTATTGATCTATGACTCTATGAGCATGTCCAACATGGACTAGATGGGCCGAATGGCCTGTTTCTGTGCTGTATTGATCTATGACTCTATGAGCATGTCCAGCATAGACCGGTTGGGCCAAATGGCCTGTTTCCGTACTGTGTCGATCTAGGTGTCCAATCAAAAGGTGTTTCATCAGGACATCTGGAGGTTATGGACGCACCGCAGAAATGTGGGCTCTGCGTGGTTTAAGCACCTCACCACTCCTGTGCAAGGTTGGGAAAGCAATGAGAGAATCACGAAAAACATTTTCTCTCCATGGCTTAAATTAAGCTTAAGATAAAAACAGCAAGTGGGAAAGAGATAATAAAGTGCCTGTGGAAGGCAGACTGGAGCTTGGAAACTCTCTCGCCACCTGCTCTTTTTTAATGAAATCCCAAACATTGATCCCTGTGATGCATGGCTAAAAGTACGTGGGGGATTAACATGTACCTGCAGATGATTTGTGATATACACCACAGCTGGCTCTTTCCTCAGCCCAGCCTTTCATTACAGCGACTATAAATCAGAGGCACGAGAGATGTGTAGATGCTGGAAATCCAGAGCAACACACACAAAATGCTGGAGGAGCTCAACAGGTCAGGCGGCATCTGTGGAGATGAATAAACAGTCATCATTTGGACTGAGAGACTTTATCAGGTCCTGATGAAGGGTTGCAGCCTGAAACGTTGACTCTTAGTTCCTCTCCATAGATGCTGCCTGACCTGCTGAGTTCCTCCCGCATTTTCTGAGTGTAAATCAGAGGTTCTCCCTGTGTAAATGTGTGTATCTGTGTGTTTGGGAGTGTGTGTATGTGTGTGTTTGTATGTGTGTGTGTGGGTTAGTGTGTGTCATGATCATAGTCATAGACATACTTTAGTGATCCAGGGGGAAACTGGTTAAATTGGTGTGCGTGTGTGTCTGTGTATTTGTGTGTATCTGTGTGTGTCTGTCTGTGTGTGTGTGTTTTTGTGTATGTGTGTCTGTGTTTATGTGTGTTTGTGTGTTTATGTTTGTGTGTGTGTGTGTCTGTGTACGTGTGTGTATCAGTGTGTGTGTGTTTGTGTATGTTTGTGTGACTGTGTGTGTTTGTATATGTTTGCGTGTGTGTTTGTATATATATGTGTGTGTTTGTGTGTATCTGTGTGTGTGTGTTTTGTGTGTGTCTGTGTTTATCTGTGTGTTTGTGTGTGTGCGTGTGTGTTTGTGTGTGCCTGTGGGTTAGTGTGTGCCTGTGTTTGTGTGTGTGTGTTTATCTGTGTGTTAGTTTGGGTGTGTATGTGTGCATGCTTGTGTTTAGGGGTGTGTGTATGTGTTTATGGGTGTGTGTTTGTGTGTCTGTGTATATGTGCTTGTATATGTGTAAGTGGATGTGTGCTTTGTGTGTTTGTGTATAAGTGTGTGTGTGTGATTATTTGTGTATGTGGGTGTGTGTGTGTGTGTTTGTGATTGTATGTATGTGTGTGTATATGTTTGTGTGTGTGTGTATGTGTGTGTATGTGTGTGTGTATCTGTGTCTCTGTTTATGGGTGTGTGTGCTTTTGTGTGTATTTATTTTTTTGTATTTGTGTGTGTGTCTGTGTGCATGTGTGTATCTGTGTGTCTGTTTGTATGTGTATGCCTGTAAGTGTATGTTTGTGTATGTGTGTCTGTATTTTTGTTTGTTTCTGTCTGTGTTTGTGATTGTGTGTATCTGTGTGTGTTTATGTCTGTGTTTTTGTGTCTGTGATTGTGTGTGTGTGTGTGTGTGTGTGTGTGTGTGTCTGTGTACGTATGTATCTGTGTGTGTTTGTATGTGTGTGTGTTTGTGTATGTGTATGTGTGTCTGTATTTATGTTTGTGTGTGTGTGAATGTCTGTGTGTGTGCTAGAATGTATTTGTGGATTTGTGTGTGTGCGTGAATGTGTTTGCGTGTGTGTGTGTGTGTGTGTTTATAAGTGTCTAACATGCTGCAAGGTTTTACTGCTAATGTAATGGCCTATCTGTAATGTTCCACTGCTAATGTAATGTTTTCTCAATAGCAGCAATGTTTGGGTTATGACTAAAGATAACGGGGCATGTTAGCCAATGAGCAGGATGTTGTTTTTCCTGTGTGTCTGGGAACCGGGAATTCACGATCTTTTGCCAGAGAGAGATGAGGAGAGAAGACACGAATGGAGAGAGTTGGTAGACCGCCAGATGGAGTGGACTTGGAGCGAGGGTGTGGAGGTCAGCGGTGATCGGAGGAGGTCGATGGTGGACTTATCTGCAAGCTCCAAAGTTGCACATTAGACTGTTCATGAGAATGGGCCCCTTTTCTTTTTTTTTTGTTTTCTTTACTAACCATATAGACAAATTAAGAATTATAAAGCTCAATCATTTAATCGGATATTGTGCATTGTTTGTTATTTCATGGTACTGATTTGTAACAGGGGACACATCAGGCTGCATCCACCCAAACGAGATTTAGAACCATAGAACCATAGAAACTACAGCACAGAAACGGGCTCTTTGGCCCTTCTTGGCTGTGCTGAACCATTTTCTGCCTAGTCCCACTGACCTACACATGGACCATATCTCTCCATACACCTCCCATCCATGTATCTGTCCAATTTATTCTTAAATGTTAAAAAAGAACCCACATTTACCACCTCGTCTGGCAGCTCATTCCATACTCCCACCATTCTCTGTGTGAAGAAGCCCCCCCTAATGTTCCCTTTAAACTTTTCCCCCCTCACCCTTAACCCATGTCCTCTGGTTTTTTTCTCCCCTTACCTCAGTGGAAAAAGCCTGCTTGCATTCACTCTATCTATACCCATCATAATTTTATATACCTCTATCAAATCTCCCCTCATTCTTCTACGCTCCAGGGAATAAAGTCCTAACCTATTCAACCTTTCTCTGTAACTGAGTTTCTCAGGTCCCGGCAACATTCTTGTAAACCTTCTCTGCACTCTTTCAACCTTATTTATATCCTTCCTGTAATTTGGTGACCAAAACTGAACACAATACTCCAGATTCGGCCTCACCAATGCCTTATACAACCTCATCATAACATTCCAGCTCTTATACTCAATACTTTGATTAATAAAGGCCAATGTACCAAAAGCTCTCTTTACGACCCTATCTACCTGTGACGACACTTTTAGGGAATTTTGTATCTGTATTCTCAGATCCCTCTGTTCCACTGTACTCCTCAGTGCCTTACCATTAACCCTGTATGTTCTACGTTGGTTTGTCCTTCCAACGTGCAATACCTCACACTTGACAGTATTAAACTCCATCTGCCATTTTTCAGTCCATTTTTCCAGCTGGTCCAAGTCCGTCTGCAGGCTCTGAAAACCTTCCTCACTGTCTACTACACCTCCAATCTTTGTATCATCAGCAAACCTGCTGATCCAATTTACCACATTATCATCCAGATCATTGATATAGATGACAAATAACAATGGACCCAGCACTGATCCCTGTGGCACACCACTAGTCACAGGCCTCCACTCAGAGAAGCAATTCTCTACCACCACTCTCTGGCTTCTTCCATCGAGCCAATGTCTAATCCAATTTACCACCTCTCCATGTATACCTAGCGACTGAATTTTCCTAACTAACCTCCCATGCGGAACCTTGTCAAAGGCCTTACTGAAGTCCATGTAGACAATATCCACTGCCTTCCCTTCATCCACTTTCCTGGTAACCTCCTCGAAAAACTCCAACAGATTGGTCAAACATGACCTACCACGCACAAAGCCATGTTGACTCTCCCTAATAAGCCCCTGTCTATCCAAATGCTTGTAGATTCTGTCTCTTAGTATTTCCTCCAATAACTTACCTACTACCGACGTTAAACTCACCGGCCTATAATTTCCCGGATTACTTTTCGATCCTTTTTTAAACAACGGAACAACATGAGCCACTCTCCAATCCTCCGGCACTTCACTTTCTTAAGTTTGGCTGGGCCGGGGGGCTATCATCCTCTGTATTAAACCACTAGCCAAAGGGAGAATGCCAGTGAGTGACTTTGTTTAACATGGAGAGGCTTACACCTTACCGTTCTCAACAGATGAGCAGCGGGGCCAGTTGTACGGATACCAAGACGACTGGGGACGCTACACAGTGGCCGCCTTCCTCTGCCTTCATCACCGTTGTGATGCGTCACCATCTTCCACTAGCTCCACCACTGAGATCTTGTTTGGATCGCTTTTTGTCTGGATCCTCTCCCTTGACCTTACTGCCATGGGTGACCCTATCAGAAGCTAAACTCCAGACGGTATCACTCCCAGGATCTCCGGACCTCACGGGCCTCTCCATCATGACGAGGTAATGATCCTCGGAGAAGAATCTCTCGGGTCTTACAACATGGTGACATATACGTACTTCAAAACTAAATTTAACCATATAACCATATAACCACATAACAATTACAGCATGGAAACAGGCTATCTCGGCCCTTCTAGTCTGTGCTGGACTCTTACTCTCACCTAGTCCCACTGACCTGCACTCAGCCCATAACTCTCCATTCCTTTCCTGTCCATATAGCTGTTCAGTTGAACTTTAAACGACAACATCGAACCTGCCTCAACCACTTCTGCTGGAAGCTCATTCCACACAGCTACCACTCTCTGAGTAAAGAAGTTCCCCCTCATGTTACCCCTAAACTTTTGCCCTTTAACTCTCAACTCATGTCCTCTTGTTTGAATCTCCCCCACTCTCAATGGAAAAAGCCTATCCATGTCAACTCTATCTATCCCTCTCATAATTTTAAATACCTCTATCAAGTCCCCCCTCAACCTTCTACGTTCCAAAGAATGAAGACCCAACTTGTTCAACCTTTCTCTGTAACTTAGGTGATGAAACCCAGGTAACGTTCTAGTAAATCTTCCCTGTACTCTCTTTATTTTGTTGACATCTTTCCTATAATTTGTTGACCAAAACTGTACACAATACTCCAAATTTGGCCTCACCAATGCCTTGTACAATTTCAGTATTACATCCCAACTCCTGTACTCAATGCTCTGATTTATAAAGGCCAGCATACCAAAAGCTTTCTTCACCACCCTATCCACATGAGATTCCACCTTCAGGGAACTATGCACCATTATTCCTAGATCCCTCTGTTCTACTGCATTCTTCAATGCCCTACCATTTACCATGTATGTCCTATTTTGATTAGATTATGAAGACACGCAGTCCTCTTTTATTGTCATTTAGTAATGCATGCATTAAGAAATGATACAATATTTCCTCCGGTGTGATATCACAAAACACAGGACAGACCCAGACTGAAAAAAACTAACAAAACCACATAATTATAACATATAGTTACAACAGTGCAACAATACCATAACTTGATGAAGAAGTCCATGAGCACAATAAAAGTTCAAAGTCTCTCAAATGTCCCACATCTCACGCAGACGGGAGAAAGAAGAAAAACTCTCCCTGCCATACCCGACTACGGTCCGACTCTGAGTCATCTGAAAACTTCGAGCTCTGATCAGCTCTCCGACACCGAGTACTGAGCGCCATCTCTATCCGAATGATTCGACCTCCATCTCGGTCACCAACAGCAGGCAAAGCCGGGGATTTTGAGGCCTTTTCTCCGAAAGATTCCCGACCGTGCAGTAACGACAGCAGCGAACGAGCGTTTCAGATATTTTTCCATATGTTCTTCTGTGCTTTCACATCCACCTCCATCAAATCAGAATTGTCCACGGCCCCTATTTAATGGATACGATATCATTTTTCACCGGAGGGCTGCGCACGCATGGTGTGCTGCTTCTCTTTCCTCCTGCTGTACCAAAATGTAGCCCCTCACATTTATCAGCATTAAACTCCATCTGCCATCTTTCAGCCCACTCTTCTAACTGGCCTAAATCTCTCTGCAAGCTTTGAAAACCTACTTCATTATCCAAACTCCACCTATCTTAGTATCATCTACATACTTACTCATCCAATTTACCACCACATCATCCAGATCATTAATGTATATGACAAATAACATTGGACCCAGTACAGATCCCTGAGGCACACCACTAGTCACTGGCCTCCAATCTGACAAACAGTTATCCACCACTACTCTCTGGCGTCTCCCATCCAACCACTTGCTGAATCCATTTTACTATGTCAATATTAATACCTAACGATTGAACCTTCCTAACCAACCTTCCGTGCAGGACCTTGTCAAAGGCCTTACTGAAGTCCATATAGGTAACATCCGCCACTTTACCCTCGTCAACATTCCTAGTAACCTCTTCAAAAAATTCAATAAGATTTGTCAAACATGACCTTCCACGCACAAATCCATGTTGACTGTTCCTAATCAGACCCTGTCTATCCAGATAATTATATATACCATCTCTAAGAATACTTTCCATCAATTTACCCACCACTGACGTCAAACTCACAGGCTGATAATTGCTAGGTTTACTCTTAGAACCCTTTTTAAACAATGGAACAACATGAGCAATACGCCAATCCTCTGGCACCATCCCCGTTTCTAATGACATTTGATATATTTCTGTCAGAGCCCCTGCTATTTCCACACTAACTTCTCTCAATGTCCTAGGGAATATCCTGTCAGGACCCGGAGACTTATCCACTTTTATATTCCTTAAAAGCTCCAGTACTACTTCTTCCTTAATCATCATAGTTTCCATAACTTCCCTACCCGTTTCCCTTATCTTACACAATTCAATATACTTCTCCTTAGTGAATATCGAAGAAAAGAAATTGTTAAGAATCTCCCCCATCCCTTTTGGTTTTTACTTTGACTTCCCAGAAAAGTAGTTTACTTTATTAAGGAAATCTTTTTTGTGATTTTACATCCAAGAATTTCAGTTCCTTGGTTTTATTCAAAGAGCACTGACACCTATTTTATTAACCAGCCATTTTATTCTGAGCTACTGTCATGAAAAACAAAGAACCATATGTTTGATATATAAAGAAATTGGAAGAATTTCATTCAAATCAACTAAGAGCAGATGAGGATTCTGACAATTTGATAGCACCCAAATTAGTGTGACAAAGCGAAGCAGGAACAATAATTACACAGTACGACTTTCCCAATCTGTATACCTTAATCTGCTTATCATCACTTCAAACCTGCTTGCCACACACTAGCAGTGGAGTGGTCCTGGCTGATTTAGTAGGTGGCTTAATGCCAAAGACTGGTAAAATTGTTAGATAATTGCTAGAAGGCAAATACATTTCAAGAGGACTAGAATATAACAGCAAGGATGTAGTGCTGAGGCTTTATAAGGCATTGGTGAAACTTCACTGGGAGTATTATGAGTAGTTTTGGGCCCCTTATTTTAGAAAAAATGTGAGGAAGTTCATGGGGATGATTCCAAGAATGAATGAGTTAACATATGAGGAGCGATTGATGACACTTGACCTTTACTCACTGAAATTTAGAAGAATGTTGAAAGGACAATGGAAGTGGTGAGGATATTTTCCTGTGGTAGAAGAGTCCAGGGCCAGAGGGCATAGCCTCAAAATAGAGGGACATCCATTTAGAACAAAGATGAGGAGGAATTTCTTTAGCCAGATGGTGGTGAATCTGTGGTATTTGTTTCCACAGAAAGCTGTGGAGGCCAAGTTACTGATTGTATTTAAAGCGGAGGTTGATAGATTCCTGATTAGTCAAGGCATGAAATGTTATGGAAAAGCAAGAGACTGAGGTTGAGAGGGAAATATGAGCCATGATGAAATGAAGGGCCGAATGGCCTAATTCTGTTCCTAGTCTTATGATCTCATAATTCTGAATAAAAGCAAAGCTCTTGAATGAAGTGGATACTTTGCTTCCCAGTATTCACTATGGAAAAGGATCTTGGCGATTGTAGGGATGACTTACAGCAGACTGAAAAGCTTGAGCATGCAGATATTAAGGAAGAGGATGTGCTGGAGTTTTTGGAAAGCATCAAGTTGGATAAGTCACTGGGACTAGACGGGATGTAGCCCAGGCTACTGTGGGAATCAAGGACGGAGATTGCTGAACCTCTGGTGATGGTCTTTGCATCATGAGTGAGGACGGGAGAGGTTCCTGAGGATTGGAGGGTTGCGAATGTTGTTCCCTTATTCAAGAAAGGGAGTAGGGCTAGCCCAGGAAATTACAAGCCAGTGAGTCTTATTCAGTGTTTGGTAAGTTGATGGAGAAGATCATGAGGGGCAGGATTTATGAACATTTAGAGAGGCATAATATGATTAGGAATACTCAGCATGGCTTTGTCAAAGGCAGGTCGTCCCTTACTAGTCTGACTGAATTTTTTGAGGGTGTAACTAGACATGTTGATGAAGGTAAAACCATAGATATAGTGTATATGGATTTCAGCAAAGCATTTGATAAGGTACCCCATGCAAGGCTTATTGAGAAAGTAAGGAGGCATGGGATCCAAGGGGAAATTGCTTTGTGGATCCAGAACTGGCTTGCCCACAGAAGGCAAAGAGTGGTTGTAGACAGGTCATATTCTGCATGGAGGTCGGAGACCAATGGTGTGTCTCAGGGATCTGCTCTGGGACCCCTACTCTTCGTGATTTTTATAAATGACCTGGATGAGGAAGTGGAGGGATGAGTTAGTAAGTTTGCTGATGACACAAAGGTTGGGGTGTTGTGGATAGTGTGGTGGGCTGTCAGAGGTTACAGCGGAACATTGATAGGATGCAAAACTGGGCTGAGAAGTGGAAGATGGAGTTGAACCCAGATAAGTTTGAAGTGGTTCATTTTGGTAGATCAAATATGATGGCAGACTATAGTATTAATGGTCAGACTCTTGGCAGTGTGGAGAATCAGAGGGATCTTAGGGTACGAGTCCATAGGACACTCAAAGCAGCTGTGTATGTTGACTCTGTGGTTAAGAAGGCGTACGGTGTATTGGCCTTCATCAACCATGGAACTGAATTTAGGAGCTGAGAGGATCTTATTGAAACATATAAGATTATTAAGGGATTGGACATGCTGCAGGCAGGAAGCATGTTCCTGCTGATGGGTGAGTCCAGAACCAGAGGCCACAGTTTAAGAATTAGGGGTAGGCCATTTAGAACGGAGTTGAGGAAAAACTTCTTCACCCAGAGAGTAGTGGATATATGGAATGCTCTGCCCCAGAAGGCTGTGGAGGCCAAGTCTCTGGATGCTTTCAAGAAAGAGATGGATAGAGCTCTTAAAGATAGCGGAATCAAAGGTTATGGGGATAAGGCAGGAACTGGATACAGATAGTGGATGATCAGCCATGATCACAGTGAATGGCGGTGCTGGCTTGAAGGGCCAAATGGCCTACTCCTGCACCTATTTTCTATTGTCTATTGTCTATAATGTTGCAGCTATATAGGACCCTCGTCAGACCACACCTGGAGTAATGTGCTCAGTTCTGGTCGCCTCACTACAGGAAGGATGTGGAAGCCATAGAAAGGGTGCAGAGAAGACTTACAAGGATGTGGACTGGATTGGAGAGCATGCCTTATGAAAACAGGTTGAATGAACTCAGCCTTTTCTCCTTGGAGAGACGGAGGATGAGAGGTGACCTGATAGAGGTGTATAAGATGGTGAGAGGCATTGATCATGTGGATAGTCAGAGGTTTTCTCCCAGGGCTGAAATGGCTAGCACAAAAGGGCGCATTTTTAAGGGCTTAGAAGTAGGTACAGAGGAGATGTCAGGGGTAAGTTTTTTTACGCAGAGAGTGGTGATTGCGTGGATTGGGCTGCCGGCGACGGTGGTGGAGGCGGATACGATAGGGTTTCTTAAGAGATTCCTGGATAGGTACATGGAGCTTAGAAAAATAGAGGGCTATGGGTAAGCCTTGGTAGTTCTAAGGTAAGGACATGTTCGGCACAGCTTTGTGGGCTGAAGGGCCTGTATGGTGCTGTAGGTTTTATATGTTTCTAACTCCACTCGCCCGAACACTGAGCTGATTCCACAACATATGAACTCACACTTAAAGACTCTATAACTCATGCTCCCAGTATCTATTGCTTATCTATTATTATTATCTCTTTGTTTTTTGTATTTGCATGGTTTGCACATTGGCTGTTTGTCCGTCTTTGTTATATGCAGGTTTTCATTGATTCTATTGTATTTACTGTGAATGGCAAGGGTGCCACGGCAGTGTGGTGGTTATGGTGGCACTATTACAGCTCAGGGTGCCAGAGTTCACAGTTCAATCCCAGCACCCCCTGTAAGAAAGTTTGCACGTTCATCCCTTGAGTGTTTGAGATTCCACTGGGTGCTGAATTTTCCTCCCACTGTCCAAAGCTACACCGGTTAGTAGGTTAATTGGTTTTTGTAAATTGCCCTGTGATTAGGCTAGAGCTCAGTAGGTTGGTTGCAGGGTGCCTGTTCTGTGCTGTATCTCTACTAAATAAATAACATTTAAAAACTAATCTCAGGGTACAAATAAGGGCCGTACGCCAGGTATAGATGTCGTACCTGTGGAACTTTACCTAGCACTTTGGGATATTCTTGGACCAGTATGGTTAGAAACATTAAAATTATGCTTTTGGAAATGGCACTTTCCATAGAGAACTAAACATAGCAACACTCACAACACGCTGGAGGAACTCAGCAGGTCAGGCAGCATTAGTGGAAAAGATCGGTCGATGTTTCGGGCCGGAACCCGTCGTCAGGACAACCCTTTGTCTCTTCAAACTAAACACAGCCCTGATCACAATTATACCTAAGCCCGGTAAGGACCCCTTGGAGTGTGCCAATCACCGTCCAATCTCCTTGATAAATGCCGACCTCAAGATATTTTCCAAAGTTTTAGCCAGTAGACTTGAGACAGTAGTTGGGAAAGTAATTAGCCCAGGTCAAACGGGCTTTATCAGGGGATGTTTTGCATCTGATAATATTTGCCGGTTTTTACACATACTGAGTGCAACACATAAAATCCCACCTGCCTGTGGCCTGCTATTTCTAGATGCTGAAAAAGCATTTGATCGTCTTGAATGGCCATATCTTTGGAGAGTTCTAAAAGAATTTAAGTTCAGTGATAAATTTATCAATATGATTCAAACACTGTATGCTAATCCTTTAGCCCGGGTATGTGTGGGAGGAGGTTTCTCAGAGTTATTTGACATAGGATGGGGCACATGACAAGGGGACCCTTTGTCTCCTTTAATTTTTACTATATCTATTGAACCGCTCGCACATTTAATTAGAAACTCTCCTCAGATCTCCCCTATTACAATAGGTACAACATCGCATTCAATATCACTTTACGCGGACGATACGCTAGTTTATATGGCAAATGTTCAACAAACTGTCCCCTATGTTTTAAAAAAACCAGAGCAATTTGGATTTCCTTCAGGATACAAAGTTAATTTGTCAAAATCAGCACTGATGCTGATTAATACAGATAAAAGTAAGGTGTCCCTCCCTCCCCAAATTAAGGTTACAAATGAGGTCCTCTACTTGGATATTAAAGGTAATATTTCCCTATCATTTGTGGCTAAAACAAATTACTCTTTAATTTTGAAAAAAAAGATATTAATAGATGGAGACACCTGCCAGCATCAGTCCCAGCCGTATATCGCTCATTAAAATGAACATCTTACCCCGCATTAATTTTATCAGCTCAATGATCCCACTTGAGCCTCCAGCCGGATATTGGCAAAAAGTAGACTCCTTACTGCGATGCTATGTTTGGAACAGTAAACAACCCAATATAAAGTGGTCAGCTCTACAAATCAAAAAGTCAGATGGGGGATTGGTATGTCCAAATTTTAAATTGTATCTCTGGGCATTTGTATTAAAAAGTCTTAGCTATTGGATGGAGGGGGATAAAGTTTTGTCATGCAAAAGTATAGAACAAAAGCTCATAGCACCAATAAGATTGAAGGACTTTCTCCTTATAGGTATGTCTACCAAAAATGTGATTTGTATTACAATCCAATTTTAACCCGTATGCTACAAGTGTTTAGAGAAGCAGAAAAGTTCCTAAAATTTAAAAGCATATGGTGCAAATCATCTCCATGATGGAACAATAATTATCTTCTATCTGGGGGAAAACCATTCACTAACAGAACTTGGGAGGATAAAGGTATTACTACTCTTCAAGATATTAATGGGGCAAGTACTATCCTTGGCTTTCAAGAACTGGTATCTCAATATAATATTGATAAACACTTTTTTTTCTTCTGCTTTCGAGTAAGATCAGTTCGTAAAGCCTACGTGGTTCCCTGGGGTTCAGATTTAAAGGACCATCCCATCTTAAGTCGGATACAGAGTGCTCCAGGACAGATAGTGTCATATATCTATGATAAGTTAAACTCCCAGAATTATATGCCCACATCAGGAATGAAAGCCTGGGATAGGGACATATCGGAATTGGGACAAGACTTGGACTGGGATGCGATTTGGGATAATGCTGCTGGTGCTTCGAAAAACCGAAATCATCGGTATATACACTTGAAATTTTGTCATAGAGCATATCTAACACGAGAATTAGACATCAAATGGGACTGGTTCCTGACCCTTATTGCTCATTTTGCCCGCATGGAGCCATTGGCTCTTTTATACATGTTGTATGGGAATGTCCAGGGGTTTTTGGTTTGTGGGGAAGGTTATCAGCACTCTTACAGAACTCTCAGGGTACAATTACCAATGGACCCCGCTGTACATCTTCTAAGTGATGACTCCCACCTTTCCCTTATGGAAAAAAACACGCAAAGTCTAGCTGGCAGGCCTGACTGCAACTAAGAAGATTGTAGTCCAGCGTTGGAAACCTCCTCATGATATCTCAAGTACTCACTGGCTTCGGAGCTTTTTGGACATTTCTTACCTGGAACTATCATCAGCAAGAGTAAATGATGCACGACCAAACAATGTGGACAAATTTGATATCAACTTAAAAGATCTTCTGTTAAAATAGAAATGCTTTGTCTGTGTATGCACTACTATTCAGTTGGTTAGTGGAGGGGAGAGGAATGGGAGGGAGAGAGGGGTGGAGGGGGGAGGGGTGGAGAGGTGGGTGGGGATGAGGATGAAGATGAGGGGTGGAGGGGGGATGGTGATGAGGGTTGTGGGGTGGCTGGGTTAAACAGTCATAATATAATCGGCAACTGGTTGTATTGAATGCAATTTGTTGGTGTTGCAATAAAAAATTAGTGATATATAAAAAATAATCTCAGGGTTGTATATGGTGACATACATGCACTTTGATAATAAATCTATTTTTAACTTTGAACTTTACTTTCAGGCTTTAAACTTGACAGCGGGATCAACAGTATTATAGATAAGGTTCTGCGTTTTAAAGTCCTCAGTATAGAAGGAGTAAGTTTAAACTGACAGGCATATCCAGAATATATACATGCATTCTTTTATTCTACATCCGTAGATGTGGGATTAAGGATCTTTTGAGGTTGCCATGGTGACTCAATGTAAGGTGAAATATCAGAGCTTGCTTTAAATTTATTTCCTACATTGCTGCCACTCGTGCAGGTTCTTCACATCGCTTGTATATTGGAACACGGTGCCCCGGACATGACCTCACACAACCACCATAGATATTGGGGGCATTATCTCGACTAGCTTGTGCTCGGTGTATAGAACAGGCATCTCTCAGATATGCTACTGCTTCATCCAAGCAAGAATTAGGCAGATAGTTTCATAAACACACCCCAGTCCCTTCGGCCCATGACGTGGTGTCAACTTTTAACCTACTTAAAACAGAACGTTTCTGTGTGAGGTTGTAGTGGAATGAGGGTGAAAATGTGATCGTTGATTCCCCTGTGAGAGCTTCCTTTGCCTCAGTTCTAGGTCTGCTGTCATTAGTAATAATTGCATTCTGCGGTTAGTCAACAACTGTGTTGGGTGCAACAATCACATCAAGTTATTTGGATACCTTGATCAATTAAGAACATAAGACCAGCAGATAAAGAAGAAGAATTAGACCATTTGGCCCATCAAGTCTGCTCTGCCGTTTCATCATGGCTGCTCCATTTTCCCTCTCAGCCCCAATCTCCTGCTGCTCCCTGTATCCCTTCATGCCCTGACTAACCAAGAATCTATCAATCTGTGCCTTAAATATACGTAAAGAATTGACCCCGATAGCCACCCGTGGCAACGAATTCCTCAGATTCACTACTCTCTGACTAAAAAAATTCCTCCTTACCTCCGTTCTAAAAGGATGCCACCCCCTTTCTGAGGTTGTGTCCTCTGGACCTAGACTTCCACACCATAGGAAACCTTCTCTCAACATCTACTCTATCAGGGCCTTTCACCATTCAGTAGGTTTCAGTGAGGTCACCCCTCATTCTTCAAAGTTCTAGTGAGTACAATTAAATCAAGTTTAACTATTATTTAAACCATGCAGGGATACAGTCAAATGAGACAGCATTCCTCTGGGACCAAAAAACATACCTATTCATTCAAAAATACAAGAAAGGAAACATGTAAGGAAACACATCTTTAGTCCAAGACCTTGAGTGACGTCCCACAAATTGATGGTTCTCGGCTTGTAATTGCACTGATCGAACACTAGAGGGAAGCACTGATGGGAGAGGCCCCCCCGTCCCCCCCCCCACCAAATGAGTCTGGGTGCCATGCTACAACACAAGCCTAGTCCTCGCTACAAAGGGGATGACACTGCTGTCTTGCTACCAAACAAGGGAAGCAGTCCTACGGCAATCAATGTCCAACAGAGTCTTGTGATCGCAAAAGAAATGTGCAAGACAGTCGCTCTTGGTTTCACTACACACCTCCTTTGCGCCAACTCAAAGGCACCAACTCCAGTGCCTCCGAGTAGCAGGCAGCAACATGCTGTGCACCTAGCTCCACTCTTCCAAACCCAGTCGGACTCCTCCTGCAGCCTGACGGCTCAACTTGCCTCCCTTAGCTCGACAGCCCGATTTGCCTCTCTATGCCCGATGGCCCAAATCCTCTCCCTTGGCCCGATGGCCTGACTCATCTTCCTCGGCCCGCGAGTCCCCTCATCAGCCTGATGGCCCAAGTACCCCGAAGGCCCGAGTCCCCTTCCTCAGCCTGATGGCCCATGGCCCCCGAAGGCCTGAGTCCCCTCCCTCAGCCTGATGGCCCATGGCCCCCGAAGGCCTGAGTCCCCTCCCTCAGCCTGATGGCCCGAGTCCCCTCCCTTGGCCTGATGGCCTGACTCATCTTCCTCGGCCCGCGAGTCCCCTCCCTCGGCCCGATGGCTCAAGTCCCCTCCCTCAGCCCGATGGCCCAAGTCCCTTCCCTCAGCCCAATGGCCCAAGTCCCCTCCCTCGGCCCGATGGCCTGACTCATCTTCCTCGGCCCGCAAGTCCCCTCCCTCGGCCCGATGGCTCAAGTCCCCTCCCTCGGTCTGATGGCCCAAGTCCCCTCCCTTGGCCCGATGGCCCAAGTTCCCTCCCTTGGCCCGATGGCCTGACTCATCTTCCTCGGCCCACGAGTCCCCTCATCAGCCTGATGGCCCAAGTTCCCTCCCTTGGCCCGATGGCCTGACACATCTTCCTCAGCCCTCGAGTCCCCTCCCTCGGCCCGATGGCTCAAGTCCCCTCCCTTGGCCTGATGGCCCAAGTCCCCTGATGGCCTGAGAACCCTCCCTCGGCCCGATGGCCCAAGTCCCCTCCTTCGGTCTGATGGCCCGAGTCCCCTCCCTCGGCCTGATGGCCCAACTCATCTTCCTCGGCTTGACAGCCTAGCCCGACTCTCTCAGCCTGATGGCCGTCTTGCCTTCTCTTAACCGCCAGCCAGCTTTTTCGACACCCAGGCTGGCTGCTCCGAACAATGAGCTGCTCACTGATGCGGTTAGACCTGCTGCACACATAGCTATTGCAGTCAAAAATAGTCTTACTGTGTATAAAAACACATAACAAAGAAGAATCACCTTTGGTTGGCCCCCAAAAGGCTACTGCATGTATACACACTGCCATCCTACGGGAAGTCTATCTTCATAAGACTCGGAGCGCAGAGGCATCGAACTCTCTTCATGTGACAAGCCGTTCAATCCTGGAATCGCTTTCATGAACCACATTTGAACTCTCTGCAGTGTCAGCACACTCTTTCTAAGATAAGGGACCCGAAACTGCTCACAATACTCCAAGTGAGGCCTCAATTAGCTAGAAACCCAACCTTCACATTTAGAAAATGCAAGTTCTAATGATTAAATAAATCCAGGGTGCAAAAAGAAAGCTAATGTCTTAATGTTAACACTATTGTGCAGTTGTCTTTGTACAATTCAGGTACTTGACAAAGGATTATATGTAACAGAGTCAGACAGAGTGGAAACTGACAGCTCCTCACACCAAGTCCCTGCTGGTCATCAGACTCTACGTACATTAATCCCGGTCAGCGTGGCCGTTAGTGCAACCCCAGCAAATCAGAGTTCAATTCCCGCCACTGCCTGTGAGGCATTTGTACGTTCTCCCTGTGACCTCCTTCAGGTTGTTTGGTTTCATCCCACATTCCAAAGACGCACGCGCTAGGGTTAGTAAGTCACAGGTGTGCTATGTTGGCACCGGAACATGGCAACACTCGCGCTCTGTCCCCAGCACATCCTCGGACTGCATTAGAAACTGATGCCACGTTTCAATGTACGTGCGACAGACTAAGCTGATCTTTATCACTAATCTGTCTTTGAATCATGTGCAGGCAGAAAAGATTTCATTTATCTCGGCATCATGAGCAGCACAGATATTGTGGTATGAAGGGCCTCTTCCTGTGCTGTAGCATTCTACACATCTTCAAAACGCAACGTCTTCTGAGGGTGGCATCCACCACAAAGGACCCTCACCACCCGGGACGTGCCCTCTTCTCATTGCTACCATCAGAGGAGGAGGAACAGGAGCCTGAAGACCCACACTCAATGTCTTAGGAACAGTTTCTTCCCCTCACTGTCAGGTTTCAGAATGGACAATGACCCCATGAACACTGCCTCACTCTTCTTTGCTCTTTTTTGCATTACTTTCTTAATTATATGTAATATAATACATTTTATATAATAATAATATATATTTATTATGGACCCATGAGCATTTCATCACTATTTGTGCTCTCATATTTTACACTCTATATATTTTTATTGTAGTTTCTAGTCTATTTTATACACACTTTATTAGGTACACCTGTACACCTGCTCATTAATGCAAATATCTAATCAGCCAATCATGTGGCAGCAACTCAATGCATAAAAGCATGCAGACATGGTCAAGAGGTTCAGTTGTTATTCTGACCAGACATCAGGATGGGGAAGAAATGTGATCCCAGTGACTTTGACTGCAGAATGATTGTTGGTGCCAGATGGGGTGGTTTCAGTATCTCAGAAACTGCTGATCTCCTGGGATTTTCATGCACAACAGTCTCAAAATTTAGAGAGAATGGTGCGAAAAACAAAAAAAAAACATGCAGCAAGCGGCAGCTCTGTGGGTGAAAATGCTTTGTTAACGAGAGAGATGAGAGGAGAATGGCCAGGCTGGTTCAAGCTGACAGGAAAGCAACAGTAACTCAAATAACCACATATTACAACAGTGATGTGCTGAAGAACATCTCTGAATGCTCAACACATCGAACCTTGAAGTGGATGAGCTACGGCAGTAGAAGACCATGAACATACACTCAGTGGCCTCTTCATTAGGTACAGGAGGTATTATACACTGAGTGTATATTGCACTATACTGCCACAGAACAGGACATTTCATGGCATATGTCAGTGACAATAAACCTGATTCTGATTCTGATTCCTGTAGTGAAAGAGGAGTCCTGAATTCTGATGTACACTCTATGGAAAATTATCTCATTTATATTTCTCCACACCTCCTCTCCTTTGGCTTTTTCACTGCCTGTGATTAGGTCAGTGTTCCTGACTAGTCCCACAAAGTGATTTTTTTTGATGAACAAAAATTGTCATATTTCAGACACTGACCTTTTATAAACTGCTGCAGAATGTGAAAAGCAGTGAGAGCATCTAATGGGAAGGCCAGTCATCAGAAAGGAAAAGAGCAAGTGTGTGTGAGTGTGTGTGTGTGTGTCTGTGTGTGTGTGTGAGAGAGTGTGT